>NW_026054447.1:0-704450 GCF_943734685.1 Anopheles coluzzii | reverse complement strand
GAAGGCCCAATGACATAAAAACGATAATGGATGACCTTGCATTTTCGTCAAAATTTCAACCATGGCCATAGGGACGGGTGAAATAGCTCAAGTGATGTAGTTGGATGTTCCTTCAAATGGCCATAACTTCGTAGCCATGTGTCCTTGCGTGATGATTAAGACAGTTTTGGGAAGGTATTGAAGTGTTCTACAAGATCTGTACAAAGGTTAAAAGATCAAATTCATTTTTAGTCTAGTAAATCGCCTCTGAATGCATTGTACTCGGGAAAACCTGTCAATTTGAGCATGTGTTTAAAGGGTATTATGAAACTTTTTCATCGCCAAGATCCTTGTTATTGTGTCTCAGGGCTTTGGTTTGCTTATTCATGAAGGCCCAATGACATAAAAACGATAATGGATGACCTTGCATTTTCGTCAAAATTTCAACCATGGCCGTAGGGACGGGTGAAAAAGCTCAAGTGATGTAGTTGGATGTTCCTTCAAATGGCCATAACTTCGTAGCCATGTGTCCTTGCGTGATGATTAAGACAGTTTTGGAAAGGTATTGAAGTGTTCTACAAGATCTGTACAAAGGTTAAAAGATCAAATTCATTTTTAGTCTAGTAAATGGCCTCTGAATGCATTGTACTCGGGAAAACCTGTCAATTTGAGCATGTGTTTAAAGGGTATTATGAAACTTTTTCATCGCCAAGATCCTTGTTATTGTGTCCCAGGGCTTTGGTTTGCTTATTCATGAAGGCCCAATGACATAAAAACGATAATGGATGACCTTGCATTTTCGTCAAAATTTCAACCATGGCCATAGGGACGGGTGAAAAAGCTCAAGTGATGTAGTTGGATGTTCCTTCAAATGGCCATAACCTCGTAGCCATGTGTCCTAGCGTGATGATTAAGACAGTTTTGGAAAGGTATTGAAGTGGTCTACAAGATCTGTACATTGTTTGAAAGATCAAAGTCACTTTCAGTGTAGTAAATGGCCTCTGAATGCATTGTACTCGGGAAAACCTGTCGATTTGAGCATGTATTTAAAGGGTAAAGTGACCCATTATGAAACTTTTTCATCGCCAAGATCCTTGTTATTGTGTCCCAGGGCTTTGGTTTGCTTATTCATGAAGGCCCAATGACATAAAAACGATAATGGATGACCTTGCATTTTCGTCAAAATTTCAACCATGGCCATAGGGACGGGTGAAAAAGCTCAAGTGATGTAGTTGGATGTTCCTTCAAACGGCCATAACTTCGTAGCCATGTGTCCTAGCGTGATGATTAAGACAGTTTTGGAAAGGTATTGAAGTGGTCTACAAGATCTGTACATTGATTGAAAGATCAAAGTCACTTTCAGTGTAGTAAATGGCCTCTGAATGCATTGTACTCGGGAAAACCTGTCGATTTGAGCATGTATTTAAAGGGTATTATGAAACTTTTTCATCGCCAAGATCCTTGTTATTGTGTCCCAGGGCTTTGATTTGCTTATTCATGAAGGCCCAGTGACATAAAAACGATAATGGATGACCTTGCATTTTCGTCAAAATTTCAACCATGGCCATAGGGACGGGTGAAATAGCTCAAGTGATGTAGTTGGATGTTCCTTCAAATGGCCATAGCTTCGTAGCCATGTGGCCTAGCGTGATGATTAAGACAGTTTTGGAAAGGTATTGAAGTGGTCTACAAGATCTGTACATAGGTTAAAAGATCAAATTCACTTTTAGTCTAGTAAATGGCCTCTGAATGCATTGTACTCGGGAAAACCTGTCAATTTGAGCATGTGTTTAAAGGGTATTATGAAACTTTTTCATCGCCAAGATCCTTGTTATTGTGTCCCAGGGCTTTGGTTTGCTTATTCATGAAGGCCCAATGACATAAAAACGATAATGGATGACCTTGCATTTTCGTCAAAATTTCAACCATGGCCATAGGGACGGGTGAAATAGCTCAAGTGATGTAGTTGGATGTTCCTTCAAATGGCCATAGCTTCGTAGCCATGTGGCCTAACGTGATGATTAAGACAGTTTTGGAAAGGTATTGAAGTGGTCTACAAGATCTGTACATTGATTGAAAGATCAAAGTCACTTTCAGTGTAGTAAATGGCCTCTGAATACATGGTACTCGGGAAAACCTGTCAATTTGAGCATGTGTTTAAAGGGTATTATGAAACTTTTTCATCGCCAAGATCCTTGTTATTGTGTCCCAGGGCTTTGATTTGCTTATTCATGAAGCCCCAATGACATTAAAACGATAATGGATGACCTTGCATTTTCGTCAAAATTTCAACCATGGCCAAAGGGACGGGTGAAATAGCTCAAGTGATGTAGTTGGATGTTCCTTCAAATGGCCATAACCTCGTAGCCATGTGTCCTAGCGTGATGATTAAGACAGTTTTGGAAAGGTATTGAAGTGGTCTACAAGATCTGTACATTGATTGAAAGATCAAATTCATTTTTAGTCTAGTAAATGGCCTCTGAATGCATTGTACTCGGGAAAACCTGTCGATTTGCGCATGTATTTAAAGGGTAAAGTGACCCATTATGAAACTTTTTCATCGCCAAGATCCTTGTTATTGTGTCCCAGGGCTTTGATTTGCTTATTCATGATGGCCCAATGACATAAAAACGATAATGGATGACCTTGCATTTTCGTCAAAATTTCAACCATGGCCATAGGGACGGGTGAAATAGCTCAAGTGATGTAGTTGGATGTTCCTTCAAATGGCCATAACCTCGTAGTAATGTGTCCTAGCGTGATGATTAAGACAGTTTTGGAAAGGTATTGAAGTGGTCTACAAGATCTGTACAAAGGTTAAAAGATCAAATTTATTTTTAGTCTAGTAAATCGCCTCTGAATGCATTGTACTCGGGAAAACCTGTCAATTTGAGCATGTGTTTAAAGGGTATTATGAAACTTTTCATCGCCAAGATCCTTGTTATTGTGTCCCAGGGCTTTGATTTGCTTATTCATGAAGGCCCAATGACATAAAAACGATAATGGATGACCTTGCATTTTCGTCAAAATTTCAACCATGGCCATAGCGACGGGTGAAATAGCTCAAGTGATGTAGTTGGATGTTCCTTCAAATGGCCATAACTTCGTAGCCATGTGTCCTAGCATGATGATTAAGACAGTTTTGGAAAGGTATTGAAGTGTTCTACAAGATCTGTACAAAGGTTAAAAGATCAAATTCATTTTTAGTCTAGTAAATCGCCTCTGAATGCATTATACTCGGGAAAACCTGTCAATTTGAGCATGTGTTTAAAGGGTATTATGAAACTTTTTCATCGCCAAGATCCTTGTTATTGTGTCCCAGGGCTTTGGTTTGCTTATTCATGAAGGCCCAATGACATAAAAACGATAATGGATGACCTTGCATTTTCGTCAAAATTTCAACCATGGCCATAGGGACGGGTGAAATAGCTCAAGTGATGTAGTTGGATGTTCCTTCAAATGGCCATAACTTCGTAGCCATGTGTCCTAGCATGATGATTAAGACAGTTTTGGAAAGGTATTGAAGTGGTCTACAAGATCTGTACATAGGTGTAAAGATCAAAGTCACTTTTAGTCTAGTAAATGGCCTCTGAATGCATTGTACTCGGGAAAACCTGTCAATTTGAGCATGTGTTTAAAGGGTATTATGAAACTTTTTCATCGCCAAGATCCTTGTTATTGTGTCCCAGGGCTTTGGTTTGCTTATTCATGAAGGCCCAATGACATAAAAACGATAATGGATGACCTTGCATTTTCGTCAAAATTTCAACCATGGCCATAGGGACGGGTTAGAAAGCTCAAGTGATGTAGTTGGATGTTCCTTCAAATGGCCATAACTTCGTAGCCATGTGTCCTAGCGTGATGATTAAGACAGTTTTGGAAAGGTATTGAAGTAGTATACAAGATCTGTACATAGGTTTAAAGATCAAAGTCACTTTTAGTGTAGTAAATGGCCTCTGAATGCATTGTACTCGGGAAAACCTGTCGATTTGAGCATGTATTTAAAGGGTAAAGTGACCCATTATGAAACTTTTTCATCGCCAAGATCCTTGTTATTGTGTCCCAGGGCTTTGATTTGCTTATTCATGAAGGCCCAATGACATAAAAACGATAATGGATGACCTTGCATTTTCGTCAAAATTTCAACCATGGCCATAGGGACGGGTGAAAAAGCTCAAGTGATGTAGTTGGATGTTCCTTCAAATGGCCATAATTTCGTAGCCATGTGGCCTAGCGTGATCATTAAGACAGTTTTGGTAAGGTATTGAAGTGTTCTACAAGATCTGTACAAAGGTTAAAAGATCAAATTCATTTTTAGTCTAGTAAATCGCCTCTGAATGCTTTGTACTCGGGAAAACCTGTCAATTTGAGCATGTGTTTAAAGGGTAATATGAAACTTTTTCATCGCCAAGATTCTTGTTATTGTGTCCCAGGGCTTTGGTTTGCTTATTCATGAAGGCCCAATGACATAAAAACGATAATGGATGACCTTGCATTTTCGTCAAAATTTCAACCATGGCCATAGGGACGGGTTAGAAAGCTCAAGTGATGTAGTTGGATGTTCCTTCAAATGGCCATAACTTCGTAGCCATGTGTCCTAGCATGATGATTAAGACAGTTTTGGAAAGGTATTGAAGTAGTATACAAGATCTGTACATAGGTTTAAAGATCAAAGTCACTTTTAGTGTAGTAAATGGCCTCTGAATGCATTGTACTCGGGAAAACCTGTCGATTTGAGCATGTATTTAAAGGGTAAAGTGACCCATTATGAAACTTTTTCATCGCCAAGATCCTTGTTATTGTGTCCCAGGGCTTTGATTTGCTTATTCATGAAGGCCCAATGACATAAAAACGATAATGGATGACCTTGCATTTTCGTCAAAATTTCAACCATGGCCAAAGGGACGGGTGAAATAGCTCAAGTGATGTAGTTGGATGTTCCTTCAAATGGCCATAACTTCGTAGCCATGTGTCCTTGCGTGTTGATTAAGACAGTTTTGGAAAGGTATTGAAGTGTTCTACAAGATCTGTACAAAGGTTAAAAGATCAAATTCATTTTTAGTCTAGTAAATCGCATCTGAATGCATTGTACTCGGGAAAACCTGTCAATTTGAGCATGTGTTTAAAGGGTATTATGAAACTTTTTCATCGCCAAGATCCTTGTTATTGTGTCCCAGGGCTTTGGTTTGCTTATTCATGAAGGCCCAATGACATTAAAACGATAATGGATCACCTTGCATTTTCGTCAAAATTTCAACCATGGCCAAAGGGACGGGTGAAATAGCTCAAGTGATGTAGTTGGATGTTCCTTCAAATGGCCATAACCTCGTAGCCATGTGTCCTAGCGTGATGATTAAGACAGTTTTGGAAAGGTATTGAAGTGGTCTACAAGATCTGTACATTGATTGAAAGATCAAAGTCACTTTCAGTGTAGTAAATGGCCTCTGAATGCATTGTACTCGGGAAAACCTGTCGATTTGCGCATGTATTTAAAGGGTAAAGTGACCCATTATGAAACTTTTTCATCGCCAAGATCCTTGTTATTGTGTCCCAGGGCTTTGGTTTGCTTATTCATGAAGGCGCAATGACATAAAAACGATAATGGATGACCTTGCATTTTCGTCAAACATTCAAGCATGGCCATGGGGACGGGTGAAAAAGCTCAAGTGATGTAGTTGGATGTTCCTTCAAATGGCCATAGCTTCGTAGCCATGTGGCCTAGCGTGATGATTAAGACAGTTTTGGAAAGGTATTGAAGTGGTCTACAAGATCTGTACATTGATTGAAAGATCAAAGTCACTTTCAGTGTAGTAAATGGCCTCTGAATGCATGGTACTCGGGAAAACCTGTCAATTTGAGCATGTGTTTAAAGGGTATTATGAAACTTTTTCATCGCCAAGATCCTTGTTATTGTGTCCCAGGGCTTTGATTTGCTTATTCATGAAGCCCCAATGACATTAAAACGATAATGGATCACCTTGCATTTTCGTCAAAATTTCAACCATGGCCAAAGGGACGGGTGAAATAGCTCAAGTGATGTAGTTGGATGTTCCTTCAAATGGCCATAACCTCGTAGCCATGTGTCCTAGCGTGATGATTAAGACAGTTTTGGAAAGGTATTGAAGTGGTCTACAAGATCTGTACATTGATTGAAAGATCAAAGTCACTTTCAGTGTAGTAAATGGCCTCTGAATGCATTGTACTCGGGAAAACCTGTCGATTTGCGCATGTATTTAAAGGGTAAAGTGACCCATTATGAAACTTTTTCATCGCCAAGATCCTTGTTATTGTGTCCCAGGGCTTTGATTTGCTTATTCATGAAGGCCCAATGACATAAAAACGATAATGGATGACCTTGCATTTTCGTCAAAATTTCAACCATGGCCATAGGGACGGGTTAGAAAGCTCAAGTGATGTAGTTGGATGTTCCTTCAAATGGCCATAACCTCGTAGCCATGTGTCCTAGCGTGATGATTAAGACAGTTTTGGAAAGGTATTGAAGTGGTCTACAAGATCTGTACAAAAATTAAAAGATCAAATTCATTTTTAGTCTAGTAAATCGCCTCTGAATGCATTGTACTCGGGAAAACCTGTCAATTGGAGCATGTGTTTAAAGGGTATTATGAAACTTTTTCATCGCCAAGATCCTTGTTATTGTGTCCCAGGGCTTTGATTTGCTTATTCATGAAGGCCCAATGACATAAAAACGATAATGGATGACCTTGCATTTTCGTCAAAATTTCAACCATGGCCATAGGGACGGGTGAAAAAGCTCAAGTGATGTAGTTGGATGTTCCTTCAAATGGCCATTACTTCGTAGCCATGTGTCCTTGCGTGATGATTAAGACAGTTTTGGAAAGGTATTGAAGTGTTCTACAAGATCTGTACAAAGGTTAAAAGATCAAATTCATTTTGAGTCTAGTAAATCGCCTCTGAACGCATTGTACTCGGGAAAACCTGTCAATTTGAGCATGTGTTTAAAGGGTATTATGAAACTTTTTCATCGCCAAGATCCTTGTTATTGTGTCCCAGGGCTTTGATTTGCTTATTCATGAAGGCCCAATGACATAAAAACGATAATGGATGACCTTGCATTTTCGTCAAAATTTCAACCATGGCCATAGGGACAGGTGAAATAGCTCAAGTGATGTAGTTGGATGTTCCTTCAAATGGCCATAACCTCGTAGCCATGTGTCCTAGCGTGATGATTAAGACAGTTTTGGAAAGGTATTGAAGTGGTCTACAAGATCTGTACATTGATTGAAAGATCAAAGTCACTTTCAGTGTAGTAAATGGCCTCTGAATGCATTGTACTCGGGAAAACCTGTCGATTTGAGCATGTATTTAAAGGGTAAAGTGACCCATTATGAAACTTTTTCATCGCCAAGATCCTTGTTATTGTGTCCCAGGGCTTTGGTTTGCTTATTCATGAAGGCCCAATGACATTAAAACGATAATGGATGACCTTGCATTTTCGTCAAAATTTCAACCATGGCCATAGGGACGGGTGAAAAAGCTCAAGTGATGTAGTTGGATGTTCCTTCAAATGGCCATAACTTCGTAGCCATGTGTCCTAGCATGATGATTAAGACAGTTTTGGAAAGGTATTGAAGTGTTCTACAAGATTTGTTTAAAGGTTAAAAGATCAAATTCATTTTTAGTCTAGTAAATCGCCTCTGAATGCATTGTACTCGGGAAAACCTGTCAATTTGAGCATGTGTTTAAAGGGTATTATGAAACTTTTTCATCGCCAAGATCCTTGTTATTGTGTCCCAGGGCTTTGGTTTGCTTATTCATGAAGGCGCAATGACATAAAAACGATAATGGATGACCTTGCATTTTCGTCAAAATTTCAACCATGGCCATAGGGACGGGTTAGAAAGCTCAAGTGATGTAGTTGGATGTTCCTTCAAATGGCCATAACTTCGTAGCCATGTGTCCTAGCATGATGATTAAGACAGTTTTGGAAAGGTATTGAAGTAGTATACAAGATCTGTACAAAGGTTAAAAGATCAAATTCATTTTTAGTCTAGTAAATCGCCTCTGAATGCATTGTACTCGGGAAAACCTGTCAATTGGAGCATGTGTTTAAAGGGTATTATGAAACTTTTTCATCGCCAAGATCCTTGTTATTGTGTCCCAGGGCTTTGATTTGCTTATTCATGAAGGCCCAATGACATAAAAACGATAATGGATGACCTTGCATTTTCGTCAAAATTTCAACCATGGCCATAGGGACGGGTGAAAAAGCTCAAGTGATGTAGTTGGATGTTCCTTCAAATGGCCATAACTTCGTAGCCATGTGTCCTAGCATGATGATTAAGACAGTTTTGGAAAGGTATTGAAGTGTTCTACAAGATCTGTACATAGGTTTAAAGATCAAAGTCACTTTTAGTGTAGTAAATGGCCTCTGAATGCATTGTACTCGGGAAAACCTGTCAATTTGAGCATGTGTTTAAAGGGTATTATGAAACTTTTTCATCGCCAAGATCCTTGTTATTGTGTCCCAGGGCTTTGATTTGCTTATTCATGAAGGCGCAATGACATAAAAACGATAATGGATGACCTTGCATTTTCGTCAAAATTTCAACCATGGCCATAGGGACGGGTTAGAAAGCTCAAGTGATGTAGTTGGATGTTCCTTCAAATGGCCATAACTTCGTAGCCATGTGTCCTTGCGTGATGATTAAGACAGTTTTGGAAAGGTATTGAAGTGTTCTACAAGATCTGTACATAGGTTAAAAGATCAAATTCACTTTTAGTCTAGTAAATGGCCTCTGAATGCATTGTACTCGGGAAAACCTGTCAATTGGAGCATGTGTTTAAAGGGTATTATGAAACTTTTTCATCGCCAAGATCCTTGTTATTGTGTCCCAGGGCTTTGATTTGCTTATTCATGAAGGCCCAATGACATAAAAACGATAATGGATGACCTTGCATTTTCGTCAAAATTTCAACCATGGCCATAGGGACGGGTGAAAAAGCTCAAGTGATGTAGTTGGATGTTCCTTCAAATGGCCATTACTTCGTAGCCATGTGTCCTAGCACGATGATTAAGACAGTTTTGGAAAGGTATTGAAGTAGTATACAAGATCTGTACATAGGTTTAAAGATCAAAGTCACTTTTAGTGTAGTAAATGGCCTCTGAATGCATTGTACTCGGGAAAACCTGTCGATTTGAGCATGTATTTAAAGGGTAAAGTGACCCATTATGAAACTTTTTCATCGCCAAGATCCTTGTTATTGTGTCCCAGGGCTTTGGTTTGCTTATTCAAGAAGGCCCAATGACATAAAAACGATAATGGATGACCTTGCATTTTCGTCAAAATTTCAACCATGGCCATAGGGACGGGTGAAAAAGCTCAAGTGATGTAGTTGGATGTTCCTTCAAATGGCCATAACTTCGTAGCCATGTGGCCTAACGTGATCATTAAGACAGTTTTGGAAAGGTATTGAAGTGTTCTACAAGATCTGTACAAAGGTTAAAAGATCAAATTCATTTTCAGTGTAGTAAATGGCCTCTGAATGCATTGTACTCGGGAAAACCTGTCAATTTGAGCATGTGTTTAAAGGGTATTATGAAACTTTTTCATCGCCAAGATCCTTGTTATTGTGTCCCAGGGCTGTGGTTTGCTTATTCATGAAGGCCCAATGACATAAAAACGATAATGGATGACCTTGCATTTTCGTCAAAATTTCAACCATGGCCAAAGGGACGGGTGAAATAGCTCAAGTGATGTAGTTGGATGTTCCTTCAAATGGCCATAACTTCGTAGACATGTGGCCTAGCGTGATGATTAAGACAGTTTTGGAAAGGTATTGAAGTGGTCTACAAGATCTGTACATTGATTGAAAGATCAAAGTCACTTTCAGTGTAGTAAATGGCCTCTGAATGCATGGTACTCGGGAAAACCTGTCAATTTGAGCATGTGTTTAAAGGGTATTATGAAACTTTTTCATCGCCAAGATCCTTGTTATTGTGTCCCAGGGCTTTGATTTGCTTATTCATGAAGCCCCAATGACATTAAAACGATAATGGATGACCTTGCATTTTCGTCAAAATTTCAACCATGGCCAAAGGGACGGGTGAAATAGCTCAAGTGATGTAGTTGGATGTTCCTTCAAATGGCCATAACCTCGTAGCCATGTGTCCTAGCGTGATGATTAAGACAGTTTTGGAAAGGTATTGAAGTGGTCTACAAGATCTGTACATTGATTGAAAGATCAAAGTCACTTTCAGTGTAGTAAATGGCCTCTGAATGCATTGTACTCGGGAAAACCTGTCGATTTGCGCATGTATTTAAAGGGTAAAGTGACCCATTATGAAACTTTTTCATCGCCAAGATCCTTGTTATTGTGTCCCAGGGCTTTGATTTGCTTATTCATGATGGCCCAATGACATAAAAACGATAATGGATGACCTTGCATTTTCGTCAAAATTTCAACCATGGCCATAGGGACGGGTTAGAAAGCTCAAGTGATGTAGTTGGATGTTCCTTCAAATGGCCATAACCTCGTAGCCATGTGTCCTAGCGTGATGATTAAGACAGTTTTGGAAAGGTATTGAAGTGGTCTACAAGATCTGTACAAAGGTTAAAAGATCAAATTCATTTTTAGTCTAGTAAATCGCCTCTGAATGCATTGTACTCGGGAAAACCTGTCAATTGGAGCACGTGTTTAAAGGGTATTATGAAACTTTTTCATCGCCAAGATCCTTGTTATTGTGTCCCAGGGCTTTGATTTGCTTATTCATGAAGGCCCAATGACATAAAAACGATAATGGATGACCTTGCATTTTCGTCAAAATTTCAACCATGGCCATAGGGACGGGTGAAAAAGCTCAAGTGATGTAGTTGGATGTTCCTTCAAATGGCCATAACTTCGTAGCCATGTGTCCTTGCGTGATGATTAAGACAGTTTTGGAAAGGTATTGAAGTGGTCTACAAGATCTGTACAAAGGTTAAAAGATCAAAGTCATTTTTAGTGTAGTAAATGGCCTCTGAATGCATTGTACTCGGGAAACCCTGTCAATTTGAGCATGTGTTTAAAGGGTATTATGAAACTTTTTCATCGCCAAGATCCTTGTTATTGTGTCCCAGGGCTTTGGTTTGCTTATTCATGAAGGCGCAATGACATAAAAAACGATAATGGATGACCTTGCATTTTCGTCAAAATTTCAACCATGGCCATAGGGACGGGTGAAAAAGCTCAAGTGATGTAGTTGGATGTTCCTTCAAATGGCCATAACTTCGTAGCCATGTGGCCTAGCGTGATCATTAAGACAGTTTTGGAAAGGTATTGAAGTGTTCTACAAGATCTGTACAAAGGTTAAAAGATCAAATTCATTTTCAGTGTAGTAAATGGCCTCTGAATGCATTGTACTCGGGAAAACCTGTCAATTTGAGCATGTGTTTAAAGGGTAAAGTGACCCATTATGAAACTTTTTCATCGCCAAGATCCTTGTTATTGTGTCCCAGGGCTTTGATTTGCTTATTCATTAAGGCCCAATGACATAAAAACGATAATGGATGACCTTGCATTTTCGTCAAAATTTCAACCATGGCCATAGGGACGGGTGAAAAAGCTCAAGTGATGTAGTTGGATGTTCCTTCAAATGGCCATAACTTCGTAGCCATGTGTACTTGCGTGATGATTAAGACAGTTTTGGAAAGGTATTGTAGTAGTATACATGATCTGTACATAGGTTTAAAGATCAAAGTCACTTTTAGTGTAGTAAATGGCCTCTGAATGCATTGTACTCGGGAAAACCTGTCAATTTGAGCATGTGTTTAAAGGGTATTATGAAACTTTTTCATCGCCAAGATCCTTGTTATTGTGTCTCAGGGCTTTGGTTGACTTATTCATGAAGGCGCAATGACATAAAAACGATAATGGATGACCTTGCATTTTCATCAACATTTCAACCATGGCCATAGGGACGGGTGAAAAAGCTCAAGTGATGTAGTTGGATGTTCCTTCAAATGGCCATAACTTCGTAGCCATGTGGCCTAGCGTGATCATTAAGACAGTTTTGGAAAGGTATTGAAGTGTTCTACAAGATCTGTACAAAGGTTAAAAGATCAAATTCATTTTTAGTCTAGTAAATCGCCTCTGAATGCATTATACTCGGGAAAACCTGTCAATTTGAGCATGTGTTTAAAGGGTAAAGTGACCCATTATGAAACTTTTTCATCGCCAAGATCCTTGTTATTGTGTCCCAGGGCTTTGATTTGCTTATTCATTAAGGCCCAATGACATAAAAACGATAATGGATGACCTTGCATTTTCGTCAAAATTTCAACCATGGCCATAGGGACGGGTGAAAAAGCTCAAGTGATGTAGTTGGATGTTCCTTCAAATGGCCATAACTTCGTAGCCATGTGTCCTTGCGTGATGATTAAGACAGTTTTGGAAAGGTATTGAAGTGTTCTACAAGATCTGTACAAAGGTTAAAAGATCAAATTCATTTTTAGTCTAGTAAATCGCCTCTGAATGCTTTGTACTCGGGAAAACCTGTCAATTTGAGCATGTGTTTAAAGGGTATTATGAAACTTTTTCATCGCCAAGATCCTTGTTATTGTGTCCCAGGGCTTTGATTTGCTTATTCATGAAGGCGCAATGACATAAAAACGATAATGGATGACCTTGCATTTTCGTCAAAATTTCAACCATGGCCATAGGGACGGGTGAAATAGCTCAAGTGATGTAGTTGGATGTTCCTTCAAATGGCCATAACCTCGTAGCCATGTGTCCTAGCGTGATGATTAAGACAGTTTTGGAAAGGTATTGAAGTGTTCTACAAGATCTGTACAAAGGTTAAAAGATCAAATTCATTTTTAGTCTAGTAAATCGCCTCTGAATGCATTGTACTCGGGAAAACCTGTCAATTTGAGCATGTGTTTAAAGGGTATTATGAAACTTTTTCATCGCCAAGATCCTTGTTATTGTGTCTCAGGGCTTTGGTTTGCTTATTCATGAAGGCGCAATGACATAAAAACGATAATGGATGACCTTGCATTTTCGTCAAAATTTCAACCATGGCCATAGGGACGGGTGAAAAAGCTCAAGTGATGTAGTTGGATGTTCCTTCAAATGGCCATAACTTCGTAGCCATGTGTCCTTGCGTGATGATTAAGACAGTTTTGGAAAGGTATTGAAGTGTTCTACAAGATCTGTACAAAGGTTAAAAGATCAAATTCATTTTTAATCTAGTAAATCGCCTTTGAATGCATTGTACTCGGGAAAACCTGTCAATTTGAGCATGTGTTTAAAGGGTATTATGAAACTTTTTCATCGCCAAGATCCTTGTTATTGTGTCCCAGGGCTTTGGTTTGCTTATTCATGAAGGCCCAATGACATAAAAACGATAATGGATGACCTTGCATTTTCGTCAAAATTTCAACCATGGCCATAGGGACGGGTGAAATAGCTCAAGTGATGTATTTGGATGTTCCTTCAAATGGCCATAACTTCGTAGCCATGTGTCCTAGCGTGATGATTAAGACAGTTTTGGAAAGGTATTGAAGTGGTCTACAAGATCTGTACATTGATTGAAAGATCAAAGTCACTTTCAGTGTAGTAAATGGCCTCTGAATGCATTGTACTCGGGAAAACCTGTCGATTTGAGCATGTATTTAAAGGGTAAAGTGACCCATTATGAAACTTTTTCATCGCCAAGATCCTTGTTATTGTGTCCCAGGGCTTTGATTTGCTTATTCATGAAGGCCCAATGACATAAAAACGATAATGGATGACCTTGCATTTTCGTCAAAATTTCAACCATGGCCATAGGGACGGGTGAAATAGCTCAAGTGATGTAGTTGGATGTTCCTTCAAATGGCCATAACCTCGTAGCCATGTGTCCTAGCGTGATGATTAAGACAGTTTTGGAAAGGTATTGAAGTGGTCTACAAGATCTGTACATTGATTGAAAGATCAAAGTCACTTTCAGTGTAGTAAATGGCCTCTGAATGCATTGTACTCGGGAAAACCTGTCAATTTGAGCATGTGTTTAAAGGGTATTATGAAACTTTTTCATCGCCAAGATCCTTGTTATTGTGTCCCAGGGCTTTGATTTGCTTATTCATGAAGGCCCAATGACATAAAAACGATAATGGATGACCTTGCATTTTCGTCAAAATTTCAACCATGGCCATAGGGACGGGTGAAAAAGCTCAAGTGATGTAGTTGGATGTTCCTTCAAATGGCCATAACTTCGTAGCCATGTGTCCTTGCGTGATGATTAAGACAGTTTTGGAAAGGTTTTGAAGTGGTCTATAAGATCTGTACATTGATTGAAAGATCAACATCACTTTCAGTGTAGTAAATGGCCTCTGAATGCATTGTACTCGGGAAAACCTGTCGATTTGAGCATGTATTTAAAGGGTATTATGAAACTTTTTCATCGCCAAGATCCTTGTTATTGTGTCCCAGGGCTTTGGTTTGCTTATTCATGAAGGCCCAATGACATAAAAACGATAATGGATGACCTTGCATTTTCGTCAAAATTTCAACCATGGCCATAGGGACGGGTGAAAAAGCTCAAGTGATGTAGTTGGATGTTCCTTCAAATGGCCATAACTTCGTAGCCATGTGTCCTTGCGTGATGATTAAGACAGTTTTGGAAAGGTTTTGAAGTGGTCTACAAGATCTGTACATTGATTGAAAGATCAAAGTCACTTTCAGTGTAGTAAATGGCCTCTGAATGCATTGTACTCGGGAAAACCTGTCAATTTGAGCATGTGTTTAAAGGGTATTATGAAACTTTTTCATCGCCAAGATCCTTGTTATTGTGTCCCAGGGCTTTGGTTTGCTTATTCATGAAGGCCCAATGACATAAAAACGATAATGGATGACCTTGCATTTTCGTCAAAATTTCAACCATGGCCATAGGGACGGGTGAAATAGCTCAAGTGATGTAGTTGGATGTTCCTTCAAATGGCCATAACCTCGTAGCCATGTGTCCTAGCGTGATGATTAAGACAGTTTTGGAAAGGTATTGAAGTGGTCTACAAGATCTAAACATTGATTGAAAGATCAAAGTCACTTTCAGTGTAGTAAATGGCCTCTGAATGCATTGTACTCGGGAAAACCTGTCGATTTGAGCATGTATTTAAAGGGTATTATGAAACTTTTTCATCGCCAAGATCCTTGTTATTGTGTCCCAGGGCTTTGATTTGCTTATTCATGAAGGCCCAATGACATAAAAACGATAATGGATGACCTTGCATTTTCGTCAAAATTTCAACCATGGCCATAGGGACGGGTGAAATAGCTCAAGTGATGTAGTTGGATGTTCCTTCAAATGGCCATAACCTCGTAGCCATGTGGCCTAGCGTGATGATTAAGACAGTTTTGGAAAGGTATTGAAGTGTTCTACAAGATCTGTACATTGATTGAAAGATCAACATCACTTTCAGTGTAGTAAATGGCCTCTGAATGCATTGTACTCGGGAAAACCTGTCGATTTGAGCATGTATTTAAAGGGTAAAGTGACCCATTATGAAACTTTTTCATCGCCAAGATCCTTGTTATTGTGTCCCAGGGCTTTGGTTTGCTTATTCATGAAGGCCCAATGACATAAAAACGATAATGGATGACCTTGCATTTTCGTCAAAATTTCAACCATGGCCATAGGGACGGGTGAAATAGCTCAAGTGATGTAGTTGGATGTTCCTTCAAATGGCCATAACCTCGTAGCCATGTGGCCTAGCGTGATGATTAAGACAGTTTTGGAAAGGTATTGAAGTGTTCTACAAGATCTGTACATTGATTGAAAGATCAACATCACTTTCAGTGTAGTAAATGGCCTCTGAATGCATTGTACTCGGGAAAACCTGTCGATTTGAGCATGTATTTAAAGGGTAAAGTGACCCATTATGAAACTTTTTCATCGCCAAGATCCTTGTTATTGTGTCCCAGGGCTTTGATTTGCTTATTCATGAAGGCCCAATGACATAAAAACGATAATGGATGACCTTGCATTTTCGTCAAAATTTCAACCATGGCCATAGGGACGGGTGAAAAAGCTCAAGTGATGTAGTTGGATGTTCCTTCAAATGGCCATAACTTCGTAGCCATGTGTCCTTGCGTGATGATTAAGACAGTTTTGGAAAGGTATTGAAGTGTTCTACAAGATCTGTACATTGATTGAAAGATCAACATCACTTTCAGTGTAGTAAATGGCCTCTGAATGCATTGTACTCGGGAAAACCTGTCGATTTGAGCATGTATTTAAAGGGTAAAGTGACCCATTATGAAACTTTTTCATCGCCAAGATCCTTGTTATTGTGTCCCAGGGCTTTGGTTTGCTTATTCATGAAGGCCCAATGACATAAAAACGATAATGGATGACCTAGCATTTTCGTCAAAATTTCAACCATGGCCATAGGGACGGGTGAAATAGCTCAAGTGATGTAGTTGGATGTTCCTTCAAATGGCCATAACCTCGTAGCCATGTGTCCTAGCGTGATGATTAAGACAGTTTTGGAAAGGTATTGAAGTGTTCTACAAGATCTGTACATTGATTGAAAGATCAACATCACTTTCAGTGTAGTAAATGGCCTCTGAATGCATTGTACTCGGGAAAACCTGTCGATTTGAGCATGTATTTAAAGGGTAAAGTGACCCATTATGAAACTTTTTCATCGCCAAGATCCTTGTTATTGTGTCCCAGGGCTTTGATTTGCTTATTCATGAAGGCCCAATGACATAAAAACGATAATGGATGACCTTGCATTTTCGTCAAAATTTCAACCATGGCCATAGGGACGGGTGAAAAAGCTCAAGTGATGTAGTTGGATGTTCCTTCAAATGGCCATAACTTCGTAGCCATGTGTCCTTGCGTGATGATTAAGACAGTTTTGGAAAGGTATTGAAGTGTTCTACAAGATCTGTACAAAGGTTAAAAGATCAAATTCATTTTTAGTCTAGTAAATCGCCTCTGAACGCATTGTACTGGGGAAAACCTGTCAATTTGAGCATGTGTTTAAAGGGTATTATGAAACTTTTTCATCGCCAAGATCCTTGTTATTGTGTCCCAGGGCTTTGGTTTGCTTATTCATGAAGGCCCAGTGACATAAAAACGATAATGGATGACCTTGCATTTTCGTCAAAATTTCAACCATGGCCATAGGGACGGGTTAGAAAGCTCAAGTGATGTAGTTGGATGTTCCTTCAAATGGCCATAACTTCGTAGCCATGTGTCCTAGCGTGATGATTAAGACAGTTTTGGAAAGGTATTGAAGTGTTCTACAAGATCTGTACAAAGGTTAAAAGATCAAATTCATTTTTAGTCTAGTAAATCGCCTCTGAATGCATTGTACTCGGGAAAACCTGTCAATTTGAGCATGTGTTTAAAGGGTATTAAGAAACTTTTTCATCGCCAAGATCCTTGTTATTGTGTCCCAGGGCTTTGGTTTGCTTATTCATGAAGGCCCAATGACATAAAAACGATAATGGATGACCTTGCATTTTCGTCAAAATTTCAACCATGGCCATAGGGACGGGTGAAATAGCTCAAGTGATGTAGTTGGATGTTCCTTCAAATGGCCATAACCTCGTAGCCATGTGTCCTAGCGTGATGATTAAGACAGTTTTGGAAAGGTATTGAAGTGTTCTACAAGATCTGTACAAAGGTTAAAAGATCAAATTCATTTTTAGTCTAGTAAATCGCCTCTGAATGCATTGTACTCGGGAAAACCTGTCAATTTGAGCATGTGTTTAAAGGGTATTATGAAACTTTTTCATCGCCAAGATCCTTGTTATTGTGTCCCAGGGCTTTGGTTTGCTTATTCATGAAGGCCCAATGACATAAAAACGATAATGGATGACCTTGCATTTTCGTCAAAATTTCAACCATGGCCATAGGGACGGGTGAAAAAGCTCAAGTGATGTAGTTGGATGTTCCTTCAAATGGCCATAGCTTCGTAGCCATGTGGCCTAGCGTGATGATTAAGACAGTTTTGGAAAGGTTTTGAAGTGGTCTACAAGATCTGTACATAGGTTTAAAGATCAAAGTCTTTTTTAGTGTAGTAAATGGCCTCTGAATGCATTGTACTCGGGAAAACCTGTCGATTTGAGCATGTGTTTAAAGGGTATTATGAAACTTTTTCATCGCCAAGATCCTTGTTATTGTGTCCCAGGGCTTTGGTTTGCTTATTCATGAAGGCGCAATGACATAAAAAACGATAATGGATGACCTTGCATTTTCGTCAAAATTTCAACCATGGCCATAGGGACGGGTGAAAAAGCTCAAGTGATGTAGTTGGATGTTCCTTCAAATGGCCATAACTTCATAGCCATGTGTCCTTGCGTGATGATTAAGACAGTTTTGGAAAGGTATTGAAGTAGTATACAAGATCTGTACATAGGTTTAAAGATCAAATTCATTTTTAGTCTAGTAAATCGCCTCTGAATGCATTGTACTCGGGAAAACCTGTCAATTTGAGCATGTGTTTAAAGGGTATTATGAAACTTTTTCATCGCCAAGATCCTTGTTATTGTGTCCCAGGGCTTTGGTTTGCTTATTCATGAAGGCCCAATGACATAAAAACGATAATGGATGACCTTGCATTTTCGTCAAAATTTCAACCATGGCCATAGGGACGGGTGAAAAAGCTCAAGTGATGTAGTTGGATGTTCCTTCAAATGGCCATAGCTTCGTAGCCATGTGTCCTTGCGTGATGATTAAGTCAGTTTTGGAAAGGTATTGAAGTGTTCTACAAGATCTGTACATTGATTGAAAGATCAAAGTCACTTTCAGTGTAGTAAATGGCCTCTGAATGCATTGTACTCGGGAAAACCTGTCAATTTGAGCATGTATTTAAAGGGTAAAGTGACCCATTATGAAACTTTTTCATCGCCAAGATCCTTGTTATTGTGTCCCAGGGCTTTGGTTTGCTTATTCATGAAGGCCCAATGACATAAAAACGATAATGGATGACCTTGCATTTTCGTCAAAATTTCAACCATGGCCATAGGGACGGGTGAAATAGCTCAAGTGATGTAGTTGGATGTTCCTTCAAATGGCCATAACTTCATAGCCATGTGTCCTTGCGTGATGATTAAGACAGTTTTGGAAAGGTATTGAAGTGTTCTACAAGATCTGTACAAAGGTTAAAAGATCAAATTCATTTTTAGTCTAGTAAATCGCCTCTGAATGCATTGTACTCGGGAAAACCTGTCAATTTGAGCATGTGTTTAAAGGGTATTATGAAACTTTTTCATCGCCAAGATCCTTGTTATTGTGTCCCAGGGCTTTGGTTTGCTTATTCATGAAGGCCCAATGACATAAAAACGATAATGGATGACCTTGCATTTTCGTCAAAATTTCAACCATGGCCATAAGGACGGGTGAAAAAGCTCAAGTGATGTAGTTGGATGTTCCTTCAAATGGCCATAACTTCGTAGCCATGTGTCCTAGCGTGATGATTAAGACAGTTTTGGAAAGGTATTGAAGTGTTCTACAAGATCTGTACAAAGGTTAAAAGATCAAATTCATTTTTAGTCTAGTAAATCGCCTCTGAATGCATTGTACTCGGGAAAACCTGTCAATTTGAGCATGTGTTTAAAGGGTATTATGAAACTTTTTCATCGCCAAGATCCTTGTTATTGTGTCCCAGGGCTTTGGTTTGCTTATTCATGAAGGCTCAATGACATAAAAACGATAATGGATGACCTTGCATTTTCGTCAAAATTTCAACCATGGCCATAGCGACGGGTGAAATAGCTCAAGTGATGTAGTTGGATGTTCCTTCAAATGGCCATAACTTCGTAGCCATGTGTCCTAGCATGATGATTAAGACAGTTTTGGGAAGGTATTGAAGTGGTCTACAAGATCTGTACATAGGTTTAAAGATCAAATTCACTTTTAGTCTAGTAAATGGCCTCTGAATGCATTGTACTCGGGAAAACCTGTCAATTTGAGCATGTGTTTAAAGGGTATTATGAAACTTTTTCATCGCCAAGATCCTTGTTATTGTGTCCCAGGGCTTTGGTTTGCTTATTCATGAAGGCCCAATGACATAAAAACGATAATGGATGACCTTGCATTTTCGTCAAAATTCCAACCATGGCCATAGGGACGGGTGAAATAGCTCAAGTGATGTAGTTGGATGTTCCTTCAAATGGCCATAACCTCGTAGCCATGTGTCCTAGCGTGATGATTAAGACAGTTTTGGAAAGGTATTGAAGTGGTCTACAAGATCTGTACATCGGTTAAAAGATCAAATTCACTTTTAGTCTAGTAAATGGCCTCTGAATGCATTGTACTCGGGAAAACCTGTCAATTTGAGCATGTGTTTAAAGGGTATTATGAAACTTTTTCATCGCCAAGATCCTTGTTATTGTGTCCCAGGGCTTTGGTTTGCTTATTCTTGAAGGCCCAGTGACATAAAAACGATAATGGATGACCTTGCATTTTCGTCAAAATTTCAACCATGGCCATAGCGACGGGTGAAATAGCTCAAGTGATGTAGTTGGATGTTCCTTCAAATGGCCATAACCTCGTAGCCATGTGTCCTAGCGTGATGATTAAGACAGTTTTGGAAAGGTATTGAAGTGTTCTACAAGATCTGTACAAAGGTTAAAAGATCAAATTCATTTTTAGTCTAGTAAATCGCCTCTGAATGCATTGTACTCGGGAAAACCTGTAAATTTGAGCATGTGTTTAAAGGGTATTATGAAACTTTTTCATCGCCAAGATCCTTGTTATTGTGTCCCAGGGCTTTGGTTTGCTTATTCATGAAGGCCCAATGACATAAAAACGATAATGGATGACCTTGCATTTTCGTCAAAATTTCAACCATGGCCATAGGGACGGGTGAAAAAGCTCAAGTGATGTAGTTGGATGTTCCTTCAAATGGCCATAACCTCGTAGCCATGTGTCCTAGCGTGATGATTAAGACAGTTTTGGAAAGGTATTGAAGTGGTCTACAAGATCTGTACAAAGGTTAAAAGATCAAATTCATTTTTAGTCTAGAAAATCGCCTCTGAATGCATTGTACTCGGGAAAACCTGTCAATTTGAGCATGTGTTTAAAGGGTATTATGAAACTTTTTCATCGCCAAGATCCTTGTTATTGTGTCCCAGGGCTTTGGTTTGCTTATGCATTAAGGCGCAATGACATAAAAACGATAATGGATGACCTTGCATTTTCGTCAAAATTTCAACCATGGCCATAGGGACGGGTGAAAAAGCTCAAGTGATGTAGTTGGATGTTCCTTCAAATGGCCATAACTTCGTAGCCATGTGTCCTTGCGTGATGATTAAGACAGTTTTGGAAAGGTATTGAAGTGTTCTACAAGATCTGTACAAAGGTTAAAAGATCAAATTCATTTTTAGTCTAGTAAATCGCCTCTGAATGCATTGTACTCGGGAAAACCTGTCAATTTGAGCATGTGTTTAAAGGGTATTATGAAACTTTTTCATCGCCAAGATCCTTGTTATTGTGTCCCAGGGCTTTGGTTTGCTTATTCATGAAGGCCCAGTGACATAAAAACGATAATGGATGACCTTGCATTTTCGTCAAAATTTCAACCATGGCCATAGGGACGGGTGAAAAAGCTCAAGTGATGTAGTTGGATGTTCCTTCAAATGGCCATAACTTCGTAGCCATGTGTCCTTGCGTGATGATTAAGACAGTTTTGGAAAGGTATTGAAGTGTTCTACAAGATCTGTACAAAGGTTAAAAGATCAAATTCATTTTTAGTCTAGTAAATCGCCTCTGAATGCATTGTACTCGGGAAAACCTGTCAATTTGAGCATGTGTTTAAAGGGTATTATGAAACTTTTTCATCGCCAAGATCCTTGTTATTGTGTCCCAGGGCTTTAGTTTGCTTATTCATGAAGGCCCAATGACATAAAAACGATAATGGATGACCTTGCATTTTCGTCAAAATTTCAACCATGGCCATAGGGACGGGTGAAAAAGGTCAAGTGATGTAGTTGGATGTTCCTTCAAATGGCCATAGCTTCGTAGCCATGTGGCCTAGCGTGATGATTAAGACAGTTTTGGTAAGGTATTGAAGTGGTTTACAAGATCTGTACATTGATTGAAAGATCAAAGTCACTTTCAGTGTAGTAAATGGCCTCTGAATGCATTGTACTCGGGAAAACCTGTCGATTTGAGCATGTATTTAAAGGGTAAAGTGACCCATTATGAAACTTTTTCATCGCCAAGATCCTTGTTATTGTGTCCCAGGGCTTTGGTTTGCTTATTCATGAAGCCCCAATGACATAAGAACGATAATGGATGACCTTGCATTTTCGTCAAAATTTCAACCATGGCCATAGGGACGGGTGAAAAAGCTCAAGTGATGTAGTTGGATGTTCCTTCAAATGGCCATAACTTCGTAGCCATGTGTCCTTGCGTGATGATTAAGACAGTTTTGGAAAGGTATTGAAGTGTTCTACAAGATCTGTACAAAGGTTTAAAGATCAAATTCATTTTTAGTCTAGTAAATCGCCTCTGAATGCATTGTACTCGGGAAAACCTGTCAATTTGAGCATGTGTTTAAAGGGTATTATGAAACTTTTTCATCGCCAAGATCCTTGTTATTGTGTCCCAGGGCTTTGGTTTGCTTATTCATGAAGGCCCAATGACATAAAAACGATAATGGATGACCTTGCATTTTCGTCAAAATTTCAACCATGGCCATAGGGACGGGTGAAATAGCTCAAGTGATGTAGTTGGATGTTCCTTCAAATGGCCATAACTTCGTAGCCATGTGTCCTAGCGTGATGATTAAGACAGTTTTGGAAAGGTATTGAAGTGTTCTACAAGATCTGTACAAAGGTTAAAAGATCAAATTCATTTTTAGTCTAGTAAATCGCCTCTGAATGCATTGTACTCGGGAAAACCTGTCAATTTGAGCATGTGTTTAAAGGGTATTATGAAACTTTTTCATCGCCAAGATCCTTGTTATTGTGTCCCAGGGCTTTGGTTTGCTTATTCATGAAGGCCCAATGACATAAAAACGATAATGGATGACCTTGCATTTTCGTCAAAATTTCAACCATGGCCATAGGGACGGGTGAAATAGCTCAAGTGATGTAGTTGGATGTTCCTTCAAATGGCCATAACTTCGTAGCCATGTGTCCTAGCATGATGATTAAGACAGTTTTGGAAAGGTATTGAATTGTTCTACAAGATCTGTACATAGGTTAAAAGATCAAATTCACTTTTAGTCTAGTAAATGGCCTCTGAATGCATTGTACTCGGGAAAACCTGTCGATTTGAGCATGTATTTAAAGGGTAAAGTGACCCATTATGAAACTTTTTCATCGCCAAGATCCTTGTTATTGTGTCCCAGGGCTTTGATTTGCTTATTCATGAAGGCCCAATGACATAAAAACGATAATGGATGACCTTGCATTTTCGTCAAGATTTCAACCATGGCCATAGGGACGGGTGAAAAAGCTCAAGTGATGTAGTTGGATGTTCCTTCAAATGGCCATAACTTCGTAGCCATGTGTCCTTGCGTGATGATTAAGACAGTTTTGGAAAGGTATTGAAGTGTTCTACAAGATCTGTACAAAGGTTAAAAGATCAAATTCATTTTTAGTCTAGTAAATCGCCTCTGAATGCATTGTACTCGGGAAAACCTGTCAATTTGAGCATGTGTTTAAAGGGTATTATGAAACTTTTTCATCGCCAAGATCCTTGTTATTGTGTCCCAGGGCTTTGGTTTGCTTATTCATGAAGGCCCAATGACATAAAAACGATAATGGATGACCTTGCATTTTCGTCAAAATTTCAACCATGGCCATACGGACGGGTGAAATAGCTCAAGTGATGTAGTTGGATGTTCCTTCAAATGGCCATAACTTCGTAGCCATGTGTCAATGCGTGATGATTAAGACAGTTTTGGAAAGGTATTGAAGTGTTCTACAAGATCTGTACAAAGGTTAAAAGATCAAATTCATTTTTAGTCTAGTAAATCGCCTCTGAATGCATTATACTCGGGAAAACCTGTCGATTTGAGCATGTGTTTAAAGGGTATTATGAAACTTTTTCATCGCCAAGATCCTTGTTATTGTGTCCCAGGGCTTTGGTTTGCTTATTCATGAAGGCCCAATGACATAAAAACGATAATGGATGACCTTGCATTTTCGTCAAAATTTCAACCATGGCCATAGGGACGGGTGAAATAGCTCAAGTGATGTAGTTGGATGTTCCTTCAAATGGCCATAACTTCATAGCCATGTGTCCTTGCGTGATGATTAAGACAGTTTTGGAAAGGTATTGAAGTGGTCTACAAGATCTGTACATAGGTTAAAAGATCAAATTCACTTTTAGTCTAGTAAATGGCCTCTGAATGCATTGTACTCGGGAAAACCTGTAAATTTGAGCATGTGTTTAAAGGGTATTATGAAACTTTTTCATCGCCAAGATCCTTGTTATTGTGTCCCAGGGCTTTGATTTGCTTATTCATGAAGGCCCAATGACATAAAAACGATAATGGATGACCTTGCATTTTCGTCAAAATTTCAACCATGGCCATAGGGACGGGTGAAAAAGCTCAAGTGATGTAGTTGGATGTTCCTTCAAATGGCCATAGCTTCGTAGCCATGTGGCCTAGCGTGATGATTAAGACAGTTTTGGTAAGGTATTGAAGTGTTCTACAAGATCTGTACAAAGGTTAAAAGATCAAATTCATTTTTAGTCTAGTAAATCGCCTCTGAATGCATTGTACTCGGGAAAACCTGTAAATTTGAGCATGTGTTTAAAGGGTATTATGAAACTTTTTCATCGCCAAGATCCTTGTTATTGTGTCCCAGGGCTTTGGTTTGCTTATTCATGAAGGCCCAGTGACATAAAAACGATAATGGATGACCTTGCATTTTCGTCAAAATTTCAACCATGGCCATAGGGACGGGTGAAAAAGGTCAAGTGATGTAGTTGGATGTTCCTTCAAATGGCCATAGCTTCGTAGCCATGTGGCCTAGCGTGATGATTAAGACAGTTTTGGTAAGGTATTGAAGTGTTCTACAAGATCTGTACAAAGGTTAAAAGATCAAATTCATTTTTAGTCTAGTAAATCGCCTCTGAATGCATTGTACTCGGGAAAACCTGTAAATTTGAGCATGTGTTTAAAGGGTATTATGAAACTTTTTCATCGCCAAGATCCTTGTTATTGTGTCCCAGGGCTTTGGTTTGCTTATTCATGAAGGCCCAATGACATAAAAACGATAATGGATGACCTTGCATTTTCGTCAAAATTTCAACCATGGCCATAGGGACGGGTGAAAAAGCTCAAGTGATGTAGTTGGATGTTCCTTCAAATGGCCATAACTTCGTAGCCATGTGTCCTTGCATGATGATTAAGACAGTTTTGGAAAGGTATTGAAGTGTTCTACAAGATCTGTACAAAGGTTAAAAGATCAAATTCATTTTTAGTCTAGTAAATCGCCTCTGAATGCATTGTACTCGGGAAAACCTGTCAATTTGAGCATGTGTTTAAAGGGTATTATGAAACTTTTTCATCGCCAAGATCCTTGTTATTGTGTCCCAGGGCTTTGGTTTGCTTATTCATGAAGGCGCAATGACATAAAAACGATAATGGATGACCTTGCATTTTCGTCAAAATTTCAACCATGGCCATAGGGACGGGTGAAATAGCTCAAGTGATGTAGTTGGATGTTCCTTCAAATGGCCATAACTTCGTAGCCATGTGTCCTTGCGTGATGATTAAGACAGTTTTGGAAAAGTATTGAAGTGTTTTACAAGATCTGTACAAAGGTTAAAAGATCAAATTCATTTTTACTCTAGTAAATCGCCTCTGAATGCATTGTACTCGGGAAAACC
This sequence comes from Anopheles coluzzii, assembly GCF_943734685.1. Classification (NCBI taxonomy): domain Eukaryota; kingdom Metazoa; phylum Arthropoda; class Insecta; order Diptera; family Culicidae; genus Anopheles; species Anopheles coluzzii. The sequence goes on along the minus strand of NW_026054447.1, from coordinate 678,664 downwards.
TGTCAATTTGAGCATGTGTTTAAAGGGTATTATGAAACTTTTTCATCGCCAAGATCCTTGTTATTGTGTCCCAGGGCTTTGATTTGCTTATTCATGAAGCCCCAATGACATTAAAACGATAATGGATGACCTTGCATTTTCGTCAAAATTTCAACCATGGCCAAAGGGACGGGTGAAATAGCTCAAGTGATGTAGTTGGATGTTCCTTCAAATGGCCATAACTTCGTAGCCATGTGTCCTAGCGTGATGATTAAGACAGTTTTGGAAAGGTATTGAAGTGGTCTACAAGATCTGTACATTGATTGAACGATCAAAGTCACTTTCAGTGTAGTAAATGGCCTCTGAATGCATTGTACTCGGGAAAACCTGTCAATTTGAGCATGTGTTTAAAGGGTATTATGAAACTTTTTCATCGCCAAGATCCTTGTTATTGTGTCCCAGGGCTTTGGTTTGCTTATTCATGAAGGCGCAATGACATAAAAACGATAATGGATGACCTTGCATTTTCGTCAAAATTTCAACCATGGCCATAGGGACGGGTGAAATAGCTCAAGTGATGTAGTTGGATGTTCCTTCAAATGGCCATAACTTCATAGCCATGTGTCCTTGCGTGATGATTAAGACAGTTTTGGAAAGGTATTGAAGTGTTCTACAAGATCTGTAGAAAGGTTAAAAGATCAAATTCATTTTTAGTCTAGTAAATCGCCTCTGAATGCATTGTACTCGGGAAAACCTGTAAATTTGAGCATGTGTTTAAAGGGTATTATGAAACTTTTTCATCGCCAAGATCCTTGTTATTGTGTCCCAGGGCTTCGGTTTGCTTATTCATGAAGGTGCAATGACATAAAAACGATAATGGATGACCTTGCATTTTCGTCAAAATTTCAACCATGGCCATAGGGACGGGTTAGAAAGCTCAAGTGATGTAGTTGGATGTTCCTTCAAATGGCCATAACTTCGTAGCCATGTGTCCTAGCGTGATGATTAAGACAGTTTTGGAAAGGTATTGAAGTGGTCTACAAGATTTGTACATAGGTTTAAAGATCAAATTCATTGTTAGTCTAGTAAATGGCCTCTGAATGCATTGTACTCGGGAAAACCTGTCAATTTGAGCATGTGTTTAAAGGGTATTATGAAACTTTTTCATCGCCAAGATCCTTGTTATTGTGTCCCAGGGCTTTGGTTTGCTTATTCATGAAGGCCCAATGACATAAAAACGATAATGGATGACCTTGCATTTTCGTCAAAATTTCAACCATGGCCATAGGGACGGGTGAAATAGCTCAAGTGATGTAGTTGGATGTTCCTTCAAATGGCCATAACTTCGTAGCCATGTGTCCTAGCATGATGATTAAGACAGTTTTGGAAAGGTATTGAAGTGTTCTACAAGATCTGTACAAAGGTTTAAAGATCAAATTCATTTTTAGTCTAGTAAATCGCATCTGAATGCATTGTACTCGGGAAAACCTGTCAATTTGAGCATGTGTTTAAAGGGTATTATGAAACTTTTTCATCGCCAAGATCCTTGTTATTGTGTCCCAGGGCTTTGGTTTGCTTATTCATGAAGGCCCAGTGACATAAAAACGATAATGGATGACCTTGCATTTTCGTCAAAATTTCAACCATGGCCATAGCGACGGGTGAAATAGCTCAAGTGATGTAGTTTGATGTTCCTTCAAATGGCCATAACCTCGTAGCCATGTGTCCTAGCGTGATGATTAAGACAGTTTTGGAAAGGTATTGAAGTGTTCTACAAGATCTGTACAAAGCTTAAAAGATCAAATTCATTTTTAGTCTAGTAAATCGCATCTGAATGCATTGTACTCGGGAAAACCTGTCAATTTGAGCATGTGTTTAAAGGGTATTATGAAACTTTTTCATCGCCAAGATCCTTGTTATTGTGTCCCAGGGCTTTGGTTTGCTTATTCATGAAGGCCCAGTGACATAAAAACGATAATGGATGACCTTGCATTTTCGTCAAAATTTCAACCATGGCCATAGGGACGGGTGAAAAAGCTCAAGTGATGTAGTTGGATGTTCCTTCAAATGGCCATAACTTCGTAGCCATGTGTCCTTGCGTGATGATTAAGACAGTTTTGGAAAGGTATTGAAGTGTTCTACAAGATCTGTACAAAGGTTAAAAGATCAAATTCATTTTTAGTCTAGTAAATCGCCTCTGAATGCATTGTACTCGGGAAAACCTGTAAATTTGAGCATGTGTTTAAAGGGTAATATGAAACTTTTTCATCGCCAAGATCCTTGTTATTGTGTCCCAGGGCTTTGGTTTGCTTATTCATGAAGGCCCAATGACATAAAAACGATAATGGATGACCTTGCATTTTCGTCAAAATTTCAACCATGGCCATAGGGACGGGTGAAAAAGCTCAAGTGATGTAGTTGGATGTTCCTTCAAATGGCCATAACTTCGTAGCCATGTGTCCTTGCGTGATGATTAAGACAGTTTTGGAAAGGTATTGAAGTGTTCTACAAGATCTGTACAAAGGTTAAAAGATCAAATTCATTTTTAGTCTAGTAAATCGCCTCTGAATGCATTGTACTCGGGAAAACCTGTCAATTTGAGCATGTGTTTAAAGGGTATTATGAAACTTTTTCATCGCCAAGATCCTTGTTATTGTGTCCCAGCGCTTTGGTTTGCTTATTCATGAAGGCCCAATGACATAAAAAGGATAATGGATGACCTTGCATTTTCGTCAAAATTTCAACCATGGCCATAGGGACGGGTGAAATAGCTCAAGTGATGTAGTTGGATGTTCCTTCAAATGGCCATAGCTTCGTAGCCATGTGGCCTAGCGTGATGATTAAGACAGTTTTGGAAAGTTATTAAAGTGATCTACAAGATCTGTACATAGGTTTAAAGATCAAATTCACTTTTAGTCTAGTAAATCGCCTCTGAATGCATTGTACTCGGGAAAACCTGTCAATTTGAGCATGTGTTTAAAGGGTATTATGAAACTTTTTCATCGCCAAGATCCTTGTTATTGTGTCCCAGGGCTTTGATTTGCTTATTCATGAAGGCCCAGTGACATAAAAACGATAATGGATGACCTTGCATTTTCGTCAAAATTTCAACCATGGCCATAGGGACGGGTTAGAAAGCTCAAGTGATGTAGTTGGATGTTCCTTCAAATGGCCATAACTTCGTAGCCATGTGTCCTTGCGTGATGATTAAGACAGTTTTGGAAAGGTATTGAAGTGGTCTACAAGATCTGTACATTGATTGAAAGATCAAAGTCACTTTCAGTGTAGTAAATCGCCTCTGAATGCATTGTACTCGGGAAAACCTGTCGATTTGAGCATGTATTTAAAGGGTAAAGTGACCCATTATGAAACTTTTTCATTGCCAAGATCCTTGTTATTGTGTCCCAGGGCTTTGATTTGCTTATTCATGAAGGCCCAATGACATAAAAACGATAATGGATGACCTTGCATTTTCGTCAAAATTTCAACCATGGCCATAGGGACGGGTGAAAAAGCTCAAGTGATGTAGTTGGATGTTCCTTCAAATGGCCATAACCTCGTAGCCATGTGTCCTAGCGTGATGAATAAGACAGTTTTGGAAAGGTATTGAAGTGGTCTACAAGATCTGTACATTAATTAAAAGATCAAAGTCACTTTCAGTGTAGTAAATGGCCTCTGAATGCATTGTACTTGGGAAAACCTGTCGATTTGAGCATGTATTTAAAGGGTAAAGTGACCCATTATGAAACTTTTTCATCGCCAAGATCCTTGTTATTGTGTCCCAGGGCTTTGGTTTGCTTATTCATGAAGGCGCAATGACATAAAAACGATAATGGATGACCTTGCATTTTCGTCAAAATTTCAACCATGGCCATAGGGACGGGTGAAATAGCTCAAGTGATGTAGTTGGATGTTCCTTCAAATGGCCATAGCTTTGTAGCCATGTGGCCTAGCGTGATGATTAAGACAGTTTTGGAAAGGTATTGAAGTGTTCTACAAGATCTGTAGAAAGGTTAAAAGATCAAATTCATTTTTAGTCTAGTAAATCGCCTCTGAATGCATTGTACTCGGGAAAACCTGTCAATTGGAGCATGTGTTTAAAGGGTATTATGAAACTTTTTCATCGCCAAGATCCTTGTTATTGTGTCCCAGGGCTTTGATTTGCTTATTCATGAAGGCCCAATGACATAAAAACGATAATGGATGACCTTGCATTTTCGTCAAAATTTCAACCATGGCCATAGGGACGGGTTAGAAAGCTCAAGTGATGTAGTTGGATGTTCCTTCAAATGGCCATAGCTTCGTAGCCATGTGTCCTTGCGTGATGATTAAGACAGTTTTGGAAAGGTTTTGAAGTGTTCTACAAGATCTGTACAAAGGTTTAAAGATCAAATTCATTGTTAGTCTAGTAAATCGCCTCTGAATGCATTGTACTCGGGAAAACCTGTCAATTTGAGCATGTGTTTAAAGGGTATTATGAAACTTTTTCATCGCCAAGATCCTTGTTATTGTGTCCCAGGGCTTTGGTTTGCTTATTCATGAAGGCGCAATGACATAAAAACGATAATGGATGACCTTGCATTTTCGTCAAAATTTCAACCATGGCCATAGGGACGGGTGAAATAGCTCGAGTGATGTAGTTGGATGTTCCTTCAAATGGCCATAGCTTCGTAGCCATGTGGCCTAGCGTGATGATTAAGACAGTTTTGGAAAGGTATTGAAGTGTTCTACAAGATCTGTACATAGGTGTAAAGATCAAAGTCACTTTCAGTGTAGTAAATCGCCTCTGAATGCATTGTACTCGGGAAAACCTGTCGATTTGAGCATGTATTTAAAGGGTAAAGTGACCCATTACGAAACTTTTTCATCGCCAAGATCCTTGTTATTGTGTCCCAGGGCTTTGGTTTGCTTATTCATGAAGCCCCAATGACATTAAAACGATAATGGATGACCTTGCATTTTCGTCAAAATTTCAACCATGGCCATAGGGACGGGTGAAATAGCTCAAGTGATGTAGTTGGATGTTCCTTCAAATGGCCATAACCTCGTAGCCATGTGTCCTAGCGTGATGATTAAGACAGTTTTGGAAAGGTATTGAAGAGGTCTACAAGATCTGTACATTGATTGAAAGATCAAAGTCACTTTCAGTGTAGTAAATGGCCTCTGAATGCATTGTACTCGGGAAAACCTGTCGATTTGAGCATGTATTTAAAGGGTAAAGTGACCCATTATGAAACTTTTTCATCGCCAAGATCCTTGTTATTGTGTCCCAGGGCTTTGATTTGCTTATTCATGAAGGCCCAATGACATAAAAACGATAATGGATGACCTTGCATTTTCGTCAAAATTTCAACCATGGCCATAGGGACGGGTGAAAAAGCTCAAGTGATGTAGTTGGATGTTCCTTCAAATGGCCATAACTTCGTAGCCATGTGTCCTTGCGTGATGATTAAGACAGTTTTGGAAAGGTATTGAAGTGTTCTACAAGATCTGTGCAAAGGTTAAAAGATCAAAGTCATTTTTAGTGTAGTAAATGGCCTCTGAATGCATTGTACTCGGGAAACCCTGTCAATTTGAGCATGTGTTTAAAGGGTATTATGAAACTTTTTCATCGCCACGATCCTTGTTATTGTGTCCCAGGGCTTTGGTTTGCTTATTCATGAAGGCCCAATGACATAAAAACGATAATGGATGACCTTGCATTTTCGTCAAAATTTCAACCATGGCCATAGGGACGGGTGAAAAAGCTCAAGTGATGTAGTTGGATGTTCCTTCAAATGGCCATAACTTCGTAGCCATGTGTCCTTGCGTGATGATTAAGACAGTTTTGGAAAGGTATTGAAGTGTTCTACAAGATCTGTACAAAGGTTAAAAGATCAAATTCATTTTTAGTCTAGTAAATCGCCTCTGAATGCATTGTACTCGGGAAAACCTGTCAATTTGAGCATGTGTTTAAAGGGTATTATGAAACTTTTTCATCGCCAAGATCCTTGTTATTGTGTCCCAGGGCTTTGGTTTGCTTATTCATGAAGGCGCAATGACATAAAAACGATAATGGATGACCTTGCATTTTCGTCAAAATTTCAACCATGGCCATAGGGACGGGTGAAATAGCTCGAGTGATGTAGTTGGATGTTCCTTCAAATGGCCATAGCTTCGTAGCCATGTGGCCTAGCGTGATGATTAAGACAGTTTTGGAAAGGTATTGAAGTGTTCTACAAGATCTGTACAAAGGTTTAAAGATCAAAGTCACTTTCAGTGTAGTAAATGGCCTCTGAATGCATTGTACTCGGGAAAACCTGTCGATTTGAGCATGTATTTAAAGGGTATTATGAAACTTTTTCATCGCCAAGATCCTTGTTATTGTGTCCCAGGGCTTTGGTTTGCTTATTCATGAAGGCCCAATGACATAAAAACGATAATGGATGACCTTGCATTTTCGTCAAAATTTCAACCATGGCCATAGGGACGGGTGAAATAGCTCAAGTGATGTAGTTGGATGTTCCTTCAAATGGCCATAACTTCGTAGCCATGTGTCCTAGCATGATGATTAAGACAGTTTTGGAAAGGTATTGAAGTAGTATACAAGATCTGTACATTAATTAAAAGATCAAAGTCACTTTTAGTGTAGTAAATGGCCTCTGAATGCATTGTACTCGGGAAAACCTGTCGATTTGAGCATGTATTTAAAGGGTAAAGTGACCCATTATGAAACTTTTTCATCGCCAAGATCCTTGTTATTGTGTCCCAGGGCTTTGGTTTGCTTATTCATGAAGGCCCAGTGACATAAAAACGATAATGGATGACCTTGCATTTTCGTCAAAATTTCAACCATGGCCATAGGGACGGGTGAAATAGCTCAAGTGATGTAGTTGGATGTTCCTTCAAATGGCCATAACCTCGTAGCCATGTGTCCTAGCATGATGATTAAGACAGTTTTGGAAAGGTATTGAAGTAGTTTACAAGATCTGTACAAAGGTTTAAAGATCAAAGTCACTTTCAGTGTAGTAAATGGCCTCTGAATGCATTGTACTCGGGAAAACCTGTCGATTTGAGCATGTATTTAAAGGGTATTATGAAACTTTTTCATCGCCAAGATCCTTGTTATTGTGTCCCAGGGCTTTGGTTTGCTTATTCATGAAGGCCCAATGACATAAAAACGATAATGGATGACCTTGCATTTTCGTCAAAATTTCAACCATGGCCATAGGGACGGGTGAAATAGCTCAAGTGATGTAGTTGGATGTTCCTTCAAATGGCCATAGCTTCGTAGCCATGTGGCCTAGCGTGATGATTAAGACAGTTTTGGAAAGGTATTGAAGTGGTCTACAAGATCTGTACAAAGGTTAAAAGATCAAATTCATTTTTAGTCTAGTAAATGGCCTCTGAATGCATTGTACTCGGGAAAACCTGTCAATTTGAGCATGTGTTTAAAGGGTATTATGAAACTTTTTCATCGCCAAGATCCTTGTTATTGTGTCCCAGGGCTTTGGTTTGCTTATTCATTAAGGCGCAATGACATAAAAACGATAATGGATGACCTTGCATTTTCGTCAAAATTTCAACCATGGCCATAGGGACGGGTGAAAAAGCTCAAGTGATGTAGTTGGATGTTCCTTCAAATGGCCATAATCTCGTAGCCATGTGTCCTAGCGTGATGAATAAGACAGTTTTGGAAAGGTATTGAAGTGGTCTACAAGATCTGTACATAGGTTTAAAGATCAAAGTCACTTTCAGTGTAGTAAATGGCCTCTGAATGCATTGTACTCGGGAAAACCTGTCAATTTGAGCATGTGTTTAAAGGGTATTATGAAACTTTTTCATCGCCAAGATCCTTGTTATTGTGTCCCAGGGCTTTGGTTTGCTTATTCATTAAGGCGCAATGACATAAAAACGATAATGGATGACCTTGCATTTTCGTCAAAATTTCAACCATGGCCAAAGGGACGGGTGAAATAGCTCAAGTGATGTAGTTGGATGTTCCTTCAAATGGCCATAACCTCGTAGCCATGTGTCCTAGCGTGATGAATAAGACAGTTTTGGAAAGGTATTGAAGTGTTCTACAAGATCTGTACAAAGGTTTAAAGATCAAGTTCATTTTTAGTCTAGTAAATCGCCTCTGAATGCATTGTACTCGGGAAAACCTGTCGATTTGAGCATGTATTTAAAGGGTAAAGTGACCCATTATGAAACTTTTTCATCGCCAAGATCCTTGTTATTGTGTCCCAGGGCTTTGGTTTGCTTATTCATGAAGGCCCAATGACATAAAAACGATAATGGATGACCTTGCATTTTCGTCAAAATTTCAACCATGGCCATAGGGACGGGTGAAAAAGCTCAAGTGATGTAGTTGGATGTTCCTTCAAATGGCCATAACCTCGTAGCCATGTGTCCTAGCGTGATGAATAAGACAGTTTTGGAAAGGTATTGAAGTGGTCTACAAGATCTGTACATAGGTTTAAAGATCAAAGTCACTTTCAGTGTAGTAAATGGCCTCTGAATGCATTGTACTCGGGAAAACCTGTCGATTTGAGCATGTATTTAAAGGGTAAAGTGACCCATTATGAAACTTTTTCATCGCCAAGATCCTTGTTATTGTGTCCCAGGGCTTTGATTTGCTTATTCATGAAGGCCCAATGACATAAAAACGATAATGGATGACCTTGCATTTTCGTCAAAATTTCAACCATGGCCATAGGGACGGGTGAAATAGCTCAAGTGATGTAGTTGGATGTTCCTTCAAATGGCCATAGCTTCGTAGCCATGTGGCCTAGCGTGATGATTAAGACAGTTTTGGAAAGGTATTGAAGTGATCTACAAGATCTGTACATAGGTTTAAAGATCAAATTCACTTTTAGTCTAGTAAATCGCCTCTGAATGCATTGTACTCGGGAAAACCTGTCAATTTGAGCATGTGTTTAAAGGGTATTATGAAACTTTTTCATCGCCAAGATCCTTGTTATTGTGTCCCAGGGCTTTGGTTTGCTTATTCATGAAGCCCCAATGACATAAAAACGATAATGGATGACCTTGCATTTTCGTCAAAATTAAACCATGGCCATAGGGACGGGTGAAAAAGCTCAAGTGATGTAGTTGGATGTTCCTTCAAATGGCCATAGCTTCGTAGCCATGTGGCCTAGCGTGATGATTAAGACAGTTTTGGAAAGGTATTGAAGTGGTCTACAAGATCTGTACATAGGTTAAAAGATCAAATTCACTTTTAGTCTAGTAAATGGCCTGTGAATGCATTGTACTCGGGAAAACCTGTCAATTTGAGCATGTGTTTAAAGGGTATTATGAAACTTTTTCATCGCCAAGATCCTTGTTATTGTGTCCCAGGGCTTTGGTTTGCTTATTCATGAAGGCCCAATGACATAAAAACGATAATGGATGACCTTGCATTTTCGTCAAAATTTCAACCATGGCCATAGGGACGGGTGAAAAAGCTCAAGTGATGTAGTTGGATGTTCCTTCAAATGGCCATAACTTCGTAGCCATGTGTCCTTGCGTGATGATTAAGACAGTTTTGGAAAGGTATTGAAGTAGTATACAAGATCTGTACATAGGTGTAAAGATCAAAGTCACTTTCAGTGTAGTAAATGGCCTCTGAATGCATTGTACTCGGGAAAACCTGTCGATTTGAGCATGTATTTAAAGGGTAAAGTGACCAATTATGAAACTTTTTCATTGCCAAGATCCTTGTTATTGTGTCCCAGGGCTTTGATTTGCTTATTCATGAAGGCCCAATGACATAAAAACGATAATGGATGACCTTGCATTTTCGTCAAAATTTCAACCATGGCCATAGGGACGGGTGAAAAAGCTCAAGTGATGTAGTTGGATGTTCCTTCAAATGGCCATAACCTCGTAGCCATGTGTCCTAGCGTGATGAATAAGACAGTTTTGGAAAGGTATTGAAGTGGTCTACAAGATCTGTACAAAGGTTTAAAGATCAAGTTCATTTTTAGTCTAGTAAATCGCCTCTGAATGCATTGTACTCGGGAAAACCTGTCGATTTGAGCATGTATTTAAAGGGTAAAGTGACCCATTATGAAACTTTTTCATCGCCAAGATCCTTGTTATTGTGTCCCAGGGCTTTGATTTGCTTATTCATGAAGGCCCAATGACATAAAAACGATAATGGATGACCTTGCATTTTCGTCAAAATTTCAACCATGGCCATAGGGACGGGTGAAAAAGCTCAAGTGATGTAGTTGGATGTTCCTTCAAATGGCCATAACCTCGTAGCCATGTGTCCTAGCGTGATGAATAAGACAGTTTCGGAAAGGTATTGAAGTGGTCTACAAGATCTGTACATTAATTGAAAGATCAAAGTCACTTTCAGTGTAGTAAATGGCCTCTGAATGCATTGTACTCGGGAAAACCTGTCGATTTGAGCATGTATTTAAAGGGTAAAGTGACCAATTATGAAACTTTTTCATCGCCAAGATCCTTGTTATTGTGTCCCAGGGCTTTGATTTGCTTGTTCATGAAGCCCCAATGACATTAAAACGATAATGGATGACCTTGCATTTTCGTCAAAATTTCAACCATGGCCAAAGGGACGGGTGAAATAGCTCAAGTGATGTAGTTGGATGTTCCTTCAAATGGCCATAACTTCGTAGCCATGTGGCCTAGCGTGATGATTAAGACAGTTTTGGAAAGGTATTGAAGTGGTCTACAAGATCTGTACAAAGGTTAAAAGATCAAATTCATTTTTAGTCTAGTAAATCGCCTCTGAATGCATTGTACTCGGGAAAACCTGTCGATTTGAGCATGTATTTAAAGGGTAAAGTGACCCATTATGAAACTTTTTCATCGCCAAGATCCTTGTTATTGTGTCCCAGGGCTTTGATTTGCTTATTCATGAAGGCCCAATGACATAAAAACGATAATGGATGACCTTGCATTTTCGTCAAAATTTCAACCATGGCCATAGGGACGGGTGAAAAAGCTCAAGTGATGTAGTTGGATGTTCCTTCAAATGGCCATAACTTCGTAGCCATGTGTCCTTGCGTGATGATTAAGACAGTTTTGGAAAGGTATTGAAGTGGTCTACAAGATCTGTACATAGGTTTAAACATCAAATTCACTTTTAGTCTAGTAAATCGCCTCTGAATGCATTGTACTCGGGAAAACCTGTCAATTTGAGCATGTGTTTAAAGGGTATTATGAAACTTTTTCATCGCCAAGATCCTTGTTATTGTGTCCCAGGGCTTTGGTTTGCTTATTCATGAAGCCCCAATGACATAAGAACGATAATGGATGACCTTGCATTTTCGTCAAAATTTCAACCATGGCCATAGGGACGGGTTAGAAAGCTCAAGTGATGTAGTTGGATGTTCCTTCAAATGGCCATAACTTCGTAGCCATGTGTCCTTGCGTGATGATTAAGACAGTTTTGGAAAGGTATTGAAGTGTTCTACAAGATTTGTACAAAGGTTAAAAGATCAAATTCATTTTTAGTCTAGTAAATCGCCTCTGAATGCATTGTACTCGGGAAAACCTGTCAATTTGAGCATGTGTTTAAAGGGTATTGTTGTCAAAACAGCCTTGACAGCCAGACAACCATCACAAGCCGCCCGACAAGACGGATGGAACCAAGCGCTAGATGGCCGCCTGCGACGGACCACAGAACCGAACGCTAGAGGGCCGCCACGACACGAATGAAAAGACACGAAGCCAGTAGCGGCAAAATAAGCGAAGGAAAGAGACACGGATTTTTTTTAATCGCACGACCAGTACCCTAAAATTGAATAAAGAGAAAACTAAGCCGGATTAAGGCAAATAAAGCGAGATCAACGCAGTTTTTTCTGTTCACTTAATTTTGAGTATTTCCATTAAAGAAGCCGAGTCGAAGCATTTTAAGCCGTTTTCTTTGCATATCTAAGTCGAGAAAGTCGCCTTTTCCACAGGTATTATGAAACTTTTTCATCGCCAAGATCCTTGTTATTGTGTCCCAGGGCTTTGATTTGCTTATTCATGATGGCCCAATGACATAAAAACGATAATGGATGACCTTGCATTTTCGTCAAAATTTCAACCATGGCCATAGGGACGGGTGAAATAGCTCAAGTGATGTAGTTGGATGTTCCTTCAAATGGCCATAACCTCGTAGCCATGTGTCCTAGCGTGATGATTAAGACAGTTTTGGAAAGGTATTGAAGTGGTCTACAAGATCTGTACATTGATTGAAAGATCAAAGTCACTTTCAGTGTAGTAAATGGCCTCTGAATGCATTGTACTCGGGAAAACCTGTCGATTTGCGCATGTATTTAAAGGGTAAAGTGACCCATTATGAAACTTTTTCATCGCCAAGATCCTTGTTATTGTGTCCCAGGGCTTTGATTTGCTTATTCATGATGGCCCAATGACATAAAAACGATAATGGATGACCTTGCATTTTCGTCAAAATTTCAACCATGGCCATAGGGACGGGTGAAATAGCTCAAGTGATGTAGTTGGATGTTCCTTCAAATGGCCATAACCTCGTAGCCATGTGTCCTAGCGTGATGATTAAGACAGTTTTGGAAAGGTATTGAAGTGGTCTACAAGATCTGTTCATTGATTGAAAGATCAAAGTCACTTTCAGTGTAGTAAATGGTCTCTGAATGCATTGTACTCGGGAAAACCTGTCGATTTGAGCATGTATTTAAAGGGTAAAGTGACCCATTATGAAACTTTTTCATCGCCAAGATCCTTGTTATTGTGTCCCAGGGCTTTGATTTGCTTATTCATGAAGGCCCAATGACATAAAAACGATAATGGATGACCTTGCATTTTCGTCAAAATTTCAACCATGGCCATAGGGACGGGTGAAAAAGCTCAAGTGATGTAGTTGGATGTTCCTTCAAATGGCCATAACTTCGTAGCCATGTGTCCTTGCGTGATGATTAAGACAGTTTTGGAAAGGTATTGAAGTGTTCTACAAGATCTGTACAAAGGTTAAAAGATCAAATTCATTTTGAGTCTAGTAAATCGCCTCTGAACGCATTGTACTCGGGAAAACCTGTCAATTTGAGCATGTGTTTAAAGGGTATTATGAAACTTTTTCATCGCCAAGATCCTTGTTATTGTGTCCCAGGGCTTTGGTTTGCTTATTCATGAAGGCCCAATGACATAAAAACGATAATGGATGACCTTGCATTTTCGTCAAAATTTCAACCATGGCCATAGGGACGGGTGAAAAAGCTCAAGTGATGTAGTTGGATGTTCCTTCAAATGGCCATAACTTCGTAGCCATGTGTCCTTGCGTGATGATTAAGACAGTTTTGGAAAGGTATTGAAGTGTTCTACAAGATCTGTACAAAGGTTAAAAGATCAAATTCATTTTTAGTCTAGTAAATCGCCTCTGAATGCATTGTACTCGGGAAAACCTGTCAATTTGAGCATGTGTTTAAAGGGTATTATGAAACTTTTTCATCGCCAAGATCCTTGTTATTGTGTCCCAGGGCTTTGGTTTGCTTATTCATGAAGGCCCAATGACATAAAAACGATAATGGATGACCTTACATTTTCGTCAAAATTTCAACCATGGCCATAGGGACGGGTGAAAAAGCTCAAGTGATGTAGTTGGATGTTCCTTCAAATGGCCATAGCTTCGTAGCCATGTGGCCTAGCGTGATGATTAAGACAGTTTTGGAAAGGTATTGAAGTGGTCTACAAGATCTGTACATAGGTTTAAAGATCAAATTCACTTTTAGTCTAGTAAATGGCCTCTGAATGCATTGTACTCGGGAAAACCTGTCAATTTGAGCATGTATTTAAAGGGTAAAGTGACCCATTATGAAACTTTTTCATCGCCAAGATCCTTGTTATTGTGTCCCAGGGCTTTGATTTGCTTATTCATGAAGGCCCAATGACATAAAAACGATAATGGATGACCTTGCATTTTCGTCAAAATTTCAACCATGGCCATAGGGACGGGTTAGAAAGCTCAAGTGATGTAGTTGGATGTTCCTTCAAATGGCCATAACCTCGTAGCCATGTGTCCTAGCGTGATGATTAAGACAGTTTTGGAAAGGTATTGAAGTGGTCTACAAGATCTGTTAAAAGATCAAAGTCTTTTTTAGTGTAGTAAATGGCCTCTGAATGCATTGTACTTGGGAAAACCTGTCAATTTGAGCATGTGTTGAAAGGGTAAAATGACCCATTATGAAACTTTTTCATCGCCAAGATCCTTGTTATTGTGTCCCAGGGCTTTGATTTGCTTATTCATGAAGCCCCAATGACATAAGAACGATAATGGATGACCTTGCATTTTCGTCAAAATTTCAACCATGGCCATAGGGACGGGTGAAAAAGCTCAAGTGATGTAGTTGGATGTTCCTTCAAATGGCCATAACTTCGTAGCCATGTGTCCTAGCGTGATGATTAAGACAGTTTTGGAAAGGTATTGAAGTGGTCTACAAGATCAGTATATAGGTTTAACGATCAAAGTCATTTTTAGTGTAGTAAATCGCCTCTGAATGCATTGTACTCGGGAAAACCTGTCAATTTGAGCATGTGTTGAAAGGGTAAAATGACCCATTATGAAACTTTTTCATCGCCAAGATCATTGTTATTGTGTCCCAGGGCTTTGGTTTGCTTATTCATGAAGGCGCAATGACATAAAAACGATAATGGATGACCTTGCATTTTCGTCAAAATTTCAACCATGGCCATAGGGACGGGTGAAATAGCTCAAGTGATGTAGTTGGATGTTCCTTCAAATGGCTATAACCTCGTAGCCATGTGTCCTAGCGTGATGATTAAGACAGTTTTGGAAAGGTATTGAAGTGGTCTACAAGATCTGTATATAGGTTTAAAGATCAAAGTCATTTTCAGTCTAGTAAATGGCCTCTGAATGCATTGTACTCGGGAAAACCTGTCAATTTGAGCATGTGTTGAAAGGGTAAAATGACCCATTATGAAACTTTTTCATCGCCAAGATCCTTGTTATTGTGTCCCAGGGCTTTGGTTTGCTTATTCATGAAGGCCCAATGACATAAAAACGATAATGGATGACCTTGCATTTTCGTCAAAATTTCAACCATGGCCATAAGGACGGGTGAAATAGCTCAAGTGATGTAGTTGGATGTTCCTTCAAATGGCCATAACTTCGTAGCCATGTGTCCTAGCGTGATGATTAAGACAGTTTTGGAAAGGTATTGAAGTGGTCTACAAGATCAGTATATAGGTTTAACGATCAAAGTCATTTTTAGTGTAGTAAATCGCCTCTGAATGCATTGTACTCGGGAAAACCTGTCAATTTGAGCATGTGTTGAAAGGGTAAAATGACCCATTATGAAACTTTTTCATCGCCAAGATCCTTGTTATTGTGTCCCAGGGCTTTGGTTTGCTTATTCATGAAGGCCCAATGACATAAAAACGATAATGGATGACCTTGCATTTTCGTCAAAATTTCAACCATGGCCATAAGGACGGGTGAAATAGCTCAAGTGATGTAGTTGGATGTTCCTTCAAATGGCCATAACCTCGTAGCCATGTGTCCTAGCGTGATGATTAAGACAGTTTTGGAAAGGTATTGAAGTGGTCTACAAGATCTGTATATAGGTTTAAAGATCAAAGTCATTTTTAGTGTAGTAAATGGCCTCTGAATGCATTGTACTCGGGAAAACCTGTCAATTTGAGCATGTGTTGAAAGGGTAAAATGACCCATTATGAAACTTTTTCATCGCCAAGATCCTTGTTATTGTGTCCCAGGGCTTTGGTTTGCTTATTCATGAAGGCCCAATGACATAAAAACGATAATGGATGACCTTGCATTTTCGTCAAAATTTCAACCATGGCCATAGGGACGGGTGAAATAGCTCAAGTGATGTAGTTGGATGTTCCTTCAAATGGCCATAACTTCGTAGCCATGTGTCCTAGCGTGATGATTAAGACAGTTTTGGAAAGGTATTGAAGTGGTCTACAAGATCTGTACATTGATTGAAAGATCAAAGTCACTTTCAGTGTAGTAAATCGCCTCTGAATGCATTGTACTCGGGAAAACCTGTCAATTTGAGCATGTGTTTAAAGGGTATTATGAAACTTTTTCATCGCCAAGATCCTTGTTATTGTGTCCCAGGGCTTTGGTTTGCTTATTCATGAAGGCCCAATGACATAAAAACGATAATGGATGACCTTGCATTTTCGTCAAAATTTCAACCATGGCCATAGGGACGGGTGAGAAAGCTCAAGTGATGTAGTTGGATGTTCCTTCAAATGGCCATAACTTCGTAGCCATGTGTCCTAGCGTGATGATTAAGACAGTTTTGGAAAGGTATTGAAGTGGTCTACAAGATCAGTATATAGGTTTAACGATCAAAGTCATTTTTAGTGTAGTAAATCGCCTCTGAATGCATTGTACTCGGGAAAACCTGTCAATTTGAGCATGTGTTTAAAGGGTATTATGAAACTTTTTCATCGCCAAGATCCTTGTTATTGTGTCCCAGGGCTTTGGTTTGCTTATTCATGAAGGCCCAATGACATAAAAACGATAATGGATGACCTTGCATTTTCGTCAAAATTTCAACCATGGCCATAAGGACGGGTGAAATAGCTCAAGTGATGTAGTTGGATGTTCCTTCAAATGGCCATAACTTCGTAGCCATGTGTCCTAGCGTGATGATTAAGACAGTTTTGGAAAGGTATTGAAGTGGTCTACAAGATCTGTACATTGATTGAAAGATCAAAGTCACTTTCAGTGCAGTAAATCGCCTCTGAATGCATTGTACTCGGGAAAACCTGTCAATTTGAGCATGTGTTTAAAGGGTATTATGAAACTTTTTCATCGCCAAGATCCTTGTTATTGTGTCCCAGGGCTTTGGTTTGCTTATTCATGAAGGCCCAATGACATAAAAACGATAATGGATGACCTTGCATTTTCGTCAAAATTTCAACCATGGCCATAAGGACGGGTGAAATAGCTCACGTGATGTAGTTGGATGTTCCTTCAAATGGCCATAACTTCGTAGCCATGTGTCCTAGCATGATGATTAAGACAGTTTTGGAAAGGTATTGAAGTAGTATACAAGATCTGTACATAGGTTTAAAGATCAAATTCACTTTTAGTCTAGTAAATGGCCTCTGAATGCATTGTACTCGGGAAAACCTGTCAATTTGAGCATGTATTTAAAGGGTAAAGTGACCCATTATGAAACTTTTTCATCGCCAAGATCCTTGTTATTGTGTCCCAGGGCTTTGATTTGCTTATTCATGAAGGCCCAATGACATAAAAACGATAATGGATTAACTTGCATTTTCGTCAAAATTTCAACCATGGCCATAGGGACGGGTGAAATAGCTCAAGTGATGTAGTTGGATGTTCCTTCAAATGGCCATAGCTTCGTAGCCATGTGGCCTAGCGTGATGATTAAGACAGTTTTGGAAAAGTATTGAAGTGGTCTACAAGATCTGTACATAGGTTTAAAGATCAAATTCACTTTTAGTCTAGTAAATCGCCTCTGAATGCATTGTACTCGGGAAAACCTGTCAATTTGAGCATGTGTTTAAAGGGTATTATGAAACTTTTTCATCGCCAAGATCCTTGTTATTGTGTCCCAGGGCTTTGGTTTGCTTATTCATGAAGGCCCAATGACATAAAAACGATAATGGATGACCTTGCATTTTCGTCAAAATTTCAACCATGGCCATAAGGACGGGTGAAATAGCTCACGTGATGTAGTTGGATGTTCCTTCAAATGGCCATAACTTCGTAGCCATGTGTCCTAGCATGATGATTAAGACAGTTTTGGAAAGGTATTGAAGTAGTATACAAGATCTGTACATAGGTTTAAAGATCAAATTCACTTTTAGTCTAGTAAATGGCCTCTGAATGCATTGTACTCGGGAAAACCTGTCAATTTGAGCATGTATTTAAAGGGTAAAGTGACCCATTATGAAACTTTTTCATCGCCAAGATCCTTGTTATTGTGTCCCAGGGCTTTGATTTGCTTATTCATGAAGGCCCAATGACATAAAAACGATAATGGATTAACTTGCATTTTCGTCAAAATTTCAACCATGGCCATAGGGACGGGTGAAATAGCTCAAGTGATGTAGTTGGATGTTCCTTCAAATGGCCATAGCTTCGTAGCCATGTGGCCTAGCGTGATGATTAAGACAGTTTTGGAAAAGTATTGAAGTGGTCTACAAGATCTGTACATAGGTTTAAAGATCAAATTCACTTTTAGTCTAGTAAATCGCCTCTGAATGCATTGTACTCGGGAAAACCTGTCAATTTGAGCATGTGTTTAAAGGGTATTATGAAACTTTTTCATCGCCAAGATCCTTGTTATTGTGTCCCAGGGCTTTGGTTTGCTTATTCAAGAAGGCCCAATGACATAAAAACGATAATGGATGACCTTGCATTTTCGTCAAAATTTCAACCATGGCCATAGGGACGGGTGAAATAGCTCAAGTGATGTAGTTGGATGTTCCTTCAAATGGCCATAACTTCGTAGCCATGTGTCCTTGCATGATGATTAAGACAGTTTTGGAAAGGTATTGAAGTGGTCTACAAGATCTGTACATTGATTGAAAGATCAAAGTCACTTTCAGTGTAGTAAATGGCCTCTGAATGCATTGTACTCGGGAAAACCTGTCGATTTGAGCATGTATTTAAAGGGTAAAGTGACCCATTATGAAACTTTTTCATCGCCAAGATCCTTGTTATTGTGTCCCAGGGCTTTGGTTTGCTTATTCATGAAGGCCCAATGACATAAAAACGATAATGGATGACCTTGCATTTTCGTCAAAATTTCAACCATGGCCATAGGGACGGGTGAAATAGCTCAAGTGATGTAGTTGGATGTTCCTTCAAATGGCCATAACCTCGTAGCCATGTGTCCTAGCGTGATGATTAAGACAGTTTTGGAAAGGTATTGAAGTGGTCTACAAGATCTGTATATAGGTTTAAAGATCAAAGTCATTTTTAGTGTAGTAAATGGCCTCTGAATGCATTGTACTCGGGAAAACCTGTCAATTTGAGCATGTGTTGAAAGGGTAAAATGACCCATTATGAAACTTTTTCATCGCCAAGATCCTTGTCATTGTGTCCCAGGGCTTTGGTTTGCTTATTCATGAAGCCCCAATGACATAAGAACGATAATGGATGACCTTGCATTTTCGTCAAAATTTCAACCATGGCCATAGGGACGGGTGAGAAAGCTCAAGTGATGTAGTTGGATGTTCCTTCAAATGGCCATAACTTCGTAGCCATGTGTCCTAGCATGATGATTAAGACAGTTTTGGAAAGGTATTGAAGTGGTCTACAAGATCTGTTAAAAGATCAAAGTCTTTTTTAGTGTAGTAAATGGCCTCTGAATGCATTGTACTTGGGAAAACCTGTCAATTTGAGCATGTGTTGAAAGGGTAAAATGACCCATTATGAAACTTTTTCATCGCCAAGATCCTTGTTATTGTGTCCCAGGGCTTTGATTTGCTTATTCATGAAGCCCCAATGACATAAGAACGATAATGGATGACCTTGCATTTTCGTCAAAATTTCAACCATGGCCATAGGGACGGGTGAAAAAGCTCAAGTGATGTAGTTGGATGTTCCTTCAAATGGCCATAACTTCGTAGCCATGTGTCCTAGCGTGATGATTAAGACAGTTTTGGAAAGGTATTGAAGTGGTCTACAAGATCAGTATATAGGTTTAACGATCAAAGTCATTTTTAGTGTAGTAAATCGCCTCTGAATGCATTGTACTCGGGAAAACCTGTCAATTTGAGCATGTGTTGAAAGGGTAAAATGACCCATTATGAAACTTTTTCATCGCCAAGATCATTGTTATTGTGTCCCAGGGCTTTGGTTTGCTTATTCATGAAGGCGCAATGACATAAAAACGATAATGGATGACCTTGCATTTTCGTCAAAATTTCAACCATGGCCATAGGGACGGGTGAAATAGCTCAAGTGATGTAGTTGGATGTTCCTTCAAATGGCTATAACCTCGTAGCCATGTGTCCTAGCGTGATGATTAAGACAGTTTTGGAAAGGTATTGAAGTGGTCTACAAGATCAGTATATAGGTTTAACGATCAAAGTCATTTTTAGTGTAGTAAATCGCCTCTGAATGCATTGTACTCGGGAAAACCTGTCAATTTGAGCATGTGTTGAAAGGGTAAAATGACCCATTATGAAACTTTTTCATCGCCAAGATCCTTGTTATTGTGTCCCAGGGCTTTGGTTTGCTTATTCATGAAGGCCCAATGACATAAAAACGATAATGGATGACCTTGCATTTTCGTCAAAATTTCAACCATGGCCATAAGGACGGGTGAAATAGCTCAAGTGATGTAGTTGGATGTTCCTTCAAATGGCCATAACCTCGTAGCCATGTGTCCTAGCGTGATGATTAAGACAGTTTTGGAAAGGTATTGAAGTGGTCTACAAGATCTGTATATAGGTTTAAAGATCAAAGTCATTTTTAGTGTAGTAAATGGCCTCTGAATGCATTGTACTCGGGAAAACCTGTCAATTTGAGCATGTGTTGAAAGGGTAAAATGACCCATTATGAAACTTTTTCATCGCCAAGATCCTTGTTATTGTGTCCCAGGGCTTTGGTTTGCTTATTCATGAAGGCCCAATGACATAAAAACGATAATGGATGACCTTGCATTTTCGTCAAAATTTCAACCATGGCCATAAGGACGGGTGAAATAGCTCAAGTGATGTAGTTGGATGTTCCTTCAAATGGCCATAACTTCGTAGCCATGTGTCCTAGCGTGATGATTAAGACAGTTTTGGAAAGGTATTGAAGTGGTCTACAAGATCTGTACATTGATTGAAAGATCAAAGTCACTTTCAGTGTAGTAAATCGCCTCTGAATGCATTGTACTCGGGAAAACCTGTCAATTTGAGCATGTGTTTAAAGGGTATTATGAAACTTTTTCATCGCCAAGATCCTTGTTATTGTGTCCCAGGGCTTTGGTTTGCTTATTCATGAAGGCCCAATGACATAAAAACGATAATGGATGACCTTGCATTTTCGTCAAAATTTCAACCATGGCCATAGGGACGGGTGAGAAAGCTCAAGTGATGTAGTTGGATGTTCCTTCAAATGGCCATAACTTCGTAGCCATGTGTCCTAGCGTGATGATTAAGACAGTTTTGGAAAGGTATTGAAGTGGTCTACAAGATCAGTATATGGGTTTAACGATCAAAGTCATTTTTAGTGTAGTAAATCGCCTCTGAATGCATTGTACTCGGGAAAACCTGTCAATTTGAGCATGTGTTGAAAGGGTAAAATGACCCATTATGAAACTTTTTCATCGCCAAGATCCTTGTTATTGTGTCCCAGGGCTTTGGTTTGCTTATTCATGAAGGCGCAATGACATAAAAACGATAATGGATGACCTTGCATTTTCGTCAAAATTTCAACCATGGCCATAGGGACGGGTGAAATAGCTCAAGTGATGTAGTTGGATGTTCCTTCAAATGGCCATAACTTCGTAGCCATGTGTCCTAGCGTGATGATTAAGACAGTTTTGGAAAGGTATTGAAGTGGTCTACAAGATCTGTACATTGATTGAAAGATCAAAGTCACTTTCAGTGCAGTAAATCGCCTCTGAATGCATTGTACTCGGGAAAACCTGTCAATTTGAGCATGTGTTTAAAGGGTATTATGAAACTTTTTCATCGCCAAGATCCTTGTTATTGTGTCCCAGGGCTTTGGTTTGCTTATTCATGAAGGCCCAATGACATAAAAACGATAATGGATGACCTTGCATTTTCGTCAAAATTTCAACCATGGCCATAAGGACGGGTGAAATAGCTCACGTGATGTAGTTGGATGTTCCTTCAAATGGCCATAACTTCGTAGCCATGTGTCCTAGCATGATGATTAAGACAGTTTTGGAAAGGTATTGAAGTAGTATACAAGATCTGTACATAGGTTTAAAGATCAAATTCACTTTTAGTCTAGTAAATGGCCTCTGAATGCATTGTACTCGGGAAAACCTGTCAATTTGAGCATGTATTTAAAGGGTAAAGTGACCCATTATGAAACTTTTTCATCGCCAAGATCCTTGTTATTGTGTCCCAGGGCTTTGATTTGCTTATTCATGAAGGCCCAATGACATAAAAACGATAATGGATTAACTTGCATTTTCGTCAAAATTTCAACCATGGCCATAGGGACGGGTGAAATAGCTCAAGTGATGTAGTTGGATGTTCCTTCAAATGGCCATAGCTTCGTAGCCATGTGGCCTAGCGTGATGATTAAGACAGTTTTGGAAAAGTATTGAAGTGGTCTACAAGATCTGTACATAGGTTTAAAGATCAAATTCACTTTTAGTCTAGTAAATCGCCTCTGAATGCATTGTACTCGGGAAAACCTGTCAATTTGAGCATGTGTTTAAAGGGTATTATGAAACTTTTTCATCGCCAAGATCCTTGTTATTGTGTCCCAGGGCTTTGGTTTGCTTATTCAAGAAGGCCCAATGACATAAAAACGATAATGGATGACCTTGCATTTTCGTCAAAATTTCAACCATGGCCATAGGGACGGGTGAAATAGCTCAAGTGATGTAGTTGGATGTTCCTTCAAATGGCCATAACTTCGTAGCCATGTGTCGTTGCGTGATGATTAAGACAGTTTTGGAAAGGTACTGAAGTGGTCTACAAGATCTGTATATAGGTTCAAAGATCAAAGTCAGTTTTAGTGTAGTAAATGGCCTCTGAATGCATTGTACTCGGGAAAACCTGTCAATTTGAGCATGTGTTTAAAGGGTATTATGAAACTTTTTCATCGCCAAGATCCTTGTTATTGTGTCCCAGGGCTTTGGTTTGCTTATTCATGAAGGCCCAATGACATAAAAACGATAATGGATGACCTTGCATTTTCGTCAAAATTTCAACCATGGCCATAGGGACGGGTTAGAAAGCTCAAGTGATGTAGTTGGATGTTCCTTCAAATGGCCATAACTTCGTAGCCATGTGTCCTTGCGTGATGATTAAGACAGTTTTGGAAAGGTATTGAAGTGGTCTACAAGATATGTACATTGATTGAAAGATCAAAGTCACTTTCAGTGTAGTAAATGGCCTCTGAATGCATTGTACTCGGGAAAACCTGTCGATTTGAGCATGTATTTAAAGGGTAAAGTGACCCATTATGAAACTTTTTCATCGCCAAGATCCTTGTTATTGTGTCCCAGGGCTTTGATTTGCTTATTCATGAAGGCCCAGTGACATAAAAACGATAATGGATGACCTTGCATTTTCGTCAAAATTTCAACCATGGCCATAGGGACGGGTTAGAAAGCTCAAGTGATGTAGTTGGATGTTCCTTCAAATGGCCATAACTTCGTAGCCATGTGTCCTTGCGTGATGATTAAGACAGTTTTGGAAAGGTATTGAAGTGGTCTACAAGATCTGTACAAAGGTTAAAAGATCAAATTCATTTTTAGTCTAGTAAATCGCCTCTGAATGCATTGTACTCGGGAAAACCTGTCGATTTGAGCATGTATTTAAAGGGTAAAGTGACCCATTATGAAACTTTTTCATCGCCAAGATCCTTGTTATTGTGTCCCAGGGCTTTGGTTTGCTTATTCATGAAGGCCCAATGACATAAAAACGATAATGGATGACCTTGCATTTTCGTCAAAATTTCAACCATGGCCATAGGGACGGGTGAAAAAGGTCAAGTGATGTAGTTGGATGTTCCTTCAAATGGCCATAACTTCGTAGCCATGTGTCCTTGCGTGATGATTAAGACAGTTTTGGAAAGGTATTGAAGTGTTCTACAAGATCTGTACAAAGGTTAAAAGATCAAATTCATTTTTAGTCTAGTAAATCGCCTCTGAATGCATTGTACTCGGGAAAACCTGTCGATTTGAGCATGTATTTAAAGGGTAAAGTGACCCATTATGAAACTTTTTCATCGCCAAGATCCTTGTTATTGTGTCCCAGGGCTTTGATTTGCTTATTCATGAAGGCCCAGTGACATAAAAACGATAATGGATGACCTTGCATTTTCGTCAAAATTTCAACCATGGCCAAAGGGACGGGTGAAATAGCTCAAGTGATGTAGTTGGATGTTCCTTCAAATGGCCATAACCTCGTAGCCATGTGGCCTAGCGTGATGATTAAGACAGTTTTGGAAAGGTATTGAAGTGTTCTACAAGATCTGTACATTGGTTAAAAGATCAAATTCATTTTTAGTCTAGTAAATCGCCTCTGAATGCATTGTACTCGGGAAAACCTGTCAATTTGAGCATGTGTTTAAAGGGTATTATGAAACTTTTTCATCGCCAAGATCCTTGTTATTGTGTCCCAGGGCTTTGGTTTGCTTATTCATGAAGGCCCAATGACATAAAAACGATTATGGATGACCTTGCATTTTCGTCAAAATTTCAACCATGGCCATAGGGACGGGTGAAAAAGCTCAAGTGATGTAGTTGGATGTTCCTTCAAATGGCCATAACTTCGTAGCCATGTGTCCTTGCGTGATGATTAAGACAGTTTTGGAAAGGTATTGAAGTGTTCTACAAGATCTGTACAAAGGTTAAAAGATCAAATTCATTTTTAGTCTAGTAAATCGCCTCTGAATGCATTGTACTCGGGAAAACCTGTCGATATGAGCATGTATTTAAAGGGTAAAGTGACCCATTATGAAACTTTTTCATCGCCAAGATCCTTGTTATTGTGTCCCAGGGCTTTGGTTTGCTTATTCATGAAGGCCCAGTGACATAAAAACGATAATGGATTAACTTGCATTTTCGTCAAAATTTCAACCATGGCCATAGGGACGGGTGAAATAGCTCAAGTGATGTAGTTGGATGTTCCTTCAAATGGCCATAGCTTCGTAGCCATGTGGCCTAGCGTGATGATTAAGACAGTTTTGGAAAGGTATTGAAGTGGTCTACAAGATCTGTACATAGGTTAAAAGATCAAATTCACTTTTAGTCTAGTAAATGGCCTCTGAATGCATTGTACTCGGGAAAACCTGTCAATTTGAGCATGTGTTTAAAGGGTATTATGAAACTTTTTCATCGCCAAGATCCTTGTTATTGTGTCCCAGGGCTTTGGTTTGCTTATTCATGAAGGCGCAATGACATAAAAACGATAATGGATGACCTTGCATTTTCGTCAAAATTTCAACCATGGCCATAGGGACGGGTTAGAAAGCTCAAGTGATGTAGTTGGATGTTCCTTCAAATGGCCATAACCTCGTAGCCATGTGTCCTATCATGATGATTAAGACAGTTTTGGAAAGGTATTGAAGTAGTATACAAGATCTGTACATAGGTTTAAAGATCAAAGTCACTTTTAGTGTAGTAAATGGCCTCTGAATGCATTGTACTCGGGAAAACCTGTCGATTTGAGCATGTATTTAAAGGGTAAAGTGACCCATTATGAAACTTTTTCATCGCCAAGATCCTTGTTATTGTGTCCCAGGGCTTTGGTTTGCTTATTCATGAAGGCCCAATGACATAAAAACGATAATGGATGACCTTGCATTTTCGTCAAAATTTCAACCATGGCCATAGGGACGGGTGAAATAGCTCAAGTGATGTAGTTGGATGTTCCTTCAAATGGCCATAACTTCGTAGCCATGTGTCCTAGCATGATGATTAAGACAGTTTTGGAAAGGTATTGAAGTAGTCTACAAGATCTGTACATAGGTTTAAAGATCAAAGTCACTTTTAGTGTAGTAAATGGCCTCTGAATGCATTGTACTCGGGAAAACCTGTCGATTTGAGCATGTATTAAAAGGGTAAAGTGACCCATTATGAAACTTTTTCATCGCCAAGATCCTTGTTATTGTGTCCCAGGGCTTTGGTTTGCTTATTCATGAAGGCCCAATGACATAAAAACGATAATGGATGACCTTGCATTTTCGTCAAAATTTCAACCATGGCCATAGGGACGGGTGAAAAAGCTCAAGTGATGTAGTTGGATGTTCCTTCAAATGGCCATAACTTCGTAGCCATGTGGCCTAGCGTGATCATTAAGACAGTTTTGGAAAGGTATTGAAGTGTTCTACAAGATCTGTACAAAGGTTTAAAGATCAAATTCATTTTTAGTCTAGTAAATCGCCTCTGAATGCTTTGTACTCGGGAAAACCTGTCAATTTGAGCATGTGTTTAAAGGGTATTATGAAACTTTTTCATCGCCAAGATCCTTGTTATTGTGTCCCAGGGCTTTGATTTGCTTATTCATGAAGCCCCAATGACATTAAAACGATAATGGATGACCTTGCATTTTCGTCAAAATTTCAACCATGGCCAAAGGGACGGGTGAAATAGCTCAAGTGATGTAGTTGGATGTTCCTTCAAATGGCCATAACCTCGTAGCCATGTGTCCTAGCGTGATGATTAAGACAGTTTTGGAAAGGTATTGAAGTGGTCTACAAGATCTGTACATTGATTGAAAGATCAAAGTCACTTTCATTGTAGTAAATGGCCTCTGAATGCATTGTACTCGGGAAAACCTGTCGATTTGCGCATGTATTTAAAGGGTAAAGTGACCCATTATGAAACTTTTTCATCGCCAAGATCCTTGTTATTGTGTCCCAGGGCTTTGGTTTGCTTATTCATGAAGGCGCAATGACATAAAAACGATCATGGATGACCTTGCATTTTCGTCAAAATTTCAACCATGGCCATAGGGACGGGTGAAAAAGCTCAAGTGATGTAGTTGGATGTTCCTTCAAATGGCCATAACTTCGTAGCCATGTGGCCTAGCGTGATCATTAAGACAGTTTTGGAAAGGTATTGAAGTGGTCTACAAGATCTGTACATTGATTGAAAGATCAAAGTCACTTTCAGTGTAGTAAATCGCCTCTGAATGCATTGTACTCGGGAAAACCTGTCAATTTGAGCATGTGTTTAAAGGGTATTATGAAACTTTTTCATCGCCAAGATCCTTGTTATTGTGTCCCAGGGCTTTGATTTGCTTATTCATGAAGCCCCAATGACATTAAAACGATAATGGATGACCTTGCATTTTCGTCAAAATTTCAACCATGGCCATAGGGACGGGTGAAATAGCTCAAGTGATGTAGTTGGATGTTCCTTCAAATGGCCATAACTTCGTAGCCATGTGTCCTTGCGTGATGATTAAGACAGTTTTGGAAAGGTATTGAAGTGTTCTACAAGATCTGTACAAAGGCTAAAAGATCAAATTCATTTTTAGTCTAGTAAATCGCCTCTGAATGCATTGTACTCGGGAAAACCTGTCAATTTGAGCATGTGTTTAAAGGGTATTATGAAACTTTTTCATCGCCAAGATCCTTGTTATTGTGTCCCAGGGCTTTGGTTTGCTTATTCATGAAGGCCCAATGACATAAAAACGATAATGGATGACCATGCATTTTCGTCAAAATTTCAACCATGGCCATAGGGACGGGTGAAATAGCTCAAGTGATGTAGTTGGATGTTCCTTCAAATGGCCATAACTTCGTAGCCATGTGTCCTTGCGTGATGATTAAGACAGTTTTGGAAAGGTATTGAAGAAGTATACAATATATGCACAAAGGTTTAAAGATCAGAGTCACTTGTAGCCTAGTAAATGGCCTCTGAATGCATTGTACTCAGGAAAACCTGTCGATTTGAGCATGTGTTTAAAGGGTATTATGAAACTTTTTCATCGCCAAGATCCTTGTTATTGTGTCCCAGGGCTTTGGTTTGCTTATTCATGAAGGCCCAATGACATAAAAACGATAATGGATGACCTTGCATTTTCGTCAAAATTTCAACCATGGCCATAGGGACGGGTGAAATAGCTCAAGTGATGTAGTTGGATGTTCCTTCAAATGGCCATAACTTCGTAGCCATGTGTCCTTGCGTGATGATTAAGACAGTTTTGGGAAGGTATTGAAGTGTTCTACAAGATCTGTACAAAGGTTAAAAGATCAAATTCATTTTTAGTCTAGTAAATCGCCTCTGAATGCATTGTACTCGGGAAAACCTGTCAATTTGAGCATGTGTTTAAAGGGTATTATGAAACTTTTTCATCGCCAAGATCCTTGTTATTGTGTCTCAGGGCTTTGGTTTGCTTATTCATGAAGGCCCAATGACATAAAAACGATAATGGATGACCTTGCATTTTCGTCAAAATTTCAACCATGGCCGTAGGGACGGGTGAAAAAGCTCAAGTGATGTAGTTGGATGTTCCTTCAAATGGCCATAACTTCGTAGCCATGTGTCCTTGCGTGATGATTAAGACAGTTTTGGAAAGGTATTGAAGTGTTCTACAAGATCTGTACAAAGGTTAAAAGATCAAATTCATTTTTAGTCTAGTAAATGGCCTCTGAATGCATTGTACTCGGGAAAACCTGTCAATTTGAGCATGTGTTTAAAGGGTATTATGAAACTTTTTCATCGCCAAGATCCTTGTTATTGTGTCCCAGGGCTTTGGTTTGCTTATTCATGAAGGCCCAATGACATAAAAACGATAATGGATGACCTTGCATTTTCGTCAAAATTTCAACCATGGCCATAGGGACGGGTGAAAAAGCTCAAGTGATGTAGTTGGATGTTCCTTCAAATGGCCATAACCTCGTAGCCATGTGTCCTAGCGTGATGATTAAGACAGTTTTGGAAAGGTATTGAAGTGGTCTACAAGATCTGTACATTGTTTGAAAGATCAAAGTCACTTTCAGTGTAGTAAATGGCCTCTGAATGCATTGTACTCGGGAAAACCTGTCGATTTGAGCATGTATTTAAAGGGTAAAGTGACCCATTATGAAACTTTTTCATCGCCAAGATCCTTGTTATTGTGTCCCAGGGCTTTGGTTTGCTTATTCATGAAGGCCCAATGACATAAAAACGATAATGGATGACCTTGCATTTTCGTCAAAATTTCAACCATGGCCATAGGGACGGGTGAAAAAGCTCAAGTGATGTAGTTGGATGTTCCTTCAAACGGCCATAACCTCGTAGCCATGTGTCCTAGCGTGATGATTAAGACAGTTTTGGAAAGGTATTGAAGTGGTCTACAAGATCTGTACATTGATTGAAAGATCAAAGTCACTTTCAGTGTAGTAAATGGCCTCTGAATGCATTGTACTCGGGAAAACCTGTCGATTTGAGCATGTATTTAAAGGGTATTATGAAACTTTTTCATCGCCAAGATCCTTGTTATTGTGTCCCAGGGCTTTGATTTGCTTATTCATGAAGGCCCAGTGACATAAAAACGATAATGGATGACCTTGCATTTTCGTCAAAATTTCAACCATGGCCATAGGGACGGGTGAAATAGCTCAAGTGATGTAGTTGGATGTTCCTTCAAATGGCCATAGCTTCGTAGCCATGTGGCCTAGCGTGATGATTAAGACAGTTTTGGAAAGGTATTGAAGTGGTCTACAAGATCTGTACATAGGTTAAAAGATCAAATTCACTTTTAGTCTAGTAAATGGCCTCTGAATGCATTGTACTCGGGAAAACCTGTCAATTTGAGCATGTGTTTAAAGGGTATTATGAAACTTTTTCATCGCCAAGATCCTTGTTATTGTGTCCCAGGGCTTTGGTTTGCTTATTCATGAAGGCCCAATGACATAAAAACGATAATGGATGACCTTGCATTTTCGTCAAAATTTCAACCATGGCCATAGGGACGGGTGAAATAGCTCAAGTGATGTAGTTGGATGTTCCTTCAAATGGCCATAGCTTCGTAGCCATGTGGCCTAGCGTGATGATTAAGACAGTTTTGGAAAGGTATTGAAGTGGTCTACAAGATCTGTACATTGATTGAAAGATCAAAGTCACTTTCAGTGTAGTAAATGGCCTCTGAATGCATGGTACTCGGGAAAACCTGTCAATTTGAGCATGTGTTTAAAGGGTATTATGAAACTTTTTCATCGCCAAGATCCTTGTTATTGTGTCCCAGGGCTTTGATTTGCTTATTCATGAAGCCCCAATGACATTAAAACGATAATGGATGACCTTGCATTTTCGTCAAAATTTCAACCATGGCCAAAGGGACGGGTGAAATAGCTCAAGTGATGTAGTTGGATGTTCCTTCAAATGGCCATAACCTCGTAGCCATGTGTCCTAGCGTGATGATTAAGACAGTTTTGGAAAGGTATTGAAGTGGTCTACAAGATCTGTACATTGATTGAAAGATCAAAGTCACTTTCAGTGTAGTAAATGGCCTCTGAATGCATTGTACTCGGGAAAACCTGTCGATTTGCGCATGTATTTAAAGGGTAAAGTGACCCATTATGAAACTTTTTCATCGCCAAGATCCTTGTTATTGTGTCCCAGGGCTTTGATTTGCTTATTCATGATGGCCCAATGACATAAAAACGATAATGGATGACCTTGCATTTTCGTCAAAATTTCAACCATGGCCATAGGGACGGGTTAGAAAGCTCAAGTGATGTAGTTGGATGTTCCTTCAAATGGCCATAACCTCGTAGTAATGTGTCCTAGCGTGATGATTAAGACAGTTTTGGAAAGGTATTGAAGTGGTCTACAAGATCTGTACAAAGGTTAAAAGATCAAATTTATTTTTAGTCTAGTAAATCGCCTCTGAATGCATTGTACTCGGGAAAACCTGTCAATTTGAGCATGTGTTTAAAGGGTATTATGAAACTTTTCATCGCCAAGATCCTTGTTATTGTGTCCCAGGGCTTTGATTTGCTTATTCATGAAGGCCCAATGACATAAAAACGATAATGGATGACCTTGCATTTTCGTCAAAATTTCAACCATGGCCATAGCGACGGGTGAAATAGCTCAAGTGATGTAGTTGGATGTTCCTTCAAATGGCCATAACTTCGTAGCCATGTGTCCTTGCGTGATGATTAAGACAGTTTTGGAAAGGTATTGAAGTGTTCTACAAGATCTGTACAAAGGTTAAAAGATCAAATTCATTTTTAGTCTAGTAAATCGCCTCTGAATGCATTGTACTCGGGAAAACCTGTCAATTTGAGCATGTGTTTAAAGGGTATTATGAAACTTTTTCATCGCCAAGATCCTTGTTATTGTGTCCCAGGGCTTTGGTTTGCTTATTCATGAAGGCCCAATGACATAAAAACGATAATGGATGACCTTGCATTTTCGTCAAAATTTCAACCATGGCCATAGGGACGGGTGAAATAGCTCAAGTGATGTAGTTGGATGTTCCTTCAAATGGCCATAACCTCGTAGCCATGTGTCCTAGCGTGATGATTAAGACAGTTTTGGAAAGGTATTGAAGTGGTCTACAAGATCTGTACAAAGGTTAAAAGATCAAATTCATTTTTAGTCTAGTAAATCGCCTCTGAATGCATTGTACTCGGGAAAACCTGTCAATTTGAGCATGTGTTTAAAGGGTATTATGAAACTTTTTCATCGCCAAGATCCTTGTTATTGTGTCCCAGGGCTTTGGTTTGCTTATTCATGAAGGCCCAATGACATAAAAACGATAATGGATGACCTTGCATTTTCGTCAAAATTTCAACCATGGCCATAGGGACGGGTGAAAAAGCTCAAGTGATGTAGTTGGATGTTCCTTCAAATGGCCATAACTTCGTAGCCATGTGTCCTAGCATGATGATTAAGACAGTTTTGGAAAGGTATTGAAGTAGTATACAAGATCTGTACGTAGGTTTAAAGATCAAAGTCACTTTTAGTGTAGTAAATCGCCTCTGAATGCATTGTACTCGGGAAAACCTGTCGATTTGAGCATGTGTTTAAAGGGTATTATGAAACTTTTTCATCGCCAAGATCCTTGTTATTGTGTCCCAGGGCTTTGATTTGCTTATTGATGAAGGCCCAATGACATAAAAACGATAATGGATGACCTTGCATTTTCGTCAAAATTTCAACCATGGCCATAGGGACGGGTGAAAAAGCTCAAGTGATGTAGTTGGATGTTCCTTCAAATGGCCATAACCTCGTAGCCATGTGTCCTAGCGTGATGATTAAGACAGTTTTGGAAAGGTATTGAAGTGGTCTACAAGATCTGTACATAGGTGTAAAGATCAAAGTCACTTTTAGTCTAGTAAATGGCCTCTGAATGCATTGTACTCGGGAAAACCTGTCAATTTGAGCATGTATTTAAAGGGTAAAGTGACCCATTATGAAACTTTTTCATCGCCAAGATCCTTGTTATTGTGTCCCAGGGCTTTGATTTGCTTATTCATGAAGGGCCAATGACATAAAAACGATAATGGATGACCTTGCATTTTCGTCAAAATTTCAACCATGGCCATAGGGACGGGTGAAAAAGCTCAAGTGATGTAGTTGGATGTTCCTTCAAATGGCCATAATTTCGTAGCCATGTGGCCTAGCGTGATCATTAAGACAGTTTTGGTAAGGTATTGAAGTGTTCTACAAGATCTGTACAAAGGTTAAAAGATCAAATTCATTTTTAGTCTAGTAAATCGCCTCTGAATGCTTTGTACTCGGGAAAACCTGTCAATTTGAGCATGTGTTTAAAGGGTAATATGAAACTTTTTCATCGCCAAGATTCTTGTTATTGTGTCCCAGGGCTTTGGTTTGCTTATTCATGAAGGCCCAATGACATAAAAACGATAATGGATGACCTTGCATTTTCGTCAAAATTTCAACCATGGCCATAGGGACGGGTTAGAAAGCTCAAGTGATGTAGTTGGATGTTCCTTCAAATGGCCATAACTTCGTAGCCATGTGTCCTAGCATGATGATTAAGACAGTTTTGGAAAGGTATTGAAGTAGTATACAAGATCTGTACATAGGTTTAAAGATCAAAGTCACTTTTAGTGTAGTAAATGGCCTCTGAATGCATTGTACTCGGGAAAACCTGTCGATTTGAGCATGTATTTAAAGGGTAAAGTGACCCATTATGAAACTTTTTCATCGCCAAGATCCTTGTTATTGTGTCCCAGGGCTTTGATTTGCTTATTCATGAAGGCCCAATGACATAAAAACGATAATGGATGACCTTGCATTTTCGTCAAAATTTCAACCATGGCCAAAGGGACGGGTGAAATAGCTCAAGTGATGTAGTTGGATGTTCCTTCAAATGGCCATAACTTCGTAGCCATGTGTCCTTGCGTGTTGATTAAGACAGTTTTGGAAAGGTATTGAAGTGTTCTACAAGATCTGTACAAAGGTTAAAAGATCAAATTCATTTTTAGTCTAGTAAATCGCATCTGAATGCATTGTACTCGGGAAAACCTGTCAATTTGAGCATGTGTTTAAAGGGTATTATGAAACTTTTTCATCGCCAAGATCCTTGTTATTGTGTCCCAGGGCTTTGGTTTGCTTATTCATGAAGGCCCAATGACATAAAAACGATAATGGATGACCTTGCATTTTCGTCAAAATTTCAACCATGGCCATAGGGACGGGTGAAATAGCTCAAGTGATGTAGTTGGATGTTCCTTCAAATGGCCATAACCTCGTAGCCATGTGTCCTAGCGTGATGATTAAGACAGTTTTGGAAAGGTATTGAAGTGGTCTACAAGATCTGTACATTGATTGAAAGATCAAAGTCACTTTCAGTGTAGTAAATGGCCTCTGAATGCATGGTACTCGGGAAAACCTGTCGATTTGCGCATGTATTTAAAGGGTAAAGTGACCCATTATGAAACTTTTTCATCGCCAAGATCCTTGTTATTGTGTCCCAGGGCTTTGGTTTGCTTATTCATGAAGGCCCAATGACATTAAAACGATAATGGATCACCTTGCATTTTCGTCAAAATTTCAACCATGGCCAAAGGGACGGGTGAAATAGCTCAAGTGATGTAGTTGGATGTTCCTTCAAATGGCCATAACCTCGTAGCCATGTGTCCTAGCGTGATGATTAAGACAGTTTTGGAAAGGTATTGAAGTGGTCTACAAGATCTGTACATTGATTGAAAGATCAAAGTCACTTTCAGTGTAGTAAATGGCCTCTGAATGCATTGTACTCGGGAAAACCTGTCGATTTGCGCATGTATTTAAAGGGTAAAGTGACCCATTATGAAACTTTTTCATCGCCAAGATCCTTGTTATTGTGTCCCAGGGCTTTGGTTTGCTTATTCATGAAGGCGCAATGACATAAAAACGATAATGGATGACCTTGCATTTTCGTCAAACATTCAAGCATGGCCATGGGGACGGGTGAAAAAGCTCAAGTGATGTAGTTGGATGTTCCTTCAAATGGCCATAGCTTCGTAGCCATGTGGCCTAGCGTGATGATTAAGACAGTTTTGGAAAGGTATTGAAGTGGTCTACAAGATCTGTACATTGATTGAAAGATCAAAGTCACTTTCAGTGTAGTAAATCGCCTCTGAATGCATTGTACTCGGGAAAACCTGTCAATTTGAGTATGTGTTTAAAGGGTATTATGAAACTTTTTCATCGCCAAGATCCTTGTTATTGTGTCCCAGGGCTTTGATTTGCTTATTCATGAAGCCCCAATGACATTAAAACGATAATGGATCACCTTGCATTTTCGTCAAAATTTCAACCATGGCCAAAGGGACGGGTGAAATAGCTCAAGTGATGTAGTTGGATGTTCCTTCAAATGGCCATAACCTCGTAGCCATGTGTCCTAGCGTGATGATTAAGACAGTTTTGGAAAGGTATTGAAGTGGTCTACAAGATCTGTACATTGATTGAAAGATCAAAGTCACTTTCAGTGTAGTAAATGGCCTCTGAATGCATTGTACTCGGGAAAACCAGTCGATTTGCGCATGTATTTAAAGGGTAAAGTGACCCATTATGAAACTTTTTCATCGCCAAGATCCTTGTTATTGTGTCCCAGGGCTTTGATTTGCTTATTCATGAAGGCCCAATGACATAAAAACGATAATGGATGACCTTGCATTTTCGTCAAAATTTCAACCATGGCCATAGGGACGGGTTAGAAAGCTCAAGTGATGTAGTTGGATGTTCCTTCAAATGGCCATAACCTCGTAGCCATGTGTCCTAGCGTGATGATTAAGACAGTTTTGGAAAGGTATTGAAGTGGTCTACAAGATCTGTACAAAAATTAAAAGATCAAATTCATTTTTAGTCTAGTAAATCGCCTCTGAATGCATTGTACTCGGGAAAACCTGTCAATTGGAGCATGTGTTTAAAGGGTATTATGAAACTTTTTCATCGCCAAGATCCTTGTTATTGTGTCCCAGGGCTTTGATTTGCTTATTCATGAAGGCCCAATGACATAAAAACGATAATGGATGACCTTGCATTTTCGTCAAAATTTCAACCATGGCCATAGGGACGGGTGAAAAAGCTCAAGTGATGTAGTTGGATGTTCCTTCAAATGGCCATTACTTCGTAGCCATGTGTCCTAGCGTGATGATTAAGACAGTTTTGGAAAGGTATTGAAGTGTTCTACAAGATCTGTACAAAGGTTAAAAGATCAAATTCATTTTGAGTCTAGTAAATCGCCTCTGAACGCATTGTACTCGGGAAAACCTGTCAATTTGAGCATGTGTTTAAAGGGTATTATGAAACTTTTTCATCGCCAAGATCCTTGTTATTGTGTCCCAGGGCTTTGATTTGCTTATTCATGAAGGCCCAATGACATAAAAACGATAATGGATGACCTTGCATTTTCGTCAAAATTTCAACCATGGCCATAGGGACGGGTGAAATAGCTCAAGTGATGTAGTTGGATGTTCCTTCAAATGGCCATAACCTCGTAGCCATGTGTCCTAGCGTGATGATTAAGACAGTTTTGGAAAGGTATTGAAGTGGTCTACAAGATCTGTACATTGATTGAAAGATCAAAGTCACTTTCAGTGTAGTAAATGGCCTCTGAATGCATTGTACTCGGGAAAACCTGTCGATTTGAGCATGTATTTAAAGGGTAAAGTGACCCATTATGAAACTTTTTCATCGCCAAGATCCTTGTTATTGTGTCCCAGGGCTTTGGTTTGCTTATTCATGAAGGCCCAATGACATTAAAACGATAATGGATGACCTTGCATTTTCGTCAAAATTTCAACCATGGCCATAGGGACGGGTGAAAAAGCTCAAGTGATGTAGTTGGATGTTCCTTCAAATGGCCATAACTTCGTAGCCATGTGTCCTAGCATGATGATTAAGACAGTTTTGGAAAGGTATTGAAGTGTTCTACAAGATTTGTACAAAGGTTAAAAGATCAAATTCATTTTTAGTCTAGTAAATCGCCTCTGAATGCATTGTACTCGGGAAAACCTGTCAATTTGAGCATGTGTTTAAAGGGTATTATGAAACTTTTTCATCGCCAAGATCCTTGTTATTGTGTCCCAGGGCTTTGGTTTGCTTATTCATGAAGGCGCAATGACATAAAAACGATAATGGATGACCTTGCATTTTCGTCAAAATTTCAACCATGGCCATAGGGACGGGTTAGAAAGCTCAAGTGATGTAGTTGGATGTTCCTTCAAATGGCCATAACTTCGTAGCCATGTGTCCTAGCATGATGATTAAGACAGTTTTGGAAAGGTATTGAAGTAGTATACAAGATCTGTACAAAGGTTAAAAGATCAAATTCATTTTTAGTCTAGTAAATCGCCTCTGAATGCATTGTACTCGGGAAAACCTGTCAATTGGAGCATGTGTTTAAAGGGTATTATGAAACTTTTTCATCGCCAAGATCCTTGTTATTGTGTCCCAGGGCTTTGATTTGCTTATTCATGAAGGCCCAATGACATAAAAACGATAATGGATGACCTTGCATTTTCGTCAATATTTCAACCATGGCCATAGGGACGGGTGAAAAAGCTCAAGTGATGTAGTTGGATGTTCCTTCAAATGGCCATAACTTCGTAGCCATGTGTCCTAGCATGATGATTAAGACAGTTTTGGAAAGGTATTGAAGTAGTATACAAGATCTGTACATAGGTTTAAAGATCAAAGTCACTTTTAGTGTAGTAAATGGCCTCTGAATGCATTGTACTCGATAAAACCTGTCAATTTGAGCATGTGTTTAAAGGGTATTATGAAACTTTTTCATCGCCAAGATCCTTGTTATTGTGTCCCAGGGCTTTGATTTGCTTATTCATGAAGGCGCAATGACATAAAAACGATAATGGATGACCTTGCATTTTCGTCAAAATTTCAACCATGGCCATAGGGACGGGTTAGAAAGCTCAAGTGATGTAGTTGGATGTTCCTTCAAATGGCCATAACTTCGTAGCCATGTGTCCTTGCGTGATGATTAAGACAGTTTTGGAAAGGTATTGAAGTGTTCTACAAGATCTGTACATAGGTTAAAAGATCAAATTCACTTTTAGTCTAGTAAATGGCCTCTGAATGCATTGTACTCGGGAAAACCTGTCAATTGGAGCATGTGTTTAAAGGGTATTATGAAACTTTTTCATCGCCAAGATCCTTGTTATTGTGTCCCAGGGCTTTGATTTGCTTATTCATGAAGGCCCAATGACATAAAAACGATAATGGATGACCTTGCATTTTCGTCAAAATTTCAACCATGGCCATAGGGACGGGTGAAAAAGCTCAAGTGATGTAGTTGGATGTTCCTTCAAATGGCCATTACTTCGTAGCCATGTGTCCTAGCACGATGATTAAGACAGTTTTGGAAAGGTATTGAAGTAGTTTACAAGATCTGTACATAGGTTTAAAGATCAAAGTCACTTTTAGTGTAGTAAATGGCCTCTGAATGCATTGTACTCGGGAAAACCTGTCGATTTGCGCATGTATTTAAAGGGTAAAGTGACCCATTATGAAACTTTTTCATCGCCAAGATCCTTGTTATTGTGTCCCAGGGCTTTGGTTTGCTTATTCAAGAAGGCCCAATGACATAAAAACGATAATGGATGACCTTGCATTTTCGTCAAAATTTCAACCATGGCCATAGGGACGGGTGAAAAAGCTCAAGTGATGTAGTTGGATGTTCCTTCAAATGGCCATAACTTCGTAGCCATGTGGCCTAGCGTGATCATTAAGACAGTTTTGGAAAGGTATTGAAGTGTTCTACAAGATCTGTACAAAGGTTAAAAGATCAAATTCATTTTTAGTCTAGTAAATCGCATCTGAATGCATTGTACTCGGGAAAACCTGTCAATTTGAGCATGTGTTTAAAGGGTATTATGAAACTTTTTCATCGCCAAGATCCTTGTTATTGTGTCCCAGGGCTTTGGTTTGCTTATTCATGAAGGCCCAGTGACATAAAAACGATAATGGATGACCTTGCATTTTCGTCAAAATTTCAACCATGGCCATAGGGACGGGTGAAATAGCTCAAGTGATGTAGTTGGATGTTCCTTCAAATGGCCATAACCTCGTAGCCATGCGTCCTAGCGTGATGATTAAGACAGTTTTGGAAAGGTATTGAAGTGGTCTACAAGATCTGTACATTGATTGAAAGATCAAAGTCACTTTCAGTGTAGTAAATGGCCTCTGAATGCATTGTACTCGGGACAATCTGTCGATTTGCGCATGTATTTAAAGGGTATAGTGACCCATTATGAAACTTTTTCATCGCCAAGATCCTTGTTATTGTGTCCCAGGGCTTTGATTTGCTTATTCATGAAGGCCCAATGACATTAAAACGATAATGGATGACCTTGCATTTTCGTCAAAATTTCAACCATGGCCAAAGGGACGGGTGAAATAGCTCAAGTGATGTAGTTGGATGTTCCTTCAAATGGCCATAACCTCGTAGCCATGTGTCCTAGCGTGATGATTAAGACAGTTTTGGAAAGGTATTGAAGTGGTCTACAAGATCTGTACATTGATTGAACGATCAAAGTCACTTTCAGTGTAGTAAATGGCCTCTGAATGCATTGTACTCGGGAAAACCTGTCGATTTGAGCATGTGTTTAAAGGGTATTATGAAACTTTTTCATCGCCAAGATCCTTGTTATTGTGTCCCAGGGCTTTGATTTGCTTATTCATGAAGCCCCAATGACATTAAAACGATAATGGATGACCTTGCATTTTCGTCAAAATTTCAACCATGGCCAAAGGGACGGGTGAAATAGCTCAAGTGATGTAGTTGGATGTTCCTTCAAATGGCCATAACCTCGTAGCCATGTGTCCTTGCGTGATGATTAAGACAGTTTTGGAAAGGTATTGAAGTGTTCTAGAAGATCTGTACAAAGGTTAAAAGATCAAATTCATTTTTAGTCTAGTAAATCGCCTCTGAATGCATTGTACTCGGGAAAACCTGTCAATTTGAGCATGTGTTTAAAGGGTATTATGAAACTTTTTCATCGCCAAGATCCTTGTTATTGTGTCCCAGGGCTTTGGTTTGCTTATTCATGAAGCCCCAATGACATAAGAACGATAATGGATGACCTTGCATTTTCGTCAAAATTTCAACCATGGCCATAGGGACGGGTTAGAAAGCTCAAGTGATGTAGTTGGATGTTCCTTCAAATGGCCATAACCTCGTAGCCATGTGTCCTTGCGTGATGATTAAGACAGTTTTGGAAAGGTATTGAAGTGTTCTAGAAGATCTGTACAAAGGTTAAAAGATCAAATTCATTTTTAGTCTAGTAAATCGCCTCTGAATGCA
Source organism: Anopheles coluzzii (assembly GCF_943734685.1). Taxonomy (NCBI): domain Eukaryota; kingdom Metazoa; phylum Arthropoda; class Insecta; order Diptera; family Culicidae; genus Anopheles; species Anopheles coluzzii. The sequence continues at coordinate 639,322 of NW_026054447.1, read as the reverse complement.
TTGTACTCGGGAAAACCTGTCAATTTGAGCATGTGTTTAAAGGGTATTATGAAACTTTTTCATCGCCAAGATCCTTGTTATTGTGTCCCAGGGCTTTGGTTTGCTTATTCATGAAGGCCCAATGACATAAAAACGATAATGGATGACCTTGCATTTTCGTCAAAATTTCAACCATGGCCATAGGGACGGGTTAGAAAGCTCAAGTGATGTAGTTGGATGTTCCTTCAAATGGCCATAACTTCGTAGCCATGTGTCCTAGCATGATGATTAAGACAGTTTTGGAAAGGTATTAAAGTGTTCTACAAGATATGTACAAAGGTTAAAAGATCAAATTCATTTTTAGTCTAGTAAATCGCCTCTGAATGCATTGTACTCGGGAAAACCTGTCAATTTGAGCATGTGTTTAAAGGGTATTATGAAACTTTTTCATCGCCAAGATCCTTGTTATTGTGTCCCAGGGCTTTGGTTTGCTTATTCATGAAGCCCCAATGACATAAGAACGATAATGGATGACCTTGCATTTTCGTCAAAATTTCAACCATGGCCATAGGGACGGGTGAAATAGCTCAAGTGATGTAGTTGGATGTTCCTTCAAATGGCCATAACTTCGTAGCCATGTGTCCTTGCATGATGATTAAGACAGTTTTGGAAAGGTATTGAAGTGGTCTACAAGATCTGTACATCGGTTAAAAGATCAAATTCACTTTTAGTCTAGTAAATCGCCTCTGAATGCATTGTACTCGGGAAAACCTGTCAATTTGAGCATGTGTTTAAAGGGTACTATGAAACTTTTTCATCGCCAAGATCCTTGTTATTGTGTCCCAGGGCTTTGGTTTGCTTATTCATGAAGGCGCAATGACATAAAAACGATAATGGATGACCTTGCATTTTCGTCAAAATTTCAACCATGGCCATAGGGACGGGTTAGAAAGCTCAAGTGATGTAGTTGGATGTTCCTTCAAATGGCCATAACTTCGTAGCCATGTGTCCTAGCATGATGATTAAGACAGTTTTGGAAAGGTATTGAAGTGTTCTACAAGATCTGTACAAAGGTTAAAAGATCAAATTCATTTTTAGTCTAGTAAATCGCCTCTGAATGCATTGTACTCGGGAAAACCTGTCAATTTGAGCATGTGTTTAAAGGGTATTATGAAACTTTTTCATCGCCAAGATCCTTGTTATTGTGTCCCAGGGCTTTGGTTTGCTTATTCATGAAGGCCCAATGACATAAAAACGATAATGGATGACCTTGCATTTTCGTCAAAATTTCAACCATGGCCATAGGGACGGGTGAAATAGCTCAAGTGATGTAGTTGGATGTTCCTTCAAATGGCCATAACTTCGTAGCCATGTGTCCTAGCATGATGATTAAGACAGTTTTGGAAAGGTATTGAAGTGTTCTACAAGATCTGTACAAAGGTTAAAAGATCAAATTCACTTTTAGTCTAGTAAATGGCCTTTGAATGCATTGTACTCGGGAAAACCTGTCAATTTGAGCATGTGTTTAAAGGATATTATGAAACTTTTTCATCGCCAAGATCCTTGTTATTGTGTCCCAGGGCTTTGGTTTGCTTATTCATGAAGCCCCAATGACATAAAAACGATAATGGATGACCTTGCATTTTCGTCAAAATTTCAACCATGGCCATAGGGACGGGTGAAATAGCTCAAGTGATGTAGTTGGATGTTCCTTCAAATGGCCATAACTTCGTAGCCATGTGTCCTAGCATGATGATTAAGACAGTTTTGGAAAGGTATTGAAGTGTTCTACAAGATCTGTACAAAGGTTAAAAGATCAAATTCATTTTTAGTCTAGTAAATCACCTCTGAATGCATTGTACTCGGGAAAACCTGTCAATTTGAGCATGTGTTTAAAGGGTATTATGAAACTTTTTCATCGCCAAGATCCTTGTTATTGTGTCCCAGGGCTTTGGTTTGCTTATTCATGAAGCCCCAATGACATAAGAACGATAATGGATGACCTTGCATTTTCGTCAAAATTTCAACCATGGCCATAGGGACGGGTGAAATAGCTCAAGTGATGTAGTTGGATGTTCCTTCAAATGGCCATAACTTCGTAGCCATGTGTCCTTGCATGATGATTAAGACAGTTTTGGAAAGGTATTGAAGTGGTCTACAAGATCTGTACATCGGTTAAAAGATCAAATTCACTTTTAGTCTAGTAAATCGCCTCTGAATGCATTGTACTCGGAAAAACCTGTCAATTTGAGCATGTGTTTAAAGGGTATTATGAAACTTTTTCATCGCCAAGATCCTTGTTATTGTGTCCCAGGGCTTTGGTTTGCTTATTCATGAAGGCCCAATGACATAAAAACGATAATGGATGACCTTGCATTTTCGTCAAAATTTCAACCATGGCCATAGGGACGGGTTAGAAAGCTCAAGTGATGTAGTTGGATGTTCCTTCAAATGGCCATAACTTCGTAGCCATGTGTCCTAGCGTGATGATTGAGACAGTTTTGGGAAGGTATTGAAGTGGTCTACAAGATCTGTACAAAGGTTAAAAGATCAAATTCATTTTTAGTCTAGTAGATCGCCTCTGAATGCATTGTACTCGGGAAAACCTGTCAATTTGAGCATGTGTTTAAAGGGTATTATGAAACTTTTTCATCGCCAAGATCCTTGTTATTGTGTCCCAGGGCTTTGGTTTGCTTATTCATTAAGGCGCAATGACATAAAAACGATAATGGATGACCTTGCATTTTCGTCAAAATTTCAACCATGGCCAAAGGGACGGGTGAAATAGCTCAAGTGATGTAGTTGGATGTTCCTTCAAATGGCCATAACCTCGTAGCCATGTGTCCTAGCGTGATGATTAAGACAGTTTTGGAAAGGTATTGAAGTGGTCTACAAGATCTGTACATTGATTGAAAGATCAAAGTCACTTTCAGTGTAGTAAATGGCCTCTGAATGCATTGTACTCGGGACAACCTGTCGATTTGCGCATGTATTTAAAGGGTATTGTGACCCATTATGAAACTTTTTCATCGCCAAGATCCTTGTTATTGTGTCCCAGGGCTTTGATTTGCTTATTCATGAAGGCCCAATGACATAAAAACGATAATGGATGACCTTGCATTTTCGTCAAAATTTCAACCATGGCCAAAGGGACGGGTGAAATAGCTCAAGTGATGTAGTTGGATGTTCCTTCAAATGGCCATAACCTCGTAGCCATGTGTCCTAGCGTGATGATTAAGACAGTTTTGGAAAGGTATTGAAGTGGTCTACAAGATCTGTACATTGATTGAAAGATCAAAGTCACTTTCAGTGTAGTAAATGGCCTCTGAATGCATTGTACTCGGGAAAACCTGTCGATTTGAGCATGTATTTAAAGGGTAAAGTGACCCATTATGAAACTTTTTCATCGCCAAGATCCTTGTTATTGTGTCCCAGGGCTTTGATTTGCTTATTCATGAAGGCCCAATGACATAAAAACGATAATGGATGACTTTGCATTTTCGTCAAAATTTCAACCATGGCCATAGGGACGGGTGAAAAAGCTCAAGTGATGTAGTTGGATGTTCCTTCAAATGGCCATAACTTCGTAGCCATGTGTCCTTGCGTGATGATTAAGACAGTTTTGGAAAGGTATTGAAGTGTTCTACAAGATCTGTACAAAGGTTAAAAGATCAAATTCATTTTTAGTCTAGTAAATCGCATCTGAATGCATTGTACTCGGGAAAACCTGTCAATTTGAGCATGTGTTTAAAGGGTATTATGAAACTTTTTCATCGCCAAGATCCTTGTTATTGTGTCCCAGGGCTTTGGTTTGCTTATTCATGAAGGCCCAATGACATAAAAACGATAATGGATGACCTTGCATTTTCGTCAAAATTTCAACCATGGCCATAGGGACGGGTGAAATAGCTCAAGTGATGTAGTTGGATGTTCCTTCAAATGGCCATAACTTCGTAGCCATGTGTCCTAGCGTGATGATTAAGACAGTTTTGGAAAGGTATTGAAGTGGTCTACAAGATCTGTACATTGATTGAACGATCAAAGTCACTTTCAGTGTAGTAAATGGCCTCTGAATGCATTGTACTCGGGACAACCTGTCGATTTGCGCATGTATTTAAAGGGTATAGTGACCCATTATGAAACTTTTTCATCGCCAAGATCCTTGTTATTGTGTCCCAGGGCTTTGATTTGCTTATTCATGAAGGCCCAATGACATAAAAACGATAATGGATGACCTTGCATTTTCGTCAAAATTTCAACCATGGCCAAAGGGACGGGTGAAATAGCTCAAGTGATGTAGTTGGATGTTCCTTCAAATGGCCATAACCTCGTAGCCATGTGTCCTAGCGTGATGATTAAGACAGTTTTGGAAAGGTATTGAAGTGGTCTACAAGATCTGTACATTGATTGAAAGATCAAAGTCACTTTCAGTGTAGTAAATGGCCTCTGAATGCATTGTACTCGGGAAAACCTGTCGATTTGAGCATGTATTTAAAGGGTAAAGTGACCCATTATGAAACTTTTTCATCGCCAAGATCCTTGTTATTGTGTCCCAGGGCTTTGATTTGCTTATTCATGAAGGCCCAATGACATAAAAACGATAATGGATGACTTTGCATTTTCGTCAAAATTTCAACCATGGCCATAGGGACGGGTGAAAAAGCTCAAGTGATGTAGTTGGATGTTCCTTCAAATGGCCATAACTTCGTAGCCATGTGTCCTTGCGTGATGATTAAGACAGTTTTGGAAAGGTATTGAAGTGTTCTACAAGATCTGTACAAAGGTTAAAAGATCAAATTCATTTTTAGTCTAGTAAATCGCATCTGAATGCATTGTACTCGGGAAAACCTGTCAATTTGAGCATGTGTTTAAAGGGTATTATGAAACTTTTTCATCGCCAAGATACTTGTTATTGTGTCCCAGGGCTTTGGTTTGCTTATTCATGAAGGCCCAATGACATAAAAACGATAATGGATGACCTTGCATTTTCGTCAAAATTTCAACCATGGCCATAGGGACGGGTGAAATAGCTCAAGTGATGTAGTTGGATGTTCCTTCAAATGGCCATAACCTCGTAGCCATGTGTCCTAGCGTGATGATTAAGACAGTTTTGGAAAGGTATTGAAGTGGTCTACAAGATCTGTACATTGATTGAAAGATCAAAGTCACTTTCAGTGTAGTAAATGGCCTCTGAATGCATTGTACTCGGGACAACCTGTCGATTTGCGCATGTATTTAAAGGGTATAGTGACCCATTATGAAACTTTTTCATCGCCAAGATCCTTGTTATTGTGTCCCAGGGCTTTGATTTGCTTATTCATGAAGGCCCAATGACATAAAAACGATAATGGATGACCTTGCATTTTCGTCAAAATTTCAACCATGGCCAAAGGGACGGGTGAAATAGCTCAAGTGATGTAGTTGGATGTTCCTTCAAATGGCCATAACCTCGTAGCCATGTGTCCTAGCGTGATGATTAAGACAGTTTTGGAAAGGTATTGAAGTGGTCTACAAGATCTGTACATTGATTGAAAGATCAAAGTCACTTTCAGTGTAGTAAATGGCCTCTGAATGCATTGTACTCGGGAAAACCTGTCGATTTGAGCATGTATTTAAAGGGTAAAGTGACCCATTATGAAACTTTTTCATCGCCAAGATCCTTGTTATTGTGTCCCAGGGCTTTGGTTTGCTTATTCATGAAGGCCCAATGACATAAAAACGATAATGGATGACCTTGCATTTTCGTCAAAATTTCAACCATGGCCAAAGGGACGGGTGAAATAGCTCAAGTGATGTAGTTGGATGTTCCTTCAAATGGCCATAACTTCGTAGCCATGTGTCCTTGCGTGATGATTAAGACAGTTTTGGAAAGGTATTGAAGTGGTCTACAAGATCTGTACATCGGTTAAAAGATCAAATTCACTTTTAGTCTAGTAAATGGCCTCTGAATGCATTGTACTCGGGAAAACCTGTCGATTTGCGCATGTATTTAAAGGGTATTATGAAACTTTTTCATCGCCAAGATCCTTGTTATTGTGTCCCAGGGCTTTGGTTTGCTTATTCATGAAGGCCCAATGACATAAAAACGATAATGGATGACCTTGCATTTTCGTCAAAATTTCAACCATGGCCATAGGGACGGGTGAAATAGCTCAAGTGATGTAGTTGGATGTTCCTTCAAATGGCCATAACTTCGTAGCCATGTGTCCTTGCGTGATGATTAAGACAGTTTTGGAAAGGTATTGAAGTGTTCTACAAGATCTGTACAAAGGTTAAAAGATCAAATTCATTTTTAGTCTAGTAAATCGCCTCTGAATGCTTTGTACTCGGGAAAACCTGTCAATTTGAGCATGTGTTTAAAGGGTATTATGAAACTTTTTCATCGCCAAGATCCTTGTTATTGTGTCCCAGGGCTTTGATTTGCTTATTCATGAAGGCGCAATGACATAAAAACGATAATGGATGACCTTGCATTTTCGTCAAAATTTCAACCATGGCCATAGGGACGGGTGAAATAGCTCAAGTGATGTAGTTGGATGTTCCTTCAAATGGCCATAACCTCGTAGCCATGTGTCCTAGCGTGATGATTAAGACAGTTTTGGAAAGGTATTGAAGTGTTCTACAAGATCTGTACAAAGGTTAAAAGATCAAATTCATTTTTAGTCTAGTAAATCGCCTCTGAATGCATTGTACTCGGGAAAACCTGTCAATTTGAGCATGTGTTTAAAGGGTATTATGAAACTTTTTCATCGCCAAGATCCTTGTTATTGTGTCTCAGGGCTTTGGTTTGCTTATTCATGAAGGCCCAATGACATAAAAACGATAATGGATGACCTTGCATTTTCGTCAAAATTTCAACCATGGCCATAGGGACGGGTGAAATAGCTCAAGTGATGTATTTGGATGTTCCTTCAAATGGCCATAACTTCGTAGCCATGTGTCCTAGCGTGATGATTAAGACAGTTTTGGAAAGGTATTGAAGTGGTCTACAAGATCTGTACATTGATTGAAAGATCAAAGTCACTTTCAGTGTAGTAAATGGCCTCTGAATGCATTGTACTCGGGAAAACCTGTCGATTTGAGCATGTATTTAAAGGGTAAAGTGACCCATTATGAAACTTTTTCATCGCCAAGATCCTTGTTATTGTGTCCCAGGGCTTTGATTTGCTTATTCATGAAGGCCCAATGACATAAAAACGATAATGGATGACCTTGCATTTTCGTCAAAATTTCAACCATGGCCATAGGGACGGGTGAAATAGCTCAAGTGATGTAGTTGGATGTTCCTTCAAATGGCCATAACCTCGTAGCCATGTGTCCTAGCGTGATGATTAAGACAGTTTTGGAAAGGTATTGAAGTGGTCTACAAGATCTGTACATTGATTGAAAGATCAAAGTCACTTTCAGTGTAGTAAATGGCCTCTGAATGCATTGTACTCGGGAAAACCTGTCAATTTGAGCATGTGTTTAAAGGGTATTATGAAACTTTTTCATCGCCAAGATCCTTGTTATTGTGTCCCAGGGCTTTGATTTGCTTATTCATGAAGGCCCAATGACATAAAAACGATAATGGATGACCTTGCATTTTCGTCAAAATTTCAACCATGGCCATAGGGACGGGTGAAAAAGCTCAAGTGATGTAGTTGGATGTTCCTTCAAATGGCCATAACTTCGTAGCCATGTGTCCTTGCGTGATGATTAAGACAGTTTTGGAAAGGTTTTGAAGTGGTCTATAAGATCTGTACATTGATTGAAAGATCAACATCACTTTCAGTGTAGTAAATGGCCTCTGAATGCATTGTACTCGGGAAAACCTGTCGATTTGAGCATGTATTTAAAGGGTATTATGAAACTTTTTCATCGCCAAGATCCTTGTTATTGTGTCCCAGGGCTTTGGTTTGCTTATTCATGAAGGCCCAATGACATAAAAACGATAATGGATGACCTTGCATTTTCGTCAAAATTTCAACCATGGCCATAGGGACGGGTGAAAAAGCTCAAGTGATGTAGTTGGATGTTCCTTCAAATGGCCATAACTTCGTAGCCATGTGTCCTTGCGTGATGATTAAGACAGTTTTGGAAAGGTTTTGAAGTGGTCTACAAGATCTGTACATTGATTGAAAGATCAAAGTCACTTTCAGTGTAGTAAATGGCCTCTGAATGCATTGTACTCGGGAAAACCTGTCAATTTGAGCATGTGTTTAAAGGGTATTATGAAACTTTTTCATCGCCAAGATCCTTGTTATTGTGTCCCAGGGCTTTGGTTTGCTTATTCATGAAGGCCCAATGACATAAAAACGATAATGGATGACCTTGCATTTTCGTCAAAATTTCAACCATGGCCATAGGGACGGGTGAAATAGCTCAAGTGATGTAGTTGGATGTTCCTTCAAATGGCCATAACCTCGTAGCCATGTGTCCTAGCGTGATGATTAAGACAGTTTTGGAAAGGTATTGAAGTGGTCTACAAGATCTAAACATTGATTGAAAGATCAAAGTCACTTTCAGTGTAGTAAATGGCCTCTGAATGCATTGTACTCGGGAAAACCTGTCGATTTGAGCATGTATTTAAAGGGTATTATGAAACTTTTTCATCGCCAAGATCCTTGTTATTGTGTCCCAGGGCTTTGATTTGCTTATTCATGAAGGCCCAATGACATAAAAACGATAATGGATGACCTTGCATTTTCGTCAAAATTTCAACCATGGCCATAGGGACGGGTGAAATAGCTCAAGTGATGTAGTTGGATGTTCCTTCAAATGGCCATAACCTCGTAGCCATGTGGCCTAGCGTGATGATTAAGACAGTTTTGGAAAGGTATTGAAGTGTTCTACAAGATCTGTACATTGATTGAAAGATCAACATCACTTTCAGTGTAGTAAATGGCCTCTGAATGCATTGTACTCGGGAAAACCTGTCGATTTGAGCATGTATTTAAAGGGTAAAGTGACCCATTATGAAACTTTTTCATCGCCAAGATCCTTGTTATTGTGTCCCAGGGCTTTGATTTGCTTATTCATGAAGGCCCAATGACATAAAAACGATAATGGATGACCTTGCATTTTCGTCAAAATTTCAACCATGGCCATAGGGACGGGTGAAAAAGCTCAAGTGATGTAGTTGGATGTTCCTTCAAATGGCCATAACTTCGTAGCCATGTGTCCTTGCGTGATGATTAAGACAGTTTTGGAAAGGTATTGAAGTGTTCTACAAGATCTGTACATTGATTGAAAGATCAACATCACTTTCAGTGTAGTAAATGGCCTCTGAATGCATTGTACTCGGGAAAACCTGTCGATTTGAGCATGTATTTAAAGGGTAAAGTGACCCATTATGAAACTTTTTCATCGCCAAGATCCTTGTTATTGTGTCCCAGGGCTTTGGTTTGCTTATTCATGAAGGCCCAATGACATAAAAACGATAATGGATGACCTAGCATTTTCGTCAAAATTTCAACCATGGCCATAGGGACGGGTGAAATAGCTCAAGTGATGTAGTTGGATGTTCCTTCAAATGGCCATAACCTCGTAGCCATGTGTCCTAGCGTGATGATTAAGACAGTTTTGGAAAGGTATTGAAGTGTTCTACAAGATCTGTACATTGATTGAAAGATCAACATCACTTTCAGTGTAGTAAATGGCCTCTGAATGCATTGTACTCGGGAAAACCTGTCGATTTGAGCATGTATTTAAAGGGTAAAGTGACCCATTATGAAACTTTTTCATCGCCAAGATCCTTGTTATTGTGTCCCAGGGCTTTGATTTGCTTATTCATGAAGGCCCAATGACATAAAAACGATAATGGATGACCTTGCATTTTCGTCAAAATTTCAACCATGGCCATAGGGACGGGTGAAAAAGCTCAAGTGATGTAGTTGGATGTTCCTTCAAATGGCCATAACTTCGTAGCCATGTGTCCTTGCGTGATGATTAAGACAGTTTTGGAAAGGTATTGAAGTGTTCTACAAGATCTGTACATTGATTGAAAGATCAACATCACTTTCAGTGTAGTAAATGGCCTCTGAATGCATTGTACTCGGGAAAACCTGTCGATTTGAGCATGTATTTAAAGGGTAAAGTGACCCATTATGAAACTTTTTCATCGCCAAGATCCTTGTTATTGTGTCCCAGGGCTTTGATTTGCTTATTCATGAAGGCCCAATGACATAAAAACGATAATGGATGACCTTGCATTTTCGTCAAAATTTCAACCATGGCCATAGGGACGGGTGAAATAGCTCAAGTGATGTAGTTGGATGTTCCTTCAAATGGCCATAACCTCGTAGCCATGTGTCCTAGCGTGATGATTAAGACAGTTTTGGAAAGGTATTGAAGTGTTCTACAAGATCTGTACAAAGGTTAAAAGATCAAATTCATTTTTAGTCTAGTAAATCGCCTCTGAATGCTTTGTACTCGGGAAAACCTGTCAATTTGAGCATGTGTTTAAAGGGTATTATGAAACTTTTTCATCGCCAAGATCCTTGTTATTGTGTCCCAGGGCTTTGATTTGCTTATTCATGAAGGCGCAATGACATAAAAACGATAATGGATGACCTTGCATTTTCGTCAAAATTTCAACCATGGCCATAGGGACGGGTGAAAAAGGTCAAGTGATGTAGTTGGATGTTCCTTCAAATGGCCATAGCTTCGTAGCCATGTGGCCTAGCGTGATGATTAAGACAGTTTTGGAAAGGTATTGAAGTGCTCTACAAGATCTGTACAAAGGTTAAAAGATCAAATTCATTTTTAGTCTAGTAAATCGCCTTTGAATGCATTGTACTCGGGAAAACCTGTCAATTTGAGCATGTGTTTAAAGGGTATTATGAAACTTTTTCATCGCCAAGATCCTTGTCATTGTGTCCCAGGGCTTTGGTTTGCTTATTCATGAAGCCCCAATGACATAAGAACGATAATGGATGACCTTGCATTTTCGTCAAAATTTCAACCATGGCCATAGGGACGGGTGAAATAGCTCAAGTGATGTAGTTGGATGTTCCTTCAAATGGCCATAGCTTCGTAGCCATGTGGCCTAGCGTGATGATTAAGACAGTTTTGGAAAGGTATTGAAGTGTTCTACAAGATCTGTACATTGATTGAAAGATCAAAGTCTTTTTCAGTGTAGTAAATGGCCTCTGAATGCATTGTACTCGGGAAAACCTGTCGATTTGAGTATGTATTTAAAGGGTAAAGTGACCCATTATGAAACTTTTTCATCGCCAAGATCCTTGTTATTGTGTCCCAGGGCTTTGGTTTGCTTATTCATGAAGCCCCAATGACATAAGAACGATAATGGATGACCTTGCATTTTCGTCAAAATTTCAACCATGGCCATAGGGACGGGTTAGAAAGCTCAAGTGATGTAGTTGGATGTTCCTTCAAATGGCCATAACTTCGTAGCCATGTGTCCTAGCATGATGATTAAGACAGTTTTGGAAAGGTATTGAAGTGCTCTACAAGATCTGTACAAAGGTTAAAAGATCAAAGTCATTTTTAGTGTAGTAAATGGCCTCTGAATGCATTGTACTCGGGAAACCCTGTCAATTTGAGCATGTGTTTAAAGGGTATTATGAAACTTTTTCATCGCCAAGATCCTTGTTATTGTGTCCCAGGGCTTTGGTTTGCTTATTCATGAAGGCCCAATGACATAAAAACGATAATGGATGACCTTGCATTTTCGTCAAAATTTCAACCATGGCCATAGGGACGGGTGAAATAGCTCAAGTGATGTAGTTGGATGTTCCTTCAAATGGCCATAGCTTCGTAGCCATGTGGCCTAGCGTGATGATTAAGACAGTTTTGGAAAGGTATTGAAGTGATCTACAAGATCTGTACATAGGTTTAAAGATCAAAGTCACTTTTAGTGTAGTAAATGGCCTCTGAATGCATTGTACTCGGGAAACCCTGTCAATTTGAGCATGTGTTTAAAGGGTATTATGAAACTTTTTCATCGCCAAGATCCTTGTTATTGTGTCCCAGGGCTTTGGTTTGCTTATTCATGAAGCCCCAATGACATAAGAACGATAATGGATGACCTTGCATTTTCGTCAAAATTTCAACCATGGCCATAGGACGGGTTAGAAAGCTCAAGTGATGTAGTTGGATGTTCCTTCAAATGGCCATAACTTCGTAGCCATGTGTCCTAGCATGATGATTAAGACAGTTTTGGAAAGGTATTGAAGTGGTCTACAAGATTTGTACAAAGGTTAAAAGATCAAAGTCATTATTAGTGTAGTAAATGGCCTCTGAATGCATTGTACTCGGGAAACCCTGTCAATTTGAGCATGTGTTTAAAGGGTAATATGACCCATTATGAAACTTTTTCATCGCCAAGATCCTTGTTATTGTGTCCCAGGGCTTTGGTTTGCTTATTCATGAAGCCCCAATGACATAAGAACGATAATGGATGACCTTGCATTTTCGTCAAAATTTCAACCATGGCCATAGGGACGGGTTAGAAAGCTCAAGTGATGTAGTTGGATGTTCCTTCAAATGGCCATAACTTCGTAGCCATGTGTCCTAGCATGATGATTAAGACAGTTTTGGAAAGGTATTGAAGTGGTCTACAAGATCTGTACATAGGTTTAAAGATCAAAGTCATTTTTAGTGTAGTAAATGGCCTCTGAATGCATTGTACTCGGGAAACCCTGTCAATTTGAGCATGTGTTTAAAGGGTAATATGACCCATTATGAAACTTTTTCATCGCCAAGATCCTTGTTATTGTGTCCCAGGGCTTTGGTTTGCTTATTCATGAAGCCCCAATGACATAAGAACGATAATGGATGACCTTGCATTTTCGTCAAAATTTCAACCATGGCCATAGGGACGGGTGAAATAGCTCAAGTGATGTAGTTGGATGTTCCTTCAAATGGCCATAACCTCGTAGCCATGTGTCCTAGCGTGATGATTAAGACAGTTTTGGAAAGGTATTGAAGTGGTCTACAAGATCTGTATATAGGTTTAAAGATCAAATTCACTTTTAGTCTAGTAAATGGCCTCTGAATGCATTGTACTCGGGAAAACCTGTCAATTTGAGCATGTGTTTAAAGGGTATTATGAAACTTTTTCATCGCCAAGATCCTTGTTATTGTGTCCCAGGGCTTTGGTTTGCTTATTCATGAAGGCCCAATGACATAAAAACGATAATGGATGACCTTGCATTTTCGTCAAAATTTCAACCATGGCCATAGGGACGGGTGAAATAGCTCAAGTGATGTAGTTGGATGTTCCTTCAAATGGCCATAACTTCGTAGCCATGTGTCCTAGCGTGATGATTGAGACAGTTTTGGGAAGGTATTGAAGTGGTCTACAAGATCTGCGCATAGGTTTAAAGATCAGAGTCACTGGTAGCCTAGTAAATGGCCTCTGAATGCATTGTACTCGGGAAAACCTGTCAATTTGAGCATGTGTTTAAAGGGTATTATGAAACTTTTTCATCGCCAAGATCCTTGTTATTGTGTCCCAGGGCTTTGGTTTGCTTATTCATGAAGGCCCAATGACATAAAAACGATAATGGATGACCTTGCATTTTCGTCAAAATTTCAACCATGGCCATAGGGACGGGTGAAATAGCTCAAGTGATGTAGTTGGATGTTCCTTCAAATGGCCATAACTTCGTAGCCATGTGTCCTTGCGTGATGATTAAGACAGTTTTGGAAAGGTATTGAAGTGTTCTACAAGATCTGTACAAAGGTTAAAAGATCAAAGTCACTTTCAGTGTAGTAAATGGCCTCTGAATGCATTGTACTCGGGAAAACCTGTCGATTTGAGCATGTATTTAAAGGGTAAAGTGACCCATTATGAAACTTTTTCATCGCCAAGATCCTTGTTATTGTGTCCCAGGGCTTTGGTTTGCTTATTCATGAAGGCCCAATGACATAAAAACGATAATGGATGACCTTGCATTTTCGTCAAAATTTCAACCATGGCCATAGGGACGGGTGAAATAGCTCAAGTGATGTAGTTGGATGTTCCTTCAAATGGCCATAACTTCGTAGCCATGTGTCCTTGCGTGATGATTAAGACAGTTTTGGAAAGGTATTGAAGTGTTCTACAAGATCTGTACAAAGGTTAAAAGATCAAATTAATTTTTACTCTAGTAAATCGCCTCTGAATGCATTGTACTCGGGAAAACCTGTCGATTTGAGCATGTATTTAAAGGGTAAAGTGACCCATTATGAAACTTTTTCATCGCCAAGATCCTTGTTATTGTGTCCCAGGGCTTTGATTTGCTTATTCATGAAGGCCCAATGACATAAAAACGATAATGGATGACTTTGCATTTTCGTCAAAATTTCAACCATGGCCATAGGGACGGGTGAAAAAGCTCAAGTGATGTAGTTGGATGTTCCTTCAAATGGCCATAACTTCGTAGCCATGTGTCCTTGCGTGATGATTAAGACAGTTTTGGAAAGGTATTGAAGTGTTCTACAAGATCTGTACAAAGCTTAAAAGAACAAATTCATTTTTAGTCTAGTAAATCGCCTCTGAATGCATTGTACTCGGGAAAACCTGTCAATTTGAGCATGTGTTTAAAGGGTATTATGAAACTTTTTCATCGCCAAGATCCTTGTTATTGTGTCCCAGGGCTTTGGTTTGCTTATTCATGAAGGCCCAATGACATAAAAACGATAATGGATGACCTTGCATTTTCGTCAAAATTTCAACCATGGCCATAGGGACGGGTGAAATAGCTCAAGTGATGTAGTTGGATGTTCCTTCAAATGGCCATAACCTCGTAGCCATGTGTCCTAGCGTGATGATTAAGACAGTTTTGGAAAGGTATTGAAGTGGTCTAGGAGATCTGTACATTGATTGAAAGATCAAAGTCACTTTCAGTGTAGTAAATGGCCTCTGAATGCATTGTACTCGGGAAAACCTGTCGATTTGAGCATGTATTTAAAGGGTATTATGAAACTTTTTCATCGCCAAGATCCTTGTTATTGTGTCCCAGGGCTTTGGTTTGCTTATTCATGAAGGCTCAATGACATAAAAACGATAATGGATGACCTTGCATTTTCGTCAAAATTTCAACCATGGCCATAGGGACGGGTGAAATAGCTCAAGTGATGTAGTTGGATGTTCCTTCAAATGGCCATAACTTCGTAGCCATGTGTCCTTGCGTGATGATTAAGACAGTTTTGGAAAGGTGTTGAAGTGTTCTACAAGATCTGTACAAAGGTTAAAAGATCAAATTCATTTTTAGTCTAGTAAATCGCCTCTGAATGCATTGTACTCGGGAAAACCTGTCGATTTGAGCATGTATTTAAAGGGTATTATGAAACTTTTTCATCGCCAAGATCCTTGTTATTGTGTCCCAGGGCTTTGGTTTGCTTATTCATGAAGGCCCAGTGACATAAAAACGATAATGGATGACCTTGCATTTTCGTCAAAATTTCAACCATGGCCATAGGGACGGTTGAAAAAGGTCAAGTGATGTAGTTGGATGTTCCTTCAAATGGCCATAACTTCGTAGCCATGTGTCCTTGCGTGATGATTAAGACAGGTTTGGAAAGGTATTGAAGTGGTCTACAAGATTTGTACATTGATTGAAAGATCAAAGTCACTTTCAGTGTAGTAAATGGCCTCTGAATGCATTGTACTCGGGAAAACCTGTCGATTTGAGCATGTATTTAAAGGGTAAAGTGACCCATTATGAAACTTTTTCATCGCCAAGATCCTTGTTATTGTGTCCCAGGGCTTTGGTTTGCTTATTCATGAAGGCCCAATGTCATAAAAACGATAATGGATGACCTTGCATTTTCGTCAAAATTTCAACCATGGCCATAGGGACGGGTGAAAAAGCTCAAGTGATGTAGTTGGATGTTCCTTCAAATGGCCATAACTTCGTAGCCATGTGTCCTTGCGTGATGATTAAGACAGTTTTGGAAAGGTATTGAAGTGTTCTACAAGATCTGTACAAAGGTTAAAAGATCAAATTCATTTTTAGTCTAGTAAATCGCCTCTGAATGCATTGTACTCGGGAAAACCTGTCAATTTGAGCATGTGTTTAAAGGGTATTATGAAACTTTTTCATCACCAAGATCCTTGTTATTGTGTCCCAGGGCTTTGATTTGCTTATTCATGAAGGCCCAATGACATAAAAACGATAATGGATGACCTTGCATTTTCGTCAAAATTTCAACCATGGCCATAGGGACGGGTGAAATAGCTCAAGTGATGTAGTTGGATGTTCCTTCAAATGGCCATAACTTCGTAGCCATGTGGCCTAGCATGATGATTAAGACAGTTTTGGAAAGGTATTGAAGTAGTATAGAAGATCTGTACATAGGTTTAAAGATCAAAGTCACTTTTAATGTAGTAAATGGCCTCTGAATGCATTGTACTCGGGAAAACCTGTCAATTTGAGCATGTGTTTAAAGGGTATTATGAAACTTTTTCATCGCCAAGATCCTTGTTATTGTGTCCCAGGGCTTTGGTTTGCTTATTCATGAAGGCCCAATGACATAAAAACGATAATGGATGACCTTGCATTTTCGTCAAAATTTCAACCATGGCCATAGGGACGGGTGAAATAGCTCAAGTGATGTAGTTGGATGTTCCTTCAAATGGCCATAACTTCGTAGCCATCTGTCCTTGCGTGATGATTAAGACAGTTTTGGAAAGGTATTGAAGTGGTCTACAAGATCTGTACATAGGTTTAAAGATCAAATTCACTTTTAGTCTAGTAAATGGCCTCTGAATGCATTGTACTCGGGAAAACCTGTCAATTTGAGCATGTGTTTAAAGGGTATTATGAAACTTTTTCATCGCCAAGATCCTTGTTATTGTGTCCCAGGGCTTTGATTTGCTTATTCATGAAGGCCCAATGACATAAAAACGATAATGGATGACCTTGCATTTTCGTCAAAATTTCAACCATGGCCAAAGGGACGGGTGAAATAGCTCAAGCGATGTAGTTGGATGTTCCTTCAAATGGCCATAACTTCGTAGCCATGTGTCCTAGCATGATGATTAAGACAGTTTTGGAAAGGTATTGAAGTGTTCTACAAGATCTGTACAAAGGTTAAAAGATCAAATTCATTTTTAGTCTAGTAAATCGCATCTGAATGCATTGTACTCGGGAAAACCTGTCGATTTGAGCATGTATTTAAAGGGTAAAGTGACCCATTATGAAACTTTTTCATCGCCAAGATCCTTGTTATTGTGTCCCAGGGCTTTGATTTGCTTATTCATGAAGGCCCAATGACATAAAAACGATAATGGATGACCTTGCATTTTCGTCAAAATTTCAACCATGGCCATAGGGACGGGTGAAATAGCTCAAGTGATGTAGTTGGATGTTCCTTCAAATGGCCATAACTTCGTAGCCATGTGTCTTAGCGTGATGATTGAGACAGTTTTGGGAAGGTATTGAAGTGGTCTACAAGATCTGTACAAAGGTTAAAAGATCAAATTCATTTTTAGTCTAGTAAATCGCATCTGAATGCATTGTACTCGGGAAAACCTGTCGATTTGAGCATGTATTTAAAGGGTAAAGTGACCCATTATGAAACTTTTTCATCGCCAAGATCCTTGTTATTGTGTCCCAGGGCTTTGGTTTGCTTATTCATGAAGGCCCAATGACATAAAAACGATAATGGATGACCTTGCATTTTCGTCAAAATTTCAACCATGGCCATAGGGACGGGTGAAAAAGCTCAAGTGATGTAGTTGGATGTTCCTTCAAATGGCCATAACTTCGTAGCCATGTGTCCTTGCGTGATGATTAAGACAGTTTTGGAAAGGTATTGAAGTGTTTTACAAGATCTGTACAAAGGTTAAAAGATCAAATTCATGTTTAGTCTAGTAAATCGCCTCTGAATGCATTGTACTCGGGAAAACCTGTCAATTTGAGCATGTGTTTAAAGGGTATTATGAAACTTTTTCATCGCCAAGATCCTTGTTATTGTGTCCCAGGGCTTTGGTTTGCTTATTTATGAAGGCCCAATGACATAAAAACGATAATGGATGACCTTGCATTTTCGTCAAAATTTCAACCATGGCCATAGGGACGGGTGAAAAAGCTCAAGTGATGTAGTTGGATGTTCCTTCAAATGGCCATAACTTCGTAGCCATGTGTCCTTGCGTGATGATTAAGACAGTTTTGGAAAGGTATTGAAGTGTTTTACAAGATCTGTACAAAGGTTAAAAGATCAAATTCATGTTTAGTCTAGTAAATCGCCTCTGAATGCATTGTACTCGGGAAAACCTGTCAATTTGAGCATGTGTTTAAAGGGTATTATGAAACTTTTTCATCGCCAAGATCCTTGTTATTGTGTCCCAGGGCTTTGGTTTGCTTATTCATGAAGGCCCAATGACATAAAAACGATAATGGATGACCTTGCATTTTCGTCAAAATTTCAACCATGGCCATAGGGACGGGTGAAAAAGGTCAAGTGATGTAGTTGGATGTTCCTTCAAATGGCCATAACTTCGTAGCCATGTGTCCTTGCGTGATGATTAAGACAGTTTTGGAAAGGTATTGAAGTGTTCTACAAGATCTGTACAAAGGTTAAAAGAACAAATTCATTTTTAGTCTAGTAAATCGCCTCTGAATGCATTGTACTCGGGAAAACCTGTCAATTTGAGCATGTGTTTAAAGGGTATTATGAAACTTTTTCATCGCCAAGATCCTTGTTATTGTGTCCCAGGGCTTTGGTTTGCTTATTCATGAAGGCCCAGTGACATAAAAACGATAATGGATGACCTTGCATTTTCGTCAAAATTTCAACCATGGCCATAGGGACGGGTGAAATAGCTCAAGTGATGTAGTTGGATGTTCCTTCAAATGGCCATAACTTCGTAGCCATGTGTCCTAGCATGATGATTAAGACAGTTTTGGAAAGATATTGAAGTGTTCTACAAGATCTGTACAAAGGTTAAAAGATCAAATTCATGTTTAGTCTAGTAAATCGCCTCTGAATGCATTGTACTCGGGAAAACCTGTCAATTTGAGCATGTGTTTAAAGGGTATTATGAAACTTTTTCATCGCCAAGATCCTTGTTATTGTGTCCCAGGGCTTTGGTTTGCTTATTCATGAAGGCCCAATGGCATAAGAACGATAATGAATGACCTTGCATTTTCGTCAAAATTTCAACCATGGCCATAGGGACGGGTTAGAAAGCTCAAGTGATGTAGTTGGATGTTCCTTCAAATGGCCATAACTTCGTAGCCATGTGTCCTTGCGTGATGATTAAGACAGTTTTGGAAAGGTATTGAAGTGGTCTACAAGATCTATACATAGGTTTAAAGATCAAATTCACTTTTAGTCTAGTAAATGGCCTCTGAATGCATTGTACTCGGGAAAACCTGTCAATTTGAGCATGTGTTTAAAGGGTATTATGAAACTTTTTCATCGCCAAGATCCTTGTTATTGTGTCCCAGGGCTTTGGTTTGCTTATTCATGAAGGCGCAATGACATAAAAACGATAATGGATGACCTTGCATTTTCGTCAAAATTTCAACCATGGCCATAGGGACGGGTTAGAAAGCTCAAGTGATGTAGTTGGATGTTCCTTCAAATGGCCATAACTTCGTAGCCATGTGTCCTAGCATGATGATTAAGACAGTTTTGGAAAGGTATTGAAGTGTTCTACAAGATCTGTACAAAGGTTTAAAGATCAAATTCATTTTTAGTCTAGTAAATCGCCTCTGAATGCATTGTACTCGGGAAAACCTGTCAATTTGAGCATGTGTTTAAAGGGTATTATGAAACTTTTTCATCGCCAAGATCCTTGTTATTGTGTCCCAGGGCTTTGGTTTGCTTATTCATGAAGGCTCAATGACATAAAAACGATAATGGATGACCTTGCATTTTCGTCAAAATTTCAACCATGGCCATAGGGACGGGTGAAATAGCTCAAGTGATGTAGTTGGATGTTCCTTCAAATGGCCATAACTTCGTAGCCATGTGTCCTAGCATGATGATTAAGACAGTTTTGGAAAGGTATTGAGGTGTTCTACAAGATCTGTACAAAGGTTAAAAGATCAAATTCATTTTTAGTCTAGTAAATCGCCTCTGAATGCATTATACTCGGGAAAACCTGTCAATTTGAGCATGTGATTAAAGGGTATTATGAAACTTTTTCATCGCCAAGATCCTTGTTATTGTGTCCCAGGGCTTTGGTTTGCTTATTCATGAAGGCCCAATGACATAAAAACGATAATGGATGACCTTGCATTTTCGTCAAAATTTCAACCATGGCCATAGGGACGGGTTAGAAAGCTCAAGTGATGTAGTTGGATGTTCCTTCAAATGGCCATAACTTCGTAGCCATGTGTCCTTGCGTGATGATTAAGACAGTTTTGGAAAGGTATTGAAGTGTTCTACAAGATCTGTACAAAGGTTAAAAGATCAAATTCATTTTTAGTCTAGTAAATCGCCTCTGAATGCATTGTACTCGGGAAAACCTGTCAATTTGAGCATGTGTTTAAAGGGTATTATGAAACTTTTTCATCGCCAAGATCCTTGTTATTGTGTCCCAGGGCTTTGGTTTGCTTATTCATGAAGGCGCAATGACATAAAAACGATAATGGATGACCTTGCATTTTCGTCAAAATTTCAACCATGGCCATAGGGACGGGTTAGAAAGCTCAAGTGATGTAGTTGGATGTTCCTTCAAATGGCCATAACTTCGTAGCCATGTGTCCTAGCATGATGATTAAGATAGTTTTGGAAAGGTATTGAAGTGTTCTACAAGATCTGTACATAGGTTTAAAGATCAAATTCACTTTTAGTCTAGTAAATGGCCTCTGAATGCATTGTACTCGGGAAAACCTGTCAATTTGAGCATGTGTTTAAAGGGTATTATGAAACTTTTTCATCGCCAAGATCCTTGTTATTGTGTCCCAGGGCTTTGGTTTGCTTATTCATGAAGGCCCAATGACATAAAAACGATAATGGATGACCTTGCATTTTCATCAAAATTTCAACCATGGCCATAGGGACGGGTGAAATAGCTCAAGTGATGTAGTTGGATGTTCCTTCAAATGGCCATAACTTCGTAGCCATGTGTCCTTGCGTGATGATTAAGACAGTTTTGGAAAGGTATTGAAGTGGTCTACAAGATCTGTACATTGATTGAAAGATCAAAGTCACTTTCAGTGTAGTAAATGGCCTCTGAATGCATTGTACTCGGGACAACCTGTCGATTTGCGCATGTATTTAAAGGGTATAGTGACCCATTATGAAACTTTTTCATCGCCAAGATCCTTGTTATTGTGTCCCAGGGCTTTGATTTGCTTATTCATGAAGGCCCAATGACATTAAAACGATAATGGATGACCTTGCATTTTCGTCAAAATTTCAACCATGGCCAAAGGGACGGGTGAAATAGCTCAAGTGATGTAGTTGGATGTTCCTTCAAATGGCCATAACCTCGTAGCCATGTGTCCTAGCGTGATGATTAAGACAGTTTTGGAAAGGTATTGAAGTGGTCTACAAGATCTGTACATTGATTGAACGATCAAAGTCACTTTCAGTGTAGTAAATGGCCTCTGAATGCATTGTACTCGGGAAAACCTGTCGATTTGAGCATGTGTTTAAAGGGTATTATGAAACTTTTTCATCGCCAAGATCCTTGTTATTGTGTCCCAGGGCTTTGGTTTGCTTATTCATGAAGGCCCAATGACATAAAAACGATAATGGATGACCTTGCATTTTCGTCAAAATTTCAACCATGGCCATAGGGACGGGTGAAAAAGCTCAAGTGATGTAGTTGGATGTTCCTTCAAATGGCCATAACTTCGTAGCCATGTGTCCTTGCGTGATGATTAAGACAGTTTTGGAAAGGTATTGAAGTGTTCTACAAGATCTGTACATTGATTGAAAGATCAAAGTCACTTTCAGTGTAGTAAATGGCCTCTGAATGCATTGTACTCAGGACAACCTGTCGATTTGCGCATGTATTTAAAGGGTATAGTGACCCATTATGAAACTTTTTCATCGCCAAGATCCTTGTTATTGTGTCCCAGGGCTTTGATTTGCTTATTCATGAAGGCTCAATGACATTAAAACGATAATGGATGACCTTGCATTTTCGTCAAAATTTCAACCATGGCCAAAGGGACGGGTGAAATAGCTCAAGTGATGTAGTTGGATGTTCCTTCAAATGGCCATAACCTCGTAGCCATGTGTCCTAGCGTGATGATTAAGACAGTTTTGGAAAGGTTTTGAAGTGTTCTACAAGATCTGTACAAAGGTTAAAAGAACAAATTCATTTTTAGTCTAGTAAATCGCCTCTGAATGCATTGTACTCGGGAAAACCTGTCAATTTGAGCATGTGTTTAAAGGGTATTATGAAACTTTTTCATCGCCAAGATCCTTGTTATTGTGTCCCAGGGCTTTGGTTTGCTTATTCATGAAGGCCCAATGACATAAAAACGATAATGGATGACCTTGCATTTTCGTCAAAATTTCAACCATGGCCATAGGGACGGGTGAAATAGCTCAAGTGATGTAGTTGGATGTTCCTTCAAATGGCCATAACTTCGTAGCCATGTGTCCTAGCATGATGATTAAGACAGTTTTGGAAAGGTATTGAAGTGGTCTACAAGATCTGTACATCGGTTTAAAGATCAAATTCACTTTTAGTCTAGTAAATGGCCTCTGAATGCATTGTACTCGGGAAAACCTGTCAATTTGAGCATGTGTTTAAAGGGTATTATGAAACTTTTTCATCGCCAAGATCCTTGTTATTGTGTCCCAGGGCTTTGGTTTGCTTATTCATGAAGGCCCAATGACATAAAAACGATAATGGATGACCTTGCATTTTCGTCAAAATTTCAACCATGGCCATAGGGACGGGTGAAATAGCTCAAGTGATGTAGTTGGATGTTCCTTCAAATGGCCATAACTTCGTAGCCATGTGTCCTTGCGTGATGATTAAGACAGTTTTGGAAAGGTATTGAAGTGTTCTACAAGATCTGTACAAAGGTTAAAAGATCAAATTCATTTTTAGTCTAGTAAATCGCCTCTGAATGCATTGTACTCGGGAAAACCTGTCAATTTGAGCATGTGTTTAAAGGGTATTATGAAACTTTTTCATCGCCAAGATCCTTGTTATTGTGTCCCAGGGCTTTGGTTTGCTTATTCATGAAGGCCCAATGACATAAAAACGATAATGGATGACCTTGCATTTTCGTCAAAATTTCAACCATGGCCATAGGGACGGGTGAAAAAGCTCAAGTGATGTAGTTGGATGTTCCTTCAAATGGCCATAACTTCGTAGCCATGTGTCCTTGCGTGATGATTAAGACAGTTTTGGAAAGGTATTGAAGTGGTCTACAAGATCTGTACATAGGTTTAAAGATCAAATTCACTTTTAGTCTAGTAAATCGCCTCTGAATGCATTGTACTCGGGAAAACCTGTCAATTTGAGCATGTGTTTAAAGGGTATTATGAAACTTTTTCATCGCCAAGATCCTTGTTATTGTGTCCCAGGGCTTTGGTTTGCTTATTCATGAAGGCCCAATGACATAAAAACGATAATGGATGACCTTGCATTTTCGTCAAAATTTCAACCATGGCCATAGGGACGGGTGAAATAGCTCAAGTGATGTAGTTGGATGTTCCTTCAAATGGCCATAACTTCGTAGCCATGTGTCCTTGCGTGATGATTAAGACAGTTTTGGAAAGGTATTGAAGTGGTCTACAAGATCTGTACATAGGTTTAAAGATCAAATTCACTTTTAGTCTAGTAAATGGCCTCTGAATGCATTGTACTCGGGAAAACCTGTCAATTTGAGCATGTGTTTAAAGGGTATTATGAAACTTTTTCATCGCCAAGATCCTTGTTATTGTGTCCCAGGGCTTTGGTTTGCTTATTCATGAAGGCCCAATGACATAAAAACGATAATGGATGACCTTGCATTTTCGTCAAAATTCCAACCATGGCCATAGGGACGGGTGAAATAGCTCAAGTGATGTAGTTGGATGTTCCTTCAAATGGCCATAACTTCGTAGCCATGTGTCCTTGCGTGATGATTAAGACAGTTTTGGAAAGGTATTGAAGTGTTCTACAAGATCTGTACAAAGGTTAAAAGATCAAATTCATTTTTAGTCTAGTAAATCGCATCTGAATGCATTGTACTCGGGAAAACCTGTCAATTTGAGCATGTGTTTAAAGGGTATTATGAAACTTTTTCATCGCCAAGATCCTTGTTATTGTGTCCCAGGGCTTTGGTTTGCTTATTCATGAAGGCCCAGTGACATAAAAACGATAATGGATGACCTTGCATTTTCGTCAAAATTTCAACCATGGCCATAGGGACGGGTGAAATAGCTCAAGTGATGTAGTTGGATGTTCCTTCAAATGGCCATAACTTCGTAGCCATGTGTCCTTGCGTGATGATTAAGACAGTTTTGGAAAGGTATTGAAGTGGTCTACAAGATCTGTACATAGGTTTAAAGATCAAATTCACTTTTAGTCTAGTAAATGGCCTCTGAATGCATTGTACTCGGGAAAACCTGTCAATTTGAGCATGTGTTTAAAGGGTATTATGAAACTTTTCAATCGCCAAGATCCTTGTTATTGTGTCCCAGGGCTTTGGTTTGCTTATTCATGAAGGCCCAATGACATAAAAACGATAATGGATGACCTTGCATTTTCGTCAAAATTTCAACCATGGCCATAGGGACGGGTGAAATAGCTCAAGTGATGTAGTTGGATGTTCCTTCAAATGGCCATAACTTCGTAGCCATGTGTCCTAGCATGATGATTAAGACAGTTTTGGAAAGGTATTAAAGTGTTCTACAAGATCTGTACAAAGGTTAAAAGATCAAATTCATTTTTAGTCTAGTAAATCGCATCTGAATGCATTGTACTCGGGAAAACCTGTCAATTGGAGCATGTGTTTAAAGGGTATTATGAAACTTTTTCATCGCCAAGATCCTTGTTATTGTGTCCCAGGGCTTTGGTTTGCTTATTCATGAAGGCCCAGTGACATAAAAACGATAATGGATGACCTTGCATTTTCGTCAAAATTTCAACCATGGCCATAGCGACGGGTGAAATAGCTCAAGTGATGTAGTTGGATGTTCCTTCAAATGGCCATAACCTCGTAGCCATGTGTCCTAGCGTGATGATTAAGACAGTTTTGGAAAGGTATTGAAGTGGTCTACAAGATCTGTACATTGATTGAACGATCAAAGTCACTTTCAGTGTAGTAAATGGCCTCTGAATGCATTGTACTCGGGAAAACCTGTCGATTTGAGCATGTATTTAAAGGGTAAAGTGACCCATTATGAAACTTTTTCATCGCCAAGATCCTTGTTATTGTGTCCCAGGGCTTTGATTTGCTTATTCATGAAGGCCCAATTACATTAAAACGATAATGGATGACCTTGCATTTTCGTCGAAATTTCAACCATGGCCAAAGGGACGGGTGAAATAGCTCAAGTGATGTAGTTGGATGTTCCTTCAAATGGCCATAACCTCGTAGCCATGTGTCCTAGCGTGATGATTAAGACAGTTTTGGAAAGGTATTGAAGTGGTCTACAAGATCTGTACAAAGGTTTAAAGATCAAATTCACTTTTAGTCTAGTAAATGGCCTCTGAATGCATTGTACTCGGGACAACCTGTCGATTTGCGCATGTATTTAAAGGGTATAGTGACCCATTATGAAACTTTTTCATCGCCAAGATCCTTGTTATTGTGTCCCAGGGCTTTGATTTGCTTATTCATGAAGGCCCAATTACATTAAAACGATAATGGATGACCTTGCATTTTCGTCAAAATTTCAACCATGGCCAAAGGGACGGGTGAAATAGCTCAAGTGATGTAGTTGGATGTTCCTTCAAATGGCCATAACCTCGTAGCCATGTGTCCTAGCGTGAT
Organism: Anopheles coluzzii; assembly: GCF_943734685.1. Classification (NCBI taxonomy): domain Eukaryota; kingdom Metazoa; phylum Arthropoda; class Insecta; order Diptera; family Culicidae; genus Anopheles; species Anopheles coluzzii. The sequence continues at coordinate 613,505 of NW_026054447.1, read as the reverse complement.
GATTAAGACAGTTTTGGAAAGGTATTGAAGTGTTCTACAAGATCTGTACAAAGGTTAAAAGATCAAATTCATTTTTAGTCTAGTAAATCGCCTCTGAATGCATTGTACTCGGGAAAACCTGTCAATTTGAGCATGTGTTTAAAGGGTATTATGAAACTTTTTCATCGCCAAGATCCTTGTTATTTTGTCCCAGGGCTTTGGTTTGCTTATTCATGAAGGCCCAATGACATAAAAACGATAATGGATGACCTTGCATTTTCGTCAAAATTTCAACCATGGCCATAGGGACGGGTGAAATAGCTCAAGTGATGTAGTTGGATGTTCCTTCAAATGGCCATAACCTCGTAGCCATGTGTCCTTGCGTGATGATTAAGACAGTTTTGGAAAGGTATTGAAGTGTTCTAGAAGATCTGTACAAAGGTTAAAAGATCAAATTCATTTTTAGTCTAGTAAATCGCCTCTGAATGCATTGTACTCGGGAAAACCTGTCAATTTGAGCATGTGTTTAAAGGGTATTATGAAACTTTTTCATCGCCAAGATCCTTGTTATTGTGTCCCAGGGCTTTGATTTGCTTATTCATTAAGGCCCAATGACATTAAAACGATAATGGATGACCTTGCATTTTCGTCAAAATTTCAACCATGGCCATAGGGACGGGTGAAATAGCTCAAGTGATGTAGTTGGATGTTCCTTCAAATGGCCATAACCTCGTAGCCATGTGTCCTAGCGTGATGATTAAGACAGTTTTGGAAAGGTATTGAAGTGTTCTACAAGATCTGTACAAAGGTTAAAAGATCAAATTCATTTTTAGTCTAGTAGATCGCCTCTGAATGCATTGTACTCGGGAAAACCTGTCAATTTGAGCATGTATTTAAAGGGTATTATGAAACTTTTTCATCGCCAAGATCCTTGTTATTTTGTCCCAGGGCTTTGGTTTGCTTATTCATGAAGGCCCAATGACATAAAAACGATAATGGATGACTTTGCATTTTCGTCAAAATTTCAACCATTGCCATAGGGACGGGTGAAAAAGCTCAAGTGATGTAGTTGGATGTTCCTTCAAATGGCCATAACTTCGTAGCCATGTGTCCTAGCGTGATGATTAAGACAGTTTTGGAAAGGTATTGAAGTGGTCTACAAGATCTGTACATTGATTGAACGATCAAAGTCACTTTCAGTGTAGTAAATGGCCTCTGAATGCATTGTACTCGGGAAAACCTGTCGATTTGAGCATGTATTTAAAGGGTAAAGTGACCCATTATGAAACTTTTTCATCGCCAAGATCCTTGTTATTGTGTCCCAGGGCTTTGGTTTGCTTATTCATGAAGGCCCAATGACATAAAAACGATAATGGATGACTTTGCATTTTCGTCAAAATTTCAACCATGGCCATAGGGACGGGTGAAATAGCTCAAGTGATGAAGTTGGATGTTCCTTCAAATGGCCATAACCTCGTAGCCATGTGTCCTAGCGTGATGATTAAGACAGTTTTGGAAAGGTATTGAAGTGGTCTACAAGATCTGTACATTGATTGAACGATCAAAGTCACTTTCAGTGTAGTAAATGGCCACTGAATGCATTGTACTCGGGAAAACCTGTCGATTTGAGCATGTATTTAAAGGGTAAAGTGACCCATTATGAAACTTTTTCATCGCCAAGATCCTTGTTATTGTGTCCCAGGGCTTTGATTTGCTTATTCATGAAGGCCCAATGACATAAAAACGATAATGGATGACTTTGCATTTTCGTCAAAATTTCAACCATGGCCATAGGGACGGGTGAAAAAGCTCAAGTGATGTAGTTGGATGTTCCTTCAAATGGCCATAACTTCGTAGCCATGTGTCCTAGCATGATGATTAAGACAGTTTTGGAAAGGTATTGAAGTGTTCTACAAGATCTGTACAAAGGTTAAAAGATCAAATTCATTTTTAGTCTAGTAGATCGCCTCTGAATGCATTGTACTCGGGAAAACCTGTCAATTTGAGCATGTGTTTAAAGGGTATTATGAAACTTTTTCATCGCCAAGATCCTTGTTATTGTGTCCCAGGGCTTTGGTTTGCTTATTCATGAAGGCCCAGTGACATAAAAACGATAATGGATGACCTTGCATTTTCGTCAAAATTTCAACCATGGCCATAGGGACGGGTTAGAAAGCTCAAGTGATGTAGTTGGATGTTCCTTCAAATGGCCATAACTTCGTAGCCATGTGTCCTAGCGTGATGATTAAGACAGTTTTGGAAAGGTATTGAAGTGGTCTACAAGATCTGTACATAGGTTAAAAGATCAAATTCACTTTTAGTCTAGTAAATGGCCTCTGAATGCATTGTACTCGGGAAAACCTGTCAATTTGAGCATGTGTTTAAAGGGTATTATGAAACTTTTCAATCGCCAAGATCCTTGTTATTGTGTCCCAGGGCTTTGGTTTGCTTATTCATGAAGCCCCAATGACATAAGAACGATAATGGATGACCTTGCATTTTCGTCAAAATTTCAACCATGGCCATAGGGACGGGTTAGAAAGCTCAAGTGATGTAGTTGGATGTTCCTTCAAATGGCCATAACTTCGTAGCCATGTGTCCTTGCGTGATGATTAAGACAGTTTTGGAAAGGTATTGAAGTGTTCTAGAAGATCTGTACACAGGTTAAAAGATCAAATTCATTTTTAGTCTAGTAAATCGCCTCTGAATGCATTGTACTCGGGAAAACCTGTCAATTTGAGCATGTGTTTAAAGGGTATTATGAAACTTTTTCATCGCCAAGATCCTTGTTATTGTGTCCCAGGGCTTTGGTTTGCTTATTCATGAAGGCCCAATGACATAAAAACGATAATGGATGACCTTGCATTTTCGTCAAAATTTCAACCATGGCCATAGGGACGGGTGAAAAAGCTCAAGTGATGTAGTTGGATGTTCCTTCAAATGGCCATAACTTCGTAGCCATGTGTCCTTGCGTGATGATTAAGACAGTTTTGGAAAGGTATTGAAGTGTTCTACAAGATCTGTACAAAGGTTAAAAGATCAAATTCATTTTTAGTCTAGTAAATCGCCTCTGAATGCATTGTACTCGGGAAAACCTGTCAATTTGAGCATGTGTTTAAAGGGTATTATGAAACTTTTTCATCGCCAAGATCCTTGTTATTGTGTCCCAGGGCTTTGGTTTGCTTATTCATGAAGGCCCAATGACATAAAAACGATAATGGATGACCTTGCATTTTCGTCAAAATTTCAACCATGGCCATAGGGACGGGTGAAATAGCTCAAGTGATGTAGTTGGATGTTCCTTCAAATGGCCATAACTTCGTAGCCATGTGTCCTAGCATGATGATTAAGACAGTTTTGGAAAGGTATTGAAGTGTTCTACAAGATCTGTACAAAGGTTAAAAGATCAAATTCACTTTTAGTCTAGTAAATGGCCTTTGAATGCATTGTACTCGGGAAAACCTGTCAATTTGAGCATGTGTTTAAAGGATATTATGAAACTTTTTCATCGCCAAGATCCTTGTTATTGTGTCCCAGGGCTTTGGTTTGCTTATTCATGAAGCCCCAATGACATAAAAACGATAATGGATGACCTTGCATTTTCGTCAAAATTTCAACCATGGCCATAGGGACGGGTGAAATAGCTCAAGTGATGTAGTTGGATGTTCCTTCAAATGGCCATAACTTCGTAGCCATGTGTCCTAGCATGATGATTAAGACAGTTTTGGAAAGGTATTGAAGTGTTCTACAAGATCTGTACAAAGGTTAAAAGATCAAATTCACTTTTAGTCTAGTAAATCACCTCTGAATGCATTGTACTCGGGAAAACCTGTCAATTTGAGCATGTGTTTAAAGGGTACTATGAAACTTTTTCATCGCCAAGATCCTTGTTATTGTGTCCCAGGGCTTTGGTTTGCTTATTCATGAAGGCCCAATGACATAAAAACGATAATGGATGACCTTGCATTTTCGTCAAAATTTCAACCATGGCCATAGGGACGGATTAGAAAGCTCAAGTGATGGTTGGATGTTCCTTCAAATGGCCATAACTTCGTAGCCATGTGTCCTAGCATGATGATTAAGACAGTTTTGGAAAGGTATTGAAGTGTTCTACAAGATCTGTACAAAGGTTAAAAGATCAAATTCACTTTTAGTCTAGTAAATGGCCTTTGAATGCATTGTACTCGGGAAAACCTGTCAATTTGAGCATGTGTTTAAAGGATATTATGAAACTTTTTCATCGCCAAGATCCTTGTTATTGTGTCCCAGGGCTTTGGTTTGCTTATTCATGAAGCCCCAATGACATAAAAACGATAATGGATGACCTTGCATTTTCGTCAAAATTTCAACCATGGCCATAGGGACGGGTGAAATAGCTCAAGTGATGTAGTTGGATGTTCCTTCAAATGGCCATAACTTCGTAGCCATGTGTCCTAGCATGATGATTAAGACAGTTTTGGAAAGGTATTGAAGTGTTCTACAAGATCTGTACAAAGGTTAAAAGATCAAATTCACTTTTAGTCTAGTAAATCACCTCTGAATGCATTGTACTCGGGAAAACCTGTCAATTTGAGCATGTGTTTAAAGGGTATTATGAAACTTTTTCATCGCCAAGATCCTTGTTATTGTGTCCCAGGGCTTTGGTTTGCTTATTCATGAAGCCCCAATGACATAAGAACGATAATGGATGACCTTGCATTTTCGTCAAAATTTCAACCATGGCCATAGGGACGGGTGAAATAGCTCAAGTGATGTAGTTGGATGTTCCTTCAAATGGCCATAACTTCGTAGCCATGTGTCCTTGCATGATGATTAAGACAGTTTTGGAAAGGTATTGAAGTGGTCTACAAGATCTGTACATCGGTTAAAAGATCAAATTCACTTTTAGTCTAGTAAATCGCCTCTGAATGCATTGTACTCGGGAAAACCTGTCAATTTGAGCATGTGTTTAAAGGGTATTATGAAACTTTTTCATCGCCAAGATCCTTGTTATTGTGTCCCAGGGCTTTGGTTTGCTTATTCATGAAGGCCCAATGACATAAAAACGATAATGGATGACCTTGCATTTTCGTCAAAATTTCAACCATGGCCATAGGGACGGGTGAAATAGCTCAAGTGATGTAGTTGGATGTTCCTTCAAATGGCCATAACTTCGTAGCCATGTGTCCTAGCATGATGATTAAGACAGTTTTGGAAAGGTATTGAAGTGTTCTACAAGATCTGTACAAAGGTTAAAAGATCAAATTCACTTTTAGTCTAGTAAATGGCCTTTGAATGCATTGTACTCGGGAAAACCTGTCAATTTGAGCATGTGTTTAAAGGATATTATGAAACTTTTTCATCGCCAAGATCCTTGTTATTGTGTCCCAGGGCTTTGGTTTGCTTATTCATGAAGCCCCAATGACATAAAAACGATAATGGATGACCTTGCATTTTCGTCAAAATTTCAACCATGGCCATAGGGACGGGTGAAATAGCTCAAGTGATGTAGTTGGATGTTCCTTCAAATGGCCATAACTTCGTAGCCATGTGTCCTAGCATGATGATTAAGACAGTTTTGGAAAGGTATTGAAGTGGTCTACAAGATCTGTACATCGGTTAAAAGATCAAATTCACTTTTAGTCTAGTAAATCACCTCTGAATGCATTGTACTCGGGAAAACCTGTCAATTTGAGCATGTGTTTAAAGGGTACTATGAAACTTTTTCATCGCCAAGATCCTTGTTATTGTGTCCCAGGGCTTTGGTTTGCTTATTCATGAAGGCCCAATGACATAAATACGAAAATGGATGACCTTGCATTTTCGTCAAAATTTCAACCATGGCCATAGGGACGGGTGAAAAAGCTCAAGTGATGTAGTTGGATGTTCCTTCAAATGGCCATAACTTCGTAGCCATGTGTCCTTGCGTGATGATTAAGACAGTTTTGGAAAGGTATTGAAGTGTTCTACAAGATCTGTACAAAGGTTAAAAGATCAAATTCATTTTTACTCTAGTAAATCGCCTCTGAATGCATTGTACTCGGGAAAACCTGTAAATTTGAGCATGTGTTTAAAGGGTATAATGAAACTTTTTCATCGCCAAGATCCTTGTTATTGTGTCCCAGGGCTTTGGTTTGCTTATTCATGAAGGCCCAATGACATAAAAACGATAATGGATGACCTTGCATTTTCGTCAAAATTTCAACCATGGCCATAGGGACGGGTGAAATAGCTCAAGTGATGTAGTTGGATGTTCCTTCAAATGGCCATAACTTCGTAGCCATGTGTCCTTGCGTGATGATTAAGACAGTTTTGGAAAGGTATTGAAGTGTTCTACAAGATCTGTACAAAGGTTAAAAGAACAAATTCATTTTTAGTCTAGTAAATCGCCTCTGAATGCATTGTACTCGGGAAAACCTGTCAATTTGAGCATGTATTTAAAGGGTAAAGTGACCCATTATGAAACTTTTTCATCGCCAAGATCCTTGTTATTGTGTCCCAGGGCTTTGGTTTGCTTATTCATGAAGGCCCAATGACATAAAAACGATAATGGATGACCTTGCATTTTCGTCAAAATTTCAACCATGGCCATAGGGACGGGTTAGAAAGCTCAAGTGATGTAGTTGGATGTTCCTTCAAATGGCCATAACTTCGTAGCCATGTGTCCTAGCGTGATGATTGAGACAGTTTTGGGAAGGTATTGAAGTGGTCTACAAGATCTGCGCATAGGTTTAATGATCAGAGTCACTGGTAGCCTAGTAAATGGCCTCTGAATGCATTGTACTCGGGAAAACCTGTCAATTTGAGCATGTGTTTAAAGGGTATTATGAAACTTTTTCATCGCCAAGATCCTTGTTATTGTGTCCCAGGGCTTTGGTTTGCTTATTCATGAAGGCGCAATGACATGAAAACGATAATGGATGACCTTGCATTTTCATCAAAATTTCAACCATGGCCATAGGGACGGGTGAAAAAGCTCAAGTGATGTAGTTGGATGTTCCTTCAAATGGCCATAACTTCGTAGCCATGTGTCCTTGCGTGATGATTAAGACAGTTTTGGAAAGGTATTGAAGTGTTCTACAAGATCTGTACAAAGGTTAAAAGAACAAATTCATTTTTAGTCTAGTAGATCGCCTCTGAATGCATTGTACTCGGGAAAACCTGTCAATTTGAGCATGTGTTTAAAGGGTATTATGAAACTTTTTCATCGCCAAGATCCTTGTTATTGTGTCCCAGGGCTTTGGTTTGCTTATTCATGAAGGTGCAATGACATAAAAACGATAATGGATGACCTTGCATTTTCGTCAAAATTTCAACCATGGCCATAGGGACGGGTGAAATAGCTCAAGTGATGAAGTTGGATGTTCCTTCAAATGGCCATAACTTCGTAGCCATGTGTCCTTGCGTGATGATTAAGACAGTTTTGGAAAGGTATTGAAGTGTTCTACAAGATCTGTACATTGATTGAAAGATCAAAGTCACTTTCAGTGTAGTAAATGGCCTCTGAATGCATTGTACTCGGGAAAACCTGTCGATTTGAGCATGTATTTAAAGGGTATTATGAAACTTTTTCATCGCCAAGATCCTTGTTATTGTGTCCCAGGGCTTTGATTTGCTTATTCATGAAGGCCCAATGACATAAAAACGATAATGGATGACTTTGCATTTTCGTCAAAATTTCAACCATGGCCATAGGGACGGGTGAAAAAGCTCAAGTGATGTAGTTGGATGTTCCTTCAAATGGCCATAACTTCGTAGCCATGTGTCCTTGCATGATGATTAAGACAGTTTTGGAAAGGTATTGAAGTGTTCTACAAGATCTGTACATTGATTGAAAGATCAAAGTCACTTTCAGTGTAGTAAATGGCCTCTGAATGCATTGTACTCGGGAAAACCTGTCGATTTGAGCATGTATTTAAAGGGTAAAGTGACCCATTATGAAACTTTTTCATCGCCAAGATCCTTGTTATTGTGTCCCAGGGCTTTGATTTGCTTATTCATGAAGGCCCAATGACATAAAAACGATAATGGATGACCTTGCATTTTCGTCAAAATTTCAACCATGGCCATAGGGACGGGTGAAATAGCTCAAGTGATGAAGTTGGATGTTCCTTCAAATGGCCATAACCTCGTAGCCATGTGTCCTAGCGTGATGATTAAGACAGTTTTGGAAAGGTTTTGAAGTGTTCTACAAGATCTGTACAAAGGTTAAAAGATCAAATTCATTTTTAGTCTAGTAAATCGCCTCTGAATGCATTGTACTCGGGAAAACCTGTCAATTTGAGCATGTGTTTAAAGGGTATTATGAAACTTTTTCATCGCCAAGATCCTTGTTATTGTGTCCCAGGGCTTTGGTTTGCTTATTCATGAAGGCCCAATGACATAAAAACGATAATGGATGACCTTGCATTTTCGTCAAAATTTCAACCATGGCCATAGGGACGGGTGAAATAGCTCAAGTGATGTAGTTGGATGTTCCTTCAAATGGCCATAACTTCGTAGCCATGTGTCCTTGCGTGATGATTAAGACAGTTTTGGAAAGGTATTGAAGTGTTCTACAAGATCTGTACAAAGGTTAAAAGATCAAATTCATTTTTAGTCTAGTAAATCGCCTCTGAATGCATTGTACTCGGGAAAACCTGTCAATTTGAGCATGTGTTTAAAGGGTATTATGAAACTTTTTCATCGCCAAGATCCTTGTTATTGTGTCCCAGGGCTTTGGTTTGCTTATTCATGAAGGCCCAGTGACATAAAAACGATAATGGATGACCTTGCATTTTCGTCAAAATTTCAACCATGGCCATAGGGACGGGTGAAATAGCTCAAGTGATGTAGTTGGATGTTCCTTCAAATGGCCATAACTTCGTAGCCATGTGTCCTAGCATGATGATTAAGACAGTTTTGGAAAGGTATTGAAGTGTTCTACAAGATCAGTACATTGATTGAAAGATCAAAGTCACTTTCAGTGTAGTAAATGGCCTCTGAATGCATTGTACTCGGGAAAACCTGTCGATTTGCGCATGTATTTAAAGGGTAAAGTGACTCATTATGAAACTTTTTCATCGCCAAGATCCTTGTTATTGTGTCCCAGGGCTTTGGTTTGCTTATTCATGAAGGCCCAGTGACATAAAAACGATAATGGATGACCTTGCATTTTCGTCAAAATTTCAACCATGGCCATAGCGACGGGTGAAATAGCTCAAATGATGTAGTTGGATGTTCCTTCAAATGGCCATAACCTCGTAGCCATGTGTCCTAGCGTGATGATTAAGACAGTTTTGGAAAGGTATTGAAGTGGTCTACAAGATCTGTACATTGATTGAACGATCAAAGTCACTTTCAGTGTAGTAAATGGCCTCTGAATGCATTGTACTCGGGAAAACCTGTCGATTTGAGCATGTTTTTAAAGGGTAAAGTGACCCATTATGAAACTTTTTCATCGCCAAGATCCTTGTTATTGTGTCCCAGGGCTTTGATTTGCTTATTCATGAAGGCCCAATGACATAAAAACGATAATGGATGACCTTGCATTTTCGTCAAAATTTCAACCATGGCCATAGGGACGGGTGAAAAAGGTCAAGTGATGTAGTTGGATGTTCCTTCAAATGGCCATAACCTCGTAGCCATGTGTCCTAGCGTGATGATTAAGACAGTTTTGGAAAGGTATTGAAGTGGTCTACAAGATCTGTACATTGATTGAAAGATCAAAGTCACTTTCAGTGTAGTAAATGGCCTCTGAATGCATTGTACTCGGGAAAACCTGTCGATTTGAGCATGTATTTAAAGGGTAAAGTGACCCATTATGAAACTTTTTCATCGCCAAGATCCTTGTTATTGTGTCCCAGGGCTTTGATTTGCTTATTCATGAAGGCCCAATGACATAAAAACGATAATGGATGACCTTGCATTTTCGTCAAAATTTCAACCATGGCCATAGGGACGGGTGAAAAAGCTCAAGTGATGTAGTTGGATGTTCCTTCAAATGGCCATAACTTCGTAGCCATGTGTCCTTGCTTGATGATTAAGACAGTTTTGGAAAGGTATTGAAGTGGTCTACAAGATCTGTACATCGGTTTAAAGATCAAATTCACTTTTAGTCTAGTAAATGGCCTCTGAATGCATTGTACTCGGGAAAACCTATCAATTTGAGCATGTGTTTAAAGGGTATTATGAAACTTTTTCATCGCCAAGATCCTTGTTATTGTGTCCCAGGGCTTTGGTTTGCTTATTCATGAAGGCCCAATGACATAAAAACGATAATGGATGACCTTGCATTTTCGTCAAAATTTCAACCATGGCCATAGGGACGGGTGAAAAAGGTCAAGTGATGTAGTTGGATGTTCCTTCAAATGGCCATAACCTCGTAGCCATGTGTCCTAGCGTGATGATTAAGACAGTTTTGGAAAGGTATTGAAGTGGTCTACAACATCTGTACATTGATTGAACGATCAAAGTCACTTTCAGTGTAGTAAATGGCCTCTGAATGCATTGTACTCGGGAAAACCTGTTTATTTGAGCATGTATTTAAAGGGTAAAGTGACCCATTATGAAACTTTTTCATCGCCAAGATCCTTGTTATTGTGTCCCAGGGCTTTGATTTGCTTATTCATTAAGGCCCAATGACATAAAAACGATAATGGATGACTTTGCATTTTCGTCAAAATTTCAACCATTGCCATAGGGACGGGTGAAAAAGCTCAAGTGATGTAGTTGGATGTTCCTTCAAATGGCCATAACTTCGTAGCCATGTGTCCTAGCATGATGATTAAGACAGTTTTGGAAAGGTATTGAAGTGTTCTACAAGATCTGTACAAAGGTTAAAAGATCAAATTCATTTTTAGTCTAGTAAATCGCCTCTGAATGCATTGTACTCGGGAAAACCTGTCAATTTGAGCATGTGTTTAAAGGGTATTATGAAACTTTTTCATCGCCAAGATCCTTGTTATTGTGTCCCAGGGCTTTGGTTTGCTTATTCATGAAGGCCCAATGACATAAAAACGATAATGGATGACCTTGCATTTTCGTCAAAATTTCAACCATGGCCATAGGGACGGGTGAAATAGCTCAAGTGATGTAGTTGGATGTTCCTTCAAATGGCCATAACTTCGTAGCCATGTCTCCTAGCGTGATGATTAAGACAGTTTTGGAAAGGTATTGAAGTGTTCTACAAGATCTGTACAAAGGTTAAAAGATCAAATTCATTTTTAGTCTAGTAAATCGCATCTGAATGCATTGTACTCGGGAAAACCTGTCGATTTGAGCATGTATTTAAAGGGTAAAGTGACCCATTATGAAACTTTTTCATCGCCAAGATCCTTGTTATTGTGTCCCAGGGCTTTGGTTTGCTTATTCATGAAGGCGCAATGACATAAAAACGATAATGGATGACCTTGCATTTTCGTCAAAATTTCAACCATGGCCATAGGGACGGGTGAAAAAGCTCAAGTGATGTAGTTGGATGTTCCTTCAAATGGCCATAACTTCATAGCCATGTGTCCTTGCGTGATGATTAAGACAGTTTTGGAAAGGTATTGAAGTGTTCTAGAATATCTGTACAAAGGTTAAAAGATCAAATTCATTTTTAGTCTAGTAAATCGCCTCTGAATGCATTGTACTCGGGAAAACCTGTCAATTTGAGCATGTGTTTAAAGGGTATTATGAATCTTTTTCATCGCCAAGATCCTTGTTATTGTGTCCCAGGGCTTTGGTTTGCTTATTCATGAAGGCCCAATGACATAAAAACGATAATGGATGACCTTGCATTTTCGTCAAAATTTCAACCATGGCCATAGGGACGGGTGAAATAGCTCAAGTGATGTAGTTGGATGTTCCTTCAAATGGCCATAACTTCGTAGCCATGTGTCCTTGCGTGATGATTAAGACAGTTTTGGAAAGGTATTGAAGTGTTCTACAAGATCTGTACAAAGGTTTAAAGAACAAATTCATTTTTAGTCTAGTAAATCGCCTCTGAATGCATTGTACTCGGGAAAACCTGTCAATTTGAGCATGTGTTTAAAGGGTATTATGAAACTTTTTCATCGCCAAGATCCTTGTTATTGTGTCCCAGGGCTTTGGTTTGCTTATTCATGAAGGCCCAATGACATAAAAACGATAATGGATGACCTTGCATTTTCGTCAAAATTTCAACCATGGCCATAGCGACGGGTGAAATAGCTCAAGTGATGTAGTTGGATGTTCCTTCAAATGGCCATAACCTCGTAGCCATGTGTCCTAGCATGATGATTAGGACAGTTTTGGAAAGGTATTGAAGTGTTCTACAAGATCTGTACAAAGCTTAAAAGATCAAATTCATTTTTAGTCTAGTAAATCGCCTCTGAATGCATTGTACTCGGGAAAACCTGTCAATTTGAGCATGTGTTTAAAGGGTATTATGAAACTTTTTCATCGCCAAGATCCTTGTTATTGTGTCCCAGGGCTTTGGTTTGCTTATTCATGAAGGCGCAATGACATAAAAACGATAATGGATGACCTTGCATTTTCGTCAAAATTTCAACCATGGCCATAGGGACGGGTGAAATAGCTCAAGTGATGTAGTTGGATGTTCCTTCAAATGGCCATAACTTCGTAGCCATGTGTCCTTGCGTGATGATTAAGACAGTTTTGGAAAGGTATTGAAGTGTTCTACAAGATCTGTACAAAGGTTAAAAGATCAAATTCATTTTTAGTCTAGTAAATCGCCTCTGAATGCATTGTACTCGGGAAAACCTGTCAATTTGAGCATGTGTTTAAAGGGTATTATGAAACTTTTTCATCGCCAAGATCCTTGTTATTGTGTCCCAGGGCTTTGGTTTGCTTATTCATGAAGGCCCAATGACATAAAAACGATAATGGATGACCTTGCATTTTCGTCAAAATTTCAACCATGGCCATAGCGACGGGTGAAATAGCTCAAGTGATGTAGTTGGATGTTCCTTCAAATGGCCATAACCTCGTAGCCATGTGTCCTAGCGTGATGATTAAGACAGTTTTGGAAAGGTATTGAAGTGGTCTACAAGATCTGTACATTGATTGAACGATCAAAGTCACTTTCAGTGTAGTAAATGGCCTCTGAATGCATTGTACTCGGGAAAACCTGTCGATTTGAGCATGTATTTAAAGGGTAAAGTGACCCATTATGAAACTTTTTCATCGCCAAGATCCTTGTTATTGTGTCCCAGGGCTTTGATTTGCTTATTCATGAAGGCCCAATGACATAAAAACGATAATGGATGACCTTGCATTTTCGTCAAAATTTCAACCATGGCCATAGGGACGGGTGAAATAGCTCAAGTGATGTAGTTGGATGTTCCTTCAAATGGCCATAACTTCGTAGCCATGTGTCCTAGCATGATGATTAAGACAGTTTTGGAAAGGTATTGAAGTGGTCTACAAGATCTGTACAAAGGTTAAAAGATCAAATTCATTTTTAGTCTAGTAAATCGCATCTGAATGCATTGTACTCGGGAAAACCTGTCAATTTGAGCATGTGTTTAAAGGGTATTATGAAACTTTTTCATCGCCAAGATCCTTGTTATTGTGTCCCAGGGCTTTGGTTTGCTTATTCATGAAGGCTCAATGACATAAAAACGATAATGGATGACCTTGCATTTTCGTCAAAATTTCAACCATGGCCATAGCGACGGGTGAAATAGCTCAAGTGATGTAGTTGGATGTTCCTTCAAATGGCCATAACCTCGTAGCCATGTGTCCTAGCGTGATGATTAAGACAGTTTTGGAAAGGTATTGAAGTGGTCTACAAGATCTGTACATTGATTGAACGATCAAAGTCACTTTCAGTGTAGTAAATGGCCTCTGAATGCATTGTACTCGGGAAAACCTGTCGATTTGAGCATGTATTTAAAGGGTAAAGTGACCCATTATGAAACTTTTTCATCGCCAAGATCCTTGTTATTGTGTCCCAGGGCTTTGTTTTGCTTATTCATGAAGGCTCAATGACATAAAAACGATAATGGATGACCTTGCATTTTCGTCAAAATTTCAACCATGGCCATAGGGACGGGTGAAATAGCTCAAGTGATGTAGTTGGATGTTCCTTCAAATGGCCATAACTTCGTAGCCATGTGTCCTTGCGTGATGATTAAGACAGTTTTGGAAAGGTATTGAAGTGTTCTACAAGATCTGTACAAAGGTTAAAAGATCAAATTCATTTTTAGTCTAGTAAATCGCATCTGAATGCATTGTACTCGGGAAAACCTGTCAATTTGAGCATGTGTTTAAAGGGTATTATGAAACTTTTTCATCGCCAAGATCCTTGTTATTGTGTCCCAGGGCTTTGGTTTGCTTATTCATGAAGGCCCAATGACATAAAAACGATAATGGATGACCTTGCATTTTCGTCAAAATTTCAACCATGGCCATAGCGACGGGTGAAATAGCTCAAGTGATGTAGTTGGATGTTCCTTCAAATGGCCATAACCTCGTAGCCATGTGTCCTAGCGTGATGATTAAGACAGTTTTGGAAAGGTATTGAAGTGGTCTACAAGATCTGTACATTGATTGAACGATCAAAGTCACTTTCAGTGTAGTAAATGGCCTCTGAATGCATTGTACTCGGGAAAACCTGTCGATTTGAGCATGTATTTATAGGGTAAAGTGACCCATTATGAAACTTTTTCATCGCCAAGATCCTTGTTATTGTGTCCCAGGGCTTTGATTTGCTTATTCATGAAGGCCCAATGACATAAAAACGATAATGGATGACCTTGCATTTTCGTCAAAATTTCAACCATGGCCATAGGGACGGGTGAAATAGCTCAAGTGATGTAGTTGGATGTTCCTTCAAATGGCCATAACTTCGTAGCCATGTGTCCTTGCATGATGATTAAGACAGTTTTGGAAAGGTATTGAAGTGTTCTACAAGATCTGTACAAAGGTTAAAAGATCAAATTCATTTTTAGTCTAGTAAATCGCCTCTGAATGCATTGTACTCGGGAAAACCTGTCAATTTGAGCATGTGTTTAAAGGGTATTATGAAACTTTTTCATCGCCAAGATCCTTGTTATTGTGTCCCAGGGCTTTGGTTTGCTTATTCATGAAGGCCCAATAACATAAAAACGATAATGGATGACCTTGCATTTTCGTCAAAATTTCAACCATGGCCATAGGGACGGGTGAAAAAGCTCAAGTCATGTAGTTGGATGTTCCTTCAAATGGCCATAACTTCGTAGCCATGTGTCCTTGCATGATGATTAAGACAGTTTTGGAAAGGTATTGAAGTGTTCTACAAGATCTGTACAAAGGTTAAAAGATCAAATTCATTTTTAGTCTAGTAAATCGCCTCTGAATGCATTGTACTCGGGAAAACCTGTCAATTTGAGCATGTGTTTAAAGGGTATTATGAAACTTTTTCATCGCCAAGATCCTTGTTATTGTGTCCCAGGGCTTTGGTTTGCTTATTCATGAAGGCCCAATAACATAAAAACGATAATGGATGACCTTGCATTTTCGTCAAAATTTCAACCATGGCCATAGGGACGGGTGAAATAGCTCAAGTGATGTAGTTGGATGTTCCTTCAAATGGCCATAACTTCGTAGCCATGTGTCCTAGCATGATGATTAAGACAGTTTTGGAAAGGTATTGAAGTGTTCTACAAGATCTGTACAAAGGTTTAAAGATCAAATTCATTTTTACTCTAGTAAATCGCCTCTGAATGCATTGTACTCGGGAAAACCTGTCAATTTGAGCATGTGTTTAAAGGGTATTATGAAACTTTTTCATCGCCAAGATCCTTGTTATTGTGTCCCAGGGCTTTGGTTTGCTTATTCATGAAGGCCCAATAACATAAAAACGATAATGGATGACCTTGCATTTTCGTCAAAATTTCAACCATGGCCATAGGGACGGGTGAAATAGCTCAAGTGATGTAGTTGGATGTTCCTTCAAATGGCCATAACTTCGTAGCCATGTGTCCTAGCATGATGATTAAGACAGTTTTGGAAAGGTATTGAAGTGTTCTACAAGATCTGTACAAAGGTTTAAAGATCAAATTCATTTTTACTCTAGTAAATCGCCTCTGAATGCATTGTACTCGGGAAAACCTGTCAATTTGAGCATGTGTTTAAAGGGTATTATGAAACTTTTTCATCGCCAAGATCCTTGTTATTGTGTCCCAGGGCTTTGGTTTGCTTATTCATGAAGGCTCAATGACATAAAAACGATAATGGATGACCTTGCATTTTCGTCAAAATTTCAACCATGGCCATAGGGACGGGTGAAAAAGCTCAAGTCATGTAGTTGGATGTTCCTTCAAATGGCCATAACTTCGTAGCCATGTGTCCTTGCGTGATGATTAAGACAGTTTTGGAAAGGTATTGAAGTGTTCTACAAGATCTGTACAAAGGTTAAAAGATCAAATTCATTTTTAGTCTAGTAAATCGCCTCTGAATGCATTGTACTCGGGAAAACCTGTCAATTTGAGCATGTGTTTAAAGGGTATTATGAAACTTTTTCATCGCCAAGATCCTTGTTATTGTGTCCCAGGGCTTTGATTTGCTTATTCATGAAGGCTCAATGACATAAAAACGATAATGGATGACCTTGCATTTTCGTCAAAATTTCAACCATGGCCATAGGGACGGGTGAAATAGCTCAAGTGATGTAGTTGGATGTTCCTTCAAATGGCCATAACTTCGTAGCCATGTGTCCTTGCGTGATGATTAAGACAGTTTTGGAAAGGTATTGAAGTGTTCTACAAGATCTGTACAAAGGTTAAAAGATCAAATTCATTTTTAGTCTAGTAAATCGCATCTGAATGCATTGTACTCGGGAAAACCTGTCAATTAGAGCATGTGTTTAAAGGGTATTATGAAACTTTTTCATCGCCAAGATCCTTGTTATTGTGTCCCAGGGCTTTGGTTTGCTTATTCATGAAGGCCCAATGACATAAAAACGATAATGGATGACCTTGCATTTTCGTCAAAATTTCAACCATGGCCATAGGGACGGGTGAAATAGCTCAAGTGATGTAGTTGGATGTTCCTTCAAATGGCCATAACTTCGTAGCCATGTGTCCTAGCATGATGATTAAGACAGTTTTGGAAAGGTATTGAAGTGTTCTACAAGATCTGTACAAAGGTTAAAAGATCAAATTCATTTTTAGTCTAGTAAATCGCATCTGAATGCATTGTACTCGGGAAAACCTGTCAATTTGAGCATGTGTTTAAAGGGTATTATGAAACTTTTTCATCGCCAAGATCCTTGTTATTGTGTCCCAGGGCTTTGGTTTGCTTATTCATGAAGGCCCAATGACATAAAAACGATAATGGATGACCTTGCATCTTCGTCAAAATTTCAACCATGGCCATAGGGACGGGTGAAAAAGCTCAAGTCATGTAGTTGGATGTTCCTTCAAATGGCCATAACTTCGTAGCCATGTGTCCTTGCGTGATGATTAAGACAGTTTTGGAAAGGTATTGAAGTGTTCTACAAGATCTGTACAAAGGTTAAAAGATCAAATTCATTTTTAGTCTAGTAAATCGCATCTGAATGCATTGTACTCGGGAAAACCTGTCAATTTGAGCATGTGTTTAAAGGGTATTATGAAACTTTTTCATCGCCAAGATCCTTGTTATTGTGTCCCAGGGCTTTGGTTTGCTTATTCATGAAGGCCCAATGACATAAAAACGATAATGGATGACCTTGCATTTTCGTCAAAATTTCAACCATGGCCATAGCGACGGGTGAAATAGCTCAAGTGATGTAGTTGGATGTTCCTTCAAATGGCCATAACCTCGTAGCCATGTGTCCTAGCGTGATGATTAAGACAGTTTTGGAAAGGTATTGAAGTGGTCTACAAGATCTGTACATTGATTGAACGATCAAAGTCACTTTCAGTGTAGTAAATGGCCTCTGAATGCATTGTACTCGGGAAAACCTGTCGATTTGAGCATGTATTTAAAGGGTAAAGTGACTCATTATGAAACTTTTTCATCGCCAAGATCCTTGTTATTGTGTCCCAGGGCTTTGGTTTGCTTAATCATGAAGGCTCAATGACATAAAAACGATAATGGATGACCTTGCATTTTCGTCAAAATTTCAACCATGACCATAGGGACGGGTTAGAAAGCTCAAGTGATGTAGTTGGATGTTCCTTCAAATGGCCATAACTTCGTAGCCATGTGTCCTTGCGTGATGATTAAGACAGTTTTGGAAAGGTATTGAAGTGTTCTACAAGATCTGTACAAAGCTTCAAAGATCAAATTCATTTTTAGTCTAGTAAATCGCCTCTGAATGCATTGTACTCGGGAAAACCTGTCAATTTGAGCATGTGTTTAAAGGGTATTATGAAACTTTTTCATCGCCAAGATCCTTGTTATTGTGTCCCAGGGCTTTGGTTTGCTTATTCATGAAGGCCCAATGACATAAAAACGATAATGGATGACCTTGCATTTTCGTCAAAATTTCAACCATGGCCATAGGGACGGGTGAAAAAGCTCAAGTGATGTAGTTGGATGTTCCTTCAAATGGCCATAACTTCGTAGCCATGTGTCCTTGCGTGATGATTAAGACAGTTTTGGAAAGGTATTGAAGTGTTCTACAAGATCTGTACAAAGGTTAAAAGATCAAATTCATTTTTAGTCTAGTAAATCGCATCTGAATGCATTGTACTCGGGAAAACCTGTCAATTTGAGCATGTGTTTAAAGGGTATTATGAAACTTTTTCATCGCCAAGATCCTTGTTATTGTGTCCCAGGGCTTTGGTTTGCTTATTCATGAAGGCCCAATAACATAAAAACGATAATGGATGACCTTGCATTTTCGTCAAAATTTCAACCATGGCCATAGGGACGGGTGAAAAAGCTCAAGTCATGTAGTTGGATGTTCCTTCAAATGGCCATAACTTCGTAGCCATGTGTCCTTGCGTGATGATTAAGACAGTTTTGGAAAGGTATTGAAGTGTTCTACAAGATCTGTACAAAGGTTAAAAGATCAAATTCATTTTTAGTCTAGTAAATCGCCTCTGAATGCATTGTACTCGGGAAAACCTGTCAATTTGAGCATGTGTTTAAAGGGTATTATGAAACTTTTTCATCGCCAAGATCCTTGGTATTGTGTCCCAGGGCTTTGGTTTGCTTATTCATGAAGGCCCAGTGACATAAAAACGATAATGGATGACCTTGCATTTTCGTCAAAATTTCAACCATGGCCATAGGGACGGGTGAAATAGCTCAAGTGATGTAGTTGGATGTTCCTTCAAATGGCCATAACTTCGTAGCCATGTGTCCTAGCATGATGATTAAGACAGTTTTGGAAAGGTATTGAAGTGGTCTACAAGATCTGTACATTGATTGAACGATCAAAGTTACTTTCAGTGTAGTAAATGGCCTCTGAATGCATTGTACTCGGGAAAACCTGTCAATTTGAGCATGTGTTTAAAGGGTAAAGTGACCCATTATGAAACTTTTTCATCGCCAAGATCCTTGTTATTGTGTCCCAGGGCTTTGGTTTGCTTATTCATGAAGGCCCAATGACATAAAAACGATAATGGATGACCTTGCATTTTCGTCAAAATTTCAACCATGGCCATAGGGACGGGTGAAAAAGCTCAAGTGATGTAGTTGGATGTTCCTTCAAATGGCCATAACTTCATAGCCATGTGTCCTTGCGTGATGATTAAGACAGTTTTGGAAAGGTATTGAAGTGTTCTAGAAGATCTGTACAAAGGTTAAAAGATCAAATTCATTTTTAGTCTAGTAAATCGCCTCTGAATGCATTGTACTCGGGAAAACCTGTCAATTTGAGCATGTGTTTAAAGGGTATTATGAAACTTTTTCATCGCCAAGATCCTTGTTATTGTGTCCCAGGGCTTTGGTTTGCTTATTCATGAAGGCCCAATGACATAAAAACGATAATGGATGACCTTGCATTTTCGTCAAAATTTCAACCATGGCCATAGGGACGGGTGAAATAGCTCAAGTGATGTAGTTGGATGTTCCTTCAAATGGCCATAACTTCGTAGCCATGTGTCCTTGCGTGATGATTAAGACAGTTTTGGAAAGGTATTGAAGTGTTCTAGAAGATCTGTACAAAGGTTAAAAGATCAAATTCATTTTTAGTCTAGTAAATCGCATCTGAATGCATTGTACTCGGGAAAACCTGTCAATTTGAGCATGTGTTTAAAGGGTATTATGAAACTTTTTCATCGCCAAGATCCTTGTTATTGTGTCCCAGGGCTTTGGTTTGCTTATTCATGAAGGCCCAATGACATAAAAACGATAATGGATGACCTTGCATTTTCGTCAAAATTTCAACCATGGCCATAGGGACGGGTGAAATAGCTCAAGTGATGTAGTTGGATGTTCCTTCAAATGGCCATAACTTCGTAGCCATGTGTCCTTGCGTGATGATTAAGACAGTTTTGGAAAGGTATTGAAGTGTTCTACAAGATCTGTACAAAGGTTAAAAGATCAAATTCATTTTTAGTCTAGTAAATCGCATCTGAATGCATTGTACTCGGGAAAACCTGTCAATTTGAGCATGTGTTTAAAGGGTATTATGAAACTTTTTCATCGCCAAGATCCTTGTTATTGTGTCCCAGGGCTTTGGTTTGCTTATTCATGAAGGCCCAATGACATAAAAACGATAATGGATGACCTTGCATTTTCGTCAAAATTTCAACCATGGCCATAGGGACGGGTGAAATAGCTCAAGTGATGTAGTTGGATGTTCCTTCAAATGGCCATAACTTCGTAGCCATGTGTCCTAGCATGATGATTAAGACAGTTTTGGAAAGGTATTGAAGTGTTCTACAAGATCTGTACATCGGTTAAAAGATCAAATTCACTTTTAGTCTAGTAAATGGCCTCTGAATGCATTGTACTCGGGAAAACCTGTCAATTTGAGCATGTGTTTAAAGGGTATTATGAAACTTTTTCATCGCCAAGATCCTTGTTATTGTGTCCCAGGGCTTTGGTTTGCTTATTCATGAAGGCTCAATGACATAAAAACGATAATGGATGACCTTGCATTTTCGTCAAAATTTCAACCATGGCCATAGGGACGGGTGAAATAGCTCAAGTGATGTAGTTGGATGTTCCTTCAAATGGCCATAACTTCGTAGCCATGTGTCCTAGCATGATGATTAAGACAGTTTTGGAAAGGTATTGAAGTGTTCTACAAGATCTGTACAAAGGTTAAAAGATCAAATTCACTTTTAGTCTAGTAAATGGCCTCTGAATGCATTGTACTCGGGAAAACCTGTCAATTTGAGCATGTGTTTAAAGGGTATTATGAAACTTTTTCATCGCCAAGATCCTTGTTATTGTGTCCCAGGGCTTTGGTTTGCTTATTCATGAAGGCTCAATGACATAAAAACGATAATGGATGACCTTGCATTTTCGTCAAAATTTCAACCATGGCCATAGGGACGGGTGAAATAGCTCAAGTGATGTAGTTGGATGTTCCTTCAAATGGCCATAACTTCGTAGCCATGTGTCCTTGCGTGATGATTAAGACAGTTTTGGAAAGGTATTGAAGTGTTCTACAAGATCTGTACAAAGGTTAAAAGATCAAATTCATTTTTAGTCTAGTAAATCGCCTCTGAATGCATTGTACTCGGGAAAACCTGTCAATTTGAGCATGTGTTTAAATGGTATTATGAAACTTTTTCATCGCCAAGATCCTTGTTATTGTGTCCCAGGGCTTTGGTTTGCTTATTCATGAAGGCCCAGTGACATAAAAACGATAATGGATGACCTTGCATTTTCGTCAAAATTCCAACCATGGCCATAGGGACGGGTGAAATAGCTCAAGTGATGTAGTTGGATGTTCCTTCAAATGGCCATAACTTCGTAGCCATGTGTCCTTGCGTGATGATTAAGACAGTTTTGGAAAGGTATTGAAGTGTTCTACAAGATCTGTACAAAGGTTAAAAGATCAAATTCATTTTTAGTCTAGTAAATCGCATCTGAATGCATTGTACTCGGGAAAACCTGTCAATTTGAGCATGTGTTTAAATGGTATTATGAAACTTTTTCATCGCCAAGATCCTTGTTATTGTGTCCCAGGGCTTTGGTTTGCTTATTCATGAAGGCCCAGTGACATAAAAACGATAATGGATGACCTTGCATTTTCGTCAAAATTTCAACCATGACCATAGGGACGGGTGAAATAGCTCAAGTGATGTAGTTGGATGTTCCTTCAAATGGCCATAACTTCGTAGCCATGTGTCCTTGCGTGATGATTAAGACAGTTTTGGAAAGGTATTGAAGTGTTCTACAAGATCTGTACAAAGGTTAAAAGATCAAATTCATTTTTAGTCTAGTAAATCGCATCTGAATGCATTGTACTCGGGAAAACCTGTCGATTTGCGCATGAATTTAAAGGGTATTATGAAACTTTTTCATCGCCAAGATCCTTGTTATTGTGTCCCAGGGCTTTGGTTTGCTTATTCATGAAGGCCCAATGACATAAAAACGATAATGGATGACCTTGCATTTTCGTCAAAATTCCAACCATGGCCATAGGGACGGGTGAAATAGCTCAAGTGATGTAGTTGGATGTTCCTTCAAATGGCCATAACTTCGTAGCCATGTGTCCTAGCGTGATGATTAAGACAGTTTTGGAAAGGTATTGAAGTGGTCTACAAGATCTGTACATTGATTGAAAGATCAAAGTCACTTTCAGTCTAGTAAATGGCCTCTGAATGCATTGTACTCGGGAAAACCTGTCGATTTGAGCATGTGTTTAAAGGGTATTATGAAACTTTTTCATCGCCAAGATCCTTGTTATTGTGTCCCAGGGCTTTGGTTTGCTTATTCATGAAGGCCCAATGACATAAAAACGATAATGGATGACCTTGCATTTTCGTCAAAATTTCAACCATGGCCATAGGGACGGGTGAAATAGCTCAAGTGATGTAGTTGGATGTTCCTTCAAATGGCCATAACCTCGTAGCCATGCGTCCTAGCGTGATGATTAAGACAGTTTTGGAAAGGTATTGAAGTGGTCTACAAGATCTGTACATTGATTGAACGATCAAAGTCACTTTCAGTGTAGTAAATGGCCTCTGAATGCATTGTACTCGGGAAAACCTGTCGATTTGAGCATGTATTTAAAGGGTAAAGTGACCCATTATGAAACTTTTTCATCGCCAAGATCCTTGTTATTGTGTCCCAGGGCTTTGATTTGCTTAGTCATGAAGGCCCAATGACATAAAAACGATAATGGATGACTTTGCATTTTCGTCAAAATTTCAACCATGGCCATAGGGACGGGTGAAATTGCTCAAGTGATGTAGTTGGATGTTCCTTCAAATGGCCATAACTTCGTAGCCATGTGTCCTAGCGTGATGACTAAGACAGTTTTGGAAAGGTATTGAAGTGGTCTACAAGATCTGTACATTGATTGAAAGATCAAAGTCACTTTCAGTGTAGTAAATGGCCTCTGAATGCATTGTACTCGGGACAACCTGTCGATTTGCGCATGTATTTAAAGGGTATAGTGACCCATTATGAAACTTTTTCATCGCCAAGATCCTTGTTATTGTGTCCCAGGGCTTTGATTTGCTTATTCATGAAGGCCCAATGACATTAAAACGATAATGGATGACCTTGCATTTTCGTCAAAATTTCAACCATGGCCAAAGGGACGGGTGAAATAGCTCAAGTGATGTAGTTGGATGTTCCTTCAAATGGCCATAACCTCGTAGCCATGTGTCCTAGCGTGATGATTAAGACAGTTTTGGAAAGGTATTGAAGTGGTCTACAAGATCTGTACATTGATTGAACGATCAAAGTCACTTTCAGTGTAGTAAATGGCCTCTGAATGCATTGTACTCGGGAAAACCTGTCAATTTGAGCATGTGTTTAAAGGGTATTATGAAACTTTTTCATCGCCAAGATCCTTGTTATTGTGTCCCAGGGCTTTGGTTTGCTTATTCATGAAGGCTCAATGACATAAAAACGATAATGGATGACCTTGCATTTTCGTCAAAATTTCAACCATGGCCATAGGGACGGGTGAAATAGCTCAAGTGATGTAGTTGGATGTTCCTTCAAATGGCCATAACTTCGTAGCCATGTGTCCTTGCGTGATGATTAAGACAGTTTTGGAAAGGTATTGAAGTGTTCTACAAGATCTGTACAAAGGTTAAAAGATCAAATTCATTTTTAGTCTAGTAAATCGCATCTGAATGCATTGTACTCGGGAAAACCTGTCAATTTGAGCATGTGTTTAAAGGGTATTATGAAACTTTTTCATCGCCAAGATACTTGTTATTGTGTCCCAGGGCTTTGGTTTGCTTATTCATGAAGGCCCAATGACATAAAAACGATAATGGATGACCTTGCATTTTCGTCAAAATTTCAACCATGGCCATAGGGACGGGTGAAATAGCTCAAGTGATGTAGTTGGATGTTCCTTCAAATGGCCATAACCTCGTAGCCATGTGTCCTAGCGTGATGATTAAGACAGTTTTGGAAAGGTATTGAAGTGGTCTACAAGATCTGTGCATCGGTTAAAAGATCAAATTCACTTTTAGTCTAGTAAATGGCCTCTGAATGCATTGTACTCGGGAAAACCTGTCGATTTGCGCATGTATTTAAAGGGTATTATGAAACTTTTTCATCGCCAAGATCCTTGTTATTGTGTCCCAGGGCTTTGGTTTGCTTATTCATGAAGGCCCAATGACATAAAAACGATAATGGATGACCTTGCATTTTCGTCAAAATTTCAACCATGGCCATAGGGACGGGTGAAATAGCTCAAGTGATGTAGTTGGATGTTCCTTCAAATGGCCATAACCTCGTAGCCATGTGTCCTAGCGTGATGATTAAGACAGTTTTGGAAAGGTATTGAAGTGGTCTACAAGATCTATACATTGATTGAAAGATCAAAGTCACTTTCAGTGTAGTAAATGGCCTCTGAATGCATTGTACTCGGGAAAACCTGTCGATTTGAGCATGTATTTAAAGGGTAAAGTGACCCATTATGAAACTTTTTCATCGCCAAGATCCTTGTTATTGTGTCCCAGGGCTTTGATTTGCTTATTCATGAAGGCCCAGTGACATAAAAACGATAATGGATGACCTTGCATTTTCGTCAAAATTTCAACCATGGCCATAGGGACGGGTGAAATAGCTCAAGTGATGTAGTTGGATATTCCTTCAAATGGCCATAACTTCGTAGCCATGTGTCCTAGCGTGATGATTAAGACAGTTTTGGAAAGGTATTGAAGTGGTCTACAAGATCTGTACATTGATTGAAAGATCAAAGTCACTTTCAGTGTAGTAAATGGCCTCTGAATGCATTGTACTCGGGAAAACCTGTCGATTTGAGCATGTGTTTAAAGGGTATTATGAAACTTTTTCATCGCCAAGATCCTTGTTATTGTGTCCCAGGGCTTTGGTTTGCTTATTCATGAAGGCCCAGTGACATAAAAACGATAATGGATGACCTTGCATTTTCGTCAAAATTTCAACCATGGCCATAGGGACGGGTTAGAAAGCTCAAGTGATGTAGTTGGATGTTCCTTCAAATGGCCATAACCTCGTAGCCATGTGTCCTAGCGTGATGATTAAGACAGTTTTGGAAAGGTATTGAAGTGTTCTAGAAGATCTGTACAAAGGTTAAAAGATCAAATTCATTTTTAGTCTAGTAAATCGCCTCTGAATGCATTGTACTCGGGAAAACCTGTCAATTTGAGCATGTGTTTAAAGGGTATTATGAAACTTTTTCATCGCCAAGATCCTTGTTATTGTGTCCCAGGGCTTTGGTTTGCTTATTCATGAAGGCCTAGTGACATAAAAACGATAATGGATGACCTTGCATTTTCGTCAAAATTTCAACCATGGCCATAGGGACGGGTGAAATAGCTCAAGTGATGTAGTTGGATGTTCCTTCAAATGGCCATAACTTCGTAGCCATGTGTCCTAGCGTGATGATTAAGACAGTTTTGGAAAGGTATTGAAGTGGTCTACAAGATCTGTACATTGATTGAACGATCAAAGTCACTTTCAGTGTAGTAAATGGCCTCTGAATGCATTGTACTCGGGAAAACCTGTCGATTTGAGCATGTATTTAAAGGGTAAAGTGACCCATTATGAAACTTTTTCATCGCCAAGATCCTTGTTATTGTGTCCCAGGGCTTTGATTTGCTTATTCATGAAGGCCCAATGACATAAAAACGATAATGGATGACCTTGCATTTTCGTCAAAATTTCAACCATGGCCATAGGGACGGGTGAAAAAGGTCAAGTGATGTAGTTGGATGTTCCTTCAAATGGCCATAACTTCATAGCCATGTGTCCTTGCGTGATGATTAAGACAGTTTTGGAAAGGTATTGAAGTGTTCTACAAGATCTGTACAAAGGTTAAAAGATCAAATTCATTTTTAGTCTAGTATATCGCCCCTGAATGCATTGTACTCGGGAAAACCTGTCAATTTGAGCATGTGTTTAAAGGGTATTATGAAACTTTTTCATCGCCAAGATCCTTGTTATTGTGTCCCAGGGCTTTGATTTGATTATTCATGAAGGCCCAATGACATAAAAACGATAATGGATGACCTTGCATTTTCGTCAAAATTTCAACCATGGCCATAGGGACGGGTGAAAAAGGTCAAGTGATGTAGTTGGATGTTCCTTCAAATGGCCATAACCTCGTAGCCATGTGTCCTAGCGTGATGATTAAGACAGTTTTGGAAAGGTATTGAAGTGGTCTACAAGATCTGTACATTGATTGAAAGATCAAAGTCACTTTCAGTGTAGTAAATGGCCTCTGAATGCATTGTACTCGGGACAACCTGTCGATTTGCGCATGTATTTAAAGGGTATAGTGACCCATTATGAAACTTTTTCATCGCCAAGATCCTTGTTATTGTGTCCCAGGGCTTTGATTTGCTTATTCATGAAGGCCCAATGACATTAAAACGATAATGGATGACCTTGCATTTTCGTCAAAATTTCAACCATGGCCATAGGGACGGGTGAAAAAGGTCAAGTGATGTAGTTGGATGTTCCTTCAAATGGCCATAACCTCGTAGCCATGTGTCCTAGCGTGATGATTAAGACAGTTTTGGAAAGGTATTGAAGTGGTCTACAAGATCTGTACATTGATTGAAAGATCAAAGTCACTTTCAGTGTAGTAAATGGCCTCTTAATGCATTGTACTCGGGAAAACCTGTCGATTTGAGCATGTATTTAAAGGGTAAAGTGACCCATTATGAAACTTTTTCATCGCCAAGATCTTTGTTATTGTGTCCCAGGGCTTTGATTTGCTTATTCATGAAGGCCCAATGACATAAAAACGATAATGGATGACCTTGCATTTTCGTCAAAATTTCAACCATGGCCATAGGGACGGGTGAAAAAGCTCAAGTGATGTAGTTGGATGTTCCTTCAAATGGCCATAACTTCGTAGCCATGTGTCCTAGCGTGATGATTAAGACAGTTTTGGAAAGGTATTGAAGTGGTCTACAAGATCTGTACATTGATTGAAAGATCAAAGTCACTTTCAGTGTAGTAAATGGCCTCTGAATGCATTGTACTCGGGACAACCTGTCGATTTGCGCATGTATTTAAAGGGTATAGTGACCCATTATGAAACTTTTTCATCGCCAAGATCCTTGTTATTGTGTCCCAGGGCTTTGATTTGCTTATTCATGAAGGCCCAATGACATTAAAACGATAATGGATGACCTTGCATTTTCGTCAAAATTTCAACCATGGCCAAAGGGACGGGTGAAATAGCTCAAGTGATGTAGTTGGATGTTCCTTCAAATGGCCATAACCTCGTAGCCATGTGTCCTAGCGTGATGATTAAGACAGTTTTGGAAAGGTATTGAAGTGGTCTACAAGATCTGTACATTGATTGAAAGATCAAAGTCACTTTCAGTGTAGTAAATGGCCTCTGAATGCATTGTACTCGGGAAAACCTGTCGATTTGAGCATGTATTTAAAGGGTAAAGTGACCCATTATGAAACTTTTTCATCGCCAAGATCTTTGTTATTGTGTCCCAGGGCTTTGATTTGCTTATTCATGAAGGCCCAATAACATAAAAACGATAATGGATGACCTTGCATTTTCGTCAAAATTTCAACCATGGCCAAAGGGACGGGTGGAATAGCTCAAGCGATGTAGTTGGATGTTCCTTCAAATGGCCATAACTTCGTAGCCATGTGTCCTAGCATGATGATTAAGACAGTTTTGGAAAGGTATTGAAGTGTTCTACAAGATCTGTACAAAGGTTAAAAGATCAAATTCATTTTTAGTCTAGTAAATCGCATCTGAATGCATTGTACTCGGGAAAACCTGTCGATTTGAGCATGTATTTAAAGGGTAAAGTGACCCATTATGAAACTTTTTCATCGCCAAGATCCTTGTTATTGTGTCCCAGGGCTTTGGTTTGCTTATTCATGAAGGCCCAGTGACATAAAAACGATAATGGATGACCTTGCATTTTCGTCAAAATTTCAACCATGGCCATAGGGACGGGTGAAATAGCTCAAGTGATGTAGTTGGATGTTCCTTCAAATGGCCATAACCTCGTAGCCATGCGTCTTAGCGTGATGATTAAGACAGTTTTGGAAAGGTATTGAAGTGGTCTACAAGATCTGTACATTGATTGAACGATCAAAGTCACTTTCAGTGTAGTAAATGGCCTCTGAATGCATTGTACTCGGGAAAACCTGTCGATTTGAGCATGTATTTAAAAGGTAAAGTGACCCATTATGAAACTTTTTCATCGCCAAGATCCTTGTTATTGTGTCCCAGGGCTTTGATTTGCTTATTCATGAAGGCCCAATGACATAAAAACGATAATGGATGACCTTGCATTTTCGTCAAAATTTCAACCATGGCCAAAGGGACGGGTGAAATAGCTCAAGTGATGTAGTTGGATGTTCCTTCAAATGGCCATAACCTCGTAGCCATGTGTCCTAGCGTGATGATTAAGACAGTTTTGGAAAGGTATTGAAGTGGTCTACAAGATCTGTACATTGATTGAAAGATCAAAGTCACTTTCAGTGTAGTAAATGGCCTCTGAATGCATTGTACTCGGGAAAACCTGTCGATTTGAGCATGTGTTTAAAGGGTATTATGAAACTTTTTCATCGCCAAGATCCTTGTTATTGTGTCCCAGGGCTTTGGTTTGCTTATTCATTAAGGCGCAATGACATAAAAACGATAATGGATGACCTTGCATTTTCGTCAAAATTTCAACCATGGCCAAAGGGACGGGTGAAATAGCTCAAGTGATGTAGTTGGATGTTCCTTCAAATGGCCATAACCTCGTAGCCATGTGTCCTAGCGTGATGATTAAGACAGTTTTGGAAAGGTATTGAAGTGTTCTACAAGATCTGTACAAAGGTTAAAAGATCAAATTCATTTTTAGTCTAGTAGATCGCCTCTGAATGCATTGTACTCGGGAAAACCTGTCAATTTGAGCATGTGTTTAAAGGGTATTATGAAACTTTTTCATCGCCAAGATCCTTGTTATTGTGTCCCAGGGCTTTGGTTTGCTTATTCATTAAGGCGCAATGACATAAAAACGATAATGGATGACCTTGCATTTTCGTCAAAATTTCAACCATGGCCATAGGGACGGGTGAAATAGCTCAAGTGATGTAGTTGGATGTTCCTTCAAATGGCCATAACCTCGTAGCCATGCGTCTTAGCGTGATGATTAAGACAGTTTTGGAAAGGTATTGAAGTGGTCTACAAGATCTGTACATTGATTGAACGATCAAAGTCACTTTCAGTGTAGTAAATGGCCTCTGAATGCATTGTACTCGGGAAAACCTGTCGATTTGAGCATGTATTTAAAAGGTAAAGTGACCCATTATGAAACTTTTTCATCGCCAAGATCCTTGTTATTGTGTCCCAGGGCTTTGATTTGCTTATTCATGAAGGCCCAATAACATAAAAACGATAATGGATGACTTTGCATTTTCGTCAAAATTTCAACCATGGCCATAGGGACGGGTGAAAAAGCTCAAGTGATGTAGTTGGATGTTCCTTCAAATGGCCATAACTTCGTAGCCATGTGTCCTTGCGTGATGATTAAGACAGTTTTGGAAAGGTATTGAAGTGTTCTACAAGATCTGTACAAAGGTTAAAAGATCAAATTCATTTTTAGTCTAGTAGATCGCCTCTGAATGCATTGTACTCGGGAAAACCTGTCAATTTGAGCATGTGTTTAAAGGGTATTATGAAACTTTTTCATCGCCAAGATCCTTGTTATTGTGTCCCAGGGCTTTGGTTTGCTTATTCATTAAGGCGCAATGACATAAAAACGATAATGGATGACCTTGCATTTTCGTCAAAATTTCAACCATGGCCAAAGGGACGGGTGAAATAGCTCAAGTGATGTAGTTGGATGTTCCTTCAAATGGCCATAACCTCGTAGCCATGTGTCCTAGCGTGATGATTAAGACAGTTTTGGAAAGGTATTGAAGTGGTCTACAAGATCTGTACATTGATTGAAAGATCAAAGTCACTTTCAGTGTAGTAAATGGCCTCTGAATGCATTGTACTCGGGACAACCTGTCGATTTGCGCATGTATTTAAAGGGTATAGTGACCCATTATGAAACTTTTTCATCGCCAAGATCCTTGTTATTGTGTCCCAGGGCTTTGATTTGCTTATTCATGAAGGCCCAATGACATAAAAACGATAATGGATGACCTTGCATTTTCGTCAAAATTTCAACCATGGCCAAAGGGACGGGTGAAATAGCTCAAGTGATGTAGTTGGATGTTCCTTCAAATGGCCATAACCTCGTAGCCATGTGTCCTAGCGTGATGATTAAGACAGTTTTGGAAAGGTATTGAAGTGGTCTACAAGATCTGTACATTGATTGAAAGATCAAAGTCACTTTCAGTGTAGTAAATGGCCTCTGAATGCATTGTACTCGGGAAAACCTGTCGATTTGAGCATGTATTTAAAGGGTAAAGTGACCCATTATGAAACTTTTTCATCGCCAAGATCCTTGTTATTGTGTCCCAGGGCTTTGATTTGCTTATTCATGAAGGCCCAATGACATAAAAACGATAATGGATGACTTTGCATTTTCGTCAAAATTTCAACCATGGCCATAGGGACGGGTGAAAAAGCTCAAGTGATGTAGTTGGATGTTCCTTCAAATGGCCATAACTTCGTAGCCATGTGTCCTTGCGTGATGATTAAGACAGTTTTGGAAAGGTATTGAAGTGTTCTACAAGATCTGTACAAAGGTTAAAAGATCAAATTCATTTTTAGTCTAGTAGATCGCCTCTGAATGCATTGTACTCGGGAAAACCTGTCAATTTGAGCATGTGTTTAAAGGGTATTATGAAACTTTTTCATCGCCAAGATCCTTGTTATTGTGTCCCAGGGCTTTGGTTTGCTTATTCATGAAGGCCCAATGACATAAAAACGATAATGGATGACCTTGCATTTTCGTCAAAATTTCAACCATGGCCATAGGGACGGGTGAAATAGCTCAAGTGATGTAGTTGGATGTTCCTTCAAATGGCCATAACTTCGTAGCCATGTGTCCTAGCATGATGATTAAGACAGTTTTGGAAAGGTATTGAAGTGTTCTACAAGATCTGTACAAAGCTTAAAAGATCAAATTCATTTTTAGTCTAGTAAATCGCCTCTGAATGCATTGTACTCGGGAAAACCTGTCAATTTGAGCATGTGTTTAAAGGGTATTATGAAACTTTTTCATCGCCAAGATCCTTGTTATTGTGTCCCAGGGCTTTGGTTTGCTTATTCATGAAGGCCCAATGACATAAAAACGATAATGGATGACCTTGCATTTTCGTCAAAATTTCAACCATGGCCATAGGGACGGGTGAAATAGCTCAAGTGATGTAGTTGGATGTTCCTTCAAATGGCCATAACTTCGTAGCCATGTGTCCTAGCATGATGATTAAGACAGTTTTGGAAAGGTATTGAAGTGTTCTACAAGATCTGTACACAGGTTAAAAGATCAAATTCATTTTTAGTCTAGTAAATCGCCTCTGAATGCATTGTACTCGGGAAAACCTGTCAATTTGAGCATGTGTTTAAAGGGTATTATGAAACTTTTTCATCGCCAAGATCCTTGTTATTGTGTCCCAGGGCTTTGGTTTGCTTATTCATGAAGGCCCAATGACATAAAAACGATAATGGATGACCTTGCATTTTCGTCAAAATTTCAACCATGGCCATAGGGACGGGTGAAATAGCTCAAGTGATGTAGTTGGATGTTCCTTCAAATGGCCATAACTTCGTAGCCATGTGTCCTAGCATGATGATTAAGACAGTTTTGGTAAGGTATTGAAGTGTTCTACAAGATCTGTACAAAGGTTTAAAGATCAAATTCACTTTTAGTCTAGTAAATGGCCTCTGAATGCATTGTACTCGGGAAAACCTGTCAATTTGAGCATGTGTTTAAAGGGTATTATGAAACTTTTTCATCGCCAAGATCCTTGTTATTGTGTCCCAGGGCTTTGGTTTGCTTATTCATGAAGGCCCAATGACATAAAAACGATAATGGATGACCTTGCATTTTCGTCAAAATTTCAACCATGGCCATAGGGACGGGTGAAATAGCTCAAGTGATGTAGTTGGATGTTCCTTCAAATGGCCATAACTTCGTAGCCATGTGTCCTAGCATGATGATTAAGACAGTTTTGGAAAGGTATTGAAGTGTTCTACAAGATCTGTACAAAGCTTAAAAGATCAAATTCATTTTTAGTCTAGTAAATCGCCTCTGAATGCATTGTACTCGGGAAAACCTGTAAATTTGAGCATGTGTTTAAAGGGTATTATGAAACTTTTTCATCGCCAAGATCCTTGTTATTGTGTCCCAGGGCTTTGGTTTGCTTATTCATGAAGGCCCAATGACATAAAAACGATAATGGATGACCTTGCATTTTCGTCAAAATTTCAACCATGGCCATAGGGACGGGTGAAAAAGCTCAAGTGATGTAGTTGGATGTTCCTTCAAATGGCCATTACTTCGTAGCCATGTGTCCTTGCGTGATGATTAAGACAGTTTTGGAAAGGTATTGAAGTGTTCTACAAGATCTGTGCAAAGGTTAAAAGATCAAATTCATTTTTAGTCTAGTAAATGGCCTCTGAATGCATTGTACTCGGGAAAACCTGTCAATTTGAGCATGTGTTTAAAGGGTATTATGAAACTTTTTCATCGCCAAGATCCTTGTTATTGTGTCCCAGGGCTTTGGTTTGCTTATTCATGAAGGCCCAATGACATAAAAACGATAATGGATGACCTTGCATTTTCGTCAAAATTTCAACCATGGCCATAGGGACGGGTGAAATAGCTCAAGTGATGTAGTTGGATGTTCCTTCAAATGGCCATAACTTCGTAGCCATGTGTCCTAGCATGATGATTAAGACAGTTTTGGAAAGGTATTGAAGTGTTCTACAAGATCTGTACAAAGGTTTAAAGATCAAATTCACTTTTAGTCTAGTAAATGGCCTCTGAATGCATTGTACTCGGGAAAACCTGTCAATTTGAGCATGTGTTTAAAGGGTATTATGAAACTTTTTCATCGCCAAGATCCTTGTTATTGTGTCCCAGGGCTTTGGTTTGCTTATTCATGAAGGCCCAATGACATAAAAACGATAATGGATGACCTTGCATTTTCGTCAAAATTTCAACCATGGCCATAGGGACGGGTTAGAAAGCTCAAGTGATGTAGTTGGATGTTCCTTCAAATGGCCATAACTTCGTAGCCATGTGTCCTAGCATGATGATTAAGACAGTTTTGGAAAGGTATTGAAGTGTTCTACAAGATCTGTACAAAGGTTAAAAGATCAAATTCAGTTTTAGTCTAGTAAATCGCCTCTGAATGCATTGTACTCGGGAAAACCTGTCAATTTGAGCATGTGTTTAAAGGGTATTATGAAACTTTTTCATCGCCAAGATCCTTGTTATTGTGTCCCAGGGCTTTGGTTTGCTTAATCATGAAGGCTCAATGACATAAAAACGATAATGGATGACCTTGCATTTTCGTCAAAATTTCAACCATGACCATAGGGACGGGTGAAATAGCTCAAGTGATGTAGTTGGATGTTCCTTCAAATGGCCATAACTTCGTAGCCATGTGTCCTAGCATGATGATTAAGACAGTTTTGGAAAGGTATTGAAGTGTTCTACAAGATCTGTACAAAGCTTAAAAGATCAAATTCATTTTTAGTCTAGTAAATCGCCTCTGAATGCATTGTACTCGGGAAAACCTGTCAATTTGAGCATGTGTTTAAAGGGTATTATGAAACTTTTTCATCGCCAAGATCCTTGTTATTGTGTCCCAGGGCTTTGGTTTGCATATTCATGAAGGCGCAATGACATAAAAACGATAATGGATGACCTTGCATTTTCGTCAAAATTTCAACCATGGCCATAGGGACGGGTTAGAAAGCTCAAGTGATGTAGTTGGATGTTCCTTCAAATGGCCATAACTTCGTAGCCATGTGTCCTAGCATGATGATTAAGACAGTTTTGGAAAGGTATTGAAGTGTTCTACAAGATCTGTACAAAGGTTAAAAGAACAAATTCATTTTTAGTCTAGTAAATCGCCTCTGAATGCATTGTACTCGGGAAAACCTGTCAATTTGAGCATGTGTTTAAAGGGTATTATGAAACTTTTTCATCGCCAAGATCCTTGTTATTGTGTCCCAGGGCTTTGGTTTGCTTATTCATGAAGGCCCAATGACATAAAAACGATAATGGATGACCTTGCATTTTCGTCAAAATTTCAACCATGGCCATAGGGACGGGTGAAAAAGCTCAAGTGATGTAGTTGGATGTTCCTTCAAATGGCCATAACTTCGTAGCCATCTGTCCTTGCGTGATGATTAAGACAGTTTTGGAAAGGTATTGAAGTGGTCTACAAGATCTGTACATAGGTTTAAAGATCAAATTCACTTTTAGTCTAGTAAATGGCCTCTGAATGCATTGTACTCGGGAAAACCTGTCAATTTGAGCATGTGTTTAAAGGGTATTATGAAACTTTTTCATCGCCAAGATCCTTGTTATTGGGTCCCAGGGCTTTGATTTGCTTATTCATGAAGGCCCAATGACATAAAAACGATAATGGATGACCTTGCATTTTCGTCAAAATTTCAACCATGGCCAAAGGGACGGGTGAAATAGCTCAAGCGATGTAGTTGGATGTTCCTTCAAATGGCCATAACTTCGTAGCCATGTGTCCTAGCATGATGATTAAGACAGTTTTGGAAAGGTATTGAAGTGTTCTACAAGATCTGTACAAAGGTTAAAAGATCAAATTCATTTTTAGTCTAGTAAATCGCATCTGAATGCATTGTACTCGGGAAAACCTGTCGATTTGAGCATGTATTTAAAGGGTAAAGTGACCCATTATGAAACTTTTTCATCGCCAAGATCCTTGTTATTGTGTCCCAGGGCTTTGATTTGCTTATTCATGAAGGCCCAATGACATAAAAACGATAATGGATGACCTTGCATTTTCGTCAAAATTTCAACCATGGCCATAGGGACGGGTGAAATAGCTCAAGTGATGTAGTTGGATGTTCCTTCAAATGGCCATAACTTCGTAGCCATGTGTCTTAGCGTGATGATTGAGACAGTTTTGGGAAGGTATTGAAGTGGTCTACAAGATCTGTACAAAGGTTAAAAGATCAAATTCATTTTTAGTCTAGTAAATCGCATCTGAATGCATTGTACTCGGGAAAACCTGTCGATTTGAGCATGTATTTAAAGGGTAAAGTGACCCATTATGAAACTTTTTCATCGCCAAGATCCTTGTTATTGTGTCCCAGGGCTTTGGTTTGCTTATTCATGAAGGCCCAATGACATAAAAACGATAATGGATGACCTTGCATTTTCGTCAAAATTTCAACCATGGCCATAGGGACGGGTGAAAAAGCTCAAGTGATGTAGTTGGATGTTCCTTCAAATGGCCATAACTTCGTAGCCATGTGTCCTTGCGTGATGATTAAGACAGTTTTGGAAAGGTATTGAAGTGTTCTACAAGATCTGTACAAAGGTTCAAAGATCAAATTCATTTTTAGTCTAGTAGATCGCCTCTGAATGCATTGTACTCGGGAAAACCTGTCAATTTGAGCATGTGTTTAAAGGGTATTATGAAACTTTTTCATCGCCAAGATCCTTGTTATTGTGTCCCAGGGCTTTGGTTTGCTTATTCATGAAGGCCCAGTGACATAAAAACGATAATGGATGACCTTGCATTTTCGTCAAAATTTCAACCATGACCATAGGGACGGGTGAAATAGCTCAAGTGATGTAGTTGGATGTTCCTTCAAATGGCCATAACTTCGTAGCCATGTGTCCTAGCATGATGATTAAGACAGTTTTGGAAAGGTATTGAAGTGTTCTACAAGATCTGTACAAAGCTTAAAAGATCAAATTCATTTTTAGTCTAGTAAATCGCCTCTGAATGCATTGTACTCGGGAAAACCTGTCAATTTGAGTATGTGTTTAAAGGGTATTATGAAACTTTTTCATCGCCAAGATCCTTGTTATTGTGTCCCAGGGCTTTGGTTTGCTTATTCATGAAGGCCCAATGACATAAAAACGATAATGGATGACCTTGCATTTTCGTCAAAATTTCAACCATGGCCATAGGGACGGGTGAAAAAGCTCAAGTGATGTAGTTGGATGTTCCTTCAAATGGCCATAACTTCGTAGCCATGTGTCCTTGCGTGATGATTAAGACAGTTTTGGAAAGGTATTGAAGTGTTCTAGAAGATCTGTACAAAGGTTAAAAGATCAAATTCATTTTTAGTCTAGTAAATCGCCTCTGAATGCATTGTACTCGGGAAAACCTGTCAATTTGAGCATGTGTTTAAAGGGTATTATGAAACTTTTTCATCGCCAAGATCCTTGTTATTGTGTCCCAGGGCTTTGGTTTGCTTATTTATGAAGGCCCAATGACATAAAAACGATAATGGATGACCTTGCATTTTCGTCAAAATTTCAACCATGGCCATAGGGACGGGTGAAAAAGCTCAAGTGATGTAGTTGGATGTTCCTTCAAATGGCCATAACTTCGTAGCCATGTGTCCTTGCGTGATGATTAAGACAGTTTTGGAAAGGTATTGAAGTGTTTTACAAGATCTGTACAAAGGTTAAAAGATCAAATTCATGTTTAGTCTAGTAAATCGCCTCTGAATGCATTGTACTCGGGAAAACCTGTCAATTTGAGCATGTGTTTAAAGGGTATTATGAAACTTTTTCATCGCCAAGATCCTTGTTATTGTGTCCCAGGGCTTTGGTTTGCTTATTCATGAAGGCCCAATGACATAAAAACGATAATGGATGACCTTGCATTTTCGTCAAAATTTCAACCATGGCCATAGGGACGGGTGAAAAAGGTCAAGTGATGTAGTTGGATGTTCCTTCAAATGGCCATAACTTCGTAGCCATGTGTCCTTGCGTGATGATTAAGACAGTTTTGGAAAGGTATTGAAGTGTTCTACAAGATCTGTACAAAGGTTAAAAGAACAAATTCATTTTTAGTCTAGTAAATCGCCTCTGAATGCATTGTACTCGGGAAAACCTGTCAATTTGAGCATGTGTTTAAAGGGTATTATGAAACTTTTTCATCGCCAAGATCCTTGTTATTGTGTCCCAGGGCTTTGGTTTGCTTATTCATGAAGGCCCAATGACATAAAAACGATAATGGATGACCTTGCATTTTCGTCAAAATTTCAACCATGGCCATAGGGACGGGTGAAATAGCTCAAGTGATGAAGTTGGATGTTCCTTCAAATGGCCATAACCTCGTAGCCATGTGTCCTAGCGTGATGATTAAGACAGTTTTGGAAAGGTATTGAAGTGGTCTACAAGATCTGTACAAAGGTTAAAAGATCAAATTCATGTTTAGTCTAGTAAATCGCCTCTGAATGCATTGTACTCGGGAAAACCTGTCAATTTGAGCATGTGTTTAAAGGGTATTATGAAACTTTTTCATCGCCAAGATCCTTGTTATTGTGTCCCAGGGCTTTGGTTTGCTTATTCATGAAGGCCCAATGGCATAAGAACGATAATGAATGACCTTGCATTTTCGTCAAAATTTCAACCATGGCCATAGGGACGGGTTAGAAAGCTCAAGTGATGTAGTTGGATGTTCCTTCAAATGGCCATAACTTCGTAGCCATGTGTCCTTGCGTGATGATTAAGACAGTTTTGGAAAGGTATTGAAGTGGTCTACAAGATCTATACATAGGTTTAAAGATCAAATTCACTTTTAGTCTAGTAAATGGCCTCTGAATGCATTGTACTCGGGAAAACCTGTCAATTTGAGCATGTGATTAAAGGGTATTATGAAACTTTTTCATCGCCAAGATCCTTGTTATTGTGTCCCAGGGCTTTGGTTTGCTTATTCATGAAGGCCCAATGACATAAAAACGATAATGGATGACCTTGCATTTTCGTCAAAATTTCAACCATGGCCATAGGGACGGGTGAAAAAGGTCAAGTGATGTAGTTGGATGTTCCTTCAAATGGCCATAACTTCGTAGCCATGTGTCCTTGCGTGATGATTAAGACAGTTTTGGAAAGGTATTGAAGTGTTCTACAAGATCTGTACAAAGGTTAAAAGAACAAATTCATTTTTAGTCTAGTAAATCGCCTCTGAATGCATTGTACTCGGGAAAACCTGTCAATTTGAGCATGTGTTTAAAGGGTATTATGAAACTTTTTCATCGCCAAGATCCTTGTTATTGTGTCCCAGGGCTTTGGTTTGCTTATTCATGAAGGCGCAATGACATAAAAACGATAATGGATGACCTTGCATTTTCGTCAAAATTTCAACCATGGCCATAGGGACGGGTTAGAAAGCTCAAGTGATGTAGTTGGATGTTCCTTCAAATGGCCATAACTTCGTAGCCATGTGTCCTAGCATGATGATTAAGACAGTTTTGGAAAGGTATTGAAGTGTTCTACAAGATCTGTACAAAGGTTTAAAGATCAAATTCATTTTTAGTCTTGTAAATCGCCTCTGAATGCATTGTACTCGGGAAAACCTGTCAATTTGAGCATGTGTTTAAAGGGTATTATGAAACTTTTTCATCGCCAAGATCCTTGTTATTGTGTCCCAGGGCTTTGGTTTGCTTATTCATGAAGGCTCAATGACATAAAAACGATAATGGATGACCTTGCATTTTCGTCAAAATTTCAACCATGGCCATAGGGACGGGTGAAATAGCTCAAGTGATGTAGTTGGATGTTCCTTCAAATGGCCATAACTTCGTAGCCATGTGTCCTAGCATGATGATTAAGACAGTTTTGGAAAGGTATTGAGGTGTTCTACAAGATCTGTACAAAGGTTAAAAGATCAAATTCATTTTTAGTCTAGTAAATCGCCTCTGAATGCATTATACTCGGGAAAACCTGTCAATTTGAGCATGTGATTAAAGGGTATTATGAAACTTTTTCATCGCCAAGATCCTTGTTATTGTGTCCCAGGGCTTTGGTTTGCTTATTCATGAAGGCCCAATGACATAAAAACGATAATGGATGACCTTGCATTTTCGTCAAAATTTCAACCATGGCCATAGGGACGGGTTAGAAAGCTCAAGTGATGTAGTTGGATGTTCCTTCAAATGGCCATAACTTCGTAGCCATGTGTCCTTGCGTGATGATTAAGACAGTTTTGGAAAGGTATTGAAGTGTTCTACAAGATCTGTACAAAGGTTAAAAGAACAAATTCATTTTTAGGCTAGTAAATCGCCTCTGAATGCATTGTACTCGGGAAAACCTGTCAATTTGAGCATGTGTTTAAAGGGTATTATGAAACTTTTTCATCGCCAAGATCCTTGTTATTGTGTCCCAGGGCTTTGGTTTGCTTATTCATGAAGGCCCAATGACATAAAAACGATAATGGATGACCTTGCATTTTCATCAAAATTTCAACCATGGCCATAGGGACGGGTGAAATAGCTCAAGTGATGTAGTTGGATGTTCCTTCAAATGGCCATAACTTCGTAGCCATGTGTCCTAGCATGATGATTAAGACAGTTTTGGAAAGGTATTGAAGTGTTCTACAAGATCTGTACAAAGGTTAAAAGATCAAATTCATTTTTAGTCTAGTAAATCGCCTCTGAATGCATTATACTCGGGAAAACCTGTCAATTTGAGCATGTGTTTAAAGGGTATTATGAAACTTTTTCATCGCCAAGATCCTTGTTATTGTGTCCCAGGGCTTTGGTTTGCTAATTCATGAAGGTGCAATGACATAAAAACGATAATGGATGACCTTGCATTTTCGTCAAAATTTCAACCATGGCCATAGGGACGGGTGAAAAAGCTCAAGTGATGTAGTTGGATGTTCCTTCAAATGGCCATAACTTCGTAGCCATGTGTCCTTGCGTGATGATTAAGACAGTTTTGGAAAGGTATTGAAGTGGTCTACAAGATCTGTACATTGATTGAAAGATCAAAGTCACTTTCAGTGTAGTAAATGGCCTCTGAATGCATTGTACTCGGGACAACCTGTCGATTTGCGCATGTATTTAAAGGGTATAGTGACCCATTATGAAACTTTTTCATCGCCAAGATCCTTGTTATTGTGTCCCAGGGCTTTGATTTGCTTATTCATGAAGGCCCAATGACATTAAAA
The DNA here is from genome assembly GCF_943734685.1 of Anopheles coluzzii. NCBI lineage: Eukaryota > Metazoa > Arthropoda > Insecta > Diptera > Culicidae > Anopheles > Anopheles coluzzii. Next base: position 572,969 of record NW_026054447.1, on the reverse strand, counting down.
CGATAATGGATGACCTTGCATTTTCGTCAAAATTTCAACCATGGCCAAAGGGACGGGTGAAATAGCTCAAGTGATGTAGTTGGATGTTCCTTCAAATGGCCATAACCTCGTAGCCATGTGTCCTAGCGTGATGATTAAGACTGTTTTGGAAAGGTATTGAAGTGGTCTACAAGATCTGTACATTGATTGAACGATCAAAGTCACTTTCAGTGTAGTAAATGGCCTCTGAATGCATTGTACTCGGGAAAACCTGTCAATTTGAGCATGTGTTTAAAGGGTATTATGAAACTTTTTCATCGCCAAGATCCTTGTTATTGTGTCCCAGGGCTTTGGTTTGCTTATTCATGAAGGCCCAATGACATAAAAACGATAATGGATGACCTTGCATTTTCGTCAAAATTTCAACCATGGCCATAGGGACGGGTGAAATAGCTCAAGTGATGTAGTTGGATGTTCCTTCAAATGGCCATAACTTCGTAGCCATGTGTCCTAGCATGATGATTAAGACAGTTTTGGAAAGGTATTGAAGTGGTCTACAAGATCTGTACATCGGTTCAAAGATCAAATTCACTTTTAGTCTAGTAAATGGCCTCTGAATGCATTGTACTCGGGAAAACCTGTCAATTTGAGCATGTGTTTAAAGGGTATTATGAAACTTTTTCATCGCCAAGATCCTTGTTATTGTGTCCCAGGGCTTTGGTTTGCTTATTCATGAAGGCCCAATGACATAAAAACGATAATGGATGACCTTGCATTTTCGTCAAAATTTCAACCATGGCCATAGGGACGGGTGAAAAAGCTCAAGTGATGTAGTTGGATGTTCCTTCAAATGGCCATAACTTCGTAGCCATGTGTCCTAGCATGATGATTAAGACAGTTTTGGAAAGGTATTGAAGTGTTCTACAAGATCTGTACAAAGGTTAAAAGATCCAATTCATTTTTAGTCTAGTAAATCGCCTCTGAATGCATTGTACTCGGGAAAACCTGTCAATTTGAGCATGTGTTTAAAGGGTATTATGAAACTTTTTCATCGCCAAGATCCTTGTTATTGTGTCCCAGGGCTTTGGTTTGCTTATTCATGAAGGCTCAATGACATAAAAACGATAATGGATGACCTTGCATTTTCGTCAAAATTTCAACCATGGCCATAGGGACGGGTGAAATAGCTCAAGTGATGTAGTTGGATGTTCCTTCAAATGGCCATAACTTCGTAGCCATGTGTCCTTGCGTGATGATTAAGACAGTTTTGGAAAGGTATTGAAGTGTTCTACAAGATCTGTACAAAGGTTAAAAGATCAAATTCATTTTTAGTCTAGTAAATCGCCTCTGAATGCATTGTACTCGGGAAAACCTGTCAATTTGAGCATGTGTTTAAAGGGTATTATGAAACTTTTTCATCGCCAAGATCCTTGTTATTGTGTCCCAGGGCTTTGGTTTGCTTATTCATGAAGGCCCAATGACATAAAAACGATAATGGATGACCTTGCATTTTCGTCAAAATTTCAACCATGGCCATAGGGACGGGTGAAAAAGCTCAAGTGATGTAGTTGGATGTTCCTTCAAATGGCCATAACTTCGTAGCCATGTGTCCTTGCGTGATGATTAAGACAGTTTTGGAAAGGTATTGAAGTGGTCTACAAGATCTGTACATAGGTTTAAAGATCAAATTCACTTTTAGTCTAGTAAATGGCCTCTGAATGCATTGTACTCGGGAAAACCTGTCAATTTGAGCATGTGTTTAAAGGGTATTATGAAACTTTTTCATCGCCAAGATCCTTGTTATTGTGTCCCAGGGCTTTGGTTTGCTTATTCATGAAGGCCCAATGACATAAAAACGATAATGGATGACCTTGCATTTTCGTCAAAATTCCAACCATGGCCATAGGGACGGGTGAAATAGCTCAAGTGATGTAGTTGGATGTTCCTTCAAATGGCCATAACTTCGTAGCCATGTGTCCTTGCGTGATGATTAAGACAGTTTTGGAAAGGTATTGAAGTGTTCTACAAGATCTGTACAAAGGTTAAAAGATCAAATTCATTTTTAGTCTAGTAAATCGCATCTGAATGCATTGTACTCGGGAACACCTGTCAATTTGAGCATGTGTTTAAAGGGTATTATGAAACTTTTTCATCGCCAAGATCCTTGTTATTGTGTCCCAGGGCTTTGGTTTGCTTATTCATGAAGGCCCAATGACATAAAAACGATAATGGATGACCTTGCATTTTCGTCAAAATTTCAACCATGGCCATAGGGACGGGTGAAATAGCTCAAGTGATGTAGTTGGATGTTCCTTCAAATGGCCATAACTTCGTAGCCATGTGTCCTAGCATGATGATTAAGACAGTTTTGGAAAGGTATTAAAGTGTTCTACAAGATCTGTACAAAGGTTAAAAGATCAAATTCATTTTTAGTCTAGTAAATCGCATCTGAATGCATTGTACTCGGGAAAACCTGTCAATTGGAGCATGTGTTTAAAGGGTATTATGAAACTTTTTCATCGCCAAGATCCTTGTTATTGTGTCCCAGGGCTTTGGTTTGCTTATTCATGAAGGCCCAGTGACATAAAAACGATAATGGATGACCTTGCATTTTCGTCAAAATTTCAACCATGGCCATAGCGACGGGTGAAATAGCTCAAGTGATGTAGTTGGATGTTCCTTCAAATGGCCATAACCTCGTAGCCATGTGTCCTAGCGTGATGATTAAGACAGTTTTGGAAAGGTATTGAAGTGGTCTACAAGATCTGTACAAAGGTTAAAAGATCAAATTCATTTTTAGTCTAGTAAATCGCCTCTGAATGCATTGTACTCGGGAAAACCTGTCAATTTGAGCATGTGTTTAAAGGGTATTATGAAACTTTTTCATCGCCAAGATCCTTGTTATTGTGTCCCAGGGCTTTGGTTTGCTTATTCATGAAGGCCCAATGACATAAAAACGATAATGGATGACCTTGCATTTTCGTCAAAATTTCAACCATGGCCATAGGGACGGGTGAAAAAGCTCAAGTGATGTAGTTGGATGTTCCTTCAAATGGCCATAGCTTCGTAGCCATGTGGCCTAGCGTGATGATTAAGACAGTTTTGGAAAGGTATTGAAGTGGTCTACAAGATCTGTACATTGATTGAACGATCAAAGTCACTTTCAGTGTAGTAAATGGCCTCTGAATGCATTGTACTCGGGAAAACCTGTCGATTTGAGCATGTATTTAAAGGGTAAAGTGACCCATTATGAAACTTTTTCATCGCCAAGATCCTTGTTATTGTGTCCCAGGGCTTTGATTTGCTTATTCATGAAGGCCCAATTACATTAAAACGATAATGGATGACCTTGCATTTTCGTCAAAATTTCAACCATGGCCAAAGGGACGGGTGAAATAGCTCAAGTGATGTAGTTGGATGTTCCTTCAAATGGCCATAACCTCGTAGCCATGTGTCCTAGCGTGATGATTAAGACAGTTTTGGAAAGGTATTGAAGTGGTCTACAAGATCTGTACAAAGGTTTAAAGATCAAATTCACTTTTAGTCTAGTAAATGGCCTCTGAATGCATTGTACTCGGGACAACCTGTCGATTTGCGCATGTATTTAAAGGGTATAGTGACCCATTATGAAACTTTTTCATCGCCAAGATCCTTGTTATTGTGTCCCAGGGCTTTGATTTGCTTATTCATGAAGGCCCAATTACATTAAAACGATAATGGATGACCTTGCATTTTCGTCAAAATTTCAACCATGGCCAAAGGGACGGGTGAAATAGCTCAAGTGATGTAGTTGGATGTTCCTTCAAATGGCCATAACCTCGTAGCCATGTGTCCTAGCGTGATGATTAAGACAGTTTTGGAAAGGTATTGAAGTGTTCTACAAGATCTGTACAAAGGTTAAAAGATCAAATTCATTTTTAGTCTAGTAGATCGCCTCTGAATGCATTGTACTCGGGAAAACCTGTCAATTTGAGCATGTGTTTAAAGGGTATTATGAAACTTTTTCATCGCCAAGATCCTTGTTATTTTGTCCCAGGGCTTTGGTTTGCTTATTCATGAAGGCCCAATGACATAAAAACGATAATGGATGACCTTGCATTTTCGTCAAAATTTCAACCATTGCCATAGGGACGGGTGAAAAAGCTCAAGTGATGTAGTTGGATGTTCCTTCAAATGGCCATAACTTCGTAGCCATGTGTCCTTGCGTGATGATTAAGACAGTTTTGGAAAGGTATTGAAGTGGTCTACAAGATCTGTACATTGATTGAACGATCAAAGTCACTTTCAGTGTATTAATGGCCTCTGAATGCATTGTACTCGGGAAAACCTGTCGATTTGAGCATGTATTTAAAGGGTAAAGTGACCCATTATGAAACTTTTTCATCGCCAAGATCCTTGTTATTGTGTCCCAGGGCTTTGATTTGCTTATTCATGAAGGCCCAATGACATAAAAACGATAATGGATGACTTTCCATTTTCGTCAAAATTTCAACCATGGCCATAGGGACGGGTGAAATAGCTCAAGTGATGAAGTTGGATGTTCCTTCAAATGGCCATAACTTCGTAGCCATGTGTCCTAGCGTGATGATTAAGACAGTTTTGGAAAGGTATTGAAGTGGTCTACAAGATCTGTACATTGATTGAACGATCAAAGTCACTTTCAGTGTAGTAAATGGCCTCTGAATGCATTGTACTCGGGAAAACCTGTCGATTTGAGCATGTATTTAAAGGGTAAAGTGACCCATTATGAAACTTTTTCATCGCCAAGATCCTTGTTATTGTGTCCCAGGGCTTTGGTTTGCTTATTCATGAAGGCCCAATGACATTAAAACGATAATGGATGACCTTGCATTTTCGTCAAAATTTCAACCATGGCCATAGGGACGGGTGAAATAGCTCAAGTGATGTAGTTGGATGTTCCTTCAAATGGCCATAACTTCGTAGCCATGTGTCCTTGCGTGATGATTAAGACAGTTTTGGAAAGGTATTGAAGTGGTCTACAAGATCTGTACAAAGGTTAAAAGATCAAATTCATTTTTAGTCTAGTAAATCGCCTCTGAATGCATTGTACTCGGGAAAACCTGTCAATTTGAGCATGTGTTTAAAGGGTATTATGAAACTTTTTCATCGCCAAGATCCTTGTTATTGTGTCCCAGGGCTTTGGTTTGCTTATTCATGAAGGCCCAGTGACATAAGAACGATAATGGATGACCTTGCATTTTCGTCAAAATTTCAACCATGGCCATAGGGACGGGTTAGAAAGCTCAAGTGATGTAGTTGGATGTTCCTTCAAATGGCCATAACTTCGTAGCCATGTGTCCTTGCGTGATGATTAAGACAGTTTTGGAAAGGTATTGAAGTGGTCTACAAGATCTGTACATTGATTGAACGATCAAAGTCACTTTCAGTGTAGTAAATGGCCTCTGAATGCATTGTACTCGGGAAAACCTGTCGATTTGAGCATGTATTTAAAGGGTAAAGTGACCCATTATGAAACTTTTTCATCGCCAAGATCCTTGTTATTGTGTCCCAGGGCTTTGGTTTGCTTATTCATGAAGGCCCAATGACATAAAAACGATAATGGATGACTTTCCATTTTCGTCAAAATTTCAACCATGGCCATAGGGACGGGTGAAATAGCTCAAGTGATGAAGTTGGATGTTCCTTCAAATGGCCATAACCTCGTAGCCATGTGTCCTAGCGTGATGATTAAGACAGTTTTGGAAAGGTATTGAAGTGGTCTACAAGATCTGTACATTGATTGAACGATCAAAGTCACTTTCAGTGTAGTAAATGGCCTCTGAATGCATTGTACTCGGGAAAACCTGTCGATTTGAGCATGTATTTAAAGGGTAAAGTGACCCATTATGAAACTTTTTCATCGCCAAGATCCTTGTTATTGTGTCCCAGGGCTTTGATTTGCTTATTCATGAAGGCCCAATGACATAAAAACGATAATGGATGACTTTGCATTTTCGTCAAAATTTCAACCATGGCCATAGGGACGGGTGAAAAAGCTCAAGTGATGTAGTTGGATGTTCCTTCAAATGGCCATAACTTCGTAGCCATGTGTCCTAGCATGATGATTAAGACAGTTTTGGAAAGGTATTGAAGTGTTCTACAAGATCTGTACAAAGGTTAAAAGATCAAATTCATTTTTAGTCTAGTAAATCGCCGCTGAATGCATTATACTCGGGAAAACCTGTCAATTTGAGCATGTGTTTAAAGGGTATTATGAAACTTTTTCATCGCCAAGATCCTTGTTATTGTGTCCCAGGGCTTTGATTTGCTTATTCATGAAGGCCCAATGACATAAAAACGATAATGGATGACTTTGCATTTTCGTCAAAATTTCAACCATGGCCATAGGGACGGGTTAGAAAGCTCAAGTGATGTAGTTGGATGTTCCTTCAAATGGCCATAACTTCGTAGCCATGTGTCCTTGCGTGATGATTAAGACAGTTTTGGAAAGGTATTGAAGTGGTCTACAAGATCTGTACAAAGGTTAAAAGATCAAATTCATTTTTAGTCTAGTAAATCGCCTCTGAATGCATTGTACTCGGGAAAACCTGTCAATTTGAGCATGTGTTTAAAGGGTATTATGAAACTTTTTCATCGCCAAGATCCTTGTTATTGTGTCCCAGGGCTTTGGTTTGCTTATTCATGAAGGCCCAATGACATAAAAACGATAATGGATGACTTTGCATTTTCGTCAAAATTTCAACCATGGCCATAGGGACGGGTGAAATAGCTCAAGTGATGAAGTTGGATGTTCCTTCAAATGGCCATAACCTCGTAGCCATGTGTCCTAGCGTGATGATTAAGACAGTTTTGGAAAGGTATTGAAGTGGTCTACAAGATCTGTACATTGATTGAACGATCAAAGTCACTTTCAGTGTAGTAAATGGCCTCTGAATGCATTGTACTCGGGAAAACCTGTCGATTTGAGCATGTATTTAAAGGGTAAAGTGACCCATTATGAAACTTTTTCATCGCCAAGATCCTTGTTATTGTGTCCCAGGGCTTTGATTTGCTTATTCATGAAGGCCCAATGACATAAAAACGATAATGGATGACTTTGCATTTTCGTCAAAATTTCAACCATGGCCATAGGGACGGGTGAAAAAGCTCAAGTGATGTAGTTGGATGTTCCTTCAAATGGCCATAACTTCGTAGCCATGTGTCCTAGCATGATGATTAAGACAGTTTTGGAAAGGTATTGAAGTGTTCTACAAGATCTGTACAAAGGTTAAAAGATCAAATTCATTTTTAGTCTAGTAGATCGCCTCTGAATGCATTGTACTCGGGAAAACCTGTCAATTTGAGCATGTGTTTAAAGGGTATTATGAAACTTTTTCATCGCCAAGATCCTTGTTATTGTGTCCCAGGGCTTTGGTTTGCTTATTCATGAAGGCCCAGTGACATAAAAACGATAATGGATGACCTTGCATTTTCGTCAAAATTTCAACCATGGCCATAGGGACGGGTGAAATAGCTCAAGTGATGAAGTTGGATGTTCCTTCAAATGGCCATAACCTCGTAGCCATGTGTCCTAGCGTGATGATTAAGACAGTTTTGGAAAGGTATTGAAGTGGTCTACAAGATCTGTACATAGGTTAAAAGATCAAATTCACTTTTAGTCTAGTAAATGGCCTCTGAATGCATTGTACTCGGGAAAACCTGTCAATTTGCGCATGTATTTAAAGGGTAAAGTGACTCATTATGAAATTTTATCATCGCCAAGATCCTTGTTATTGTGTCCCAGGGCTTTGGTTTGCTTATTCATGAAGGCCCAATGACATAAAAACGATAATGGATGACCTTGCATTTTCGTCAAAATTTCAACCATGGCCATAGGGACGGGTTAGAAAGCTCAAGTGATGTAGTTGGATGTTCCTTCAAATGGCCATAACCTCGTAGCCATGTGTCCTTGCGTGATGATTAAGACAGTTTTGGAAAGGTATTGAAGTGTTCTAGAAGATCTGTACAAAGGTTAAAAGATCAAATTCATTTTTAGTCTAGTAAATCGCCTCTGAATGCATTGTACTCGGGAAAACCTGTCAATTTGAGCATGTGTTTAAAGGGTATTATGAAACTTTTTCATCGCCAAGATCCTTGTTATTGTGTCCCAGGGCTTTGGTTTGCTTATTCATGAAGCCCCAATGACATAAGAACGATAATGGATGACCTTGCATTTTCGTCAAAATTTCAACCATGGCCATAGGGACGGGTTAGAAAGCTCAAGTGATGTAGTTGGATGTTCCTTCAAATGGCCATAACTTCGTAGCCATGTGTCCTAGCATGATGATTAAGACAGTTTTGGAAAGGTATTAAAGTGTTCTACAAGATATGTACAAAGGTTAAAAGATCAAATTCATTTTTAGTCTAGTAAATCGCCTCTGAATGCATTGTACTCGGGAAAACCTGTCAATTTGAGCATGTGTTTAAAGGGTATTATGAAACTTTTTCATCGCCAAGATCCTTGTTATTGTGTCCCAGGGCTTTGGTTTGCTTATTCATGAAGCCCCAATGACATAAGAACGATAATGGATGACCTTGCATTTTCGTCAAAATTTCAACCATGGCCATAGGGACGGGTGAAATAGCTCAAGTGATGTAGTTGGATGTTCCTTCAAATGGCCATAACTTCGTAGCCATGTGTCCTTGCATGATGATTAAGACAGTTTTGGAAAGGTATTGAAGTGGTCTACAAGATCTGTACATCGGTTAAAAGATCAAATTCACTTTTAGTCTAGTCAATCGCCTCTGAATGCATTGTACTCGGGAAAACCTGTCAATTTGAGCATGTGTTTAAAGGGTACTATGAAACTTTTTCATCGCCAAGATCCTTGTTATTGTGTCCCAGGGCTTTGGTTTGCTTATTCATGAAGGCGCAATGACATAAAAACGATAATGGATGACCTTGCATTTTCGTCAAAATTTCAACCATGGCCATAGGGACGGGTTAGAAAGCTCAAGTGATGTAGTTGGATGTTCCTTCAAATGGCCATAACTTCGTAGCCATGTGTCCTAGCATGATGATTAAGACAGTTTTGGAAAGGTATTGAAGTGTTCTACAAGATCTGTACAAAGGTTAAAAGATCAAATTCATTTTTAGTCTAGTAAATCGCCTCTGAATGCATTGTACTCGGGAAAACCTGTCAATTTGAGCATGTGTTTAAAGGGTATTATGAAACTTTTTCATCGCCAAGATCCTTGTTATTGTGTCCCAGGGCTTTGGTTTGCTTATTCATGAAGGCCCAATGACATAAAAACGATAATGGATGACCTTGCATTTTCGTCAAAATTTCAACCATGGCCATAGGGACGGGTGAAATAGCTCAAGTGATGTAGTTGGATGTTCCTTCAAATGGCCATAGCGTCGTAGCCATGTGTCCTTGCGTGATGATTAAGACAGTTTTGGAAAGGTATTGAAGTGTTCTACAAGATCTGTACATTGATTGAAAGATCAACATCACTTTCAGTGTAGTAAATGGCCTCTGAATGCATTGTACTCGGGAAAACCTGTCAATTTGAGCATGTGTTTAAAGGGTATTATGAAACTTTTTCATCGCCAAGATCCTTGTTATTGTGTCCCAGGGCTTTGGTTTGCTTATTCATTAAGGCGCAATGACATAAAAACGATAATGGATGACCTTGCATTTTCGTCAAAATTTCAACCATGGCCATAGGGACGGGTGAAATAGCTCAAGTGATGTAGTTGGATGTTCCTTCAAATGGCCATAACTTCGTAGCCATGTGTCCTAGCATGATGATTAAGACAGTTTTGGAAAGGTATTGAAGTGTTCTAGAAGATCTGTACAAAGCTTAAAAGATCAAATTCATTTTTAGTCTATTAAATCGCCTCTGAATGCATTGTACTCGGGAAAACCTGTCAATTTGAGCATGTGTTTAAAGGGTATTATGAAACTTTTTCATCGCCAAGATCCTTGTTATTGTGTCCCAGGGCTTTGGTTTGCTTATTCATTAAGGCGCAATGACATAAAAACGATAATGGATGACCTTGCATTTTCGTCAAAATTTCAACCATGGCCATAGGGACGGGTTAGAAAGCTCAAGTGATGTAGTTGGATGTTCCTTCAAATGGCCATAACTTCGTAGCCATGTGTCCTAGCGTGATGATTAAGACAGTTTTGGAAAGGTATTGAAGTGTTCTACAAGATCTGTACAAAGGTTAAAAGATCAAATTCACTTTTAGTCTAGTAAATGGCCTCTGAATGCATTGTACTCGGGAATACCTGTCAATTTGAGCATGTGTTTAAAGGGTATTATGAAACTTTTTCATCGCCAAGATCCTTGTTATTGTGTCCCAGGGCTTTGATTTGCTTATTCATGAAGGCGCAATGACATAAAAACGATAATGGATGACCTTGCATTTTCGTCAAAATTTCAACCATGGCCATAGGGACGGGTGAAATAGCTCAAGTGATGTAGTTGGATGTTCCTTCAAATGGCCATAACTTCGTAGCCATGTGTCCTAGCATGATGATTAAGACAGTTTTGGAAAGGTATTGAAGTGTTCTAGAAGATCTGTACAAAGCTTAAAAGATCAAATTCATTTTTAGTCTATTAAATCGCCTCTGAATGCATTGTACTCGGGAAAACCTGTCAATTTGAGCATGTGTTTAAAGGGTATTATGAAACTTTTTCATCGCCAAGATCCTTGTTATTGTGTCCCAGGGCTTTGGTTTGCTTATTCATTAAGGCGCAATGACATAAAAACGATAATGGATGACCTTGCATTTTCGTCAAAATTTCAACCATGGCCATAGGGACGGGTGAAAAAGCTCAAGTGATGTAGTTGGATGTTCCTTCAAATGGCCATAACTTCGTAGCCATGTGTCCTTGCGTGATGATTAAGACAGTTTTGGAAAGGTATTGAAGTGTTCTACAAGATCTGTACATTGATTGAAAGATCAACATCACTTTCAGTGTAGTAAATGGCCTCTGAATGCATTGTACTCGGGAAAACCTGTCGATTTGAGCATGTATTTAAAGGGTAAAGTGACCCATTATGAAACTTTTTCATCGCCAAGATCCTTGTTATTGTGTCCCAGGGCTTTGATTTGCTTATTCATGAAGGCCCAATGACATAAAAACGATAATGGATGACCTTGCATTTTCGTCAAAATTTCAACCATGGCCATAGGGACGGGTGAAATAGCTCAAGTGATGAAGTTGGATGTTCCTTCAAATGGCCATAACCTCGTAGCCATGTGTCCTAGCGTGATGATTAAGACAGTTTTGGAAAGGTATTGAAGTGTTCTACAAGATCTGTACAAAGGTTAAAAGATCAAATTCATTTTTAGTCTAGTAAATCGCCTCTGAATGCATTGTACTCGGGAAAACCTGTCAATTTGAGCATGTGTTTAAAGGGTATTATGAAACTTTTTCATCGCCAAGATCCTTGTTATTGTGTCCCAGGGCTTTGGTTTGCTTATTCATGAAGGCCCAATGACATAAAAACGATAATGGATGACCTTGCATTTTCGTCAAAATTTCAACCATGGCCATAGGGACGGGTGAAATAGCTCAAGTGATGTAGTTGGATGTTCCTTCAAATGGCCATAACTTCGTAGCCATGTGTCCTTGCGTGATGATTAAGACAGTTTTGGAAAGGTATTGAAGTGTTCTACAAGATCTGTACAAAGCTTAAAAGATCAAATTCATTTTTAGTCTAGTAAATCGCCTCTGAATGCATTGTACTCGGGAAAACCTGTCAATTTGAGCATGTGTTTAAAGGGTATTATGAAACTTTTTCATCGCCAAGATCCTTGTGATTGTGTCCCAGGGCTTTGGTTTGCTTATTCATGAAGGCCCAATGACATAAAAACGATAATGGATGACCTTGCATTTTCGTCAAAATTTCAACCATGGCCATAGGGACGGGTGAAAAAGCTCAAGTGATGTAGTTGGATGTTCCTTCAAATGGCCATAACTTCGTAGCCATGTGTCCTAGCATGATGATTAAGACAGTTTTGGAAAGGTATTGAAGTGTTCTACAAGATCTGTACATTGATTGAAAGATCAAAGTCACTTTCAGTGTAGTAAATGGCCTCTGAATGCATTGTACTCGGGAAAACCTGTCGATTTGCGCATGTATTTAAAGGGTAAAGTGACTCATTATGAAACTTTTTCATCGCCAAGATCCTTGTTATTGTGTCCCAGGGCTTTGGTTTGCTTATTCATGAAGGCCCAGTGACATAAAAACGATAATGGATGACCTTGCATTTTCGTCAAAATTTCAACCATGGCCATAGGGACGGGTGAAATAGCTCAAGTGATGTAGTTGGATGTTCCTTCAAATGGCCATAACCTCGTAGCCATGCGTCCTAGCGTGATGATTAAGACAGTTTTGGAAAGGTATTGAAGTGGTCTACAACATCTGTACATTGATTGAACGATCAAAGTCACTTTCAGTGTAGTAAATGGCCTCTGAATGCATTGTACTCGGGAAAACCTGTTTATTTGAGCATGTATTTAAAGGGTAAAGTGACCCATTATGAAACTTTTTCATCGCCAAGATCCTTGTTATTGTGTCCCAGGGCTTTGATTTGCTTATTCATTAAGGCCCAATGACATAAAAACGATAATGGATGACTTTGCATTTTTGTCAAAATTTCAACCATTGCCATAGGGACGGGTGAAAAAGCTCAAGTGATGTAGTTGGATGTTCCTTCAAATGGCCATAACTTCGTAGCCATGTGTCCTTGCGTGATGATTAAGACAGTTTTGGAAAGGTATTGAAGTGTTCTACAAGATCTGTACAAAGGTTAAAAGATCAAATTCATTTTTAGTCTAGTAAATCGCCTCTGAATGCATTGTACTCGGGAAAACCTGTCAATTTGAGCATGTGTTTAAAGGGTATTATGAAACTTTTTCATCGCCAAGATCCTTGTTATTGTGTCCCAGGGCTTTGGTTTGCTTATTCATGAAGGCCCAATGACATAAAAACGATAATGGATGACCTTGCATTTTCGTCAAAATTTCAACCATGGCCATAGGGACGGGTGAAAAAGGTCAAGTGATGTAGTTGGATGTTCCTTCAAATGGCCATAACCTCGTAGCCATGTGTCCTAGCGTGATGATTAAGACAGTTTTGGAAAGGTATTGAAGTGTTCTACAAGATCTGTACAAAGGTTAAAAGATCAAATTCATTTTTAGTCTAGTAAATCGCATCTGAATGCATTGTACTCGGGAAAACCTGTCGATTTGAGCATGTATTTAAAGGGTAAAGTGACCCATTATGAAACTTTTTCATCGCCAAGATCCTTGTTATTGTGTCCCAGGGCTTTGATTTGCTTATTCATGAAGGCCCAATGACATAAAAACGATAATGGATGACTTTGCATTTTCGTCAAAATTTCAACCATGGCCATAGGGACGGGTGAAAAAGCTCAAGTGATGTAGTTGGATGTTCCTTCAAATGGCCATAACTTCGTAGCCATGTGTCCTAGCATGATGATTAAGACAGTTTTGGAAAGGTATTGAAGTGTTCTACAAGATCTGTACAAAGGTTAAAAGATCAAATTCATTTTTAGTCTAGTAGATCGCCTCTGAATGCATTGTACTCGGGAAAACCTGTCAATTTGAGCATGTGTTTAAAGGGTATTATGAAACTTTTTCATCGCCAAGATCCTTGTTATTGTGTCCCAGGGCTTTGGTTTGCTTATTCATGAAGGCCCAATGACATAAAAACGATAATGGATGACCTTGCATTTTCGTCAAAATTTCAACCATGGCCATAGGGACGGGTGAAATAGCTCAAGTGATGTAGTTGGATGTTGCTTCAAATGGCCATAACTTCGTAGCCATGTGTCCTAGCATGATGATTAAGACAGTTTTGGAAAGGTATTGAAGTGTTCTACAAGATCTGTACAAAGCTTAAAAGATCAAATTCATTTTTAGTCTAGTAAATCGCCTCTGAATGCATTGTACTCGGGAAAACCTGTCAATTTGAGCATGTGTTTAAAGGGTATTATGAAACTTTTTCATCGCCAAGATCCTTGTTATTGTGTCCCAGGGCTTTGGTTTGCTTATTCATGAAGGCCCAATGACATAAAAACGATAATGGATGACCTTGCATTTTCGTCAAAATTTCAACCATGGCCATAGGGACGGGTGAAATAGCTCAAGTGATGTAGTTGGATGTTCCTTCAAATGGCCATAACTTCGTAGCCATGTCTCCTAGCGTGATGATTAAGACAGTTTTGGAAAGGTATTGAAGTGTTCTACAAGATCTGTACAAAGGTTAAAAGATAAAATTCATTTTTAGTCTAGTAAATCGCCTCTGAATGCATTGTACTCGGGAAAACCTGTCAATTTGAGCATGTGTTTAAAGGGTATTATGAAACTTTTTCATCGCCAAGATCCTTGTTATTGTGTCCCAGGGCTTTGGTTTGCTTATTCATGAAGGCCCAATGACATAAAAACGATAATGGATGACCTTGCATTTTCGTCAAAATTTCAACCATGGCCATAGGGACGGGTGAAAAAGCTCAAGTGAAGTAGTTGGATGTTCCTTCAAATGGCCAGAACTTCGTAGCCATGTGTCCTTGCGTGATGATTAAGACAGTTTTGGAAAGGTATTGAAGTGTTCTACAAGATCTGTACAAAGGTTAAAAGATCAAATTCATTTTTAGTCTAGTAAATCGCCTCTGAATGCATTGTACTCGGGAAAACCTGTCAATTTGAGCATGTGTTTAAAGGGTATTATGAAACTTTTTCATCGCCAAGATCCTTGTTATTGTGTCCCAGGGCTTTGGTTTGCTTATTCATGAAGGCCCAATGACATAAAAACGATAATGGATGACCTTGCATTTTCGTCAAAATTTCAACCATGGCCATAGGGACGGGTGAAAAAGCTCAAGTGATGTAGTTGGATGTTCCTTCAAATGGCCATAACTTCGTAGCCATGTGTCCTTGCGTGATGATTAAGACAGTTTTGGAAAGGTATTGAAGTGTTCTACAAGATCTGTACAAAGGTTAAAAGATCAAATTCATTTTTAGTCTAGTAAATCGCCTCTGAATGCATTGTACTCGGGAAAACCTGTAAATTTGAGCATGTGTTTAAAGGGTATTATGAAACTTTTTCATCGCCAAGATCCTTGTTATTGTGTCCCAGGGCTTTGGTTTGCTTATTCATGAAGGCCCAATGACATAAAAACGATAATGGATGACCTTGCATTTTCGTCAAAATTTCAACCATGGCCATAGGGACGGGTGAAAAAGCTCAAGTGATGTAGTTGGATGTTCCTTCAAATGGCCATAACTTCGTAGCCATGTGTCCTTGCGTGATGATTAAGACAGTTTTGGAAAGATATTGAAGTGTTCTACCAGATCTGTACAAAGGTTAAAAGATCAAATTCATTTTTAGTCTAGTAAATCGCCTCTGAATGCATTGTACTCGGGAAAACCTGTCAATTTGAGCATGTGTTTAAAGGGTATTATGAAACTTTTTCATCGCCAAGATCCTTGTTATTGTGTCCCAGGGCTTTGGTTTGCTTATTCATGAAGGCCCAGTGACATAAAAACGATAATGGATGACCTTGCATTTTCGTCAAAATTTCAACCATGGCCATAGGGACGGGTGAAATAGCTCAAGTGATGTAGTTGGATGTTCCTTCAAATGGCCATAACTTCGTAGCCATGTGTCCTAGCATGATGATTAAGACAGTTTTGGAAAGGTATTGAAGTGGTCTACAAGATCTGTACATCGGTTAAAAGATCAAATTCACTTTTAGTCTAGTAAATCGCCCCTGAATGCATTGTACTCGGGAAAACCTGTCAATTTGAGCATGTGTTTAAAGGGTATTATGAAACTTTTTCATCGCCAAGATCCTTGTTATTGTGTCCCAGGGCTTTGGTTTGCTTATTCATGAAGGCCCAATGACATAAAAACGATAATGGATGACCTTGCATTTTCGTCAAAATTTCAACCATGGCCATAGGGACGGGTGAAAAAGCTCAAGTGATGTAGTTGGATGTTCCTTCAAATGGCCATAACTTCGTAGCCATGTGTCCTAGCATGATGATTAAGACAGTTTTGGAAAGGTATTGAGGTGTTCTACAAGATCTGTACAAAGGTTAAAAGATCAAATTCATTTTTAGTCTAGTAAATCGCATCTGAATGCATTGTACTCGGGAAAACCTGTCAATTTGAGCATGTGTTTAAAGGGTATTATGAAACTTTTTCATCGCCAAGATCCTTGTTATTGTGTCCCAGGGCTTTGGTTTGCTTATTCATGAAGGCCCAATGACATAAAAACGATAATGGATGACCTTGCATTTTCGTCAAAATTTCAACCATGGCCATAGGGACGGGTGAAAAAGCTCAAGTGATGTAGTTGGATGTTCCTTCAAATGGCCATAACTTCGTAGCCATGTGTCCTAGCATGATGATTAAGACAGTTTTGGAAAGGTATTGAGGTGTTCTACAAGATCTGTACAAAGGTTAAAAGATCAAATTCATTTTTAGTCTAGTAAATCGCATCTGAATGCATTGTACTCGGGAAAACCTGTCAATTTGAGCATGTGTTTAAAGGGTATTATGAAACTTTTTCATCGCCAAGATCCTTGTTATTGTGTCCCAGGGCTTTGGTTTGCTTATTCATGAAGGCCCAATGACATAAAAACGATAATGGATGACCTTGCATTTTCGTCAAAATTTCAACCATGGCCATAGGGACGGGTGAAAAAGCTCAAGTGATGTAGTTGGATGTTCCTTCAAATGGCCATAACTTCGTAGCCATGTGTCCTAGCATGATGATTAAGACAGTTTTGGAAAGGTATTGAGGTGTTCTACAAGATCTGTACAAAGGTTAAAAGATCAAATTCATTTTTAGTCTAGTAAATCGCATCTGAATGCATTGTACTCGGGAAAACCTGTCAATTTGAGCATGTGTTTAAAGGGTATTATGAAACTTTTTCATCGCCAAGATCCTTGTTATTGTGTCCCAGGGCTTTGGTTTGCTTATTCATGAAGGTCCAGTGACATAAAAACGATAATGGATGACCTTGCATTTTCGTCAAAATTTCAACCATGGCCATAGGGACGGGTGAAAAAGCTCAAGTGATGTAGTTGGATGTTCCTTCAAATGGCCATAACTTCGTAGCCATGTGTCCTTGCGTGATGATTAAGACAGTTTTGGAAAGGTATTGAAGTGGTCTACAAGATCTGTACAAAGGTTAAAAGATCAAATTCATTTTTAGTCTAGTATATCGCCCCTGAATGCATTGTACTCGGGAAAACCTGTCAATTTGAGCATGTGTTTAAAGGGTATTATGAAACTTTTTCATCGCCAAGATCCTTGTTATTGTGTCCCAGGGCTTTGATTTGCTTATTCATGAAGGCCCAATGACATAAAAACGATAATGGATGACCTTGCATTTTCGTCAAAATTTCAACCATGGCCATAGGGACGGGTGAAAAAGGTCAAGTGATGTAGTTGGATGTTCCTTCAAATGGCCATAACCTCGTAGCCATGTGTCCTAGCGTGATGATTAAGACAGTTTTGGAAAGGTATTGAAGTGGTCTACAAGATCTGTACATTGATTGAAAGATCAAAGTCACTTTCAGTGTAGTAAATGGCCTCTGAATGCATTGTACTCGGGACAACCTGTCGATTTGCGCATGTATTTAAAGGGTAAAGTGACCCATTATGAAACTTTTTCATCGCCAAGATCCTTGTTATTGTGTCCCAGGGCTTTGATTTGCTTATTCATGAAGGCCCAATGACATAAAAACGATAATGGATGACCTTGCATTTTCGTCAAAATTTCAACCATGGCCAAAGGGACGGGTGAAATAGCTCAAGTGATGTAGTTGGATGTTCCTTCAAATGGCCATAACCTCGTAGCCATGTGTCCTAGCGTGATGATTAAGACAGTTTTGGAAAGGTATTGAAGTGGTCTACAAGATCTGTACATTGATTGAACGATCAAAGTCACTTTCAGTGTAGTAAATGGCCTCTGAATGCATTGTACTCGGGAAAACCTGTCGATTTGAGCATGTATTTAAAGGGTAAAGTGACCCATTATGAAACTTTTTCATCGCCAAGATCCTTGTTATTGTGTCCCAGGGCTTTGATTTGCTTATTCATGAAGGCCCAATGACATAAAAACGATAATGGATGACCTTGCATTTCCGTCAAAATTTCAACCATGGCCATAGGGACGGGTGAAAAAGCTCAAGTGATGTAGTTAAATGGCCATAGGGGCGGGTGAAAAAGCTCAAGTGATGTAGTTGGATGTTCCTTCAAATGGCCATAACTTCGTAGCCATGTGTCCTAGCGTGATGATTAAGACAGTTTTGGAAAGGTATTGAAGTGGTCTACAAGATCTGTACATAGGTTTAAAGATCAAATTCACTTTTAGTCTAGTCAATGGCCTCTGAATGCATTGTACTCGGGAAAACCTGTCAATTTGAGCATGTGTTTAAAGGGTATTATGAAACTTTTTCATCGCCAAGATCCTTGTTATTGTGTCCCAGGGCTTTGGTTTGCTTATTCATGAAGGCCCAATGACATAAAAACGATAATGGATGACCTTGCATTTTCGTCAAAATTTCAACCATGGCCATAGGGACGGGTGAAAAAGCTCAAGTGATGTAGTTGGATGTTCCTTCAAATGGCCATAACTTCGTAGCCATGTGTCCTTGCATGATGATTAAGACAGTTTTGGAAAGGTATTGAAGTGTTCTACAAGATCTGTACAAAGGTTAAAAGATCAAATTCATTTTTAGTCTAGTAAATCGCCTCTGAATGCATTGTACTCGGGAAAACCTGTCAATTTGAGCATGTGTTTAAAGGGTATTATGAAACTTTTTCATCGCCAAGATCCTTGTTATTGTGTCCCAGGGCTTTGGTTTGCTTATTCATGAAGGCCCAATGACATAAAAACGATAATGGATGACCTTGCATTTTCGTCAAAATTTCAACCATGGCCATAGGGACGGGTGAAAAAGCTCAAGTGATGTAGTTGGATGTTCCTTCAAATGGCCATAACTTCGTAGCCATGTGTCCTAGCATGATGATTAAGACAGTTTTGGAAAGGTATTGAGGTGTTCTACAAGATCTGTACAAAGGTTAAAAGATCAAATTCATTTTTAGTCTAGTAAATCGCCTCTGAATGCATTATACTCGGGAAAACCTGTCAATTTGAGCATGTGTTTAAAGGGTATTATGAAACTTTTTCATCGCCAAGATCCTTGTTATTGTGTCCCAGGGCTTTGGTTTGCTTATTCATGAAGGCCCAATGACATAAAAACGATAATGGATGACCTTGCATTTTCGTCAAAATTTCAACCATGGCCATAGGGACGGGTGAAAAAGCTCAAGTGATGTAGTTGGATGTTCCTTCAAATGGCCATAACTTCGTAGCCATGTGTCCTTGCATGATGATTAAGACAGTTTTGGAAAGGTATTGAAGTGTTCTACAAGATCTGTACAAAGGTTAAAAGATCAAATTCATTTTTAGTCTAGTAAATCGCCTCTGAATGCATTGTACTCGGGAAAACCTGTCAATTTGAGCATGTGTTTAAAGGGTATTATGAAACTTTTTCATCGCCAAGATCCTTGTTATTGTGTCCCAGGGCTTTGGTTTGCTTATTCATGAAGGCCCAATGACATAAAAACGATAATGGATGACCTTGCATTTTCGTCAAAATTTCAACCATGGCCATAGGGACGGGTGAAAAAGCTCAAGTGATGTAGTTGGATGTTCCTTCAAATGGCCATAACTTCGTAGCCATGTGTCCTAGCATGATGATTAAGACAGTTTTGGAAAGGTATTGAGGTGTTCTACAAGATCTGTACAAAGGTTAAAAGATCAAATTCATTTTTAGTCTAGTAGATCGCCTCTGAATGCATTGTACTCGGGAAAACCTGTCAATTTGAGCATGTGTTTAAAGGGTATTATGAAACTTTTTCATCGCCAAGATCCTTGTTATTGTGTCCCAGGGCTTTGGTTTGCTTATTCATGAAGGCTCAATGACATAAAAACGATAATGGATGACCTTGCATTTTCGTCAAAATTTCAACCATGGCCATAGGGACGGGTGAAAAAGCTCAAGTGATGTAGTTGGATGTTCCTTCAAATGGCCATAACTTCGTAGCCATGTGTCCTTGCGTGATGATTAAGACAGTTTTGGAAAGGTATTGAAGTGTTCTACAAGATCTGTACAAAGGTTAAAAGATCAAATTCATTTTTAGTCTAGTAGATCGCCTCTGAATGCATTGTACTCGGGAAAACCTGTCAATTTGAGCATGTGTTTAAAGGGTATTATGAAACTTTTTCATCGCCAAGATCCTTGTTATTGTGTCCCAGGGCTTTGGTTTGCTTATTCATGAAGGCCCAGTGACATAAAAACGATAATGGATGACCCTGCATTTTCGTCAAAATTTCAACCATGGCCATAGGGACGGGTGAAATAGCTCAAGTGATGTAGTTGGATGTTCCTTCAAATGGCCATAACTTCGTAGCCATGTGTTCTAGCGTGATGATTAAGACAGTTTTGGAAAGGTATTGAAGTAGTCTACAAGATCTGTACATAAGTTTAAAGATCAAATTCACTTCTAGTCTAGTAAATGGCCTCTGAATGCATTGTACTCGGGAAAACCTTTCAATTTGAGCATGTGTTTAAAGGGTATTATGAAACTTTTTCATCGCCACGATCCTTGTTATTGTGTCCCAGGGCTTTGGTTTGCTTATTCATGAAGGCCCAATGACATAAAAACGAGAATGGATGACCTTGCATTTTCGTCAAAATTTCAACCATGGCCATAGGGACGGGTGAAAAAGCTCAAGTGATGTAGTTGGATGTTCCTTCAAATGGCCATAACTTCGTAGCCATGTGTCCTTGCGTGATGATTAAGACAGTTTTGGAAAGGTATTGAAGTGTTCTACAAGATCTGTACAAATGTTAAAAGATCAAATTCATTTTTAGTCTAGTAAATCGCCTCTGAATGCATTGTACTCGGGATAACCTGTCAATTTGAGCATGTGTTTAAAGGGTATTATGAAACTTTTTCATCGCCAAGATCCTTGTTATTGTGTCCCAGGGCTTTGGTTTGCTTATTCATGAAGGCCCAATGACATAAAAACGATAATGGATGACCTTGCATTTTCGTCAAAATTTCAACCATGGCCATAGGGACGGGTTAGAAAGCTCAAGTG
Source organism: Anopheles coluzzii (assembly GCF_943734685.1). Taxonomy (NCBI): domain Eukaryota; kingdom Metazoa; phylum Arthropoda; class Insecta; order Diptera; family Culicidae; genus Anopheles; species Anopheles coluzzii. The sequence goes on along the minus strand of NW_026054447.1, from coordinate 551,795 downwards.
ATGTAGTTGGATGTTCCTTCAAATGGCCATAACTTCGTAGCCATGTGTCCTTGCGTGATGATTAAGACAGTTTTGGAAAGGTATTGAAGTGTTCTAGAAGATCTGTACAAAGGTTAAAAGATCAAATTCATTTTTAGTCTAGTAAATCGCCTCTGAATGCATTGTACTCGGGAAAACCTGTCAATTTGAGCATGTGTTTAAAGGGTATTATGAAACTTTTTCATCGCCAAGATCCTTGTTATTGTGTCCCAGGGCTTTGGTTTGCTTATTCATGAAGGCCCAATGACATAAAAACGATAATGGATGACCTTGCATTTTCGTCAAAATTTCAACCATGGCCATAGGGACGGGTGAAAAAGCTCAAGTGATGTAGTGGGATGTTCCTTCAAATGGCCATAACTTCATAGCCATGTGTCCTTGCGTGATGATTAAGACAGTTTTGGAAAGGTATTGAAGTGTTCTAGAAGATCTGTACAAAGGTTAAAAGATCAAATTCATTTTTAGTCTAGTAAATCGCCTCTGAATGCATTGTACTCGGGAAAACCTGTCAATTTGAGCATGTGTTTAAAGGGTATTATGAAACTTTTTCATCGCCAAGATCCTTGTTATTGTGTCCCAGGGCTTTGGTTTGCTTATTCATGAAGGCCCAATGACATAAAAACGATAATGGATGACCTTGCATTTTCGTCAAAATTTCAACCATGGCCATAGGGACGGGTGAAATAGCTCAAGTGATGTAGTTGGATGTTCCTTCAAATGGCCATAACTTCGTAGCCATGTGTCCTAGCGTGATGATTAAGACAGTTTTGGAAAGGTATTGAAGTGGTCTACAAGATCTGTACATTGATTGAACGATCAAAGTCACTTTCAGTGTAGTAAATGGCCTCTGAATGCATTGTACTCGGGAAAACCTGTCGATTTGAGCATGTATTTAAAGGGTAAAGTGACCCATTATGAAACTTTTTCATCGCCAAGATCCTTGTTATTGTGTCCCAGGGCTTTGATTTGCTTATTCATGAAGGCCCAATGACATAAAAACGATAATGGATGACCTTGCATTTTCGTCAAAATTTCAACCATGGCCATAGGGACGGGTGAAAAAGCTCAAGTGATGTAGTTGGATGTTCCTTCAAATGGCCATAACTTCGTAGCCATGTGTCCTAGCATGATGATTAAGACAGTTTTGGAAAGGTATTGAAGTGTTCTACAAGATCTGTACAAAGGATAAAAGAACAAATTCATTTTTAGTCTAGTAAATCGCCTCTGAATGCATTGTACTCGGGAAAACCTGTCAATTTGAGCATGTGTTTAAAGGGTATTATGAAACTTTTTCATCGCCAAGATCCTTGTTATTGTGTCCCAGGGCTTTGGTTTGCTTATTCATGAAGGCCCAATGACATAAAAACGATAATGGATGACCTTGCATTTTCGTCAAAATTTCAACCATGGCCATAGGGACGGGTGAAAAAGCTCAAGTGATGTAGTTGGATGTTCCTTCAAATGGCCATAACTTCGTAGCCATGTGTCCTTGCGTGATGATTAAGACAGTTTTGCAAAGGTATTGAAGTGGTCTACAAGATCTGTACATAGGTTTAAAGATCAAATTCACTTTTAGTCTAGTAAATGGCCTCTGAATGCATTGTACTCGGGAAAACCTGTCAATTTGAGCATGTGTTTAAAGGGTATTATGAAACTTTTTCATCGCCAAGATCCTTGTTATTGTGTCCCAGGGCTTTGGTTTGCTTATTCATGAAGGCCCAATGACATAAAAACGATAATGGATGACCTTGCATTTTCGTCAAAATTTCAACCATGGCCATAGGGACGGGTGAAAAAGCTCAAGTGATGTAGTTGGATGTTCCTTCAAATGGCCATAACTTCGTAGCCATGTGTCCTTGCGTGATGATTAAGACAGTTTTGGAAAAGTATTGAAGTGTTCTACAAGATCTGTACAAAGGTTAAAAGATCAAATTCATTTTTACTCTAGTAAATCGCCTCTGAATGCATTGTACTCGGGAAAACCTGTCAATTTGAGCATGTGTTTAAAGGGTATTATGAAACTTTTTCATCGCCAAGATCCTTGTTATTGTGTCCCAGGGCTTTGGTTTGCTTATTCATGAAGGCCCAATGACATAAAAACGATAATGGATGACCTTGCATTTTCGTCAAAATTTCAACCATGGCCATAGGGACGGGTGAAAAAGCTCAAGTGATGTAGTTGGATGTTCCTTCAAATGGCCATAACTTCGTAGCCATGTGTCCTTGCGTGATGATTAAGACAGTTTTGGAAAGGTATTGAAGTGGTCTACAAGATCTGTACATAGGTTTAAAGATCAAATTCATTTTTAGTCTAGTAAATGGCCTCTGAATGCATTGTACTCGGGAAAACCTGTCAATTTGAGCATGTGTTTAAAGGGTATTATGAAACTTTTTCATCGCCAAGATCCTTGTTATTGTGTCCCAGGGCTTTGGTTTGCTTATTCATGAAGGCCCAATGACATAAAAACGATAATGGATGACCTTGCATTTTCGTCAAAATTCCAACCATGGCCATAGGGACGGGTGAAATAGCTCAAGTGATGTAGTTGGATGTTCCTTCAAATGGCCATAACTTCGTAGCCATGTGTCCTAGCATGATGATTAAGACAGTTTTGGAAAGGTATTGAAGTGGTCTACAAGATCTGTACATCGGTTTAAAGATCAAATTCACTTTTAGTCTAGTAAATGGCCTCTGAATGCATTGTACTCGGGAAAACCTGTCAATTTGAGCATGTGTTTAAAGGGTATTATGAAACTTTTTCATCGCCAAGATCCTTGTTATTGTGTCCCAGGGCTTTGGTTTGCTTATTCATGAAGGCCCAATGACATAAAAACGATAATGGATGACCTTGCATTTTCGTCAAAATTTCAACCATGGCCATAGGGACGGGTTAGAAAGCTCAAGTGATGTAGTTGGATGTTCCTTCAAATGGCCATAACTTCGTAGCCATGTGTCCTTGCGTGATGATTAAGACAGTTTTGGAAAAGTATTGAAGTGTTCTACAAGATCTGTACAAAGGTTAAAAGATCAAATTCATTTTTACTCTAGTAAATCGCATCTGAATGCATTGTACTCGGGAAAACCTGTCAATTTGAGCATGTGTTTAAAGGGTATTATGAAACTTTTTCATCGCCAAGATCCTTGTTATTGTGTCCCAGGGCTTTGGTTTGCTTATTCATGAAGGCCCAATGACATAAAAACGATAATGGATGACCTTGCATTTTCGTCAAAATTCCAACCATGGCCATAGGGACGGGTGAAATAGCTCAAGTGATGTAGTTGGATGTTCCTTCAAATGGCCATAACTTCGTAGCCATGTGTCCTAGCATGATGATTAAGACAGTTTTGGAAAGGTATTGAAGTGGTCTACAAGATCTGTACATCGGTTAAAAGATCAAATTCACTTTTAGTCTAGTAAATGGCCTCTGAATGCATTGTACTCGGGAAAACCTGTCAATTTGAGCATGTATTTAAAGGGTATTATGAAACTTTTTCATCGCCAAGATCCTTGTTATTGTGTCCCAGTGCTTTGGTTTGCTTATTCATGAAGGCCCAATGACATAAAAACGATAATGGATGACCTTGCATTTTCGTCAAAATTTCAACCATGGCCATAGGGACGGGTGAAAAAGCTCAAGTGATGTAGTTGGATGTTCCTTCAAATGGCCATAACTTCGTAGCCATGTGTCCTTGCATGATGATTAAGACAGTTTTGGAAAGGTATTGAAGTGTTCTACAAGATCTGTACAAAGGTTAAAAGATCAAATTAATTTTTAGTCTAGTAAATCGCCTCTGAATGCATTGTACTCGGGAAAACCTGTCAATTTGAGCATGTGTTTAAAGGGTATTATGAAACTTTTTCATCGCCAAGATCCTTGTTATTGTGTCCCAGGGCTTTGGTTTGCTTATTCATGAAGGCCCAATGACATAAAAACGATAATGGATGACCTTGCATTTTCGTCAAAATTTCAACCATGGCCATAGGGACGGGTGAAATAGCTCAAGTGATGTAGTTGGATGTTCCTTCAAATGGCCATAACTTCGTAGCCATGTGTCCTAGCATGATGATTAAGACAGTTTTGGAAAGGTATTGAGGTGTTCTACAAGATCTGTACAAAGGTTAAAAGATCAAATTCATTTTTAGTCTAGTAAATCGCCTCTGAATGCATTATACTCGGGAAAACCTGTCAATTTGAGCATGTGTTTAAAGGGTATTATGAAACTTTTTCATCGCCAAGATCCTTGTTATTGTGTCCCAGGGCTTTGGTTTGCTTATTCATGAAGGCGCAATGACATAAAAACGATAATGGATGACCTTGCATTTTCGTCAAAATTTCAACCATGGCCATAGGGACGGGTGAAAAAGCTCAAGTGATGTAGTTGGATGTTCCTTCAAATGGCCATAACTTCGTAGCCATGTGTCCTTGCGTGATGATTAAGACAGTTTTGGAAAGGTATTGAAGTGTTCTACAAGATCTGTACAAAGGTTAAAAGATCAAATTCATTTTTAGTCTAGTAAATCGCCTCTGAATGCATTGTACTCGGGAAAACCTGTCAATTTGAGCATGTGTTTAAAGGGTATTATGAAACTTTTTCATCGCCAAGATCCTTGTTATTGTGTCCCAGGGCTTTGGTTTGCTTATTCATGAAGGTGCAATGACATAAAAACGATAATGGATGACCTTGCATTTTCGTCAAAATTTCAACCATGGCCATAGGGACGGGTTAGAAAGCTCAAGTGATGTAGTTGGATGTTCCTTCAAATGGCCATAACTTCGTAGCCATGTGTCCCTGCGTGATGATTAAGACAGTTTTGGAAAGGTATTGAAGTGTTCTACAAGATGTGTACAAAGGTTAAAAGATCAAATTCATTTTTAGTCTAGTAAATCGCCTCTGAATGCATTGTACTCGGGATAACCTGTCAATTTGAGCATGTGTTTAAAGGGTATTATGAAACTTTTTCATCGCCAAGATCCTTGTTATTGTGTCCCAGGGCTTTGGTTTGCTTATTCATGAAGGCCCAATGACATAAAAACGATAATGGATGACCTTGCATTTTCGTCAAAATTTCAACCATGGCCATAGGGACGGGTGAAAAAGCTCAAGTGATGTAGTTGGATGTTCCTTCAAATGGCCATAACTTCGTAGCCATGTGTCCTTGCGTGATGATTAAGACAGTTTTGGAAAGGTATTGAAGTGTTCTACAAGATCTGTACAAAGGTTAAAAGATCAAATTCATTTTTAGTCTAGTAAATCGCCTCTGAATGCATTGTACTCGGGAAAACCTGTCAATTTGAGCATGTGTTTAAAGGGTATTATGAAACTTTTTCATCGCCAAGATCCTTGTTATTGTGTCCCAGGGCTTTGGTTTGCTTATTCATGAAGGCCCAGTGACATAAAAACGATAATGGATGACCTTGCATTTTCGTCAAAATTTCAACCATGGCCATAGGGACGGGTGAAAAAGCTCAAGTGATGTAGTTGGATGTTCCTTCAAATGGCCATAACTTCGTAGCCATGTGTCCTAGCATGATGATTAAGACAGTTTTGGAAAGGTATTGAAGTGTTCTACAAGATCTGTACAAAGGTTAAAAGATCAAATTCATTTTTAGTCTAGTAAATCGCCTCTGAATGCATTGTACTCGGGAAAACCTGTCAATTTGAGCATGTGTTTAAAGGGTATTATGAAACTTTTTCATCGCCAAGATCCTTGTTATTGTGTCCCAGGGCTTTGGTTTGCTTATTCATGAAGGCCCAGTGACATAAAAACGATAATGGATGACCTTGCATTTTCGTCAAACATTCAAGCATGGCCATGGGGACGGATGAGAAAGCTCAAGTGATGTAGTTGGATGTTCCTTCAAATGGCCATAACTTCGTAGCCATGTGTCCTAGCATGATGATTAAGACAGTTTTGGAAAGGTATTGAAGTGGTCTACAAGATCTGTACATTGATTGAACGATCAAAGTCACTTTCAGTGTAGTAAATGGCCTCTGAATGCATTGTACTCGGGAAAACCTGTCGATTTGAGCATGTATTTAAAGGGTAAAGTGACCCATTATGAAACTTTTTCATCGCCAAGATCCTTGTTATTGTGTCCCAGGGCTTTGGTTTGCTTATTCATGAAGCCCCAATGACATTAAAACGATAATGGATGACCTTGCATTTTCGTCAAAATTTCAACCATGGCCAAAGGGACGGGTGAAATAGCTCAAGTGATGTAGTTGGATGTTCCTTCAAATGGCCATAACTTCGTAGCCATGTGTCCTAGCGTGATGATTAAGACAGTTTTGGAAAGGTATTGAAGTGGTCTACAAGATCTGTACATTGATTGAACGATCAAAGTCACTTTCAGTGTAGTAAATGGCCTCTGAATGCATTGTACTCGGGAAAACCTGTCGATTTGAGCATGTATTTAAAGGGTAAAGTGACCCATTATGAAACTTTTTCATCGCCAAGATCCTTGTTATTGTGTCCCAGGGCTTTGATTTGCTTATTCATGAAGGCCCAATGACATAAAAACGATAATGGATGACCTTGCATTTTCGTCAAAATTTCAACCATGGCCATAGGGACGGGTGAAAAAGCTCAAGTGATGTAGTTGGATGTTCCTTCAAATGGCCATAACTTCATAGCCATGTGGCCTTGCGTGATGATTAAGACAGTTTTGGAAAGGTATTGAAGTGTTCTACAAGATCTGTACAAAGCTTAAAAGATCAAATTCATTTTTAGTCTAGTAAATCGCCTCTGAATGCATTGTACTCGGGAAAACCTGTCAATTTGAGCATGTGTTTAAAGGGTATTATGAAACTTGTCCCAGGGCTTTGGTTTGCTTATTCATGAAGGCCCAATGACATAAAAACGATAATGGATGACCTTGCATTTTCGTCAAAATTTCAACCATGGCCATAGGGACGGGTGAAATAGCTCAAGTGATGTAGTTGGATGTTCCTTCAAATGGCCATAACTTCGTAGCCATCGTTCTACAAGATCTGTACAAAGGTTAAAAGATCAAATTCATTTTTAGTCTAGTAAATCGCCTCTGAATGCATTGTACTCGGGAAAACCTGTCAATTTGAGCATGTGTTTAAAGGGTATTATGAAACTTTTTCATCGCCAAGATCCTTGTTATTGTGTCCCAGGGCTTGGTTTGCTTATTCATGAAGGCCCAGTGACATAAAAACGATAATGGATGACCTTGCATTTTCGTCAAACATTCAAGCATGGCCATGGGGACGGATGAGAAAGCTCAAGTGATGTAGTTGGATGTTCCTTCAAATGGCCATAACTTCGTAGCCATGTGTCCTAGCATGATGATTAAGACAGTTTTGGAAAGGTATTGAAGTGTTCTACAAGATCTGTACATTGATTGAAAGATCAAAGTCTTTTTCAGTGTAGTAAATGGCCTCTGAATGCATTGTACTCGGGAAAACCTGTCGATTTGCGCATGTATTTAAAGGGTAAAGTGACTCATTATGAAACTTTTTCATCGCCAAGATCCTTGTTATTGTGTCCCAGGGCTTTGGTTTGCTTATTCATGAAGCCCCAATGACATTAAAACGATAATGGATGACCTTGCATTTTCGTCAAAATTTCAACCATGGCCAAAGGGACGGGTGAAATAGCTCAAGTGATGTAGTTGGATGTTCCTTCAAATGGCCATAACTTCGTAGCCATGTGTCCTAGCGTGATGATTAAGACAGTTTTGGAAAGGTATTGAAGTGGTCTACAAGATCTGTACATTGATTGAACGATCAAAGTCACTTTCAGTGTAGTAAATGGCCTCTGAATGCATTGTACTCGGGAAAACCTGTCGATTTGAGCATGTATTTAAAGGGTAAAGTGACCCATTATGAAACTTTTTCATCGCCAAGATCCTTGTTATTGTGTCCCAGGGCTTTGATTTGCTTATTCATGAAGGCCCAATGACATAAAAACGATAATGGATGACCTTGCATTTTCGTCAAAATTTCAACCATGGCCATAGGGACGGGTGAAAAAGCTCAAGTGATGTAGTTGGATGTTCCTTCAAATGGCCATAACTTCATAGCCATGTGTCCTTGCGTGATGATTAAGACAGTTTTGGAAAGGTATTGAAGTGTTCTACAAGATCTGTACAAAGCTTAAAAGATCAAATTCATTTTTAGTCTAGTAAATCGCCTCTGAATGCATTGTACTCGGGAAAACCTGTCAATTTGAGCATGTGTTTAAAGGGTATTATGAAACTTTTTCATCGCCAAGATCCTTGTTATTGTGTCCCAGGGCTTTGGTTTGCTTATTCATGAAGGCCCAATGACATAAAAACGATAATGGATGACCTTGCATTTTCGTCAAAATTTCAACCATGGCCATAGGGACGGGTGAAATAGCTCAAGTGATGTAGTTGGATGTTCCTTCAAATGGCCATAACTTCGTAGCCATGTGTCCTAGCGTGATGATTAAGACAGTTTTGGAAAGGTATTGAAGTGGTCTACAAGATCTGTACATAGGTTTAAAGATCAAATTCACTTTTAGTCTAGTAAATGGCCTCTGAATGCATTGTACTCGGGAAAACCTGTCAATTTGAGCATGTGTTTAAAGGGTATTATGAAACTTTTTCATCGCCAAGATCCTTGTTATTGTGTCCCAGGGCTTTGGTTTGCTTATTCATGAAGGCCCAGTGACATAAAAACGATAATGGATGACCTTGCATTTTCGTCAAAATTTCAACCATGGCCATAGGGACGGGTGAAATAGCTCAAGTGATGTAGTTGGATGTTCCTTCAAATGGCCATAACTTCGTAGCCATCTGTCCTTGCGTGATGATTAAGACAGTTTTGGAAAGGTATTGAAGTGGTCTACAAGATCTGTACATTGATTGAAAGATCAAAGTCACTTTCAGTGTAGTAAATGGCCTCTGAATGCATTGTACTCGGGAAAACCTGTCGATTTGCGCATGTATTTATAGGGTAAAGTGACCCATTATGAAACTTTTTCATCGCCAAGATCCTTGTTATTGTGTCCCAGGGCTTTGATTTGCTTATTCATGAAGGCCCAATGACATAAAAACGATAATGGATGACCTTGCATTTTCGTCAAAATTTCAACCATGGCCATAGGGACGGGTGAAATAGCTCAAGTGATGTAGTTGGATGTTCCTTCAAATGGCCATAACCTCGTAGCCATGTGTCCTTGCGTGATGATTAAGACAGTTTTGGAAAGGTATTGAAGTGTTCTACAAGATCTGTACAAAGGTTAAAAGAACAAATTCATTTTTAGTCTAGTAAATCGCCTCTGAATGCATTGTACTCGGGAAAACCTGTCAATTTGAGCATGTGTTTAAAGGGTATTATGAAACTTTTTCATCGCCAAGATCCTTGTTATTGTGTCCCAGGGCTTTGATTTGCTTATTCATGAAGGCCCAATGACATAAAAACGATAATGGATGACCTTGCATTTTCGTCAAAATTTCAACCATGGCCATAGGGACGGGTGAAAAAGCTCACGTGATGTAGTTGGATGTTCCTTCAAATGGCCATAACTTCGTAGCCATGTGTCCTTGCGTGATGATTAAGACAGTTTTGGAAAGGTATTGAAGTGGTCTACAAGATCTGTACAAAGGTTAAAAGATCAAATTCATTTTTAGTCTAGTATATCGCCCCTGAATGCATTGTACTCGGGAAAACCTGTCAATTTGAGCATGTGTTTAAAGGGTATTATGAAACTTTTTCATCGCCAAGATCCTTGTTATTGTGTCCCAGGGCTTTGATTTGCTTATTCATGAAGGCCCAATGACATAAAAACGATAATGGATGACCTTGCATTTTCGTCAAAATTTCAACCATGGCCATAGGGACGGGTGAAATAGCTCAAGTGATGTAGTTGGATGTTCCTTCAAATGGCCATAACCTCGTAGCCATGTGTCCTAGCGTGATGATTAAGACAGTTTTGGAAAGGTATTGAAGTGGTCTACAAGATCTGTACAAAGGTTAAAAGATCAAATTCATTTTTAGTCTAGTATATCGCCCCTGAATGCATTGTACTCGGGAAAACCTGTCAATTTGAGCATGTGTTTAAAGGGTATTATGAAACTTTTTCATCGCCAAGATCCTTGTTATTGTGTCCCAGGGCTTTGGTTTGCTTATTCATGAAGGCCCAATGACATAAAAACGATAATGGATGACCTTGCATTTTCGTCAAAATTTCAACCATGGCCATAGGGACGGGTGAAATAGCTCAAGTGATGTAGTTGGATGTTCCTTCAAATGGCCATAACCTCGTAGCCATGTGTCCTAGCATGATGATTAAGACAGTTTTGGAAAGGTATTGAAGTGTTCTACAAGATCTGTACAAAGGTTAAAAGATCAAATTCATTTTTAGTCTAGTAAATCGCCTCTGAATGCATTGTACTCGGGAAAACCTGTCAATTTGAGCATGTGTTTAAAGGGTATTATGAAACTTTTTCATCGCCAAGATCCTTGTTATTGTGTCCCAGGGCTTTGGTTTGCTTATTCATGAAGGCCCAGTGACATATAAACGATAATGGATGACCTTGCATTTTCGTCAAAATTTCAACCATGGCCATAGGGACGGGTGAAAAAGCTCAAGTGATGTAGTTGGATGTTCCTTCAAATGGCCATAACTTCGTAGCCATGTGTCCTAGCGTGATGATTAAGACAGTTTTGGAAAGGTATTGAAGTGGTCTACAAGATCTGTACATTGATTGGAAGATCAAAGTCACTTTCAGTGTAGTAAATGGCCTCTGAATGCATTGTACTCGGGAAAACCTGTCGATTTGAGCATGTATTTAAAGGGTAAAGTGACCCATTATGAAACTTTTTCATCGCCAAGATCCTTGTTATTGTGTCCCAGGGCTTTGATTTGCTTATTCATGAAGGCCCAATGACATAAAAACGATAATGGATGACCTTGCATTTTCGTCAAAATTTCAACCATGGCCATAGGGACGGGTGAAATAGCTCAAGTGATGAAGTTGGATGTTCCTTCAAATGGCCATAACCTCGTAGCCATGTGTCCTAGCGTGATGATTAAGACAGTTTTGGAAAGGTATTGAAGTGTTCTACAAGATCTGTACAAAGGTCAAAAGATCAAATTCATTTTTAGTCTAGTAAATCGCATCTGAATGCATTGTACTCGGGAAAACCTGTCAATTTGAGCATGTGTTTAAAGGGTATTATGAAACTTTTTCATCGCCAAGATCCTTGTTATTGTGTCCCAGGGCTTTGGTTTGCTTATTCATGAAGGCCCAGTGACATATAAACGATAATGGATGACCTTGCATTTTCGTCAAAATTTCAACCATGGCCATAGGGACGGGTGAAATAGCTCAAGTGATGTAGTTGGATGTTCCTTCAAATGGCCATAACCTCGTAGCCATGTGTCCTTGCGTGATGATTAAGACAGTTTTGGAAAGGTATTGAAGTGGTCTACAAGATCTGTACATTGATTGAACGATCAAAGTCACTTTCAGTGTAGTAAATGGCCTCTGAATGCATTGTACTCGGGAAAACCTGTCGATTTGAGCATGTATTTAAAGGGTAAAGTGACCCATTATGAAACTTTTTCATCGCCAAGATCCTTGTTATTGTGTCCCAGGGCTTTGATTTGCTTATTCATGAAGGCCCAATGACATAAAAACGATAATGGATGACTTTGCATTTTCGTCAAAATTTCAACCATGGCCATAGGGACGGGTGAAAAAGCTCAAGTGATGTAGTTGGATGTTCCTTCAAATGGCCATAACCTCGTAGCCATGTGTGCTTGCGTGATGATTAAGACAGTTTTGGAAAGGTATTGAAGTGTTCTACAAGATCTGTACAAAGGTTAAAAGATCAAATTCATTTTTAGTCTAGTAGATCGCCTCTGAATGCATTGTACTCGGGAAAACCTGTCAATTTGAGCATGTGTTTAAAGGGTATTATGAAACTTTTTCATCGCCAAGATCCTTGTTATTGTGTCCCAGGGCTTTGGTTTGCTTATTCATGAAGGCCCAGTGACATAAAAACGATAATGGATGACCTTGCATTTTCGTCAAAATTTCAACCATGGCCATAGGGACGGGTGAAATAGCTCAAGTGATGAAGTTGGATGTTCCTTCAAATGGCCATAACTTCGTAGCCATGTGTCCTTGCATGATGATTAAGACAGTTTTGGAAAGGTATTGAAGTGTTCTACAAGATCTGTACAAAGGTTAAAAGATCAAATTCATTTTTAGTCTAGTAAATCGCATCTGAATGCATTGTACTCGGGAAAACCTGTCAATTTGAGCATGTATTTAAAGGGTATTATGAAACTTTTTCATCGCCAAGATCCTTGTTATTGTGTCCCAGGGCTTTGGTTTGCTTATTCATGAAGGCCCAGTGACATAAAAACGATAATGGATGACCTTGCATTTTCGTCAAAATTTCAACCATGGCCATAGCGACGGGTGAAATAGCTCAAGTGATGTAGTTGGATGTTCCTTCAAATGGCCATAACCTCGTAGCCATGTGTCCTAGCGTGATGATTAAGACAGTTTTGGAAAGGTATTGAAGTGGTCTACAAGATATGTACATTGATTGAACGATCAAAGTCACTTTCAGTGTAGTAAATGGCCTCTGAATGCATTGTACTCGGGAAAACCTGTCGATTTGAGCATGTATTTAAAGGGTATTATGAAACTTTTTCATCGCCAAGATCCTTGTTATTGTGTCCCAGGGCTTTGATTTGCTTATTCATGAAGGCCCAATGACATAAAAACGATAATGGATGACCTTGCATTTTCGTCAAAATTTCAACCATGGCCATAGGGACGGGTGAAAAAGCTCAAGTGATGTAGTTGGATGTTCCTTCAAATGGCCATAACTTCGTAGCCATGTGTCCTTGCATGATGATTAAGACAGTTTTGGAAAGGTATTGAAGTGTTCTACAAGATCTGTACAAAGGTTAAAAGATCAAATTCATTTTTAGTCTAGTAAATCGCCTCTGAATGCATTGTACTCGGGAAAACCTGTCAATTTGAGCATGTGTTTAAAGGGTATTATGAAACTTTTTCATCGCCAAGATCCTTGTTATTGTGTCCCAGGGCTTTGGTTTGCTTATTCATGAAGGCCCAATGACATAAAAACGATAATGGATGACCTTGCATTTTCGTCAAAATTTCAACCATGGCCATAGGGACGGGTGAAAAAGCTCAAGTGATGTAGTTGGATGTTCCTTCAAATGGCCATAACTTCGTAGCCATGTGTCCTTGCATGATGATTAAGACAGTTTTGGAAAGGTATTGAAGTGTTCTACAAGATCTAAACAAAGGTTAAAAGATCAAATTCATTTTTAGTCTAGTAAATCGCCTCTGAATGCATTGTACTCGGGAAAACCTGTCAATTTGAGCATGTGTTTAAAGGGTATTATGAAACTTTTTCATCGCCAAGATCCTTGTTATTGTGTCCCAGGGCTTTGGTTTGCTTATTCATGAAGGCCCAGTGACATAAAAACGATAATGGATGACCTTGCATTTTCGTCAAAATTTCAACCATGGCCATAGGGACGGGTGAAATAGCTCAAGTGATGTAGTTGGATGTTCCTTCAAATGGCCATAACCTCGTAGCCATGCGTCCTAGCGTGATGATTAAGACAGTTTTGGAAAGGTATTGAAGTGGTCTACAAGATCTGTACATTGATTGAACGATCAAAGTCACTTTCAGTGTAGTAAATGGCCTCTGAATGCATTGTACTCGGGAAAACCTGTCGATTTGAGCATGTATTTAAAGGGTAAAGTGACCCATTATGAAACTTTTTCATCGCCAAGATCCTTGTTATTGTGTCCCAGGGCTTTGGTTTGCTTATTCATGAAGGCCCAATGACATAAAAACGATAATGGATGACCTTGCATTTTCGTCAAAATTTCAACCATGGCCATAGGGACGGGTGAAATAGCTCAAGTGATGTAGTTGGATGTTCCTTCAAATGGCCATAACTTCGTAGCCATGTGTCCTAGCGTGATGATTAAGACAGTTTTGGAAAGGTATTGAAGTGGTCTACAAGATCTGTACATTGATTGAAAGATCAAAGTCACTTTCAGTGTAGTAAATGGCCTCTGAATGCATTGTACTCGGGAAAACCTGTCGATTTGAGCATGTATTTAAAGGGTAAAGTGACCCATTATGAAACTTTTTCATCGCCAAGATCCTTGTTATTGTGTCCCAGGGCTTTGATTTGCTTATTCATGAAGGCCCAATGACATAAAAACGATAATGGATGACCTTGCATTTTCGTCAAAATTTCAACTATGGCCATAGGGACGGGTGAAAAAGCTCAAGTGATGTAGTTGGATGTTCCTTCAAATGGCCATAACTTCGTAGCCATGTGTCCTTGCGTGATGATTAAGACAGTTTTGGAAAGGTATTGAAGTGTTCTACAAGATCTGTACAAAGGTTAAAAGATCAAATTCATTTTTAGTCTAGTAAATCGCCTCTGAATGCATTGTACTCGGGAAAACCTGTCAATTTGAGCATGTGTTTAAAGGGTATTATGAAACTTTTTCATCGCCAAGATCCTTGTTATTGTGTCCCAGGGCTTTGGTTTGCTTATTCATGAAGGCCCAATGACATAAAAACGATAATGGATGACCTTGCATTTTCGTCAAAATTTCAACCATGGCCATAGGGACGGGTGAAATAGCTCAAGTGATGTAGTTGGATGTTCCTTCAAATGGCCATAACTTCGTAGCCATGTGTCCTAGCGTGATGATTAAGACAGTTTTGGAAAGGTATTGAAGTGTTCTACAAGATCTGTACAAAGCTTAAAAGATCAAATTCATTTTTAGTCTAGTAAATCGCCTCTGAATGCATTGTACTCGGGAAAACCTGTCAATTTGAGCATGTGTTTAAAGGGTATTATGAAACTTTTTCATCGCCAAGATCCTTGTTATTGTGTCCCAGGGCTTTGGTTTGCTTATTCATGAAGGCCCAATGACATAAAAACGATAATGGATGACCTTGCATTTTCGTCAAAATTTCAACCATGGCCATAGGGACGGGTGAAAAAGCTCAAGTGATGTAGTTGGATGTTCCTTCAAATGGCCATAACTTCGTAGCCATGTGTCCTTGCGTGATGATTAAGACAGTTTTGGAAAGGTATTGAAGTGTTCTACAAGATCTGTACAAAGGTTAAAAGATCAAATTCATTTTTAGTCTAGTAGATCGCCTCTGAATGCATTGTACTCGGGAAAACCTGTCAATTTGAGCATGTGTTTAAAGGGTATTATGAAACTTTTTCATCGCCAAGATCCTTGTTATTGTGTCCCAGGGCTTTGGTTTGCTTATTCATGAAGGCCCAATGACATAAAAACGATAATGGATGACCTTGCATTTTCGTCAAAATTTCAACCATGGCCATAGGGACGGGTGAAATAGCTCAAGTGATGTAGTTGGATGTTCCTTCAAATGGCCATAACTTCGTAGCCATGTGTCCTTGCGTGATGATTAAGACAGTTTTGGAAAGGTATTGAAGTGTTCTACAAGATCTGTACAAAGGTTAAAAGATCAAATTCATTTTTAGTCTAGTAGATCGCATCTGAATGCATTGTACTCGGGAAAACCTGTCAATTTGAGCATGTGTTTAAAGGGTATTATGAAACTTTTTCATCGCCAAGATCCTTGTTATTGTGTCCCAGGGCTTTGGTTTGCTTATTCATGAAGGCCCAATGACATAAAAACGATAATGGATGACCTTGCATTTTCGTCAAAATTTCAACCATGGCCAAAGGGACGGGTGAAATAGCTCAAGTGATGTAGTTGGATGTTCCTTCAAATGGCCATAACTTCGTAGCCATGTGTCCTAGCATGATGATTAAGACAGTTTTGGAAAGGTATTGAGGTGTTCTACAAGATCTGTACAAAGGTTTAAAGATCAAATTCATTTTTAGTCTAGTAAATCGCCTCTGAATGCATTATACTCGGGAAAACCTGTCAATTTGAGCATGTGTTTAAAGGGTATTATGAAACTTTTTCATCGCCAAGATCCTTGTTATTGTGTCCCAGGGCTTTGGTTTGCTTATTCATGAAGGCCCAATGACATAAAAACGATAATGGATGACCTTGCATTTTCGTCAAAATTTCAACCATGGCCATAGGGACGGGTGAAATAGCTCAAGTGATGTAGTTGGATGTTCCTTCAAATGGCCATAACTTCGTAGCCATGTGTCCTAGCATGATGATTAAGACAGTTTTGGAAAGGTATTGAAGTGTTCTACAAGATCTGTACAAAGCTTAAAAGATCAAATTCATTTTTAGTCTAGTAAATCGCCTCTGAATGCATTGTACTCGGGAAAACCTGTCAATTTGAGCATGTGTTTAAAGGGTATTATGAAACTTTTTCATCGCCAAGATCCTTGTTATTGTGTCCCAGGGCTTTGGTTTGCTTATTCATGAAGGCTCAATGACATAAAAACGATAATGGATGACCTTGCATTTTCGTCAAAATTTCAACCATGGCCATAGGGACGGGTGAAATAGCTCAAGTGATGTAGTTGGATGTTCCTTCAAATGGCCATAACTTCGTAGCCATGTGTCCTTGCGTGATGATTAAGACAGTTTTGGAAAGGTATTGAAGTGTTATACAAGATCTGTACAAAGGTTAAAAGAACAAATTCATTTTTAGTCTAGTAAATCGCCTCTGAATGCATTGTACTCGGGAAAACCTGTCAATTTGAGCATGTGTTTAAAGGGTATTATGAAACTTTTTCATCGCCAAGATCCTTGTTATTGTGTCCCAGGGCTTTGGTTTGCTTATTCATGAAGGCTCAATGACATAAAAACGATAATGGATGACCTTGCATTTTCGTCAAAATTTCAACCATGGCCATAGGGACGGGTGAAATAGCTCAAGTGATGTAGTTGGATGTTCCTTCAAATGGCCATAACTTCGTAGCCATGTGTCCTAGCATGATGATTAAGACAGTTTTGGAAAGGTATTGAGGTGTTCTACAAGATCTGTACAAAGGTTAAAAGATCAAATTCATTTTTAGTCTAGTAAATCGCCTCTGAATGCATTATACTCGGGAAAACCTGTCAATTTGAGCATGTGTTTAAAGGGTATTATGAAACTTTTTCATCGCCAAGATCCTTGTTATTGTGTCCCAGGGCTTTGGTTTGCTTATTCATGAAGGCCCAATGACATAAAAACGATAATGGATGACCTTGCATTTTCGTCAAAATTTCAACCATGGCCATAGGGACGGGTGAAATAGCTCAAGTGATGTAGTTGGATGTTCCTTCAAATGGCCATAACTTCGTAGCCATGTGTCCTAGCATGATGATTAAGACAGTTTTGGAAAGGTATTGAAGTGTTCTACAAGATCTGTACAAAGCTTAAAAGATCAAATTCATTTTTAGTCTAGTAAATCGCCTCTGAATGCATTGTACTCGGGAAAACCTGTCAATTTGAGCATGTGTTTAAAGGGTATTATGAAACTTTTTCATCGCCAAGATCCTTGTTATTGTGTCCCAGGGCTTTGGTTTGCTTATTCATGAAGGCTCAATGACATAAAAACGATAATGGATGACCTTGCATTTTCGTCAAAATTTCAACCATGGCCATAGGGACGGGTGAAATAGCTCAAGTGATGTAGTTGGATGTTCCTTCAAATGGCCATAACTTCGTAGCCATGTGTCCTAGCATGATGATTAAGACAGTTTTGGAAAGGTATTGAGGTGTTCTACAAGATCTGTACAAAGGTTAAAAGATCAAATTCATTTTTAGTCTAGTAAATCGCCTCTGAATGCATTATACTCGGGAAAACCTGTCAATTTGAGCATGTGTTTAAAGGGTATTATGAAACTTTTTCATCGCCAAGATCCTTGTTATTGTGTCCCAGGGCTTTGGTTTGCTTATTCATGAAGGCCCAATGACATAAAAACGATAATGGATGACCTTGCATTTTCGTCAAAATTTCAACCATGGCCATAGGGACGGGTGAAATAGCTCAAGTGATGTAGTTGGATGTTCCTTCAAATGGCCATAACTTCGTAGCCATGTGTCCTAGCATGATGATTAAGACAGTTTTGGAAAGGTATTGAAGTGTTCTACAAGATCTGTACAAAGCTTAAAAGATCAAATTCATTTTCAGTCTAGTAAATCGCCTCTGAATGCATTGTACTCGGGAAAACCTGTCAATTTGAGCATGTGTTTAAAGGGTATTATGAAACTTTTTCATCGCCAAGATCCTTGTTATTGTGTCCCAGGGCTTTGGTTTGCTTATTCATGAAGCCCCAATGACATTAAAACGATAATGGATGACCTTGCATTTTCGTCAAAATTTCAACCATGGCCATAGGGACGGGTGAAAAAGCTCAAGTGATGTAGTTGGATGTTCCTTCAAATGGCCATAACTTCGTAGCCATGTGTCCTTGCGTGATGATTAAGACAGTTTTGGAAAGGTATTGAAGTGGTCTACAAGATCTGTACATAGGTTTAAAGATCAAATTCACTTTTAGTCTAGTAAATGGCCTCTGAATGCATTGTACTCGGGAAAACCTGTCAATTTGAGCATGTGTTTAAAGGGTATTATGAAACTTTTTCATTGCCAAGATCCTTGTTATTGTGTCCCAGGGCTTTGGTTTGCTTATTCATGAAGGCCCAATGACATAAAAACGATAATGGATGACCTTGCATTTTCGTCAAAATTTCAACCATGGCCATAGGGACGGGTGAAATAGCTCAAGTGATGTAGTTGGATGTTCCTTCAAATGGCCATAACTTCGTAGCCATGTGTCCTAGCATGATGATTAAGACAGTTTTGGAAAGGTATTGAAGTGTTCTACAAGATCTGTATAAAGGTTAAAAGATCAAATTCATTTTTAGTCTAGTAAATCGCCTCTGAATGCATTATACTCGGGAAAACCTGTCAATTTGAGCATGTGTTTAAAGGGTATTATGAAACTTTTTCATCGCCAAGATCCTTGTTATTGTGTCCCAGGGCTTTGGTTTGCTTATTCATGAAGGCCCAATGACATAAAAACGATAATGGATGACCTTGCATTTTCGTCAAAATTTCAACCATGGCCATAGGGACGGGTGAAATAGCTCAAGTGATGTAGTTGGATGTTCCTTCAAATGGCCATAACTTCGTAGCCATGTGTCCTAGCATGATGATTAAGACAGTTTTGGAAAGGTATTGAGGTGTTCTACAAGATCTGTACAAAGGTTAAAAGATCAAATTCATTTTTAGTCTAGTAAATCGCCTCTGAATGCATTATACTCGGGAAAACCTGTCAATTTGAGCATGTGTTTAAAGGGTATTATGAAACTTTTTCATCGCCAAGATCCTTGTTATTGTGTCCCAGGGCTTTGGTTTGCTTATTCATGAAGGCCCAATGACATAAAAACGATAATGGATGACCTTGCATTTTCGTCCAAATTTCAACCATGGCCATAGGGACGGGTGAAATAGCTCAAGTGATGTAGTTGGATGTTCCTTCAAATGGCCATAACTTCGTAGCCATGTGTCCTAGCATGATGATTAAGACAGTTTTGGAAAGGTATTGAAGTGTTCTACAAGATCTGTACAAAGCTTAAAAGATCAAATTCATTTTTAGTCTAGTAAATCGCCT
The DNA here is from genome assembly GCF_943734685.1 of Anopheles coluzzii. Lineage (NCBI taxonomy): Eukaryota > Metazoa > Arthropoda > Insecta > Diptera > Culicidae > Anopheles > Anopheles coluzzii. Next base: position 532,165 of record NW_026054447.1, on the reverse strand, counting down.
CTGAATGCATTGTACTCGGGAAAACCTGTCAATTTGAGCATGTGTTTAAAGGGTATTATGAAACTTTTTCATCGCCAAGATCCTTGTTATTGTGTCCCAGGGCTTTGGTTTGCTTATTCATGAAGGCCCAATGACATAAAAACGATAATGGATGACCTTGCATTTTCGTCAAAATTTCAACCATGGCCATAGGGACGGGTGAAATAGCTCAAGTGATGTAGTTGGATGTTCCTTCAAATGGCCATAACTTCGTAGCCATGTGTCCTAGCATGATGATTAAGACAGTTTTGGAAAGGTATTGAAGTGTTCTACAAGATCTGTACAAAGGTTAAAAGATCAAATTCATTTTTAGTCTAGTAAATCGCCTCTGAATGCATTGTACTCGGGAAAACCTGTCAATTTGAGCATGTGTTTAAAGGGTATTATGAAATTTTTTCATCGCCAAGATCCTTGTTATTGTGTCCCAGGGCTTTGGTTTGCTTATTCATGAAGGCCCAGTGACGTAAAAACGATAATGGATGACCTTGCATTTTCGTCAAAATTTCAACCATGGCCATAGGGACGGGTGAAATAGCTCAAGTGATGTAGTTGGATGTTCCTTCAAATGGCCATAACTTCGTAGCCATGTGTCCTTGCGTGATGATTAAGACAGTTTTGGAAAGGTAGTGAAGTGTTCTACAAGATCTGTACAAAGGTTTAAAGATCAAATTCAGTTTTAGTCTAGTAAATCGCCTCTGAATGCATTGTACTCGGGAAAACCTGTCAATTTGAGCATGTGTTTAAAGGGTATTATGAAACTTTTTCATCGCCAAGATCCTTGTTATTGTGTCCCAGGGCTTTGGTTTGCTTATTCATGAAGGCCCAGTGACGTAAAAACGATCATGGATGACCTTGCATTTTCGTCAAAATTTCAACCATGGCCATAGGGACGGGTGAAATAGCTCAAGTGATGTAGTTGGATGTTCCTTCAAATGGCCATAACTTCGTAGCCATGTGTCCTAGCATGATGATTAAGACAGTTTTGGAAAGGTATTGAAGTGTTCTACAAGATCTGTACAAAGGTTAAAAGATCAAATTCACTTTTAGTCTAGTAAATCGCATCTGAATGCATTGTACTCGGGAAAACCTGTCAATTTGAGCATGTGTTTAAAGGGTATTATGAAACTTTTTCATCGCCAAGATCCTTGTTATTGTGTCCCAGGGCTTTGGTTTGCTTATTCATGAAGGCCCAATGACATAAAAACGATAATGGATGACCTTGCATTTTCGTCAAAATTTCAACCATGGCCATAGGGACGGGTGAAATAGCTCAAGTGATGTAGTTGGATGTTCCTTCAAATGGCCATAACTTCGTAGCCATGTGTCCTAGCATGATGATTAAGACAGTTTTGGAAAGGTATTGAAGTGTTCTACAAGATCTGTACATCGATTGAAAGATCAAAGTCACTTTCAGTGTAGTAAATGGCCTCTGAATGCATTGTACTCGGGAAAACCTGTCGATTTGAGCATGTATTTAAAGGGTAAAGTGACCCATTATGAAACTTTTTCATCGCCAAGATCCTTGTTATTGTGTCCCAGGGCTTTGATTTGCTTATTCATGAAGGCCCAATGACATAAAAACGATAATGGATGACCTTGCATTTTCGTCAAAATTTCAACCATGGCCATAGGGACGGGTGAAATAGCTCAAGTGATGTAGTTGGATGTTCCTTCAAATGGCCATAACTTCGTAGCCATGTGTCCTTGCGTGATGATTAAGACAGTTTTGGAAAGGTAGTGAAGTGTTCTACAAGATCTGTACAAAGGTTTAAAGATCAAATTCAGTTTTAGTCTAGTAAATCGCCTCTGAATGCATTGTACTCGGGAAAACCTGTCAATTTGAGCATGTGTTTAAAGGGTATTATGAAACTTTTTCATCGCCAAGATCCTTGTTATTGTGTCCCAGGGCTTTGGTTTGCTTATTCATGAAGGCCCAGTGACATAAAAACGATAATGGATGACCTTGCATTTTCGTCAAAATTTCAACCATGGCCATAGGGACGGGTGAAATAGCTCAAGTGATGTAGTTGGATGTTCCTTCAAATGGCCATAACTTCGTAGCCATGTGTCCTAGCATGATGATTAAGACAGTTTTGGAAAGGTATTGAGGTGTTCTACAAGATCTGTACAAAGGTTAAAAGATCAAATTCATTTTTAGTCTAGTAAATCGCCTCTGAATGCATTATACTCGGGAAAACCTGTCAATTTGAGCATGTGTTTAAAGGGTATTATGAAACTTTTTCATCGCCAAGATCCTTGTTATTGTGTCCCAGGGCTTTGATTTGCTTATTCATGAAGCCTCAATGGCATAAGAACGATAATGGATGACCTTGCATTTTCGTCAAACATTCAAGCATGGCCATGGGGACGGATGAGAAAGCTCAAGTGATGTAGTTGGATGTTCCTTCAAATGGCCATAACTTCGTAGCCATGTGTCCTAGCATGATGATTAAGACAGTTTTGGAAAGGTATTGAAGTGTTCTACAAGATCTTTACATTGATTGAAAGATCAAAGTCACTTTCAGTGTAGTAAATGGCCTCTGAATGCATTGTACTCGGGAAAACCTGTCGATTTGAGCATGTATTTAAAGGGTAAAGTGACCCATTATGAAACTTTTTCATCGCCAAGATCCTTGTTATTGTGTCCCAGGGCTTTGGTTTGCTTATTCATGAAGGCCCAATGACATAAAAACGATAATGGATGACCTTGCATTTTCGTCAAAATTTCAACCATGGCCATAGGGACGGGTGAAAAAGCTCAAGTGATGTAGTTGGATGTTCCTTCAAATGGCCATAACTTCGTAGCCATGTGTCCTTGCATGATGATTAAGACAGTTTTGGAAAGGTATTGAAGTGTTCTACAAGATCTGTACAAAGGTTAAAAGATCAAATTCATTTTTAGTCTAGTAAATCGCCTCTGAATGCATTGTACTCGGGAAAACCTGTCAATTTGAGCATGTGTTTAAAGGGTATTATGAAACTTTTTCATCGCCAAGATCCTTGTTATTGTGTCCCAGGGCTTTGATTTGCTTATTCATGAAGGCCCAATGACATTAAAACGATAATGGATGACCTTGCATTTTCGTCAAAATTTCAACCATGGCCAAAGGGACGGGTGAAATAGCTCAAGTGATGTAGTTGGATGTTCCTTCAAATGGCCATAACCTCGTAGCCATGTGTCCTAGCGTGATGATTAAGACAGTTTTGGAAAGGTATTGAAGTGTTCTACAAGATCTGTACAAAGGTTAAAAGATCAAATTCATTTTTAGTCTAGTAGATCGCCTCTGAATGCATTGTACTCGGGAAAACCTGTCAATTTGAGCATGTGTTTAAAGGGTAATATGACCCATAAAGGTTAAGCTCAGAGCAAAGGAACATATAGTAAATTACCTCTGAAGTTGAAGGTTTTGTGGAAAGTCTTCAAATGTGCTTCGGGGGACTATGACCCATTATGAAACTTTTACATCGCCAAGATCCTTGTTATTGTGTCCCAGGGCTTTGATTTGCTCATTCATGAAGCCCCAATGGCATAAGAACGATAATGAATGACCTTGCATTTTCGTCAAAATTTCAACCATGGCCATAGGGACGGGTGAAATAGCTCAAGTGATGTAGTTGGATGTTCCTTCAAATGGCCATAACTTCGTAGCCATGTGTCCTAGCATGATGATTAAGACAGTTTTGGAAAGGTATTGAAGTGGTCTACAAGATCTGCGCATAGGTTTAAAGATCAGAGTCACTTGTAGCCTAGTAAATGGCCTCTGAATGCATTGTACTCGGGAAAACCTGTCAATATGAGCATGTTTTTAAAGGGTAATATGACCCATAAAGGTTACGCTCAGAGCAAAGGAACATATAGTAAATTGCCTCTGAAGTTGAAGGTTTTGTGGAAAGTCTTCAAATGTGCTTCGGGGGACTATGACCCAGTATGAAACTTTTTCATCGCCAAGATCCTTGTTTTTGTGTCCCAGGGCTTTGGTTTGCTTATTCATGAAGGCCCAGTGACATAAAAACGATAATGGATGACCTTGCATTTTCGTCAAAATTTCAACCATGGCCATAGGGACGGGTGAAATAGCTCAAGTGATGAAGTTGGATGTTCCTTCAAATGGCCATAACCTCGTAGCCATGTGTCCTAGCGTGATGATTAAGACAGTTTTGGAAAGGTATTGAAGTGTTCTACAAGATCTGTACAAAGGTTAAAAGATCAAATTCATTTTTAGTCTAGTAGATCGCCTCTGAATGCATTGTACTCGGGAAAACCTGTCAATTTGAGCATGTGTTTAAAGGGTATTATGAAACTTTTTCATCGCCAAGATCCTTGTTATTGTGTCCCAGGGCTTTGGTTTGCTTATTCATGAAGGCCCAATGACATAAAAACGATAATGGATGACCTTGCATTTTCGTCAAAATTTCAACCATGGCCATAGGGACGGGTGAAATAGCTCAAGTGATGTAGTTGGATGTTCCTTCAAATGGCCATAACTTCGTAGCCATGTGTCCTAGCATGATGATTAAGACAGTTTTGGAAAGGTATTGAAGTGGTCTACAAGATCTGTACATTGATTGAAAGAATAAAGTCACTTTCAGTGTAGTAAATGGCCTCTGAATGCATTGTACTCGGGACAACCTGTCGATTTGCGCATGTATTTAAAGGGTAAAGTGACCCATTATGAAACTTTTTCATCGCCAAGATCCTTGTTATTGTGTCCCAGGGCTTTGATTTGCTTATTCATGAAGGCCCAATGACATTAAAACGATAATGGATGACCTTGCATTTTCGTCAAAATTTCAACCATGGCCATAGGGACGGGTGAAAAAGGTCAAGTGATGTAGTTGGATGTTCCTTCAAATGGCCATAACCTCGTAGCCATGTGTCCTAGCGTGATGATTAAGACAGTTTTGGAAAGGTATTGAAGTGTTCTACAAGATCTGTACAAAGGTTAAAAGATCAAATTCATTTTTAGTCTAGTAGATCGCCTCTGAATGCATTGTACTCGGGAAAACCTGTCAATTTGAGCATGTGTTTAAAGGGTATTATGAAACTTTTTCATCGCCAAGATCCTTGTTATTGTGTCCCAGGGCTTTGGTTTGCTTATTCATTAAGGCGCAATGACATTAAAACGATAATGGATGACCTTGCATTTTCGTCAAAATTTCAACCATGGCCATAGGGACGGGTGAAATAGCTCAAGTGATGTAGTTGGATGTTCCTTCAAATGGCCATAACCTCGTAGCCATGTGTCCTAGCATGATGATTAAGACAGTTTTGGAAAGGTATTTAAGTGTTCTACAAGATCTGTACAAAGCTTAAAAGATCAAATTCATTTTTAGTCTAGTAAATCGCCTCTGAATGCATTGTACTCGGGAAAACCTGTCAATTTGAGCATGTGTTTAAAGGGTATTATGAAACTTTTTCATCGCCAAGATCCTTGTTATTGTGTCCCAGGGCTTTGGTTTGCTTATTCATTAAGGCGCAATGACATAAAAACGATAATGGATGACCTTGCATTTTCGTCAAAATTTCAACCATGGCCATAGGGACGGGTGAAAAAGGTCAAGTGATGTAGTTGGATGTTCCTTCAAATGGCCATAACCTCGTAGCCATGTGTCCTAGCGTGATGATTAAGACAGTTTTGGAAAGGTATTGAAGTGGTCTACAAGATCTGTACATTGATTGAAAGATCAAAGTCACTTTCAGTGTAGTAAATGGCCTCTGAATGCATTGTACTCGGGACAACCTGTCGATTTGCGCATGTATTTAAAGGGTAAAGTGACCCATTATGAAACTTTTTCATCGCCAAGATCCTTGTTATTGTGTCCCAGGGCTTTGATTTGCTTATTCATGAAGGCCCAATGACATAAAAACGATAATGGATGACCTTGCATTTTCGTCAAAATTTCAACCATGGCCATAGGGACGGGTGAAATAGCTCAAGTGATGAAGTTGGATGTTCCTTCAAATGGCCATAACTTCGTAGCCATGTGTCCTAGCGTGATGATTAAGACAGTTTTGGAAAGGTATTGAAGTGGTCTACAAGATCTGTACAAAGGTTAAAAGATCAAATTCATTTTTAGTCTAGTATATCGCCCCTGAATGCATTGTACTCGGGAAAACCTGTCAATTTGAGCATGTGTTTAAAGGGTATTATGAAACTTTTTCATCGCCAAGATCCTTGTTATTGTGTCCCAGGGCTTTGATTTGCTTATTCATGAAGGCCCAATGACATAAAAACGATAATGGATGACCTTGCATTTTCGTCAAAATTTCAACCATGGCCATAGGGACGGGTGAAATAGCTCAAGTGATGTAGTTGGATGTTCCTTCAAATGGCCATAACCTCGTAGCCATGTGTCCTAGCGTGATGATTAAGACAGTTTTGGAAAGGTATTGAAGTGGTCTACAAGATCTGTACATTGATTGAAAGATCAAAGTCACTTTCAGTGTAGTAAATGGCCTCTGAATGCATTGTACTCGGGACAACCTGTCGATTTGCGCATGTATTTAAAGGGTAAAGTGACCCATTATGAAACTTTTTCATCGCCAAGATCCTTGTTATTGTGTCCCAGGGCTTTGATTTGCTTTTTCATGAAGGCCCAATGACATAAAAACGATAATGGATGACCTTGCATTTTCGTCAAAATTTCAACCATGGCCATAGGGACGGGTGAAAAAGCTCAAGTGATGTAGTTGGATGTTCCTTCAAATGGCCATAACTTCGTAGCCATGTGTCCTTGCATGATGATTAAGACAGTTTTGGAAAGGTATTGAAGTGTTCTACAAGATCTGTGCAAAGGTTAAAAGATCAAATTCATTTTTAGTCTAGTAAATCGCCTCTGAATGCATTGTACTCGGGAAAACCTGTCAATTTGAGCATGTGTTTAAAGGGTATTATGAAACTTTTTCATCGCCAAGATCCTTGTTATTGTGTCCCAGGGCTTTGGTTTGCTTATTCATGAAGGCCCAATGACATAAAAACGATAATGGATGACCTTGCATTTTCGTCAAAATTTCAACCATGGCCATAGGGACGGGTGAAATAGCTCAAGTGATGTGGTTGGATGTTCCTTCAAATGGCCATAACTTCGTAGCCATGCGTCCTAGCGTGATGATTAAGACAGTTTTGGAAAGGTATTGAAGTGTTCTACAAGATCTGTACAAAGGTTAAAAGATCAAATTCATTTTTAGTCTAGTAGATCGCCTCTGAATGCATTGTACTCGGGAAAACCTGTCAATTTGAGCATGTGTTTAAAGGGTATTATGAAACTTTTTCATCGCCAAGATCCTTGTTATTGTGTCCCAGGGCTTTGGTTTGCTTATTCATGAAGGCCCAATGACATAAAAACGATAATGGATGACCTTGCATTTTCGTCAAAATTCCAACCATGGCCATAGGGACGGGTGAAATAGCTCAAGTGATGTAGTTGGATGTTCCTTCAAATGGCCATAACTTCGTAGCCATGTGTCCTTGCATGATGATTAAGACAGTTTTGGAAAGGTATTGAAGTGTTCTACAAGATCTGTACAAAGGTTAAAAGATCAAATGCATTTTTAGTCTAGTAAATCGCCTCTGAATGCATTGTACTCGGGAAAACCTGTCAATTTGAGCATGTGTTTAAAGGGTATTATGAAACTTTTTCATCGCCAAGATCCTTGTTATTGTGTCCCAGGGCTTTGATTTGCTTATTCATGAAGGCCCAATGACATAAAAACGATAATGGATGACCTTGCATTTTCGTCAAAATTTCAACCATGGCCATAGGGACGGGTGAAAAAGCTCAAGTGATGTAGTTGGATGTTCCTTCAAATGGCCATAACTTCGTAGCCATGTGTCCTTGCGTGATGATTAAGACAGTTTTGGAAAGGTATTGAAGTGTTCTACAAGATCTGTACAAAGGTTAAAAGATCAAATTCATTTTTAGTCTAGTAAATCGCCTCTGAATGCATTGTACTCGGGAAAACCTGTCAATTTGAGCATGTGTTTAAAGGGTATTATGAAACTTTTTCATCGCCAAGATCCTTGTTATTGTGTCCCAGGGCTTTGGTTTGCTTATTCATGAAGGCCCAATGACATAAAAACGATAATGGATGACCTTGCATTTTCGTCAAAATTTCAACCATGGCCATAGGGACGGGTGAAAAAGCTCAAGTGATGTAGTTGGATGTTCCTTCAAATGGCCATAACTTCGTAGCCATGTGTCCTTGCGTGATGATTAAGACAGTTTTGGAAAGGTATTGAAGTGGTCTACAAGATCTGTACATCGGTTAAAAGATCAAATTCACTTTTAGTCTAGTAAATCGCCTCTGAATGCATTGTACTCGGGAAAACCTGTCAATTTGAGCATGTGTTTAAAGGGTATTATGAAACTTTTTCATCGCCAAGATCCTTGTTATTGTGTCCCAGGGCTTTGGTTTGCTTATTCATGAAGGCCCAATGACATAAAAACGATAATGGATGACCTTGCATTTTCGTCAAAATTCCAACCATGGCCATAGGGACGGGTGAAATAGCTCAAGTGATGTAGTTGGATGTTCCTTCAAATGGCCATAACTTCGTAGCCATGTGTCCTAGCATGATGATTAAGACAGTTTTGGAAAGGTATTGAAGTGGTCTACAAGATCTGTACATAGGTTTAAAGATCAAATTCACTTTTAGTCTAGTAAATGGCCTCTGAATGCATTGTACTCGGGAAAACCTGTCAATTTGAGCATGTGTTTAAAGGGTATTATGAAACTTTTTCATCGCCAAGATCCTTGTTATTGTGTCCCAGGGCTTTGGTTTGCTTATTCATGAAGGCGCAATGACATAAAAACGATAATGGATGACCTTGCATTTTCGTCAAAATTTCAACCATGGCCATAGGGACGGGTTAGAAAGCTCAAGTGATGTAGTTGGATGTTCCTTCAAATGGCCATAACTTCGTAGCCATGTGTCCTTGCGTGATGATTAAGACAGTTTTGGAAAGGTATTGAAGTGGTCTACAAGATCTGTACATCGGTTAAAAGATCAAATTCACTTTTAGTCTAGTAAATCGCCTCTGAATGCATTGTACTCGGGAAAACCTGTCAATTTGAGCATGTGTTTAAAGGGTATTATGAAACTTTTTCATCGCCAAGATCCTTGTTATTGTGTCCCAGGGCTTTGGTTTGCTTATTCATGAAGGCCCAATGACATAAAAACGATAATGGATGACCTTGCATTTTCGTCAAAATTTCAACCATGGCCATAGGGACGGGTGAAAAAGCTCAAGTGATGTAGTTGGATGTTCCTTCAAATGGCCATAACCTCGTAGCCATGTGTCCTAGCGTGATGATTAAGACAGTTTTGGAAAGGTATTGAAGTGGTCTACAAGATCTGTACATCGGTTAAAAGATCAAATTCACTTTTAGTCTAGTAAATCGCCTCTGAATGCATTGTACTCGGGAAAACCTGTCGATTTGAGCATGTATTTAAAGGGTAAAGTGACCCATTATGAAACTTTTTCATCGCCAAGATCCTTGTTATTGTGTCCCAGGGCTTTGATTTGCTTATTCATGAAGCCCCAATGACATTAAAACGATAATGGATGACCTTGCATTTTCGTCAAAATTTCAACCATGGCCATAGGGACGGGTGAAAAAGCTCAAGTGATGTAGTTGGATGTTCCTTCAAATGGCCATAACTTCGTAGCCATGTGTCCTTGCGTGATGATTAAGACAGTTTTGGAAAGGTATTGAAGTGTTCTACAAGATCTGTACAAAGGTTAAAAGATCAAATTCATTTTTAGTCTAGTAAATCGCCTCTGAATGCATTGTACTCGGGAAAACCTGTCGATTTGAGCATGTATTTAAAGGGTAAAGTGACCCATTATGAAACTTTTTCATCGCCAAGATCCTTGTTATTGTGTCCCTGGGCTTTGATTTGCTTATTCATGAAGGCCCAATGACATAAAAACGATAATGGATGACCTTGCATTTTCGTCAAAATTTCAACCATGGCCATAGGGACGGGTGAAAAAGCTCAAGTGATGTAGTTGGATGTTCCTTCAAATGGCCATAACTTCGTAGCCATGTGTCCTTGCGTGATGATTAAGGCAGTTTTGGAAAGGTATTGAAGTGTTCTACAAGATCTGTACAAAGGTTAAAAGATCAAATTCATTTTTAGTCTAGTAAATCGCCTCTGAATGCATTGTACTCGGGAAAACCTGTCAATTTGAGCATGTGTTTAAAGGGTATTATGAAACTTTTTCATCGCCAAGATCCTTGTTATTGTGTCCCAGGGCTTTGGTTTGCTTATTCATGAAGGCCCAATGACATAAAAACGATAATGGATGACCTTGCATTTTCGTCAAAATTTCAACCATGGCCATAGGGACGGGTGAAAAAGCTCAAGTGATGTAGTTGGATGTTCCTTCAAATGGCCATAACTTCGTAGCCATGTGTCCTAGCATGATGATTAAGACAGTTTTGGAAAGGTATTGAAGTGTTCTACAAGATATGTACATTGATTGAAAGATCAAAGTCACTTTCAGTGTAGTAAATGGCCTCTGAATGCATTGTACTCGGGAAAACCTGTCAATTTGCGCATGTATTTAAAGGGTAAAGTGACTCATTATGAAACTTTTTCATCGCCAAGATCCTTGTTATTGTGTCCCAGGGCTTTGATTTGCTTATTCATGAAGCCCCAATGACATTAAAACGATAATGGATGACCTTGCATTTTCGTCAAAATTTCAACCATGGCCATAGGGACGGGTGAAAAAGCTCAAGTGATGTAGTTGGATGTTCCTTCAAATGGCCATAACTTCGTAGCCATGTGTCCTTGCGTGATGATTAAGACAGTTTTGGAAAGGTATTGAGGTGTTCTACAAGATCTGTACAAAGGTTAAAAGATCAAATTCATTTTTAGTCTAGTAAATCGCCTCTGAATGCATTGTACTCGGGAAAACCTGTCAATTTGAGCATGTGTTTAAAGGGTATTATGAAACTTTTTCATCGCCAAGATCCTTGTTATTGTGTCCCAGGGCTTTGGTTTGCTTATTCATGAAGGCCCAATGACATAAAAACGATAATGGATGACCTTGCATTTTCGTCAAAATTTCAACCATGGCCATAGGGACGGGTGAAAAAGCTCAAGTGATGTAGTTGGATGTTCCTTCAAATGGCCATTACTTCGTAGCCATGTGTCCTTGCATGATGATTAAGACAGTTTTGGAAAGGTATTGAAGTGTTCTACAAGATCTGTACAAAGGTTAAAAGATCAAATTCATTTTTAGTCTAGTAAATCGCCTCTGAATGCATTGTACTCGGGAAAACCTGTCAATTTGAGCATGTGTTTAAAGGGTATTATGAAACTTTTTCATCGCCAAGATCCTTGTTATTGTGTCCCAGGGCTTTGGTTTGCTTATTCATGAAGGCCCAATGACATAAAAACGATAATGGATGACCTTGCATTTTCGTCAAAATTTCAACCATGGCCATAGGGACGGGTTAGAAAGCTCAAGTGATGTAGTTGGATGTTCCTTCAAATGGCCATAACTTCGTAGCCATGTGTCCTTGCGTGATGATTAAGACAGTTTTGGAAAGGTATTGAAGTGTTCTACAAGATCTGTACAAACGTTAAAAGAACAAATTCATTTTTAGTCTAGTAAATCGCCTCTGAATGCATTGTACTCGGGAAAACCTGTCAATTTGAGCATGTGTTTAAAGGGTATTATGAAACTTTTTCATCGCCAAGATCCTTGTTATTGTGTCCCAGGGCTTTGGTTTGCTTATTCATGAAGGCCCAATGACATAAAAACGATAATGGATGACCTTGCATTTTCGTCAAAATTTCAACCATGGCCATAGGGACGGGTTAGAAAGCTCAAGTGATGTAGTTGGATGTTCCTTCAAATGGCCATAACTTCGTAGCCATGTGTCCTTGCATGATGATTAAGACAGTTTTGGAAAGGTATTGAAGTGTTCTACAAGATCTGTACAAAGGTTAAAAGATCAAATTCATTTTTAGTCTAGTAAATCGCCTCTGAATGCATTGTACTCGGGAAAACCTGTCAATTTGAGCATGTGTTTAAAGGGTATTATGAAACTTTTTCATCGCCAAGATCCTTGTTATTGTGTCCCAGGGCTTTGGTTTGCTTATTCATGAAGGCCCAATGACATAAAAACGATAATGGATGACCTTGCATTTTCGTCAAAATTTCAACCATGGCCATAGGGACGGGTGAAATAGCTCAAGTGATGTAGTTGGATGTTCCTTCAAATGGCCATAACTTCGTAGCCATGTGTCCTAGCATGATGATTAAGACAGTTTTGGAAAGGTATTGAAGTGTTCTACAAGATCTGTACAAAGCTTAAAAGATCAAATTCATTTTTAGTCTATTAAATCGCCTCTGAATGCATTGTACTCGGGAAAACCTGTCAATTTGAGCATGTGTTTAAAGGGTATTATGAAACTTTTTCATCGCCAAGATCCTTGTTATTGTGTCCCAGGGCTTTGGTTTGCTTATTCATTAAGGCGCAATGACATAAAAACGATAATGGATGACCTTGCATTTTCGTCAAAATTTCAACCATGGCCATAGGGACGGGTTAGAAAGCTCAAGTGATGTAGTTGGATGTTCCTTCAAATGGCCATAACTTCGTAGCCATGTGTCCTAGCGTGATGATTAAGACAGTTTTGGAAAGGTATTGAAGTGTTCTACAAGATCTGTACAAAGCTTAAAAGATCAAATTCATTTTTAGTCTAGTAAATCGCCTCTGAATGCATTGTACTCGGGAAAACCTGTCAATTTGAGCATGTGTTTAAAGGGTATTATGAAACTTTTTCATCGCCAAGATCCTTGTTATTGTGTCCCAGGGCTTTGGTTTGCTTATTCATGAAGGCCCAATGACATAAAAACGATAATGGATGACCTTGCATTTTCGTCAAAATTTCAACCATGGCCATAGGGACGGGTGAAATAGCTCAAGTGATGTAGTTGGATGTTCCTTCAAATGGCCATAACTTCGTAGCCATGTGTCCTAGCGTGATGATTGAGACAGTTTTGGGAAGGTATTGAAGTGGTCTACAAGATCTGCGCATAGGTTTAAAGATCAGAGTCACTGGTAGCCTAGTAAATGGCCTCTGAATGCATTGTACTCGGGAAAACCTGTCAATTTGAGCATGTGTTTAAAGGGTAATATGACCCATAAAGGTTAAGCTCAGAGCAAAGGAACATATAGTAAATTGCCTCTAAAGTTGAAGGTTTTGTGGAAAGTCTTCAAATGTGCTTCGGGGGACTATGACCCAGTATGAAACTTTTACATCGCCAAGATCCTTGTTATTGTGTCCCAGGGCTTTGATTTGCTTATTCATGAAGCCTCAATGGCATAAGAACGATAATGGATGACCTTGCATTTTCGTCAAACATTCAAGCATGGCCATGGGGACGGATGAGAAAGCTCAAGTGATGTAGTTGGATGTTCCTTCAAATGGCCATAACTTCGTAGCCATGTGTCCTAGCATGATGATTAAGACAGTTTTGGAAAGGTATTGAAGTGTTCTACAAGATCTGTACAAAGCTTAAAAGATCAAATTCATTTTTAGTCTAGTAAATCGCCTCTGAATGCATTGTACTCGGGAAAACCTGTCAATTTGAGCATGTGTTTAAAGGGTATTATGAAACTTTTTCATCGCCAAGATCCTTGTTATTGTGTCCCAGGGCTTTGGTTTGCTTATTCATGAAGGCCCAATGACATAAAAACGATAATGGATGACCTTGCATTTTCGTCAAAATTTCAACCATGGCCATAGGGACGGGTGAAATAGCTCAAGTGATGTAGTTGGATGTTCCTTCAAATGGCCATAACTTCGTAGCCATGTGTCCTAGCATGATGATTAAGACAGTTTTGGAAAGGTATTGAAGTGTTCTACAAGATCTAAACAAAGCTTAAAAGATCAAATTCATTTTTAGTCTAGTAAATCGCCTCTGAATGCATTGTACTCGGGAAAACCTGTCAATTTGAGCATGTGTTTAAAGGGTATTATGAAACTTTTTCATCGCCAAGATCCTTGTTATTGTGTCCCAGGGCTTTGGTTTGCTTATTCATTAAGGCGCAATGACATAAAAACGATAATGGATGACCTTGCATTTTCGTCAAAATTTCAACCATGGCCATAGGGACGGGTGAAATAGCTCAAGTGATGTAGTTGGATGTTCCTTCAAATGGCCATAACTTCGTAGCCATGTGTCCTAGCGTGATGATTAAGACAGTTTTGGAAAGGTATTGAAGTGTTCTACAAGATCTGTACAAAGGTTAAAAGATCAAATTCATTTTTAGTCTAGTAAATCGCCTCTGAATGCATTGTACTCGGGAAAACCTGTCAATTTGAGCATGTGTTTAAAGGGTATTATGAAACTTTTTCATCGCCAAGATCCTTGTTATTGTGTCCCAGGGCTTTGGTTTGCTTATTCATGAAGGCCCAATGACATAAAAACGATAATGGATGACCTTGCATTTTCGTCAAAATTTCAACCATGGCCATAGGGACGGGTGAAATAGCTCAAGTGATGTAGTTGGATGTTCCTTCAAATGGCCATAACTTCGTAGCCATGTGTCCTAGCATGATGATTAAGACAGTTTTGGAAAGGTATTGAAGTGTTCTACAAGATCTGTACACAGCTTAAAAGATCAAATTCATTTTTAGTCTAGTAAATCGCCTCTGAATGCATTGTACTCGGGAAAACCTGTCAATTTGAGCATGTGTTTAAAGGGTATTATGAAACTTTTTCATCGCCAAGATCCTTGTTATTGTGTCCCAGGGCTTTGGTTTGCTTATTCATTAAGGCGCAATGACATTAAAACGATAATGGATGACCTTGCATTTTCGTCAAAATTTCAACCATGGCCAAAGGGACGGGTGAAATAGCTCAAGTGATGTAGTTGGATGTTCCTTCAAATGGCCATAACCTCGTAGCCATTTGTCCTAGCATGATGATTAAGACAGTTTTGGAAAGGTATTGAAGTGTTCTAGAAGATCTGTACAAAGGTTAAAAGATCAAATTCATTTTTAGTCTAGTAAATCGCCTCTGAATGCATTGTACTCGGGAAAACCTGTCAATTTGAGCATGTGTTTAAAGGGTATTATGAAACTTTTTCATCGCCAAGATCCTTGTTATTGTGTCCCAGGGCTTTGGTTTGCTTATTCATGAAGGCCCAATGACATAAAAACGATAATGGATGACCTTGCATTTTCGTCAAAATTTCAACCATGGCCATAGGGACGGGTGAAATAGCTCAAGTGATGTAGTTGGATGTTCCTTCAAATGGCCATAACTTCGTAGCCATGTGTCCTAGCATGATGATTAAGACAGTTTTGGAAAGGTATTGAAGTGGTCTACAAGATCTGTACATTGATTGAAAGATCAAAGTCACTTTCAGTGTAGTAAATGGCCTCTGAATGCATTGTACTCGGGAAAACCTGTCGATTTGAGCATGTATTTAAAGGGTAAAGTGACCCATTATGAAACTTTTTCATCGCCAAGATCCTTGTTATTGTGTCCCAGGGCTTTGATTTGCTTATTCATGAAGGCCCAATGACATAAAAACGATAATGGATGACCTTGCATTTTCGTCAAAATTTCAACCATGGCCATAGGGACGGGTGAAATAGCTCAAGTGATGTAGTTGGATGTTCCTTCAAATGGCCGTAACCTCGTAGCCATGCGTCCTAGCGTGATGATTAAGACAGTTTTGGAAAGGTATTGAAGTGGTCTACAAGATCTGTACAGTGATTGAACGATCAAAGTCACTTTCAGTGTAGTAAATGGCCTCTGAATGCATTGTACTCGGGAAAACCTGTCGATTTGAGCATGTATTTAAAGGGTAAAGTGACCCATTATGAAACTTTTTCATCGCCAAGATCCTTGTTATTGTGTCCCAGGGCTTTGATTTGCTTATTCATGAAGGCCCAATGACATAAAAACGATAATGGATGACTTTGCATTTTCGTCAAAATTTCAACCATGGCCATAGGGACGGGTGAAATAGCTCAAGTGATGTAGTTGGATGTTCCTTCAAATGGCCATAACTTCGTAGCCATGTGTCCTTGCGTGATGATTAAGACAGTTTTGGAAAGGTATTGAAGTGTTCTACAAGATCTGTACAAAGGTTAAAAGATCAAATTCATTTTTAGTCTAGTAGATCGCCTCTGAATGCATTGTACTCGGGAAAACCTGTCAATTTGAGCATGTGTTTAAAGGGTATTATGAAACTTTTTCATCGCCAAGATCCTTGTTATTGTGTCCCAGGGCTTTGGTTTGCTTATTCATGAAGGCCCAGTGACATAAAAACGATAATGGATGACCTTGCATTTTCGTCAAAATTTCAACCATGACCATAGGGACGGGTGAAATAGCTCAAGTGATGTAGTTGGATGTTCCTTCAAATGGCCATAACTTCGTAGCCATGTGTCCTAGCATGATGATTAAGACAGTTTTGGAAAGGTATTGAAGTGTTCTAGAAGATCTGTACAAAGCTTAAAAGATCAAATTCATTTTTAGTCTAGTAAATCGCCTCTGAATGCATTGTACTCGGGAAAACCTGTCAATTTGAGTATGTGTTTAAAGGGTATTATGAAACTTTTTCATCGCCAAGATCCTTGTTATTGTGTCCCAGGGCTTTGGTTTGCTTATTAATGAAGGCCCAATGACATAAAAACGATAATGGATGACCTTGCATTTTCGTCAAAATTTCAACCATGGCCATAGGGACGGGTGAAAAAGCTCAAGTGATGTAGTTGGATGTTCCTTCAAATGGCCATAACTTCGTAGCCATGTGTCCTTGCGTGATGATTAAGACAGTTTTGGAAAGGTATTGAAGTGTTTTACAAGATCTGTACAAAGGTTAAAAGATCAAATTCATGTTTAGTCTAGTAAATCGCCTCTGAATGCATTGTACTCGGGAAAACCTGTCAATTTGAGCATGTGTTTAAAGGGTATTATGAAACTTTTTCATCGCCAAGATCCTTGTTATTGTGTCCCAGGGCTTTGGTTTGCTTATTCATGAAGGCCCAGTGACATAAAAACGATAATGGATGACCTTGCATTTTCGTCAAAATTTCAACCATGGCCATAGGGACGGGTGAAATAGCTCAAGTGATGAAGTTGGATGTTCCTTCAAATGGCCATAACTTCGTAGCCATGTGTCCTTGCGTGATGATTAAGACAGTTTTGGAAAGGTATTGAAGTGGTCTACAAGATCTGTACAAAGGTTAAAAGATCAAATTCATTTTTAGTCTAGTAAATCGCCTCTGAATGCATTGTACTCGGGAAAACCTGTCAATTTGAGCATGTGTTTAAAGGGTATTATGAAACTTTTTCATCGCCAAGATCCTTGTTATTGTGTCCCAGGGCTTTGGTTTGCTTATTCATGAAGGCCCAATGACATAAAAACGATAATGGATGACCTTGCATTTTCGTCAAAATTTCAACCATGGCCATAGGGACGGGTGAAAAAGCTCAAGTGATGTAGTTGGATGTTCCTTCAAATGGCCATTACTTCGTAGCCATGTGTCCTAGCGTGATGATTAAGACAGTTTTGGAAAGGTATTGAAGTGGTCTACAAGATCTGTACAAAGGTTAAAAGATCAAATTCATTTTTAGTCTAGTAGATCGCCTCTGAATGCATTGTACTCGGGAAAACCTGTCAATTTGAGCATGTGTTTAAAGGGTATTATGAAACTTTTTCATCGCCAAGATCCTTGTTATTGTGTCCCAGGGCTTTGATTTGCTTATTCATGAAGGCCCAATGACATTAAAACGATAATGGATGACCTTGCATTTTCGTCAAAATTTCAACCATGGCCAAAGGGACGGGTGAAATAGCTCAAGTGATGTAGTTGGATGTTCCTTCAAATGGCCATAACCTCGTAGCCATGTGTCCTAGCGTGATGATTAAGACAGTTTTGGAAAGGTATTGAAGTGGTCTACAAGATCTGTACAAAGGTTAAAAGATCAAATTCAATTTTAGTCTAGTAGATCGCCTCTGAATGCATTGTACTCGGGAAAACCTGTCAATTTGAGCATGTGTTTAAAGGGTATTATGAAACTTTTTCATCGCCAAGATCCTTGTTATTGTGTCCCAGGGCTTTGGTTTGCTTATTCATGAAGGCCCAGTGACATAAAAACGATAATGGATGACCTTGCATTTTCGTCAAAATTTCAACCATTGCCATAGGGACGGGTGAAAAAGCTCAAGTGATGTAGTTGGATGTTCCTTCAAATGGCCATAACTTCGTAGCCATGTGTCCTTGCGTGATGATTAAGACAGTTTTGGAAAGGTATTGTAGTGTTCTACAAGATCTGTACAAAGGTTAAAAGATCAAATTCATTTTTAGTCTAGTAGATCGCCTCTGAATGCATTGTACTCGGGAAAACCTGTCAATTTGAGCATGTGTTTAAAGGGTATTATGAAACTTTTTCATCGCCAAGATCCTTGTTATTGTGTCCCAGGGCTTTGATTTGCTTATTCATGAAGGCCCAATGACATTAAAACGATAATGGATGACCTTGCATTTTCGTCAAAATTTCAACCATGGCCAAAGGGACGGGTGAAATAGCTCAAGTGATGTAGTTGGATGTTCCTTCAAATGGCCATAACCTCGTAGCCATGTGTCCTAGCGTGATGATTAAGACAGTTTTGGAAAGGTATTGAAGTGGTCTACAAGATCTGTACAAAGGTTAAAAGATCAAATTCAATTTTAGTCTAGTAGATCGCCTCTGAATGCATTGTACTCGGGAAAACCTGTCAATTTGAGCATGTGTTTAAAGGGTATTATGAAACTTTTTCATCGCCAAGATCCTTGTTATTGTGTCCCAGGGCTTTGGTTTGCTTATTCATGAAGGCCCAGTGACATAAAAACGATAATGGATGACCTTGCATTTTCGTCAAAATTTCAACCATTGCCATAGGGACGGGTGAAAAAGCTCAAGTGATGTAGTTGGATGTTCCTTCAAATGGCCATAACTTCGTAGCCATGTGTCCTTGCGTGATGATTAAGACAGTTTTGGAAAGGTATTGTAGTGTTCTACAAGATCTGTACAAAGGTTAAAAGATCAAATTCATTTTTAGTCTAGTAGATCGCCTCTGAATGCATTGTACTCGGGAAAACCTGTCAATTTGAGCATGTGTTTAAAGGGTATTATGAAACTTTTTCATCGCCAAGATCCTTGTTATTGTGTCCCAGGGCTTTGGTTTGCTTATTCATGAAGGCCCAGTGACATAAAAACGATAATGGATGACCTTGCATTTTCGTCAAAATTTCAACCATGGCCATAGGGACGGGTGAAATAGCTCAAGTGATGAAGTTGGATGTTCCTTCAAATGGCCATAACTTCGTAGCCATGTGTCCTAGCATGATGATTAAGACAGTTTTGGAAAGGTATTGAAGTGTTCTACAAGATCTGTACAAAGGTTAAAAGATCAAATTCATTTTTAGTCTAGTAGATCGCCTCTGAATGCATTGTACTCGGGAAAACCTGTCAATTTGAGCATGTGTTTAAAGGGTATTATGAAACTTTTTCATCGCCAAGATCCTTGTTATTGTGTCCCAGGGCTTTGGTTTGCTTATTCATGAAGGCCCAATGACATAAAAACGATAATGGATGACCTTGCATTTTCGTCAAAATTTCAACCATGGCCATAGGGACGGGTGAAATAGCTCAAGTGATGTAGTTGGATGTTCCTTCAAATGGCCATAACTTCGTAGCCATGTGTCCTAGCATGATGATTAAGACAGTTTTGGAAAGGTATTGAAGTGTTCTACAAGATCTGTACAAAGCTTAAAAGATCAAATTCATTTTTAGTCTAGTAAATCGCCTCTGAATGCATTGTACTCGGGAAACCTGTCAATTTGAGCATGTGTTTAAAGGGTATTATGAAACTTTTTCATCGCCAAGATCCTTGTTATTGTGTCCCAGGGCTTTGGTTTGCTTATTCATGAAGGCCCAATGACATAAAAACGATAATGGATGACTTTGCATTTTCGTCAAAATTTAAAACATTGCCATAGGGACGGGTGAAAAAGCTCAAGTGATGTAGTTGGATGTTCCTTCAAATGGCCATAACTTCGTAGCCATGTGTCCTTGCGTGATGATTAAGACAGTTTTGGAAAGGTATTGAAGTGTTCTACAAGATCTGTACAAAGGTTAAAAGATCAAATTCATTTTTAGTCTAGTAGATCGCCTCTGAATGCATTGTACTCGGGAAAACCTGTCAATTTGAGCATGTGTTTAAAGGGTATTATGAAACTTTTTCATCGCCAAGATCCTTGTTATTGTGTCCCAGGGCTTTGGTTTGCTTATTCATGAAGGCCCAATGACATAAAAACGATAATGGATGACCTTGCATTTTCGTCAAAATTTCAACCATGGCCATAGGGACGGGTGAAATAGCTCAAGTGATGAAGTTGGATGTTCCTTCAAATGGCCATAACTTCGTAGCCATGTGTCCTAGCATGATGATTAAGACAGTTTTGGAAAGGTATTGAAGTGTTCTACAAGATCTGTACAAAGGTTAAAAGATCAAATTCATTTTTAGTCTAGTAGATCGCCTCTGAATGCATTGTACTCGGGAAAACCTGTCAATTTGAGCATGTGTTTAAAGGGTATTATGAAACTTTTTCATCGCCAAGATCCTTGTTATTGTGTCCCAGGGCTTTGGTTTGCTTATTCATGAAGGCCCAGTGACATAAAAACGATAATGGATGACCTTGCATTTTCGTCAAAATTTCAACCATTGCCATAGGGACGGGTGAAATAGCTCAAGTGATGTAGTTGGATGTTCCTTCAAATGGCCATAACTTCGTAGCCATGTGTCCTAGCATGATGATTAAGACAGATTTGGAAAGGTATTGAGGTGTTCTACAAGATCTGTACAAAGGTTAAAAGATCAAATTCATTTTTAGTCTAGTAAATCGCCTCTGAATGCATTATACTCGGGAAAACCTCTCAATTTGAGCATGTGTTTAAAGGGTATTATGAAACTTTTTCATCGCCAAGATCCTTGTTATTGTGTCCCAGGGCTTTGGTTTGCTTATTCATGAAGGCCCAATGACATAAAAACGATAATGGATGACCTTGCATTTTCGTCAAAATTTCAACCATGGCCATAGGGACGGGTGAAAAAGCTCAAGTGATGTAGTTGGATGTTCCTTCAAATGGCCATAACCTCGTAGCCATGTGTCCTAGCGTGATGATTAAGACAGTTTTGGAAAGGTATTGAAGTGGTCTACAAGATCTGTACATTGATTGAACGATCAAAGTCACTTTCAGTGTAGTAAATGGCCTCTGAATGCATTGTACTCGGGAAAACCTGTCGATTTGAGCATGTATTTCAAGGGTAAAGTGACCCATTATGAAACTTTTTCATCGCCAAGATCCTTGTTATTGTGTCCCAGGGCTTTGATTTGCTTATTCATGAAGGCCCAATGACATTAAAACGATAATGGATGACCTTGCATTTTCGTCAAAATTTCAACCATGGCCATAGGGACGGGTGAAAAAGCTCAAGTGATGTAGTTGGATGTTCCTTCAAATGGCCATAACTTCGTAGCCATGTGTCCTTGCGTGATGATTAAGACAGTTTTGGAAAGGTATTGAAGTGTTCTACAAGATCTGTACATTGATTGAAAGATCAAAGTCACTTTCAGTGTAGTAAATGGCCTCTGAATGCATTGTACTCGGGAAAACCTGTCGATTTGCGCATGTATTTAAAGGGTAAAGTGACTCATTATGAAATTTTTTCATCGCCAAGATCCTTGTTATTGTGTCCCAGGGCTTTGATTTGCTTATTCATGAAGCCCCAATGACATTAAAACGATAATGGATGACCTTGCATTTTCGTCAAAATTTCAACCATGGCCAAAGGGACGGGTGAAATAGCTCAAGTGATGTAGTTGGATGTTCCTTCAAATGGCCATAACCTCGTAGCCATGTGTCCTTGCGTGATGATTAAGACAGTTTTGGTAAGGTATTGAAGTGTTCTAGAAGATCTGTACAAAGGTTAAAAGATCAAATTCATTTTTAGTCTAGTAAATCGCCTCTGAATGCATTGTACTCGGGAAAACCTGTCAATTTGAGCATGTGTTTAAAGGGTATTATGAAACTTTTTCATCGCCAAGATCCTTGTTATTGTGTCCCAGGGCTTTGGTTTGCTTATTCATGAAGGCCCAATGACATAAAAACGATAATTGATGACCTTGCATTTTCGTCAAAATTTCAACCATGGCCATAGGGACGGGTGAAATAGCTCAAGTGATGTAGTTGGATGTTCCTTCAAATGGCCATAACTTCGTAGCCATGTGTCCTAGCGTGATGATTAAGACAGTTTTGGAAAGGTATTGAGGTGGTCTACAAGATCTGTACATAGGTTTAAAGATCAAATTCACTTTTAGTCTAGTAAATGGCCTCTGAATGCATTGTACTCGGGAAAACCTGTCAATTTGAGCATGTGTTTAAAGGGTATTATGAAACTTTTTCATCGCCAAGATCCTTGTTATTGTGTCCCAGGGCTTTGGTTTGCTTATTCATGAAGGCTCAATGACATAAAAACGATAATGGATGACCTTGCATTTTCGTCAAAATTTCAACCATGGCCATAGGGACGGGTGAAATAGCTCAAGTGATGTAGTTGGATGTTCCTTCAAATGGCCATAACTTCGTAGCCATGTGTCCTTGCGTGATGATTAAGACAGTTTTGGAAAGGTATTGAAGTGTTCTACAAGATCTGTACAAAGGTTAAAAGATCAAATTCATTTTTAGTCTAGTAAATCGCATCTGAATGCATTGTACTCGGGAAAACCTGTCAATTTGAGCATGTGTTTAAAGGGTATTATGAAACTTTTTCATCGCCAAGATCCTTGTTATTGTGTCCCAGGGCTTTGGTTTGCTTATTCATGAAGGCCCAATGACATAAAAACGATAATGGATGACCTTGCATTTTCGTCAAAATTTCAACCATGGCCATAGGGACGGGTGAAATAGCTCAAGTGATGTAGTTGGATGTTCCTTCAAATGGCCATAACTTCGTAGCCATGTGTCCTTGCGTGATGATTAAGACAGTTTTGGAAAGGTATTGAAGTGTTCTACAAGATCTGTACAAAGGTTAAAAGATCAAATTCACTTTTAGTCTAGTAAATGGCCTTTGAATGCATTGTACTCGGGAAAACCTGTCAATTTGAGCATGTGTTTAAAGGGTATTATGAAACTTTTTCATCGCCAAGATCCTTGTTATTGTGTCCCAGGGCTTTGGTTTGCTTATTCATGAAGGCTCAATGACATAAAAACGATAATGGATGACCTTGCATTTTCGTCAAAATTTCAACCATGGCCAAAGGGACGGGTGAAATAGCTCAAGTGATGTAGTTGGATGTTCCTTCAAATGGCCATAACTTCGTAGCCATGTGTCCTTGCGTTATGATTAAGACAGTTTTGGAAAGGTATTGAAGTGTTCTACAAGATCTGTACAAAGGTTAAAAGATCAAATTCATTTTTAGTCTAGTAAATCGCCTCTGAATGCATTGTACTCGGGAAAACCTGTCAATTTGAGCATGTGTTTAAAGGGTAATATGAAACTTTTTCATCGCCAAGATCCTTGTTATTGTGTCCCAGGGCTTTGGTTTGCTTATTCATGAAGGCCCAATGACATAAAAACGATAATGGATGACCTTGCATTTTCGTCAAAATTTCAACCATGGCCATAGGGACGGGTGAAATAGCTCAAGTGATGTAGTTGGATGTTCCTTCAAATGGCCATAGCTTCGTAGCCATGTGGCCTAGCGTGATGATTAAGACAGTTTTGGAAAGGTATTGAAGTGTTCTACAAGATCTGTACAAAGGTTAAAAGATCAAATTCATTTTTAGTCTAGTAAATCGCATCTGAATGCATTGTACTCGGGAAAACCTGTCGATTTGAGCATGTATTTAAAGGGTAAAGTGACCCATTATGAAACTTTTTCATCGCCAAGATCCTTGTTATTGTGTCCCAGGGCTTTGGTTTGCTTATTCATGAAGGCCCAGTGACATAAAAACGATAATGGATTAACTTGCATTTTCGTCAAAATTTCAACCATGGCCATAGGGACGGGTGAAATAGCTCAAGTGATGTAGTTGGATGTTCCTTCAAATGGCCATAGCTTCGTAGCCATGTGGCCTAGCGTGATGATTAAGACAGTTTTGGAAAGGTATTGAAGTGGTCTACAAGATCTGTACATTGATTGAAAGATCAAAGTCACTTTCAGTGTAGTAAATGGCCTCTGAATGCATTGTACTCGGGAAAACCTGTCGATTTGAGCATGTATTTAAAGGGTAAAGTGACCCATTATGAAACTTTTTCATCGCCAATATCCTTGTTATTGTGTCCCAGGGCTTTGGTTTGCTTATTCATGAAGGCCCAATGACATAAAAACGATAATGGATGACCTTGCATTTTCGTCAAAATTTCAACCATGGCCATAGGGACGGGTGAAAAAGCTCAAGTGATGTAGTTGGATGTTCCTTCAAATGGCCATAACTTCGTAGCCATGTGTCCTTGCGTGATGATTAAGACAGTTTTGGAAAGGTATTGAAGTGTTCTACAAGATCTGTACAAAGGTTAAAAGATCAAATTCATTTTTAGTCTAGTAAATCGCCTCTGAATGCATTGTACTCGGGAAAACCTGTAAATTTGAGCATGTGTTTAAAGGGTATTATGAAACTTTTTCATCGCCAAGATCCTTGTTATTGTGTCCCAGGGCTTTGGTTTGCTTATTCATGAAGGCCCAATGACATAAAAACGATAATGGATGACCTTGCATTTTCGTCAAAATTTCAACCATGGCCATAGGGACGGGTGAAATAGCTCAAGTGATGTAGTTGGATGTTCCTTCAAATGGCCATAACTTCGTAGCCATGTGTCCTTGCGTGATGATTAAGACAGTTTTGGAAAGGTATTGAAGTGTTCTACAAGATCTGTACAAAGGTTAAAAGAACAAATTCATTTTTAGTCTAGTAAATCGCCTCTGAATGCATTGTACTCGGGAAAACCTGTCAATTTGAGCATGTATTTAAAGGGTAAAGTGACCCATTATGAAACTTTTTCATCGCCAAGATCCTTGTTATTGTGTCCCAGGGCTTTGGTTTGCTTATTCATGAAGGCCCAATGACATAAAAACGATAATGGATGACCTTGCATTTTCGTCAAAATTTCAACCATGGCCATAGGGACGGGTTAGAAAGCTCAAGTGATGTAGTTGGATGTTCCTTCAAATGGCCATAACTTCGTAGCCATGTGTCCTAGCGTGATGATTGAGACAGTTTTGGGAAGGTATTGAAGTTGTCTAAAAGATCTGCGCATAGGTTTAATGATCAGAGTCACTGGTAGCCTAGTAAATGGCCTCTGAATGCATTGTACTCGGGAAAACCTGTCAATTTGAGCATGTGTTTAAAGGGTATTATGAAACTTTTTCATCGCCAAGATCCTTGTTATTGTGTCCCAGGGCTTTGGTTTGCTTATTCATGAAGGCCCAATGACATAAAAACGATAATGGATGACCTTGCATTTTCGTCAAAATTTCAACCATGGCCATAGGGACGGGTGAAAAAGCTCAAGTGATGTAGTTGGATGTTCCTTCAAATGGCCATAACTTCGTAGCCATGTGTCCTTGCGTGATGATTAAGACAGTTTTGGAAAGGTATTGAAGTGGTCTACAAGATCTGTACAAAGGTTAAAAGATCAAATTCATTTTTAGTCTAGTAAATGGCCTCTGAATGCATTGTACTCGGGAAAACCTGTCAATTTGAGCATGTGTTTAAAGGGTATTATGAAACTTTTTCATCGCCAAGATCCTTGTTATTGTGTCCCAGGGCTTTGGTTTGCTTATTCATGAAGGCCCAATGACATAAAAACGATAATGGATGACCTTGCATTTTCGTCAAAATTTCAACCATGGCCATAGGGACGGGTGAAAAAGCTCAAGTGATGTAGTTGGATGTTCCTTCAAATGGCCATAACTTCGTAGCCATGTGTCCTAGCATGATGATTAAGACAGTTTTGGAAAGGTATTGAAGTGGTCTACAAGATCTGTACATAGGTTTAATGATCAAATTCACTTTTAGTCTAGTAAATGGCCTCTGAATGCATTGTACTCGGGAAAACCTGTCAATTTGAGCATGTGTTTAAAGGGTATTATGAAACTTTTTCATCGCCAAGATCCTTGTTATTGTGTCCCAGGGCTTTGGTTTGCTTATTCATGAAGGCCCAATGACATAAAAACGATAATGGATGACCTTGCATTTTCGTCAAAATTTCAACCATGGCCATAGGGACGGGTGAAAAAGCTCAAGTGATGTAGTTGGATGTTCCTTCAAATGGCCATAACTTCGTAGCCATGTGTCCTTGCGTGATGATTAAGACAGTTTTGGAAAGGTATTGAAGTGGTCTACAAGATCTGTACATAGGTTTAATGATCAAATTCACTTTTAGTCTAGTAAATGGCCTCTGAATGCATTGTACTCGGGAAAACCTGTCAATTTGAGCATGTGTTTAAAGGGTATTATGAAACTTTTTCATCGCCAAGATCCTTGTTATTGTGTCCCAGGGCTTTGGTTTGCTTATTCATGAAGGCCCAATGACATAAAAACGATAATGGATGACCTTGCATTTTCGTCAAAATTTCAACCATGGCCATAGGGACGGGTGAAAAAGCTCAAGTGATGTAGTTGGATGTTCCTTCAAATGGCCATAACTTCGTAGCCATGTGTCCTTGCGTGATGATTAAGACAGTTTTGGAAAGGTATTGAAGTGGTCTACAAGATCTGTACAAAGGTTAAAAGATCAAATTCATTTTTAGTCTAGTAAATGGCCTCTGAATGCATTGTACTCGGGAAAACCTGTCAATTTGAGCATGTGTTTAAAGGGTATTATGAAACTTTTTCATCGCCAAGATCCTTGTTATTGTGTCCCAGGGCTTTGGTTTGCTTATTCATGAAGGCCCAATGACATAAAAACGATAATGGATGACCTTGCATTTTCGTCAAAATTTCAACCATGGCCATAGGGACGGGTGAAAAAGCTCAAGTGATGTAGTTGGATGTTCCTTCAAATGGCCATAACTTCGTAGCCATGTGTCCTAGCATGATGATTAAGACAGTTTTGGAAAGGTATTGAAGTGTTCTACAAGATCTGTACAAAGGTTAAAAGAACAAATTCATTTTTAGTCTAGTAAATCGCCTCTGAATGCATTGTACTCGGGAAAACCTGTCAATTTGAGCATGTGTTTAAAGGGTATTATGAAACTTTTTCATCGCCAAGATCCTTGTTATTGTGTCCCAGGGCTTTGGTTTGCTTATTCATGAAGGTGCAATGACATAAAAACGATAATGGATGACCTTGCATTTTCGTCAAAATTTCAACCATGGCCATAGGGACGGGTTAGAAAGCTCAAGTGATGTAGTTGGATGTTCCTTCAAATGGCCATAACTTCGTAGCCATGTGTCCTAGCATGATGATTAAGACAGTTTTGGAAAGGTATTGAAGTGTTCTACAAGATCTGTACAAAGGTTAAAAGAACAAATTCATTTTTAGTCTAGTAAATCGCCTCTGAATGCATTGTACTCGGGAAAACCTGTCAATTTGAGCATGTGTTTAAAGGGTATTATGAAACTTTTTCATCGCCAAGATCCTTGTTATTGTGTCCCAGGGCTTTGGTTTGCTTATTCATGAAGGCCCAATGACATAAAAACGATAATGGATGACCTTGCATTTTCGTCAAAATTTCAACCATGGCCATAGGGACGGGTGAAATAGCTCAAGTGATGTAGTTGGATGTTCCTTCAAATGGCCATAACTTCGTAGCCATGTGTCCTAGCATGATGATTAAGACAGTTTTGGAAAGGTATTGAAGTGTTCTACAAAATCTGTACAAAGCTTAAAAGATCAAATTCACTTTTAGTCTAGTAAATGGCCTTTGAATGCATTGTACTCGGGAAAACCTGTCAATTTGAGCATGTGTTTAAAGGGTATTATGAAACTTTTTCATCGCCAATATCCTTGTTATTGTGTCCCAGGGCTTTGGTTTGCTTATTCATGAAGGCCCAATGACATAAAAACGATAATGGATGACCTTGCATTTTCGTCAAAATTTCAACCATGGCCATAGGGACGGGTGAAAAAGCTCAAGTGATGTAGTTGGATGTTCCTTCAAATGGCCATAACTTCGTAGCCATGTGTCCTAGCATGATGATTAAGACAGTTTTGGAAAGGTATTGAAGTGTTCTACAAGATCTGTACAAAGGTTAAAAGATCAAATTAATTTTTAGTCTAGTAAATCGCCTCTGAATGCATTGTACTCGGGAAAACCTGTCAATTTGAGCATGTGTTTAAAGGGTATTATGAAACTTTTTCATCGCCAAGATCCTTGTTATTGTGTCCCAGGGCTTTGGTTTGCTTATTCATGAAGGTGCAATGACATAAAAACGATAATGGATGACCTTGCATTTTCGTCAAAATTTCAACCATGGCCATAGGGACGGGTGAAATAGCTCAAGTGATGTAGTTGGATGTTCCTTCAAATGGCCATAACTTCGTAGCCATGTGTCCTAGCATGATGATTAAGACAGTTTTGGAAAGGTATTGAAGTGTTCTACAAAATCTGTACAAAGCTTAAAAGATCAAATTCACTTTTAGTCTAGTAAATGGCCTTTGAATGCATTGTACTCGGGAAAACCTGTCAATTTGAGCATGTGTTTAAAGGGTATTATGAAACTTTTTCATCGCCAATATCCTTGTTATTGTGTCCCAGGGCTTTGGTTTGCTTATTCATGAAGGCCCAATGACATAAAAACGATAATGGATGACCTTGCATTTTCGTCAAAATTTCAACCATGGCCATAGGGACGGGTGAAATAGCTCAAGTGATGTAGTTGGATGTTCCTTCAAATGGCCATAACTTCGTAGCCATGTGTCCTAGCATGATGATTAAGACAGTTTTGGAAAGGTATTGAAGTGTTCTACAAGATCTGTACAAAGCTTAAAAGATCAAATTCATTTTTAGTCTAGTAAATCGCCTCTGAATGCATTGTACTCGGGAAAACCTGTAAATTTGAGCATGTGTTTAAAGGGTATTATGAAACTTTTTCATCGCCAAGATCCTTGTTATTGTGTCCCAGGGCTTTGGTTTGCTTATTCATGAAGGCCCAATGACATAAAAACGATAATGGATGACCTTGCATTTTCGTCAAAATTTCAACCATGGCCATAGGGACGGGTGAAATAGCTCAAGTGATGTAGTTGGATGTTCCTTCAAATGGCCATAACTTCGTAGCCATGTGTCCTAGCATGATGATTAAGACAGTTTTGGTAAGGTATTGAAGTGTTCTACAAGATCTGTACAAAGGTTTAAAGATCAAATTCACTTTTAGTCTAGTAAATGGCCTCTGAATGCATTGTACTCGGGAAAACCTGTCAATTTGAGCATGTGTTTAAAGGGTATTATGAAACTTTTTCATCGCCAAGATCCTTGTTATTGTGTCCCAGGGCTTTGGTTTGCTTATTCATGAAGCCCCAATGACATAAGAACGATAATGGATGACCTTGCATTTTCGTCAAAATTTCAACCATGGCCATAGGGACGGGTGAAATAGCTCAAGTGATGTAGTTGGATGTTCCTTCAAATGGCCATAACTTCGTAGCCATGTGTCCTAGCATGATGATTAAGACAGTTTTGGTAAGGTATTGAAGTGTTCTACAAGATCTGTACAAAGGTTTAAAGATCAAATTCACTTTTAGTCTAGTAAATGGCCTCTGAATGCATTGTACTCGGGAAAACCTGTCAATTTGAGCATGTGTTTAAAGGGTATTATGAAACTTTTTCATCGCCAAGATCCTTGTTATTGTGTCCCAGGGCTTTGGTTTGCTTATTCATGAAGCCCCAATGACATAAGAACGATAATGGATGACCTTGCATTTTCGTCAAAATTTCAACCATGGCCATAGGGACGGGTGAAATAGCTCAAGTGATGTAGTTGGATGTTCCTTCAAATGGCCATAACTTCGTAGCCATGTGTCCTTGCATGATGATTAAGACAGTTTTGGAAAGGTATTGAAGTGGTCTACAAGCTCTACACATCGGTTAAAAGATCAAATTCACTTTTAGTCTAGTAAATCGCCTCTGAATGCATTGTACTCGGGAAAACCTGTCGATTTGAGCATGTATTTAAAGGGTAAAGTGACCCATTATGAAACTTTTTCATCGCCAAGATCCTTGTTATTGTGTCCCAGGGCTTTGGTTTGCTTATTCATGAAGGCCCAATGACATAAAAACGATAATGGATGACCTTGCATTTTCGTCAAAATTTCAACCATGGCCATAGGGACGGGTTAGAAAGCTCAAGTGATGTAGTTGGATGTTCCTTCAAATGGCCATAACTTCGTAGCCATGTGTCCTAGCATGATGATTAAGACAGTTTTGGAAAGGTATTGAAGTGTTCTACAAGATCTGTACAAAGGTTAAAAGATCAAATTCAATTTTAGTCTAGTAAATCGCCTCTGAATGCATTGTACTCGGGAAAACCTGTCAATTTGAGCATGTGTTTAAAGGGTATTATGAAACTTTTTCATCGCCAAGATCCTTGTTATTGTGTCCCAGGGCTTTGGTTTGCTTATTCATGAAGGCCCAATGACATAAAAACGATAATGGATGACCTTGCATTTTCGTCAAAATTTCAACCATGGCCATAGGGACGGGTGAAATAGCTCAAGTGATGTAGTTGGATGTTCCTTCAAATGGCCATAACTTCGTAGCCATGTGTCCTAGCATGATGATTAAGACAGTTTTGGAAAGGTATTGAAGTGTTCTACAAGATCTGTACAAAGGTTAAAAGATCAAATTCATTTTTAGTCTAGTAGATCGCCTCTGAATGCATTGTACTCGGGAAAACCTGTCAATTTGAGCATGTGTTTAAAGGGTATTATGAAACTTTTTCATCGCCAAGATCCTTGTTATTGTGTCCCAGGGCTTTGGTTTGCTTATTCATGAAGGCCCAATGACATAAAAACGATAATGGATGACCTTGCATTTTCGTCAAAATTTCAACCATGGCCATAGGGACGGGTGAAAAAGCTCAAGTGATGTAGTTGGATGTTCCTTCAAATGGCCATAACTTCGTAGCCATGTGCCCTTGCGTGATGATTAAGACAGTTTTGGAAAGGTATTGAAGTGTTCTACAAGATCTGTACAAAGGTTAAAAGAACAAATTCATTTTTAGTCTAGTAAATCGCCTCTGAATGCATTGTACTCGGGAAAACCTGTCAATTTGAGCATGTATTTAAAGGGTAAAGTGACCCATTATGAAACTTTTTCATCGCCAAGATCCTTGTTATTGTGTCCCAGGGCTTTGGTTTGCTTATTCATGAAGGCGCAATGACATAAAAACGATAATGGATGACCTTGCATTTTCGTCAAAATTTCAACCATGGCCATAGGGACGGGTGAAAAAGCTCAAGTGATGTAGTTGGATGTTCCTTCAAATGGCCATAACTTCGTAGCCATGTGTCCTAGCATGATGATTAAGACAGTTTTGGAAAGGTATTGAAGTGGTCTACAAGATCTGTACAAAGGTTAAAAGATCAAATTCATTTTTAGTCTAGTAAATCGCATCTGAATGCATTGTACTCGGGAAAACCTGTCAATTTGAGCATGTGTTTAAAGGGTATTATGAAACTTTTTCATCGCCAAGATCCTTGTTATTGTGTCCCAGGGCTTTGGTTTGCTTATTCATGAAGGCCCAATGACATAAAAACGATAATGGATGACCTTGCATTTTCGTCAAAATTTCAACCATGGCCATAGGGACGGGTGAAAAAGCTCAAGTGATGAAGTTGGATGTTCCTTCAAATGGCCATAACTTCGTAGCCATGTGTCCTAGCGTGATGATTAAGACAGTTTTAGAAAGGTATTGAAGTGGTCTACAAGATCTGTACAAAGCTTAAAAGATCAAATTCAGTTTTAGTCTAGTAAATCGCCTCTGAATGCATTGTACTCGGGAAAACCTGTCGATTTGAGCATGTGTTTAAAGGGTATTATGAAACTTTTTCATCGCCAAGATCCTTGTTATTGTGTCCCAGGGCTTTGGTTTGCTTATTCATGAAGGCTCAATGACATAAAAACGATAAAGGACGACCTTGCATTTTCGTCAAAATTTCAACCATGGCCATAGGGACGGGTGAAATAGCTCAAGTGATGTAGTTGGATGTTCCTTCAAATGGCCATAACTTCGTAGCCATGTGTCCTAGCATGATGACTAAGACAGTTTTGGAAAGGTATTGAAGTGTTCTACAAGATCTGTACAAAGGTTAAAAGATCAAATTCATTTTTAGTCTAGTAAATCGCCTCTAAATGCATTGTACTCGGGTAACCTGTCAATTTGAGCATGTGTTTAAAGGGTATTAAGAAACTTTTTCATCGCCAAGATCCTTGTTATTGTGTCCCAGGGCTTTGGTTTGCTTATTCATGAAGGCCCAATGACATAAAAACGATAATGGATGACCTTGCATTTTCGTCAAAATTTCAACCATGGCCATAGGGACGGGTGAAAAAGCTCAAGTGATGTAGTTGGATGTTCCTTCAAATGGCCATAACTTCGTAGCCATGTGTCCTAGCATGATGATTAAGACAGTTTTGGAAAGGTATTGAAGTGTTCTACAAGATCTGTACATTGATTGAACGATAAAAGTCACTTTCAGTGTAGTAAATGGCCTCTGAATGCATTGTACTCGGGAAAACCTGTCGATTTGAGCATGTATTTAAAGGGTAAAGTGACCCATTATGAAACTTTTTCATCGCCAAGATCCTTGTTATTGTGTCCCAGGGCTTTGGTTTGCTTATTCATGAAGCCCCAATGACATTAAAACGATAAAGGACGACCTTGCATTTTCGTCAAAATTTCAACCATGGCCATAGGGACGGGTGAAAAAGCTCAAGTGATGTAGTTGGATGTTCCTTCAAATGGCCATAACTTCGTAGCCATGTGTCCTAGCATGATGATTAAGACAGTTTTGGAAAGGTATTGAAGTGTTCTACAAGATCTGTACAAAGGTTAAAAGATCAAATTCATTTTTAGTCTAGTAAATCGCATCTGAATGCATTGTACTCGGGAAAACCTGTCGATTTGAGCATGTATTTAAAGGGTAAAGTGACCCATTATGAAACTTTTTCATCGCCAAGATCCTTGTTATTGTGTCCCAGGGCTTTGGTTTGCTTATTCATGAAGGCCCAATGACATAAAAACGATAATGGATGACCTTGCATTTTCGTCAAAATTTCAACCATGGCCATAGGGACGGGTGAAAAAGCTCAAGTGATGTAGTTGGATGTTCCTTCAAATGGCCATAACTTCGTAGCCATGTGTCCTAGCATGATGATTAAGACAGTTTTGGAAAGGTATTGAAGTGTTCTACAAGATCTGTACATTGATTGAACGATAAAAGTCACTTTCAGTGTAGTAAATGGCCTCTGAATGCATTGTACTCGGGAAAACCTGTCGATTTGAGCATGTATTTAAAGGGTAAAGTGACCCATTATGAAACTTTTTCATCGCCAAGATCCTTGTTATTGTGTCCCAGGGCTTTGGTTTGCTTATTCATGAAGCCCCAATGACATTAAAACGATAAAGGACGACCTTGCATTTTCGTCAAAATTTCAACCATGGCCAAAGGGACGGGTGAAAAAGCTCAAGTGATGTAGTTGGATGTTCCTTCAAATGGCCATAACTTCGTAGCCATGTGTCCTAGCGTGATGATTGAGACAGTTTTGGGAAGGTATTGAAGTGGTCTACAAGATCTGTACATAGGTTTAAAGATCAAATTCACTTTTAGTCTAGTAAATGGCCTCTGAATGCATTGTACTCGGGAAAACCTGTCAATTTGAGCATGTGTTTAAAGGGTATTATGAAACTTTTTCATCGCCAAGATCCTTGTTATTGTGTCCCAGGGCTTTGGTTTGCTTATTCATGAAGGCTCAATGACATAAAAACGATAATGGATGACCTTGCATTTTCGTCAAAATTTCAACCATGGCCATAGGGACGGGTGAAATAGCTCAAGTGATGTAGTTGGATGTTCCTTCAAATGGCCATAACTTCGTAGCCATGTGTCCTTGCGTGATGATTAAGTCAGTTTTGGAAAGGTATTGAAGTGTTCTACAAGATCTGTACATTGATTGAACGATAAAAGTCACTTTCAGTGTAGTAAATGGCCTCTGAATGCATTGTACTCGGGAAAACCTGTCGATTTGAGCATGTATTTAAAGGGTAAAGTGACCCATTATGAAACTTTTTCATCGCCAAGATCCTTGTTATTGTGTCCCAGGGCTTTGGTTTGCTTATTCATGAAGCCCCAATGACATTAAAACGATAAAGGACGACCTTGCATTTTCGTCAAAATTTCAACCATGGCCAAAGGGACGGGTGAAAAAGCTCAAGTGATGTAGTTGGATGTTCCTTCAAATGGCCATAACCTCGTAGCCATGTGTCCTTGCGTGATGATTAAGACAGTTTTGGAAAGGTATTGAAGTGTTCTACAAGATCTGTACAAAGGTTAAAAGATCAAATTCACTTTTAGGCTAGTAAATGGCCTCTGAATGCATTGTACTCGGGAAAACCTGTCGATTTGAGCATGTATTTAAAGGGTAAAGTGACCCATTATGAAACTTTTTCATCGCCAAGATCCTTGTTATTGTGTCCCAGGGCTTTGATTTGCTTATTCATGAAGGCCCAATGACATTAAAACGATAATGGATGACCTTGCATTTTCGTCAAAATTTCAACCATGGCCAAAGGGACGGGTGAAATAGCTCAAGTGATGTAGTTGGATGTTCCTTCAAATGGCCATAACCTCGTAGCCATGTGTCCTTGCGTGATGATTAAGACAGTTTTGGAAAGGTATTGAAGTGTTCTACAAGATCTGTACAAAGGTTAAAAGATCAAATTCACTTTTAGGCTAGTAAATGGCCTCTGAATGCATTGTACTCGGGAAAACCTGTCGATTTGAGCATGTATTTAAAGGGTAAAGTGACCCATTATGAAACTTTTTCATCGCCAAGATCCTTGTTATTGTGTCCCAGGGCTTTGATTTGCTTATTCATGAAGGCCCAATGACATAAAAACGATAATGGATGACCTTGCATTTTCGTCAAAATTTCAACCATGGCCATAGGGACGGGTGAAAAAGCTCAAGTGATGTAGTTGGATGTTCCTTCAAATGGCCATAACTTCGTAGCCATGTGTCCTTGCGTGATGATTAAGACAGTTTTGGAAAGGTATTGAAGTGGTCTACAAGATCTGTACAAAGGTTAAAAGATCAAATTCATTTTTAGTCTAGTATATCGCCCCTGAATGCATTGTACTCGGGAAAACCTGTCAATTTGAGCATGTGTTTAAAGGGTATTATGAAACTTTTTCATCGCCAAGATCCTTGTTATTGTGTCCCAGGGCTTTGATTTGCTTATTCATGAAGGCCCAATGACATTAAAACGATAATGGATGACCTTGCATTTTCGTCAAAATTTCAACCATGGCCAAAGGGACGGGTGAAATAGCTCAAGTGATGTAGTTGGATGTTCCTTCAAATGGCCATAACCTCGTAGCCATGTGTCCTAGCGTGATGATTAAGACAGTTTTGGAAAGGTATTGAAGTGTTCTACAAGATCTGTACAAAGGTTAAAAGATCAAATTCATTTTTAGTCTAGTAGATCGCCTCTGAATGCATTGTACTCGGGAAAACCTGTCAATTTGAGCATGTGTTTAAAGGGTATTATGAAACTTTTTCATCGCCAAGATCCTTGTTATTGTGTCCCAGGGCTTTGGTTTGCTTATTCATGAAGGCCCAATGACATAAAAACGATAATGGATGACCTTGCATTTTCGTCAAAATTTCAACCATGGCCATAGGGACGGGTGAAATAGCTCAAGTGATGTGGTTGGATGTTCCTTCAAATGGCCATAACTTCATAGCCATGTGTCCTTGCGTGATGATTAAGACAGTTTTGGAAAGGTATTGAAGTGTTCTACAAGATCTGTACAAAGGTTAAAAGATCAAATTCATTTTTAGTCTAGTAGATCGCCTCTGAATGCATTGTACTCGGGAAAACCTGTCAATTTGAGCATGTGTTTAAAGGGTATTATGAAACTTTTTCATCGCCAAGATCCTTGTTATTGTGTCCCAGGGCTTTGGTTTGCTTATTCATGAAGGCCCAATGACATAAAAACGATAATGGATGACCTTGCATTTTCGTCAAAATTTCAACCATGGCCATAGGGACGGGTGAAATAGCTCAAGTGATGTGGTTGGATGTTCCTTCAAATGGCCATAACTTCGTAGCCATGCGTCCTAGCGTGATGATTAAGACAGTTTTGGAAAGGTATTGAAGTGGTCTACAAGATCTGAACATTGATTGGAAGATCAAAGTCACTGTCAGTGTAGTAAATGGCCTCTGAATGCATTGTACTCGGGAAAACCTGTCGATTTGAGCATGTATTTAAAGGGTAAAGTGACCCATTATGAAACTTTTTCATCGCCAAGATCCTTGTTATTGTGTCCCAGGGCTTTGATTTGCTTATTCATGAAGGCCCAATGACATAAAAACGATAATGGATGACCTTGCATTTTCGTCAAAATTTCAACCATGGCCATAGGGACGGGTGAAAAAGCTCAAGTGATGTAGTTGGATGTTCCTTCAAATGGCCATAACTTCGTAGCCATGTGTCCTTGCGTGATGATTAAGACAGTTTTGGAAAGGTATTGAAGTGTTCTACAAGATCTGTACAAAGGTTAAAAGATCAAATTCATTTTTAGTCTAGTAGATCGCCTCTGAATGCATTGTACTCGGGAAAACCTGTCAATTTGAGCATGTGTTTAAAGGGTATTATGAAACTTTTTCATCGCCAAGATCCTTGTTATTGTGTCCCAGGGCTTTGGTTTGCTTATTCATGAAGGCCCAATGACATAAAAACGATAATGGATGACCTTGCATTTTCGTCAAAATTTCAACCATGGCCATAGGGACGGGTGAAATAGCTCAAGTGATGTGGTTGGATGTTCCTTCAAATGGCCATAACTTCGTAGCCATGCGTCCTAGCGTGATGATTAAGACAGTTTTGGAAAGGTATTGAAGTGGTCTACAAGATCTGTACATTGATTGAACGATCAAAGTCACTTTCAGTGT
Organism: Anopheles coluzzii; assembly: GCF_943734685.1. Taxonomy (NCBI): domain Eukaryota; kingdom Metazoa; phylum Arthropoda; class Insecta; order Diptera; family Culicidae; genus Anopheles; species Anopheles coluzzii. Next base: position 494,909 of record NW_026054447.1, on the reverse strand, counting down.
AGTAAATGGCCTCTGAATGCATTGTACTCGGGAAAACCTGTCGATTTGAGCATGTATTTAAAGGGTAAAGTGACCCATTATGAAACTTTTTCATCGCCAAGATCCTTGTTATTGTGTCCCAGGGCTTTGGTTTGCTTATTCATGAAGGCCCAATGACATAAAAACGATAATGGATGACCTTGCATTTTCGTCAAAATTTCAACCATGGCCATAGGGACGGGTGAAAAAGCTCAAGTGATGTAGTTGGATGTTCCTTCAAATGGCCATAACTTCGTAGCCATGTGTCCTAGCATGATGATTAAGACAGTTTTGGAAATGTATTGAGGTGTTCTACAAGATCTGTACATTGATTGAACGATCAAAGTCACTTTCAGTGTAGTAAATGGCCTCTGAATGCATTGTACTCGGGAAAACCTGTCGATTTGAGCATGTATTTAAAGGGTAAAGTGACCCATTATGAAACTTTTTCATCGCCAAGATCCTTGTTATTGTGTCCCAGGGCTTTGGTTTGCTTATTCATGAAGGCCCAATGACATAAAAACGATAATGGATGACCTTGCATTTTCGTCAAAATTTCAACCATGGCCATAGGGACGGGTGAAAAAGCTCAAGTGATGTAGTTGGATGTTCCTTCAAATGGCCATAACTTCGTAGCCATGTGTCCTAGCATGATGATTAAGACAGTTTTGGAAAGGTATTGAAGTGTTCTACAAGATCTGTACAAAGGTTAAAAGAACAAATTCATTTTTAGTCTAGTAAATCGCCTCTGAATGCATTGTACTCGGGAAAACCTGTCAATTTGAGCATGTGTTTAAAGGGTATTATGAAACTTTTTCATCGCCAAGATCCTTGTTATTGTGTCCCAGGGCTTTGGTTTGCTTATTCATGAAGGCCCAATGACATAAAAACGATAATGGATGACCTTGCATTTTCGTCAAAATTTCAACCATGGCCATAGGGACGGGTGAAATAGCTCAAGTGATGTAGTTGGATGTTCCTTCAAATGGCCATAACTTCGTAGCCATGTGTCCTAGCATGATGATTAAGACAGTTTTGGAAAGGTATTGAAGTGTTCTACAAGATCTGTACAAAGGTTAAAAGATCAAATTCATTTTTAGTCTAGTAAATCGCCTCTGAATGCATTGTACTCGGGAAAACCTGTCAATTTGAGCATGTGTTTAAAGGGTATTATGAAACTTTTTCATCGCCAAGATCCTTGTTATTGTGTCCCAGGGCTTTGGTTTGCTTATTCATTAAGGCGCAATGACATAAAAACGATAATGGATGACCTTGCATTTTCGTCAAAATTTCAACCATGGCCATAGGGACGGGTGAAATAGCTCAAGTGATGTAGTTGGATGTTCCTTCAAATGGCCATAACTTCGTAGCCATGTGTCCTTGCATGATGATTAAGACAGTTTTGGAAAGGTATTGAAGTGTTCTACAAGATCTGTACAAAGGTTAAAAGATCAAATTCATTTTTAGTCTAGTAAATCGCCTCTGAATGCATTGTACTCGGGAAAACCTGTCAATTTGAGCATGTGTTTAAAGGGTATTATGAAACTTTTTCATCGCCAAGATCCTTGTTATTGTGTCCCAGGGCTTTGGTTTGCTTATTCATGAAGGCCCAATGACATAAAAACGATAATGGATGACCTTGCATTTTCGTCAAAATTTCAACCATGGCCATAGGGACGGGTGAAAAAGCTCAAGTGATGTAGTTGGATGTTCCTTCAAATGGCCATAACTTCGTAGCCATGTGTCCTAGCGTGATGATTAAGACAGTTTTGGAAAGGTATTGAAGTGGTCTACAAGATCTGTACATAGGTTTAAAGATCAAATTCACTTTTAGTCTAGTAAATGGCCTCTGAATGCATTGTACTCGGGAAAACCTGTCAATTTGAGCATGTGTTTAAAGGGTATTATGAAACTTTTTCATCGCCAAGATCCTTGTTATTGTGTCCCAGGGCTTTGGTTTGCTTATTCATGAAGGCGCAATGACATAAAAACGATAATGGATGACCTTGCATTTTCGTCAAAATTTCAACCATGGCCATAGGGACGGGTGAAAAAGCTCAAGTGATGTAGTTGGATGTTCCTTCAAATGGCCATAACTTCGTAGCCATGTGTCCTTGCGTGATGATTAAGACAGTTTTGGAAAGGTATTGAAGTGTTCTACAAGATCTGTACAAAGGTTAAAAGATCAAATTCATTTTTAGTCTAGTAAATCGCCTCTGAATGCATTGTACTCGGGAAAACCTGTCAATTTGAGCATGTGTTTAAAGGGTATTATGAAACTTTTTCATCGCCAAGATCCTTGTTATTGTGTCCCAGGGCTTTGGTTTGCTTATTCATGAAGGCCCAATGACATAAAAACGATAATGGATGACCTTGCATTTTCGTCAAAATTTCAACCATGGCCATAGGGACGGGTGAAAAAGCTCAAGTGATGTAGTTGGATGTTCCTTCAAATGGCCATAACTTCGTAGCCATGTGTCCTTGCGTGATGATTAAGACAGTTTTGGAAAGGTATTGAAGTGTTCTACAAGATCTGTACAAAGGTTAAAAGATCAAATTCATTTTTAGTCTAGTAAATCGCCTCTGAATGCATTGTACTCGGGAAAACCTGTCAATTTGAGCATGTGTTTAAAGGGTATTATGAAACTTTTTCATCTCCAAGATCCTTGTTATTGTGTCCCAGGGCTTTGGTTTGCTTATTCATGAAGGCCCAGTGACATAAAAACGATAATGGATGACCTTGCATTTTCGTCAAAATTTCAACCATGGCCATAGGGACGGGTGAAATAGCTCAAGTGATGTAGTTGGATGTTCCTTCAAATGGCCATAACTTCGTAGCCATGTGTCCTAGCATGATGATTAAGACAGTTTTGGAAAGGTATTGAGGTGTTCTACAAGATCTGTACAAAGGTTAAAAGATCAAATTCATGTTTAGTCTAGTAAATCGCCTCTGAATGCATTATACTCGGGAAAACCTGTCAATTTGAGCATGTGTTTAAAGGGTATTATGAAACTTTTTCATCGCCAAGATCCTTGTTATTGTGTCCCAGGGCTTTGGTTTGCTTATTCATGAAGGCCCAATAACATAAAAACGATAATGGATGACCTTGCATTTTCGTCAAAATTTCAACCATGGCCATAGGGACGGATGAAAAAGCTCAAGTGATGTAGTTGGATGTTCCTTCAAATGGCCATAACTTCGTAGCCATGTGTCCTTGCGTGATGATTAAGACAGTTTTGGAAAGGTATTGAAGTGTTCTACAAGATCTGTACAAAGGTTAAAAGATCAAATTCATTTTTAGTCTAGTAAATCGCCGCTGAATGCATTATACTCGGGAAAACCTGTCAATTTGAGCATGTGTTTAAAGGGTATTATGAAACTTTTTCATCGCCAAGATCCTTGTTATTGTGTCCCAGGGCTTTGGTTTGCTTATTCATGAAGGCCCAGTGACATAAAAACGATAATGGATGACCTTGCATTTTCGTCAAAATTTCAACCATGGCCATAGGGACGGGTGAAATAGCTCAAGTGATGTAGTGGGATGTTCCTTCAAATGGCCATAACTTCGTAGCCATGTGTCCTAGCATGATGATTAAGACAGTTTTGGAAAGGTATTGAGGTGTTCTACAAGATCTGTACAAAGGTTTAAAGATCAAATTCATTTTTAGTCTAGTAAATCGCCTCTGAATGCATTGTACTCGGGAAAACCTGTCAATTTGAGCATGTGTTTAAAGGGTATTATGAAACTTTTTCATCGCCAAGATCCTTGTTATTGTGTCCCAGGGCTTTGGTTTGCTTAATCATGAAGGCTCAATGACATTAAAACGATAATGGATGACCTTGCATTTTCGTCAAAATTTCAACCATGACCATAGGGACGGGTTAGAAAGCTCAAGTGATGTAGTTGGATGTTCCTTCAAATGGCCATAACTTCGTAGCCATGTGTCCTAGCATGATGATTAAGACAGTTTTGGAAAGGTATTGAAGTGTTCTACAAGATCTGTACATTGATTGAAAGATCAAATTCATTTTTAGTCTAGTAAATCGCCTCTGAATGCATTGTACTCGGGAAAACCTGTCAATTTGAGCATGTGTTTAAAGGGTATTATGAAACTTTTTCATCGCCAAGATCCTTGTTATTGTGTCCCAGGGCTTTGGTTTGCTTATTCATGAAGGCTCAATGACATAAAAACGATAATGGATGACCTTGCATTTTCGTCAAAATTTCAACCATGGCCATAGGGACGGGTGAAATAGCTCAAGTGATGTAGTTGGATGTTCCTTCAAATGGCCATAACTTCGTAGCCATGTGTCCTAGCATGATGATTAAGACAGTTTTGGAAAGGTATTGAGGTGTTCTACAAGATCTGTACAAAGGTTTAAAGATCAAATTCATTTTTAGTCTAGTAAATCGCCTCTGAATGCATTGTACTCGGGAAAACCTGTCAATTTGAGCATGTGTTTAAAGGGTATTATGAAACTTTTTCATCGCCAAGATCCTTGTTATTGTGTCCCAGGGTTTGGTTTGCTTAATCATGAAGGCTCAATGACATTAAAACGATAATGGATGACCTTGCATTTTCGTCAAAATTTCAACCATGGCCATAGGGACGGGTGAAATAGCTCAAGTGATGTAGTTGGATGTTCCTTCAAATGGCCATAACTTCGTAGCCATGTGTCCTAGCATGATGATTAAGACAGTTTTGGAAAGGTATTGAAGTGTTCTACAAGATCTGTACATTGATTGAAAGATCAAATTCATTTTTAGTCTAGTAAATCGCCTCTGAATGCATTGTACTCGGGAAAACCTGTCAATTTGAGCATGTGTTTAAAGGGTATTATGAAACTTTTTCATCGCCAAGATCCTTGTTATTGTGTCCCAGGGCTTTGGTTTGCTTATTCATGAAGGCTCAATGACATTAAAACGATAATGGATGACCTTGCATTTTCGTCAAAATTTCAACCATGACCATAGGGACGGGTTAGAAAGCTCAAGTGATGTAGTTGGATGTTCCTTCAAATGGCCATAACTTCGTAGCCATGTGTCCTTGCGTGATGATTAAGACAGTTTTGGAAAGGTATTGAAGTGTTCTACAAGATCTGTACAAAGCTTAAAAGATCAAATTCATTTTTAGTCTAGTAAATGGCCTCTGAATGCATTGTACTCGGGAAAACCTTTCGATTTGAGCATGTATTTAAAGGGTAAAGTGACCCATTATGAAACTTTTTCATCGCCAAGATCCTTGTTATTGTGTCCCAGGGCTTTGGTTTGCTTATTCATGAAGCCCCAATGACATAAAAACGATAATGGATGACCTTGCATTTTCGTCAAAATTTCAACCATGGCCATAGGGACGGGTGAAAAAGCTCAAGTGATGTAGTTGGATGTTCCTTCAAATGGCCATAACTTCGTAGCCATGTGTCCTTGCGTGATGATTAAGACAGTTTTGGAAAGGTATTGAAGTGTTCTACAAGATCTGTACAAAGGTTAAAAGATCAAATTCATTTTTAGTCTAGTAAATCGTCTCTGAATGCATTGTACTCGGGAAAACCTGTCAATTTGAGCATGTGTTTAAAGGGTATTATGAAACTTTTTCATCGCCAAGATCCTTGTTATTGTGTCCCAGGGCTTTGGTTTGCTTATTCATGAAGCCCCAATGACATAAAAACGATAATGGATGACCTTGCATTTTCGTCAAAATTTCAACCATGGCCATAGGGACGGGTGAAAAAGGTCAAGTGATGTAGTTGGATGTTCCTTCAAATGGCCATAGCTTCGTAGCCATGTGGCCTAGCGTGATGATTAAGACAGTTTTGGAAAGGTATTGAAGTGGTTTACAAGATCTGTACATTGATTGAAAGATCAAAGTCACTTTCAGTGTAGTAAATGGCCTCTGAATGCATTGTACTCGGGAAAACCTGTCAATTTGAGCATGTGTTTAAAGGGTATTATGAAACTTTTTCATCGCCAAGATCCTTGTTATTGTGTTCCAGGGCTTTGGTTTGCTTAATCATGAAGGCTCAATGACATTAAAACGATAATGGATGACCTTGCATTTTCGTCAAAATTTCAACCATGACCATAGGGACGGGTTAGAAAGCTCAAGTGATGTAGTTGGATGTTCCTTCAAATGGCCATAACTTCGTAGCCATGTGTCCTTGCGTGATGATTAAGACAGTTTTGGAAAGGTATTGAAGTGTTCTACAAGATCTGTACAAAGCTTAAAAGATCAAATTCATTTTTAGTCTAGTAAATGGCCTCTGAATGCATTGTACTCGGGAAAACCTTTCGATTTGAGCATGTATTTAAAGGGTAAAGTGACCCATTATGAAACTTTTTCATCGCCAAGATCCTTGTTATTGTGTCCCAGGGCTTTGGTTTGCTTATTCATGAAGGCCCAATGACATAAAAACGATAATGGATGACCTTGCATTTTCGTCAAAATTTCAACCATGGCCATAGGGACGGGTGAAAAAGCTCAAGTGATGTAGTTGGATGTTCCTTCAAATGGCCATAACTTCGTAGCCATGTGTCCTTGCATGATGATTAAGACAGTTTTGGAAAGGTATTGAGGTGTTCTACAAGATCTGTACAAAGGTTAAAAGATCAAATTCATTTTTAGTCTAGTAAATCGCCTCTGAATGCATTGTACTCGGGAACACCTGTCAATTTGAGCATGTGTTTAAAGGGTATTATGAAACTTTTTCATCGCCAAGATCCTTGTTATTGTGTCCCAGGGCTTTGATTTGCTTATTCATGAAGGCCCAATGACATAAAAACGATAATGGATGACCTTGCATTTTCGTCAAAATTTCAACCATGGCCATAGGGACGGGTGAAAAAGCTCAAGTGATGTAGTTGGATGTTCCTTCAAATGGCCATAACTTCGTAGCCATGTGTCCTAGCATGATGATTAAGACAGTTTTGGAAAGGTATTGAGGTGTTCTACAAGATCTGTACAAAGGTTAAAAGATCAAATTCATGTTTAGTCTAGTAAATCGCCTCTGAATGCATTATACTCGGGAAAACCTGTCAATTTGAGCATGTGTTTAAAGGGTATTATGAAACTTTTTCATCGCCAAGATCCTTGTTATTGTGTCCCAGGGCTTTGGTTTGCTTATTCATGAAGGCCCAATAACATAAAAACGATAATGGATGACCTTGCATTTTCGTCAAAATTTCAACCATGGCCATAGGGACGGATGAAAAAGCTCAAGTGATGTAGTTGGATGTTCCTTCAAATGGCCATAACTTCGTAGCCATGTGTCCTTGCGTGATGATTAAGACAGTTTTGGAAAGGTATTGAAGTGTTCTACAAGATCTGTACAAAGGTTAAAAGATCAAATTCATTTTTAGTCTAGTAAATCGCCGCTGAATGCATTATACTCGGGAAAACCTGTCAATTTGAGCATGTGTTTAAAGGGTATTATGAAACTTTTTCATCGCCAAGATCCTTGTTATTGTGTCCCAGGGCTTTGGTTTGCTTATTCATGAAGGCCCAGTGACATAAAAACGATAATGGATGACCTTGCATTTTCGTCAAAATTTCAACCATGGCCATAGGGACGGGTGAAATAGCTCAAGTGATGTAGTTGGATGTTCCTTCAAATGGCCATAACTTCGTAGCCATGTGTCCTAGCATGATGATTAAGACAGTTTTGGAAAGGTATTGAAGTGTTCTATAAGATCTGTACATTGATTGAAAGATCAAAGTCACTTTCAGTGTAGTAAATGGCCTCTGAATGCATTGTACTCGGGAAAACCTGTCAATTTGAGCATGTGTTTAAAGGGTATTATGAAACTTTTTCATCGCCAAGATCCTTGTTATTGTGTCCCAGGGCTTTGGTTTGCTTATTCATGAAGGCCCAGTGACATAAAAACGATAATGGATGACCTTGCATTTTCGTCAAAATTTCAACCATGACCATAGGGACGGGTTAGAAAGCTCAAGTGATGTAGTTGGATGTTCCTTCAAATGGCCATAACTTCGTAGCCATGTGTCCTTGCGTGATGATTAAGACAGTTTTGGAAAGGTATTGAAGTGTTCTACAAGATCTGTACAAAGGTTTAAAGAACAAATTCATTTTTAGTCTAGTAAATCGCCTCTGAATGCATTGTACTCGGGAAAACCTGTCAATTTGAGCATGTGTTTAAAGGGTATTATGAAACTTTTTCATCGCCAAGATCCTTGTTATTGTGTCCCAGGGCTTTGGTTTGCTTATTTATGAAGGCCCAATGACATAAAAACGATAATGGATGACCTTGCATTTTCGTCAAAATTTCAACCATGGCCATAGGGACGGGTGAAATAGCTCAAGTGATGTAGTTGGATGTTCCTTCAAATGGCCATAACTTCGTAGCCATGTGTCCTAGCATGATGATTAAGACAGTTTTGGAAAGGTATTGAAGTGGTCTACAAGATCTGTACAAAGGTTAAAAGATCAAATTCATTTTTAGTCTAGTAAATCGCATCTGAATGCATTGTACTCGGGAAAACCTGTCAATTTGAGCATGTGTTTAAAGGGTATTATGAAACTTTTTCATCGCCAAGATCCTTGTTATTGTGTCCCAGGGCTTTGGTTTGCTTATTCATGAAGGCTCAATGACATAAAAACGATAATGGATGACCTTGCATTTTCGTCAAAATTTCAACCATGGCCATAGCGACGGGTGAAATAGCTCAAGTGATGTAGTTGGATGTTCCTTCAAATGGCCATAACCTCGTAGCCATGTGTCCTAGCGTGATGATTAAGACAGTTTTGGAAAGGTATTGAAGTGGTCTACAAGATCTGTACATTGATTGAACGATCAAAGTCACTTTCAGTGTAGTAAATGGCCTCTGAATGCATTGTACTCGGGAAAACCTGTCGATTTGAGCATGTATTTAAAGGGTAAAGTGACCCATTATGAAACTTTTTCATCGCCAAGATCCTTGTTATTGTGTCCCAGGGCTTTGATTTGCTTATTCATGAAGGCCCAATGACATAAAAACGATAATGGATGACCTTGCATTTTCGTCAAAATTTCAACCATGGCCATAGGGACGGGTGAAATAGCTCAAGTGATGTAGTTGGATGTTCCTTCAAATGGCCATAACTTCGTAGCCATGTGTCCTTGCGTGATGATTAAGACAGTTTTGGAAAGGTATTGAAGTGTTCTACAAGATCTGTACAAAGGTTAAAAGATCAAATTCATTTTTAGTCTAGTATATCGCCCCTGAATGCATTGTACTCGGGAAAACCTGTCAATTTGAGCATGTGTTTAAAGGGTATTATGAAACTTTTTCATCGCCAAGATCCTTGTTATTGTGTCCCAGGGCTTTGGTTTGCTTATTCATGAAGGCCCAATGACATAAAAACGATAATGGATGACCTTGCATTTTCGTCAAAATTTCAACCATGGCCATAGGGACGGGTGAAATAGCTCAAGTGATGTAGTTGGATGTTCCTTCAAATGGCCATAACTTCGTAGCCATGTGTCCTAGCATGATGATTAAGACAGTTTTGGAAAGGTATTGAAGTGGTCTACAAGATCTGTACAAAGGTTAAAAGATCAAATTCATTTTTAGTCTAGTAAATCGCATCTGAATGCATTGTACTCGGGAAAACCTGTCAATTTGAGCATGTGTTTAAAGGGTATTATGAAACTTTTTCATCGCCAAGATCCTTGTTATTGTGTCCCAGGGCTTTGGTTTGCTTATTCATGAAGGCTCAATGACATAAAAACGATAATGGATGACCTTGCATTTTCGTCAAAATTTCAACCATGGCCATAGCGACGGGTGAAATAGCTCAAGTGATGTAGTTGGATGTTCCTTCAAATGGCCATAACCTCGTAGCCATGTGTCCTAGCGTGATGATTAAGACAGTTTTGGAAAGGTATTGAAGTGGTCTACAAGATCTGTACATTGATTGAACGATCAAAGTCACTTTCAGTGTAGTAAATGGCCTCTGAATGCATTGTACTCGGGAAAACCTGTCGATTTGAGCATGTATTTAAAGGGTAAAGTGACCCATTATGAAACTTTTTCATCGCCAAGATCCTTGTTATTGTGTCCCAGGGCTTTGGTTTGCTTATTCATGAAGGCTCAATGACATAAAAACGATAATGGATGACCTTGCATTTTCGTCAAAATTTCAACCATGGCCATAGGGACGGGTGAAATAGCTCAAGTGATGTAGTTGGATGTTCCTTCAAATGGCCATAACTTCGTAGCCATGTGTCCTTGCGTGATGATTAAGACAGTTTTGGAAAGGTATTGAAGTGTTCTACAAGATCTGTACAAAGGTTAAAAGATCAAATTCATTTTTAGTCTAGTAAATCGCATCTGAATGCATTGTACTCGGGAAAACCTGTCAATTTGAGCATGTGTTTAAAGGGTATTATGAAACTTTTTCATCGCCAAGATCCTTGTTATTGTGTCCCAGGGCTTTGGTTTGCTTATTCATGAAGGCCCAATGACATAAAAACGATAATGGATGACCTTGCATTTTCGTCAAAATTTCAACCATGGCCATAGCGACGGGTGAAATAGCTCAAGTGATGTAGTTGGATGTTCCTTCAAATGGCCATAACCTCGTAGCCATGTGTCCTAGCGTGATGATTAAGACAGTTTTGGAAAGGTATTGAAGTGGTCTACAAGATCTGTACATTGATTGAACGATCAAAGTCACTTTCAGTGTAGTAAATGGCCTCTGAATGCATTGTACTCGGGAAAACCTGTCGATTTGAGCATGTATTTAAAGGGTAAAGTGACCCATTATGAAACTTTTTCATCGCCAAGATCCTTGTTATTGTGTCCCAGGGCTTTGATTTGCTTATTCATGAAGGCCCAATGACATAAAAACGATAATGGATGACCTTGCATTTTCGTCAAAATTTCAACCATGGCCATAGGGACGGGTGAAAAAGCTCAAGTCATGTAGTTGGATGTTCCTTCAAATGGCCATAACTTCGTAGCCATGTGTCCTTGCGTGATGATTAAGACAGTTTTGGAAAGGTATTGAAGTGTTCTACAAGATCTGTACAAAGGTTAAAAGATCAAATTCATTTTTAGTCTAGTAAATCGCCTCTGAATGCATTGTACTCGGGAAAACCTGTAAATTTGAGCATGTGTTTAAAGGGTATTATGAAACTTTTTCATCGCCAAGATCCTTGTTATTGTGTCCCAGGGCTTTGGTTTGCTTATTCATGAAGGCCCAATGACATAAAAACGATAATGGATGACCTTGCATTTTCGTCAAAATTTCAACCATGGCCATAGGGACGGGTGAAATAGCTCAAGTGATGTAGTTGGATGTTCCTTCAAATGGCCATAACTTCGTAGCCATGTGTCCTTGCATGATGATTAAGACAGTTTTGGAAAGGTATTGAAGTGTTCTACAAGATCTGTACAAAGGTTAAAAGATCAAATTCATTTTTAGTCTAGTAAATCGCCTCTGAATGCATTGTACTCGGGAAAACCTGTCAATTTGAGCATGTGTTTAAAGGGTATTATGAAACTTTTTCATCGCCAAGATCCTTGTTATTGTGTCCCAGGGCTTTGGTTTGCTTATTCATGAAGGCCCAATAACATAAAAACGATAATGGATGACCTTGCATTTTCGTCAAAATTTCAACCATGGCCATAGGGACGGGTGAAAAAGCTCAAGTCATGTAGTTGGATGTTCCTTCAAATGGCCATAACTTCGTAGCCATGTGTCCTTGCGTGATGATTAAGACAGTTTTGGAAAGGTATTGAAGTGTTCTACAAGATCTGTACAAAGGTTAAAAGATCAAATTCATTTTTAGTCTAGTAAATCGCCTCTGAATGCATTGTACTCGGGAAAACCTGTCAATTTGAGCATGTGTTTAAAGGGTAATATGACCCATAAAGGTTAAGCTCAGAGCAAAGGAACATATAGTAAATTGCCTCTGAAGTTGAAGGTTTTGTGGAAAGTCTTCAAATGTGCTTCGGGGGACTATGACCCAGTATGAAACTTTTACATCGCCAAGATCCTTGTTATTGTGTCCCAGGGCTTTGATTTGCTTATTCATGAAGCCTCAATGGCATAAGAACGATAATGGATGACCTTGCATTTTCGTCAAACATTCAAGCATGGCCATGGGGACGGATGAGAAAGCTCAAGTGATGTAGTTGGATGTTCCTTCAAATGGCCATAATTTCGTAGCCATGTGTCCTTGCGTGATGATTAAGACAGTTTTGGAAAGGTATTGAAGTGGTCTACAAGATCTGCGCATAGGTTTAAAGATCAGAATCACTGGTAGCCTAGTAAATGGCCTCTGAATGCATTGTACTCGGGAAAACCTGTCAATTTGAGCATGTGTTTAAAGGGTATTATGAAACTTTTTCATCGCCAAGATCCTTGTTATTGTGTCCCAGGGCTTTGGTTTGCTTATTCATGAAGGCTCAATGACATAAAAACGATAATGGATGACCTTGCATTTTCGTCAAAATTTCAACCATGGCCATAGGGACGGGTGAAATAGCTCAAGTGATGTAGTTGGATGTTCCTTCAAATGGCCATAACTTCGTAGCCATGTGTCCTTGCGTGATGATTAAGACAGTTTTGGAAAGGTATTGAAGTGTTCTACAAGATCTGTACAAAGGTTTAAAGATCAAATTCATTTTTAGTCTAGTAAATCGCATCTGAATGCATTGTACTCGGGAAAACCTGTCAATTAGAGCATGTGTTTAAAGGGTATTATGAAACTTTTTCATCGCCAAGATCCTTGTTATTGTGTCCCAGGGCTTTGGTTTGCTTATTCATGAAGGCCCAATGACATAAAAACGATAATGGATGACCTTGCATTTTCGTCAAAATTTCAACCATGGCCATAGGGACGGGTGAAATAGCTCAAGTGATGTAGTTGGATGTTCCTTCAAATGGCCATAACTTCGTAGCCATGTGTCCTAGCATGATGATTAAGACAGTTTTGGAAAGGTATTGAAGTGTTCTACAAGATCTGTACAAAGGTTAAAAGATCAAATTCATTTTTAGTCTAGTAAATCGCATCTGAATGCATTGTACTCGGGAAAACCTGTCAATTTGAGCATGTGTTTAAAGGGTATTATGAAACTTTTTCATCGCCAAGATCCTTGTTATTGTGTCCCAGGGCTTTGGTTTGCTTATTCATGAAGGCCCAATGACATAAAAACGATAATGGATGACCTTGCATTTTCGTCAAAATTTCAACCATGGCCATAGCGACGGGTGAAATAGCTCAAGTGATGTAGTTGGATGTTCCTTCAAATGGCCATAACCTCGTAGCCATGTGTCCTAGCGTGATGATTAAGACAGTTTTGGAAAGGTATTGAAGTGGTCTACAAGATCTGTACATTGATTGAACGATCAAAGTCACTTTCAGTGTAGTAAATGGCCTCTGAATGCATTGTACTCGGGAAAACCTGTCGATTTGAGCATGTATTTAAAGGGTAAAGTGACTCATTATGAAACTTTTTCATCGCCAAGATCCTTGTTATTGTGTCCCAGGGCTTTGGTTTGCTTATTCATGAAGCCCCAATGACATAAGAACGATAATGGATGACCTTGCATTTTCGTCAAAATTTCAACCATGGCCATAGGGACGGGTGAAATAGCTCAAGTGATGTAGTTGGATGTTCCTTCAAATGGCCATAACTTCGTAGCCATGTGTCCTAGCGTGATGATTAAGACAGTTTTGGAAAGGTATTGAAGTGGTCTACAAGATCTGTACATCGGTTAAAAGACCAAATTCACTTTTAGTCTAGTAAATCGCCTCTGAATGCATTGTACTCGGGAAAACCTGTCAATTTGAGCATGTGTTTAAAGGGTATTATGAAACTTTTTCATCGCCAAGATCCTTGTTATTGTGTCCCAGGGCTTTGGTTTGCTTATTCATGAAGGCCCAATGACATAAAAACGATAATGGATGACCTTGCATCTTCGTCAAAATTTCAACCATGGCCATAGGGACGGGTGAAATAGCTCAAGTCATGTAGTTGGATGTTCCTTCAAATGGCCATAACTTCGTAGCCATGTGTCCTTGCGTGATGATTAAGACAGTTTTGGAAAGGTATTGAAGTGTTCTACAAGATCTGTACAAAGGTTAAAAGATCAAATTCATTTTTAGTCTAGTAAATCGCATCTGAATGCATTGTACTCGGGAAAACCTGTCAATTTGAGCATGTGTTTAAAGGGTATTATGAAACTTTTTCATCGCCAAGATCCTTGTTATTGTGTCCCAGGGCTTTGGTTTGCTTATTCATGAAGGCCCAATGACATAAAAACGATAATGGATGACCTTGCATTTTCGTCAAAATTTCAACCATGACCATAGGGACGGGTGAAAAAGCTCAAGTGATGTAGTTGGATGTTCCTTCAAATGGCCATAACTTCGTAGCCATGTGTCCTAGCATGATGATTAAGACAGTTTTGGAAAGGTATTGAAGTGGTCTACAAGATCTGTACATTGATTGAACGATCAAAGTTACTTTCAGTGTAGTAAATGGCCTCTGAATGCATTGTACTCGGGAAAACCTGTCAATTTGAGCATGTGTTTAAAGGGTAAAGTGACCCATTATGAAACTTTTTCATCGCCAAGATCCTTGTTATTGTGTCCCAGGGCTTTGGTTTGCTTAATCATGAAGGCTCAATGACATAAAAACGATAATGGATGACCTTGCATTTTCGTCAAAATTTCAACCATGACCATAGGGACGGGTTAGAAAGCTCAAGTGATGTAGTTGGATGTTCCTTCAAATGGCCATAACTTCGTAGCCATGTGTCCTAGCATGATGATTAAGACAGTTTTGGAAAGGTATTGAAGTGGTCTACAAGATCTGTACATTGATTGAACGATCAAAGTCACTTTCAGTGTAGTAAAAGGCCTCTGAATGCATTGTACTCGGGAAAACCTGTCGATTTGAGCATGTATTTAAAGGGTAAAGTGACTCATTATGAAACTTTTTCATCGCCAAGATCCTTGTTATTGTGTCCCAGGGCTTTGGTTTGCTTAATCATGAAGGCTCAATGACATAAAAACGATAATGGATGACCTTGCATTTTCGTCAAAATTTCAACCATGACCATAGGGACGGGTTAGAAAGCTCAAGTGATGTAGTTGGATGTTCCTTCAAATGGCCATAACTTCGTAGCCATGTGTCCTTGCGTGATGATTAAGACAGTTTTGGAAAGGTATTGAAGTGTTCTACAAGATCTGTACAAAGCTTCAAAGATCAAATTCATTTTTAGTCTAGTAAATCGCCTCTGAATGCATTGTACTCGGGAAAACCTGTCAATTTGAGCATGTGTTTAAAGGGTATTATGAAACTTTTTCATCGCCAAGATCCTTGTTATTGTGTCCCAGGGCTTTGGTTTGCTTATTCATGAAGGCCCAATGACATAAAAACGATAATGGATGACCTTGCATTTTCGTCAAAATTTCAACCATGGCCATAGGGACGGGTGAAAAAGCTCAAGTGATGTAGTTGGATGTTCCTTCAAATGGCCATAACTTCGTAGCCATGTGTCCTTGCGTGATGATTAAGACAGTTTTGGAAAGGTATTGAAGTGTTCTACAAGATCTGTACAAAGGTTAAAAGATCAAATTCATTTTTAGTCTAGTAAATCGCATCTGAATGCATTGTACTCGGGAAAACCTGTCAATTTGAGCATGTGTTTAAAGGGTATTATGAAACTTTTTCATGGCCAAGATCCTTGTTATTGTGTCCCAGGGCTTTGGTTTGCTTATTCATGAAGGCCCAATAACATAAAAACGATAATGGATGACCTTGCATTTTCGTCAAAATTTCAACCATGGCCATAGGGACGGGTGAAAAAGCTCAAGTCATGTAGTTGGATGTTCCTTCAAATGGCCATAACTTCGTAGCCATGTGTCCTTGCGTGATGATTAAGACAGTTTTGGAAAGGTATTGAAGTGTTCTACAAGATCTGTACAAAGGTTAAAAGATCAAATTCATTTTTAGTCTAGTAAATCGCCTCTGAATGCATTGTACTCGGGAAAACCTGTCAATTTGAGCATGTGTTTAAAGGGTATTATGAAACTTTTTCATCGCCAAGATCCTTGGTATTGTGTCCCAGGGCTTTGGTTTGCTTATTCATGAAGGCCCAGTGACATAAAAACGATAATGGATGACCTTGCATTTTCGTCAAAATTTCAACCATGGCCATAGGGACGGGTGAAATAGCTCAAGTGATGTAGTTGGATGTTCCTTCAAATGGCCATAACTTCGTAGCCATGTGTCCTAGCATGATGATTAAGACAGTTTTGGAAAGGTATTGAAGTGGTCTACAAGATCTGTACATTGATTGAACGATCAAAGTTACTTTCAGTGTAGTAAATGGCCTCTGAATGCATTGTACTCGGGAAAACCTGTCAATTTGAGCATGTGTTTAAAGGGTAAAGTGACCCATTATGAAACTTTTTCATCGCCAAGATCCTTGTTATTGTGTCCCAGGGCTTTGGTTTGCTTATTCATGAAGGCCCAATGACATAAAAACGATAATGGATGACCTTGCATTTTCGTCAAAATTTCAACCATGGCCATAGGGACGGGTGAAAAAGCTCAAGTGATGTAGTTGGATGTTCCTTCAAATGGCCATAACTTCATAGCCATGTGTCCTTGCGTGATGATTAAGACAGTTTTGGAAAGGTATTGAAGTGTTCTAGAAGATCTGTACAAAGGTTAAAAGATCAAATTCATTTTTAGTCTAGTAAATCGCCTCTGAATGCATTGTACTCGGGAAAACCTGTCAATTTGAGCATGTGTTTAAAGGGTATTATGAAACTTTTTCATCGCCAAGATCCTTGTTATTGTGTCCCAGGGCTTTGGTTTGCTTATTCATGAAGGCCCAATGACATAAAAACGATAATGGATGACCTTGCATTTTCGTCAAAATTTCAACCATGGCCATAGGGACGGGTGAAATAGCTCAAGTGATGTAGTTGGATGTTCCTTCAAATGGCCATAACTTCGTAGCCATGTGTCCTTGCGTGATGATTAAGACAGTTTTGGAAAGGTATTGAAGTGTTCTAGAAGATCTGTACAAAGGTTAAAAGATCAAATTCATTTTTAGTCTAGTAAATCGCATCTGAATGCATTGTACTCGGGAAAACCTGTCAATTTGAGCATGTGTTTAAAGGGTATTATGAAACTTTTTCATCGCCAAGATCCTTGTTATTGTGTCCCAGGGCTTTGGTTTGCTTATTCATGAAGGCCCAATGACATAAAAACGATAATGGATGACCTTGCATTTTCGTCAAAATTTCAACCATGGCCATAGGGACGGGTGAAAAAGCTCAAGTGATGTAGTTGGATGTTCCTTCAAATGGCCATAACTTCATAGCCATGTGTCCTTGCGTGATGATTAAGACAGTTTTGGAAAGGTATTGAAGTGTTCTAGAAGATCTGTACAAAGGTTAAAAGATCAAATTCATTTTTAGTCTAGTAAATCGCCTCTGAATGCATTGTACTCGGGAAAACCTGTCAATTTGAGCATGTGTTTAAAGGGTATTATGAAACTTTTTCATCGCCAAGATCCTTGTTATTGTGTCCCAGGGCTTTGGTTTGCTTATTCATGAAGGCCCAATGACATAAAAACGATAATGGATGACCTTGCATTTTCGTCAAAATTTCAACCATGGCCATAGGGACGGGTGAAATAGCTCAAGTGATGTAGTTGGATGTTCCTTCAAATGGCCATAACTTCGTAGCCATGTGTCCTAGCATGATGATTAAGACAGTTTTGGAAAGGTATTGAAGTGTTCTACAAGATCTGTACATCGGTTAAAAGATCAAATTCACTTTTAGTCTAGTAAATGGCCTCTGAATGCATTGTACTCGGGAAAACCTGTCAATTTGAGCATGTGTTTAAAGGGTATTATGAAACTTTTTCATCGCCAAGATCCTTGTTATTGTGTCCCAGGGCTTTGGTTTGCTTATTCATGAAGGCCCAATGACATAAAAACGATAATGGATGACCTTGCATTTTCGTCAAAATTCCAACCATGGCCATAGGGACGGGTGAAATAGCTCAAGTGATGTAGTTGGATGTTCCTTCAAATGGCCATAACTTCGTAGCCATGTGTCCTTGCATGATGATTAAGACAGTTTTGGAAAGGTATTGAAGTGGTCTACAAGATTTATACATCGGTTTAAAGATCAAATTCATTTTTAGTCTAGTAAATCGCCTCTGAATGCATTGTACTCGGGAAAACCTGTCAATTTGAGCATGTGTTTAAAGGGTATTATGAAACTTTTTCATCGCCAAGATCCTTGTTATTGTGTCCCAGGGCTTTGGTTTGCTTATTCATGAAGGCCCAATGACATAAAAACGATAATGGATGACCTTGCATTTTCGTCAAAATTTCAACCATGGCCATAGGGACGGGTGAAAAAGCTCAAGTGATGTAGTTGGATGTTCCTTCAAATGGCCATAACTTCGTAGCCATGTGTCCTTGCGTGATGATTAAGACAGTTTTGGAAAGGTATTGAAGTGTTCTACAAGATCTGTACAAAGCTTAAAAGATCAAATTCATTTTTAGTCTAGTAAATCGCATCTGAATGCATTGTACTCGGGAAAACCTGTCAATTTGAGCATGTGTTTAAAGGGTATTATGAAACTTTTTCATCGCCAAGATCCTTGTTATTGTGTCCCAGGGCTTTGGTTTGCTTATTCATGAAGGCCCAATGACATAAAAACGATAATGGATGACCTTGCATTTTCGTCAAAATTTCAACCATGGCCATAGGGACGGGTGAAATAGCTCAAGTGATGTAGTTGGATGTTCCTTCAAATGGCCATAACTTCGTAGCCATGTGTCCTAGCATGATGATTAAGACAGTTTTGGAAAGGTATTGAAGTGTTCTACAAGATCTGTAGAAAGGTTAAAAGATCAAATTCATTTTTAGTCTAGTAAATCGCCTCTGAATGCATTGTACTCGGGAAAACCTGTCAATTTGAGCATGTGTTTAAAGGGTATTATGAAACTTTTTCATCGCCAAGATCCTTGTTATTGTGTCCCAGGGCTTTGGTTTGCTTATTCATGAAGGCCCAATAACATAAAAACGATAATGGATGACCTTGCATTTTCGTCAAAATTTCAACCATGGCCATAGGGACGGGTGAAAAAGCTCAAGTCATGTAGTTGGATGTTCCTTCAAATGGCCATAACTTCGTAGCCATGTGTCCTTGCATGATGATTAAGACAGTTTTGGAAAGGTATTGAAGTGTTCTACAAGATCTGTACAAAGGTTAAAAGATCAAATTCATTTTTAGTCTAGTAAATCGCCTCTGAATGCATTGTACTCGGGAAAACCTGTCAATTTGAGCATGTGTTTAAAGGGTATTATGAAACTTTTTCATCGCCAAGATCCTTGTTATTGTGTCCCAGGGCTTTGGTTTGCTTATTCATGAAGGCCCAGTGACATAAAAACGATAATGGATGACCTTGCATTTTCGTCAAAATTTCAACCATGGCCATAGGGACGGGTGAAATAGCTCAAGTGATGTAGTTGGATGTTCCTTCAAATGGCCATAACTTCGTAGCCATGTGTCCTAGCATGATGATTAAGACAGTTTTGGAAAGGTATTGAAGTAGTTTACAAGATCTGTACAAAGGTTAAAAGATCAAATTCATTTTTAGTCTAGTAAATGGCCTCTGAATGCATTGTACTCGGGAAAACCTGTCAATTTGAGCATGTGTTTAAAGGGTATTATGAAACTTTTTTATCGCCAAGATACTTGTTATTGTGTCCCAGGGCTTTGGTTTGCTTATTCATGAAGGCCCAATGACATAAAAACGATAATGGATGACCTTGCATTTTCGTCAAAATTTCAACCATGGCCATAGGGACGGGTGAAATAGCTCAAGTGATGTAGTTGGATGTTCCTTCAAATGGCCATAACCTCGTAGCCATGCGTCCTAGCGTGATGATTAAGACAGTTTTGGAAAGGTATTGAAGTGGTCTACAAGATCTGTACATTGATTGAACGATCAAAGTCACTTTCAGTGTAGTAAATGGCCTCTGAATGCATTGTACTCGGGAAAACCTGTCGATTTGAGCATGTATTTAAAGGGTAAAGTGACCCATTATGAAACTTTTTCATCGCCAAGATCCTTGTTATTGTGTCCCAGGGCTTTGATTTGCTTAGTCATGAAGGCCCAATGACATAAAAACGATAATGGATGACTTTGCATTTTCGTCAAAATTTCAACCATGGCCATAGGGACGGGTGAAATTGCTCAAGTGATGTAGTTGGATGTTCCTTCAAATGGCCATAACTTCGTAGCCATGTGTCCTAGCGTGATGATTAAGACAGTTTTGGAAAGGTATTGAAGTGGTCTACAAGATCTGTACATTGATTGAACGATCAAATTCACTTTTAGTCTAGTAAATGGCCTCTGAATGCATTGTACTCGGGAAAACCTGTCGATTTGAGCATGTATTTAAAGGGTAAAGTGACTCATTATGAAACTTTTTCATCGCCAAGATCCTTGTTATTGTGTCCCAGGGCTTTGGTTTGCTTATTCATGAAGGCCCAGTGACATAAAAACGATAATGGATGACCTTGCATTTTCGTCAAAATTTCAACCATGACCATAGGGACGGGTGAAATAGCTCAAGTGATGTAGTTGGATGTTCCTTCAAATGGCCATAACTTCGTAGCCATGTGTCCTTGCGTGATGATTAAGACAGTTTTGGAAAGGTATTGAAGTGGTCTACAAGATCTGTACATTGATTGAACGATCAAAGTCACTTTCAGTGTAGTAAATGGCCTCTGAATGCATTGTACTCGGGAAAACCTGTCGATTTGAGCATGTATTTAAAGGGTAAAGTGACCCATTATGAAACTTTTTCATCGCCAAGATCCTTGTTATTGTGTCCCAGGGCTTTGATTTGCTTAGTCATGAAGGCCCAATGACATAAAAACGATAATGGATGACCTTGCATTTTCGTCAAAATTCCAACCATGGCCATAGGGACGGGTGAAATAGCTCAAGTGATGTAGTTGGATGTTCCTTCAAATGGCCATAGCTTCGTAGCCATGTGTCCTTGCGTGATGATTAAGACAGTTTTGGAAAGGTATTGAAGTGGTCTACAAGATCTGTACATTGATTGAACGATCAAATTCACTTTTAGTCTAGTAAATGGCCTCTGAATGCATTGTACTCGGGAAAACCTGTCGATTTGAGCATGTATTTAAAGGGTAAAGTGACTCATTATGAAACTTTTTCATCGCCAAGATCCTTGTTATTGTGTCCCAGGGCTTTGGTTTGCTTATTCATGAAGGCCCAGTGACATAAAAACGATAATGGATGACCTTGCATTTTCGTCAAAATTTCAACCATGACCATAGGGACGGGTGAAATAGCTCAAGTGATGTAGTTGGATGTTCCTTCAAATGGCCATAACTTCGTAGCCATGTGTCCTTGCGTGATGATTAAGACAGTTTTGGAAAGGTATTGAAGTGTTCTACAAGATCTGTACAAAGGTTAAAAGATCAAATTCATTTTTAGTCTAGTAAATCGCATCTGAATGCATTGTACTCGGGAAAACCTGTCGATTTGCGCATGAATTTAAAGGGTATTATGAAACTTTTTCATCGCCAAGATCCTTGTTATTGTGTCCCAGGGCTTTGGTTTGCTTATTCATGAAGGCCCAATGACATAAAAACGATAATGGATGACCTTGCATTTTCGTCAAAATTCCAACCATGGCCATAGGGACGGGTGAAATAGCTCAAGTGATGTAGTTGGATGTTCCTTCAAATGGCCATAACTTCGTAGCCATGTGTCCTAGCGTGATGATTAAGACAGTTTTGGAAAGGTATTGAAGTGGTCTACAAGATCTGTACATTGATTGAAAGATCAAAGTCACTTTCAGTCTAGTAAATGGCCTCTGAATGCATTGTACTCGGGAAAACCTGTCGATTTGAGCATGTGTTTAAAGGGTATTATGAAACTTTTTCATCGCCAAGATCCTTGTTATTGTGTCCCAGGGCTTTGGTTTGCTTATTCATGAAGGCCCAATGACATAAAAACGATAATGGATGACCTTGCATTTTCGTCAAAATTTCAACCATGGCCATAGGGACGGGTGAAATAGCTCAAGTGATGTAGTTGGATGTTCCTTCAAATGGCCATAACCTCGTAGCCATGCGTCCTAGCGTGATGATTAAGACAGTTTTGGAAAGGTATTGAAGTGGTCTACAAGATCTGTACATTGATTGAACGATCAAAGTCACTTTCAGTGTAGTAAATGGCCTCTGAATGCATTGTACTCGGGAAAACCTGTCGATTTGAGCATGTATTTAAAGGGTAAAGTGACCCATTATGAAACTTTTTCATCGCCAAGATCCTTGTTATTGTGTCCCAGGGCTTTGATTTGCTTAGTCATGAAGGCCCAATGACATAAAAACGATAATGGATGACTTTGCATTTTCGTCAAAATTTCAACCATGGCCATAGGGACGGGTGAAATTGCTCAAGTGATGTAGTTGGATGTTCCTTCAAATGGCCATAACTTCGTAGCCATGTGTCCTAGCGTGATGATTAAGACAGTTTTGGAAAGGTATTGAAGTGGTCTACAAGATCTGTACATTGATTGAAAGATCAAAGTCACTTTCAGTGTAGTAAATGGCCTCTGAATGCATTGTACTCGGGACAACCTGTCGATTTGCGCATGTATTTAAAGGGTATAGTGACCCATTATGAAACTTTTTCATCGCCAAGATCCTTGTTATTGTGTCCCAGGGCTTTGATTTGCTTATTCATGAAGGCCCAATGACATTAAAACGATAATGGATGACCTTGCATTTTCGTCAAAATTTCAACCATGGCCAAAGGGACGGGTGAAATAGCTCAAGTGATGTAGTTGGATGTTCCTTCAAATGGCCATAACCTCGTAGCCATGTGTCCTAGCGTGATGATTAAGACAGTTTTGGAAAGGTATTGAAGTGGTCTACAAGATCTGTACATTGATTGAACGATCAAAGTCACTTTCAGTGTAGTAAATGGCCTCTGAATGCATTGTACTCGGGAAAACCTGTCAATTTGAGCATGTGTTTAAAGGGTATTATGAAACTTTTTCATCGCCAAGATACTTGTTATTGTGTCCCAGGGCTTTGGTTTGCTTATTCATGAAGGCTCAATGACATAAAAACGATAATGGATGACCTTGCATTTTCGTCAAAATTTCAACCATGGCCATAGGGACGGGTGAAATAGCTCAAGTGATGTAGTTGGATGTTCCTTCAAATGGCCATAACTTCGTAGCCATGTGTCCTTGCGTGATGATTAAGACAGTTTTGGAAAGGTATTGAAGTGTTCTACAAGATCTGTACAAAGGTTAAAAGATCAAATTCATTTTTAGTCTAGTAAATCGCATCTGAATGCATTGTACTCGGGAAAACCTGTCAATTTGAGCATGTGTTTAAAGGGTATTATGAAACTTTTTCATCGCCAAGATACTTGTTATTGTGTCCCAGGGCTTTGGTTTGCTTATTCATGAAGGCCCAATGACATAAAAACGATAATGGATGACCTTGCATTTTCGTCAAAATTTCAACCATGGCCATAGGGACGGGTGAAATAGCTCAAGTGATGTAGTTGGATGTTCCTTCAAATGGCCATAACTTCGTAGCCATGTGTCCTTGCGTGATGATTAAGACAGTTTTGGAAAGGTATTGAAGTGGTCTACAAGATCTGTACATCGGTTAAAAGATCAAATTCACTTTTAGTCTAGTAAATGGCCTCTGAATGCATTGTACTCGGGAAAACCTGTCGATTTGCGCATGTATTTAAAGGGTATTATGAAACTTTTTCATCGCCAAGATCCTTGTTATTGTGTCCCAGGGCTTTGGTTTGCTTATTCATGAAGGCCCAATGACATAAAAACGATAATGGATGACCTTGCATTTTCGTCAAAATTTCAACCATGGCCATAGGGACGGGTGAAATAGCTCAAGTGATGTAGTTGGATGTTCCTTCAAATGGCCATAACCTCGTAGCCATGTGTCCTAGCGTGATGATTAAGACAGTTTTGGAAAGGTATTGAAGTGGTCTACAAGATCTATACATTGATTGAAAGATCAAAGTCACTTTCAGTGTAGTAAATGGCCTCTGAATGCATTGTACTCGGGAAAACCTGTCGATTTGAGCATGTATTTAAAGGGTAAAGTGACCCATTATGAAACTTTTTCATCGCCAAGATCCTTGTTATTGTGTCCCAGGGCTTTGATTTGCTTATTCATGAAGGCCCAGTGACATAAAAACGATAATGGATGACCTTGCATTTTCGTCAAAATTTCAACCATGGCCATAGGGACGGGTGAAATAGCTCAAGTGATGTAGTTGGATATTCCTTCAAATGGCCATAACTTCGTAGCCATGTGTCCTAGCGTGATGATTAAGACAGTTTTGGAAAGGTATTGAAGTGGTCTACAAGATCTGTACATTGATTGAAAGATCAAAGTCACTTTCAGTGTAGTAAATGGCCTCTGAACGCATTGTACTCGGGAAAACCTGTCGATTTGAGCATGTATTTAAAGGGTAAAGTGACTCATTATGAAACTTTTTCATCGCCAAGATCCTTGTTATTGTGTCCCAGGGCTTTGGTTTGCTTATTCATGAAGGCCCAGTGACATAAAAACGATAATGGATGACCTTGCATTTTCGTCAAAATTTCAACCATGGCCATAGGGACGGGTTAGAAAGCTCAAGTGATGTAGTTGGATGTTCCTTCAAATGGCCATAACCTCGTAGCCATGTGTCCTAGCGTGATGATTAAGACAGTTTTGGAAAGGTATTGAAGTGGTCTACAAGATATGTACAAAGGTTAAAAGATCAAATTCATTTTTAGTCTAGTAAATCGCCTCTGAATGCATTGTACTCGGGAAAACCTGTCAATTTGAGCATGTGTTTAAAGGGTATTATGAAACTTTTTCATCGCCAAGATCCTTGTTATTGTGTCCCAGGGCTTTGGTTTGCTTATTCATGAAGGCCTAGTGACATAAAAACGATAATGGATGACCTTGCATTTTCGTCAAAATTTCAACCATGGCCATAGGGACGGGTGAAATAGCTCAAGTGATGTAGTTGGATGTTCCTTCAAATGGCCATAACTTCGTAGCCATGTGTCCTAGCGTGATGATTAAGACAGTTTTGGAAAGGTATTGAAGTGGTCTACAAGATCTGTACATTGATTGAACGATCAAAGTCACTTTCAGTGTAGTAAATGGCCTCTGAATGCATTGTACTCGGGACAACCTGTCGATTTGCGCATGTATTTAAAGGGTATAGTGACCCATTATGAAACTTTTTCATCGCCAAGATCCTTGTTATTGTGTCCCAGGGCTTTGATTTGCTTATTCATGAAGGCCCAATGACATTAAAACGATAATGGATGACCTTGCATTTTCGTCAAAATTTCAACCATGGCCATAGGGACGGGTGAAAAAGGTCAAGTGATGTAGTTGGATGTTCCTTCAAATGGCCATAACTTCATAGCCATGTGTCCTTGCGTGATGATTAAGACAGTTTTGGAAAGGTATTGAAGTGTTCTACAAGATCTGTACATTGATTGAACGATCAAAGTCACTTTCAGTGTAGTAAATGGCCTCTGAATGCATTGTACTCGGGAAAACCTGTCAATTTGAGCATGTGTTTAAAGGGTATTATGAAACTTTTTCATCGCCAAGATCCTTGTTATTGTGTCCCAGGGCTTTGGTTTGCTTATTCATTAAGGCGCAATGACATAAAAACGATAATGGATGACCTTGCATTTTCGTCAAAATTTCAACCATGGCCAAAGGGACGGGTGAAATAGCTCAAGTGATGTAGTTGGATGTTCCTTCAAATGGCCATAACCTCGTAGCCATGTGTCCTAGCGTGATGATTAAGACAGTTTTGGAAAGGTATTGAAGTGGTCTACAAGATCTGTAGATTGATTGAAAGATCAAAGTCACTTTCAGTGTAGTAAATGGCCTCTGAATGCATTGTACTCGGGACAACCTGTCGATTTGCGCATGTATTTAAAGGGTATAGTGACCCATTATGAAACTTTTTCATCGCCAAGATCCTTGTTATTGTGTCCCAGGGCTTTGATTTGCTTATTCATGAAGGCCCAATGACATTAAAACGATAATGGATGACCTTGCATTTTCGTCAAAATTTCAACCATGGCCAAAGGGACGGGTGAAATAGCTCAAGTGATGTAGTTGGATGTTCCTTCAAATGGCCATAACCTCGTAGCCATGTGTCCTAGCGTGATGATTAAGACAGTTTTGGAAAGGTATTGAAGTTTTCTACAAGATCTGTACAAAGGTTAAAAGATCAAATTCATTTTTAGTCTAGTAGATCGCCTCTGAATGCATTGTACTCGGGAAAACCTGTCAATTTGAGCATGTGTTTAAAGGGTATTATGAAACTTTTTCATCGCCAAGATCCTTGTTATTGTGTCCCAGGGCTTTGGTTTGCTTATTCATTAAGGCGCAATGACATAAAAACGATAATGGATGACCTTGCATTTTCGTCAAAATTTCAACCATGGCCAAAGGGACGGGTGAAATAGCTCAAGTGATGTAGTTGGATGTTCCTTCAAATGGCCATAACCTCGTAGCCATGTGTCCTAGCGTGATGATTAAGACAGTTTTGGAAAGGTATTGAAGTGGTCTACAAGATCTGTACATTGATTGAAAGATCAAAGTCACTTTCAGTGTAGTAAATGGCCTCTGAATGCATTGTACTCGGGACAACCTGTCGATTTGCGCATGTATTTAAAGGGTATAGTGACCCATTATGAAACTTTTTCATCGCCAAGATCCTTGTTATTGTGTCCCAGGGCTTTGATTTGCTTATTCTTGAAGGCCCAATGACATAAAAACGATAATGGATGACCTTGCATTTTCGTCAAAATTTCAACCATGGCCAAAGGGACGGGTGAAATAGCTCAAGTGATGTAGTTGGATGTTCCTTCAAATGGCCATAACCTCGTAGCCATGTGTCCTAGCGTGATGATTAAGACAGTTTTGGAAAGGTATTGAAGTGTTCTACAAGATCTGTACAAAGGTTAAAAGATCAAATTCATTTTTAGTCTAGTAGATCGCCTCTGAATGCATTGTACTCGGGAAAACCTGTCAATTTGAGCATGTGTTTAAAGGGTATTATGAAACTTTTTCATCGCCAAGATCCTTGTTATTGTGTCCCAGGGCTTTGGTTTGCTTATTCATGAAGGCCCAATGACATAAAAACGATAATGGATGACCTTGCATTTTCGTCAAAATTTCAACCATGGCCATAGGGACGGGTGAAATAGCTCAAGTGATGTAGTTGGATGTTCCTTCAAATGGCCATAGCTTCGTAGCCATGTGGCCTAGCGTGATGATTAAGACAGTTTTGGAAAGGTATTGAAGTGGTCTACAAGATCTGTACAAAGGTTAAAAGATCTAATTCATTTTTAGTCTAGTAAATCGCCTCTGAATGCATTATACTCGGGAAAACCTGTCAATTAGAGCATGTGTTTAAAGGGTATTATGAAACTTTTTCATCGCCAAGATCCTTGTTATTGTGTCCCAGGGCTTTGGTTTGCTTATTCATGAAGGCCCAATGACATAAAAACGATAATGGATGACCTTGCATTTTCGTCAAAATTTCAACCATGGCCATAGGGACGGGTGAAAAAGCTCAAGTGATGTAGTTGGATGTTCCTTCAAATGGCCATAACTTCGTAGCCATGTGTCCTTGCGTGATGATTAAGACAGTTTTGGAAAGGTATTGAAGTGTTCTACAAGATCTGTACAAAGGTTAAAAGATCAAATTCATTTTTAGTCTAGTAAATCGCATCTGAATGCATTGTACTCGGGAAAACCTGTCAATTTGAGCATGTGTTTAAAGGGTATTATGAAACTTTTTCATCGCCAAGATCCTTGTTATTGTGTCCCAGGGCTTTGGTTTGCTTATTCATGAAGGCCCAATGACATAAAAACGATAATGGATGACCTTGCATTTTCGTCAAAATTTCAACCATGGCCATAGGGACGGGTGAAATAGCTCAAGTGATGTAGTTGGATGTTCCTTCAAATGGCCATAACTTCGTAGCCATGTGTCCTAGCATGATGATTAAGACAGTTTTGGAAAGGTATTGAAGTGTTCTACAAGATCTGTACAAAGGTTAAAAGATCAAATTCATTTTTAGTCTAGTAAATCGCCTCTGAATGCATTGTACTCGGGAAAACCTGTCAATTTGAGCATGTGTTTAAAGGGTATTATGAAACTTTTTCATCGCCAAGATCCTTGTTATTGTGTCCCAGGGCTTTGGTTTGCTTATTCATGAAGGCCCAATGACATAAAAACGATAATGGATGACCTTGCATTTTCGTCAAAATTTCAACCATGGCCATAGGGACGGGTGAAATAGCTCAAGTGATGTAGTTGGATGTTCCTTCAAATGGCCATAACTTCGTAGCCATGTGTCCTAGCATGATGATTAAGACAGTTTTGGAAAGGTATTGAAGTGTTCTACAAGATTTGTACAAAGCTTCAAAGATCAAATTCATTTTTAGTCTAGTAAATCGCCTCTGAATGCATTGTACTCGGGAAAACCTGTCAATTTGAGCATGTGTTTAAAGGGTATTATGAAACTTTTTCATCGCCAAGATCCTTGTTATTGTGTCCCAGGGCTTTGGTTTGCTTATTCATGAAGGCCCAATGACATAAAAACGATAATGGATGACCTTGCATTTTCGTCAAAATTTCAACCATGGCCATAGGGACGGGTGAAATAGCTCAAGTGATGTAGTTGGATGTTCCTTCAAATGGCCATAACTTCGTAGCCATGTGTCCTAGCATGATGATTAAGACAGTTTTGGTAAGGTATTGTAGTGTTCTACAAGATCTGTACAAAGGTTTAAAGATCAAATTCACTTTTAGTCTAGTAAATGGCCTCTGAATGCATTGTACTCGGGAAAACCTGTCAATTTGAGCATGTGTTTAAAGGGTATTATGAAACTTTTTCATCGCCAAGATCCTTGTTATTGTGTCCCAGGGCTTTGGTTTGCTTATTCATGAAGGCCCAATGACATAAAAACGATAATGGATGACCTTGCATTTTCGTCAAAATTTCAACCATGGCCATAGGGACGGGTGAAATAGCTCAAGTGATGTAGTTGGATGTTCCTTCAAATGGCCATAACTTCGTAGCCATGTGTCCTAGCATGATGATTAAGACAGTTTTGGAAAGGTATTGAAGTGTTCTACAAGATCTGTACAAAGCTTAAAAGATCAAATTCATTTTTAGTCTAGTAAATCGCCTCTGAATGCATTGTACTCGGGAAAACCTGTAAATTTGAGCATGTGTTTAAAGGGTATTATGAAACTTTTTCATCGCCAAGATCCTTGTTATTGTGTCCCAGGGCTTTGGTTTGCTTATTCATGAAGGCCCAATGACATAAAAACGATAATGGATGACCTTGCATTTTCGTCAAAATTTCAACCATGGCCATAGGGACGGGTGAAATAGCTCAAGTGATGTAGTTGGATGTTCCTTCAAATGGCCATAACTTCGTAGCCATGTGTCCTAGCATGATGATTAAGACAGTTTTGGTAAGGTATTGAAGTGTTCTACAAGATCTGTACAAAGGTTTAAAGATCAAATTCACTTTTAGTCTAGTAAATGGCCTCTGAATGCATTGTACTCGGGAAAACCTGTCAATTTGAGCATGTGTTTAAAGGGTATTATGAAACTTTTTCATCGCCAAGATCCTTGTTATTGTGTCCCAGGGCTTTGGTTTGCTTATTCATGAAGGCCCAATGACATAAAAACGATAATGGATGACCTTGCATTTTCGTCAAAATTTCAACCATGGCCATAGGGACGGGTGAAATAGCTCAAGTGATGTAGTTGGATGTTCCTTCAAATGGCCATAACTTCGTAGCCATGTGTCCTAGCATGATGATTAAGACAGTTTTGGAAAGGTATTGAAGTGTTCTACAAGATCTGTACAAAGCTTAAAAGATCAAATTCATTTTTAGTCTAGTAAATCGCCTCTGAATGCATTGTACTCGGGAAAACCTGTAAATTTGAGCATGTGTTTAAAGGGTATTATGAAACTTTTTCATCGCCAAGATCCTTGTTATTGTGTCCCAGGGCTTTGGTTTGCTTATTCATGAAGGCCCAATGACATAAAAACGATAATGGATGACCTTGCATTTTCGTCAAAATTTCAACCATGGCCATAGGGACGGGTGAAAAAGCTCAAGTGATGTAGTTGGATGTTCCTTCAAATGGCCATTACTTCGTAGCCATGTGTCCTTGCGTGATGATTAAGACAGTTTTGGAAAGGTATTGAAGTGTTCTACAAGATCTGTGCAAAGGTTAAAAGATCAAATTCATTTTTAGTCTAGTAAATGGCCTCTGAATGCATTGTACTCGGGAAAACCTGTCAATTTGAGCATGTGTTTAAAGGGTATTATGAAACTTTTTCATCGCCAAGATCCTTGTTATTGTGTCCCAGGGCTTTGGTTTGCTTATTCATGAAGGCCCAATGACATAAAAACGATAATGGATGACCTTGCATTTTCGTCAAAATTTCAACCATGGCCATAGGGACGGGTGAAATAGCTCAAGTG
Source organism: Anopheles coluzzii (assembly GCF_943734685.1). Taxonomy (NCBI): domain Eukaryota; kingdom Metazoa; phylum Arthropoda; class Insecta; order Diptera; family Culicidae; genus Anopheles; species Anopheles coluzzii. Next base: position 464,259 of record NW_026054447.1, on the reverse strand, counting down.
ATGTAGTTGGATGTTCCTTCAAATGGCCATAACTTCGTAGCCATGTGTCCTAGCATGATGATTAAGACAGTTTTGGTAAGGTATTGAAGTGTTCTACAAGATCTGTACAAAGGTTTAAAGATCAAATTCACTTTTAGTCTAGTAAATGGCCTCTGAATGCATTGTACTCGGGAAAACCTGTCAATTTGAGCATGTGTTTAAAGGGTATTATGAAACTTTTTCATCGCCAAGATCCTTGTTATTGTGTCCCAGGGCTTTGGTTTGCTTATTCATGAAGGCCCAATGACATAAAAACGATAATGGATGACCTTGCATTTTCGTCAAAATTTCAACCATGGCCATAGGGACGGGTTAGAAAGCTCAAGTGATGTAGTTGGATGTTCCTTCAAATGGCCATAACTTCGTAGCCATGTGTCCTAGCATGATGATTAAGACAGTTTTGGAAAGGTATTGAAGTGTTCTACAAGATCTGTACAAAGGTTAAAAGATCAAATTCATTTTTAGTCTAGTAAATCGCCTCTGAATGCATTGTACTCGGGAAAACCTGTCAATTTGAGCATGTGTTTAAAGGGTATTATGAAACTTTTTCATCGCCAAGATCCTTGTTATTGTGTCCCAGGGCTTTGGTTTGCTTATTCATGAAGCCCCAATGACATAAGAACGATAATGGATGACCTTGCATTTTCGTCAAAATTTCAACCATGGCCATAGGGACGGGTGAAATAGCTCAAGTGATGTAGTTGGATGTTCCTTCAAATGGCCATAACTTCGTAGCCATGTGTCCTAGCATGATGATTAAGACAGTTTTGGAAAGGTATTGAAGTGTTCTACAAGATCTGTACAAAGGTTAAAAGATCAAATTCACTTTTAGTCTAGTAAATCGCCTCTGAATGCTTTGTACTCGGGAAAACCTGTCAATTTGAGCATGTGTTTAAAGGGTATTATGAAACTTTTTCATCGCCAAGATCCTTGTTATTGTGCCCCAGGGCTTTGGTTTGCTTATTCATGAAGGCGCAATGACATAAAAACGATAAAGGATGACCTTGCATTTTCGTCAAAATTTCAACCATGGCCATAGGGACGGGTTAGAAAGCTCAAGTGATGTAGTTGGATGTTCCTTCAAATGGCCATAACTTCGTAGCCATGTGTCCTAGCATGATGATTAAGACAGTTTTGGAAAGGTATTGAAGTGTTCTACAAGATCTGTACAAAGGTTAAAAGATCAAATTCAGTTTTAGTCTAGTAAATCGCCTCTGAATGCATTGTACTCGGGAAAACCTGTCAATTTGAGCATGTGTTTAAAGGGTATTATGAAACTTTTTCATCGCCAAGATCCTTGTTATTGTGTCCCAGGGCTTTGGTTTGCTTAATCATGAAGGCTCAATGACATAAAAACGATAATGGATGACCTTGCATTTTCGTCAAAATTTCAACCATGACCATAGGGACGGGTGAAATAGCTCAAGTGATGTAGTTGGATGTTCCTTCAAATGGCCATAACTTCGTAGCCATGTGTCCTAGCATGATGATTAAGACAGTTTTGGAAAGGTATTGAAGTGTTCTACAAGATCTGTACAAAGCTTAAAAGATCAAATTCATTTTTAGTCTAGTAAATCGCCTCTGAATGCATTGTACTCGGGAAAACCTGTCAATTTGAGCATGTGTTTAAAGGGTATTATGAAACTTTTTCATCGCCAAGATCCTTGTTATTGTGTCCCAGGGCTTTGGTTTGCTTATTCATGAAGGCCCAATGACATAAAAAGGATAATGGATGACCTTGCATTTTCGTCAAAATTTCAACCATGGCCATAGGGACGGGTGAAAAAGCTCAAGTGATGTAGTTGGATGTTCCTTCAAATGGCCATAACTTCGTAGCCATGTGTCCTTGCGTGATGATTAAGACAGTTTTGGAAAGGTATTGAAGTGTTCTACAAGATCTGTGCAAAGGTTAAAAGATCAAATTCATTTTTAGTCTAGTAAATGGCCTCTGAATGCATTGTACTCGGGAAAACCTGTCAATTTGAGCATGTGTTTAAAGGGTATTATGAAACTTTTTCATCGCCAAGATCCTTGTTATTGTGTCCCAGGGCTTTGGTTTGCTTATTCATGAAGGCCCAATGACATAAAAACGATAATGGATGACCTTGCATTTTCGTCAAAATTTCAACCATGGCCATAGGGACGGGTGAAAAAGCTCAAGTGATGTAGTTGGATGTTCCTTCAAATGGCCATTACTTCGTAGCCATGTGTCCTTGCATGATGATTAAGACAGTTTTGGAAAGGTATTGAAGTGTTCTACAAGATCTGTACAAAGGTTAAAAGATCAAATTCATTTTTAGTCTAGTAAATCGCCTCTGAATGCATTGTACTCGGGAAAACCTGTCAATTTGAGCATGTGTTTAAAGGGTATTATGAAACTTTTTCATCGCCAAGATCCTTGTTATTGTGTCCCAGGGCTTTGGTTTGCTTATTCATGAAGGCCCAATGACATAAAAACGATAATGGATGACCTTGCATTTTCGTCAAAATATCAACCATGGCCATAGGGACGGGTGAAATAGCTCAAGTGATGTAGTTGGATGTTCCTTCAAATGGCCATAACTTCGTAGCCATGTGTCCTAGCATGATGATTAAGACAGTTTTGGAAAGGTATTGAAGTGGTCTACAAGATCTGTACAAAGGTTAAAAGATCAAATTCATTTTTAGTCTAGTAAATCGCATCTGAATGCATTGTACTCGGGAAAACCTGTCAATTTGAGCATGTGTTTAAAGGGTATTATGAAACTTTTTCATCGCCAAGATCCTTGTTATTGTGTCCCAGGGCTTTGGTTTGCTTATTCATGAAGGCCCAATGACATAAAAACGATAATGGATGACCTTGCATTTTCGTCAAAATTTCAACCATGGCCATAGGGACGGGTGAAATAGCTCAAGTGATGTAGTTGGATGTTCCTTCAAATGGCCATAACTTCGTAGCCATGTGTCCTAGCATGATGATTAAGACAGTTTTGGAAAGGTATTGAAGTGTTCTACAAGATCTGTACAAAGCTTAAAAGATCAAATTCATTTTTAGTCTAGTAAATCGCCTCTGAATGCATTGTACTCGGGAAAACCTGTAAATTTGAGCATGTGTTTAAAGGGTATTATGAAACTTTTTCATCGCCAAGATCCTTGTTATTGTGTCCCAGGGCTTTGGTTTGCTTATTCATGAAGGCCCAATGACATAAAAACGATAATGGATGACCTTGCATTTTCGTCAAAATTTCAACCATGGCCATAGGGACGGGTGAAAAAGCTCAAGTGATGTAGTTGGATGTTCCTTCAAATGGCCATAACTTCGTAGCCATGTGTCCTAGCATGATGATTAAGACAGTTTTGGAAAGGTATTGAAGTGTTCTACAAGATCTGTACAAAGGTTAAAAGAACAAATTCATTTTTAGTCTAGTAAATCGCCTCTGAATGCATTGTACTCGGGAAAACCTGTCAATTTGAGCATGTGTTTAAAGGGTATTATGAAACTTTTTCATCGCCAAGATCCTTGTTATTGTGTCCCAGGGCTTTGGTTTGCATATTCATGAAGGCGCAATGACATAAAAACGATAATGGATGACCTTGCATTTTCGTCAAAATTTCAACCATGGCCATAGGGACGGGTTAGAAAGCTCAAGTGATGTAGTTGGATGTTCCTTCAAATGGCCATAACTTCGTAGCCATGTGTCCTAGCATGATGATTAAGACAGTTTTGGAAAGGTATTGAAGTGTTCTACAAGATCTGTACAAAGGTTAAAAGAACAAATTCATTTTTAGTCTAGTAAATCGCCTCTGAATGCATTGTACTCGGGAAAACCTGTCAATTTGAGCATGTGTTTAAAGGGTATTATGAAACTTTTTCATCGCCAAGATCCTTGTTATTGTGTCCCAGGGCTTTGGTTTGCTTATTCATGAAGGCCCAATGACATAAAAACGATAATGGATGACCTTGCATTTTCGTCAAAATTTCAACCATGGCCATAGGGACGGGTGAAAAAGCTCAAGTGATGTAGTTGGATGTTCCTTCAAATGGCCATAACTTCGTAGCCATGTGTCCTTGCGTGATGATTAAGACAGTTTTGGAAAGGTATTGAAGTGGTCTACAAGATCTGTACATAGGTTTAAAGATCAAATTCACTTTTAGTCTAGTAAATGGCCTCTGAATGCATTGTACTCGGGAAAACCTGTCAATTTGAGCATGTGTTTAAAGGGTATTATGAAACTTTTTCATCGCCAAGATCCTTGTTATTGTGTCCCAGGGCTTTGGTTTGCTTATTCATGAAGGCCCAATGACATAAAAACGATAATGGATGACCTTGCATTTTCGTCAAAATTTCAACCATGGCCATAGGGACGGGTGAAAAAGCTCAAGTGATGTAGTTGGATGTTCCTTCAAATGGCCATAACTTCGTAGCCATGTGTCCTTGCGTGATGATTAAGACAGTTTTGGAAAGGTATTGAAGTGGTCTACAAGATCTGTACATAGGTTAAAAGATCAAATTCACTTTTAGTCTAGTAAATCGCCTCTGAATGCATTGTACTCGGGAAAACCTGTCAATTTGAGCATGTGTTTAAAGGGTATTATGAAACTTTTTCATCACCAAGATCCTTGTTATTGTGTCCCAGGGCTTTGATTTGCTTATTCATGAAGGCCCAATGACATAAAAACGATAATGGATGACCTTGCATTTTCGTCAAAATTTCAACCATGGCCATAGGGACGGGTGAAATAGCTCAAGTGATGTAGTTGGATGTTCCTTCAAATGGCCATAACTTCGTAGCCATCTGTCCTTGCGTGATGATTAAGACAGTTTTGGAAAGGTATTGAAGTGGTCTACAAGATCTGTACATAGGTTTAAAGATCAAATTCACTTTTAGTCTAGTAAATGGCCTCTGAATGCATTGTACTCGGGAAAACCTGTCAATTTGAGCATGTGTTTAAAGGGTATTATGAAACTTTTTCATCGCCAAGATCCTTGTTATTGTGTCCCAGGGCTTTGATTTGCTTATTCATGAAGGCCCAATGACATAAAAACGATAATGGATGACCTTGCATTTTCGTCAAAATTTCAACCATGGCCAAAGGGACGGGTGAAATAGCTCAAGCGATGTAGTTGGATGTTCCTTCAAATGGCCATAACTTCGTAGCCATGTGTCCTAGCATGATGATTAAGACAGTTTTGGAAAGGTATTGAAGTGTTCTACAAGATCTGTACAAAGGTTAAAAGATCAAATTCATTTTTAGTCTAGTAAATCGCATCTGAATGCATTGTACTCGGGAAAACCGGTCGATTTGAGCATGTATTTAAAGGGTAAAGTGACCCATTATGAAACTTTTTCATCGCCAAGATCCTTGTTATTGTGTCCCAGGGCTTTGATTTGCTTATTCATGAAGGCCCAATGACATAAAAACGATAATGGATGACCTTGCATTTTCGTCAAAATTTCAACCATGGCCATAGGGACGGGTGAAATAGCTCAAGTGATGTAGTTGGATGTTCCTTCAAATGGCCATAACTTCGTAGCCATGTGTCTTAGCGTGATGATTGAGACAGTTTTGGGAAGGTATTGAAGTGGTCTACAAGATCTGTACAAAGGTTAAAAGATCAAATTCATTTTTAGTCTAGTAAATCGCATCTGAATGCATTGTACTCGGGAAAACCTGTCGATTTGAGCATGTATTTAAAGGGTAAAGTGACCCATTATGAAACTTTTTCATCGCCAAGATCCTTGTTATTGTGTCCCAGGGCTTTGGTTTGCTTATTCATGAAGGCCCAATGACATAAAAACGATAATGGATGACCTTGCATTTTCGTCAAAATTTCAACCATGGCCATAGGGACGGGTGAAATAGCTCAAGTGATGTAGTTGGATGTTCCTTCAAATGGCCATAACTTCGTAGCCATGTGTCCTTGCGTGATGATTAAGACAGTTTTGGAAAGGTATTGAAGTGTTCTACAAGATCTGTACAAAGGTTAAAAGATCAAATTCATTTTTAGTCTAGTAGATCGCCTCTGAATGCATTGTACTCGGGAAAACCTGTCAATTTGAGTATGTGTTTAAAGGGTATTATGAAACTTTTTCATCGCCAAGATCCTTGTTATTGTGTCCCAGGGCTTTGGTTTGCTTATTCATGAAGGCCCAATGACATAAAAACGATAATGGATGACCTTGCATTTTCGTCAAAATTTCAACCATGGCCATAGGGACGGGTGAAAAAGCTCAAGTGATGTAGTTGGATGTTCCTTCAAATGGCCATAACTTCGTAGCCATGTGTCCTTGCGTGATGATTAAGACAGTTTTGGAAAGGTATTGAAGTGTTCTAGAAGATCTGTACAAAGGTAAAAAGATCAAATTCAGTTTTAGTCTAGTAAATCGCCTCTGAATGCATTGTACTCGGGAAAACCTGTCAATTTGAGCATGTGTTTAAAGGGTATTATGAAACTTTTTCATCGCCAAGATCCTTGTTATTGTGTCCCAGGGCTTTGGTTTGCTTATTTATGAAGGTGCAATGACATAAAAACGATAATGGATGACCTTGCATTTTCGTCAAAATTTCAACCATGGCCATAGGGACGGGTGAAAAAGCTCAAGTGATGTAGTTGGATGTTCCTTCAAATGGCCATAACTTCGTAGCCATGTGTCCTTGCGTGATGATTAAGACAGTTTTGGAAAGGTATTGAAGTGTTCTACAAGATCTGTACAAAGGTTAAAAGAACAAATTCATTTTTAGTCTAGTAAATCGCCTCTGAATGCATTGTACTCGGGAAAACCTGTCAATTTGAGCATGTGTTTAAAGGGTATTATGAAACTTTTTCATCACCAAGATCCTTGTTATTGTGTCCCAGGGCTTTGATTTGCTTATTCATGAAGGCCCAATGACATAAAAACGATAATGGATGACCTTGCATTTTCGTCAAAATTTCAACCATGGCCATAGGGACGGGTGAAAAAGCTCAAGTGATGTAGTTGGATGTTCCTTCAAATGGCCATAACTTCGTAGCCATGTGTCCTAGCATGATGATTAAGACAGTTTTGGAAAGGTATTGAAGTGTTCTACAAGATCTGTACAAAGGTTAAAAGAACAAATTCATTTTTAGTCTAGTAAATCGCCTCTGAATGCATTGTACTCGGGAAAACCTGTCAATTTGAGCATGTGTTTAAAGGGTATTATGAAACTTTTTCATCACCAAGATCCTTGTTATTGTGTCCCAGGGCTTTGATTTGCTTATTCATGAAGGCCCAATGACATAAAAACGATAATGGATGACCTTGCATTTTCGTCAAAATTTCAACCATGGCCATAGGGACGGGTTAGAAAGCTCAAGTGATGTAGTTGGATGTTCCTTCAAATGGCCATAACTTCGTAGCCATGTGTCCTAGCATGATGATTAAGACAGTTTTGGAAAGGTATTGAAGTGTTCTACAAGATCTGTACAAAGGTTTAAAGATCAAATTCATTTTTAGTCTAGTAAATCGCCTCTGAATGCATTATACTCGGGAAAACCTGTCAATTTGAGCATGTGTTTAAAGGGTATTATGAAACTTTTTCATCGCCAAGATCCTTGTTATTGTGTCCCAGGGCTTTGGTTTGCTTATTTATGAAGGTGCAATGACATAAAAACGATAATGGATGACCTTGCATTTTCGTCAAAATTTCAACCATGGCCATAGGGACGGGTGAAAAAGCTCAAGTGATGTAGTTGGATGTTCCTTCAAATGGCCATAACTTCGTAGCCATGTGTCCTTGCGTGATGATTAAGACAGTTTTGGAAAGGTATTGAAGTGTTCTACAAGATCTGTACAAAGGTTAAAAGAACAAATTCATTTTTAGTCTAGTAAATCGCCTCTGAATGCATTGTACTCGGGAAAACCTGTCAATTTGAGCATGTGTTTAAAGGGTATTATGAAACTTTTTCATCGCCAAGATCCTTGTTATTGTGTCCCAGGGCTTTGGTTTGCTTATTCATGAAGGCCCAGTGACATAAAAACGATAATGGATGACCTTGCATTTTCGTCAAAATTTCAACCATGGCCATAGGGACGGGTTAGAAAGCTCAAGTGATGTAGTTGGATGTTCCTTCAAATGGCCATAACTTCGTAGCCATGTGTCCTAGCATGATGATTAAGACAGTTTTGGAAAGGTATTGAAGTGTTCTACAAGATCTGTACAAAGGTTTAAAGATCAAATTCATTTTTAGTCTAGTAAATCGCCTCTGAATGCATTATACTCGGGAAAACCTGTCAATTTGAGCATGTGTTTAAAGGGTATTATGAAACTTTTTCATCGCCAAGATCCTTGTTATTGTGTCCCAGGGCTTTGGTTTGCTTATTCATGAAGGCCCAGTGACATAAAAACGATAATGGATGACCTTGCATTTTCGTCAAAATTTCAACCATGGCCATAGGGACGGGTGAAATAGCTCAAGTGATGAAGTTGGATGTTCCTTCAAATGGCCATAACCTCGTAGCCATGTGTCCTAGCGTGATGATTAAGACAGTTTTGGAAAGGTATTGAAGTGGTCTACAAGATCTGTACAAAGGTTAAAAGATCAAATTCATGTTTAGTCTAGTAAATCGCCTCTGAATGCATTGTACTCGGGAAAACCTGTCAATTTGAGCATGTGTTTAAAGGGTATTATGAAACTTTTTCATCGCCAAGATCCTTGTTATTGTGTCCCAGGGCTTTGGTTTGCTTATTCATGAAGGCCCAATGGCATAAGAACGATAATGAATGACCTTGCATTTTCGTCAAAATTTCAACCATGGCCATAGGGACGGGTTAGAAAGCTCAAGTGATGTAGTTGGATGTTCCTTCAAATGGCCATAACTTCGTAGCCATGTGTCCTTGCGTGATGATTAAGACAGTTTTGGAAAGGTATTGAAGTGGTCTACAAGATCTATACATAGGTTTAAAGATCAAATTCACTTTTAGTCTAGTAAATGGCCTCTGAATGCATTGTACTCGGGAAAACCTGTCAATTTGAGCATGTGTTTAAAGGGTATTATGAAACTTTTTCATCGCCAAGATCCTTGTTATTGTGTCCCAGGGCTTTGGTTTGCTTATTCATGAAGGCGCAATGACATAAAAACGATAATGGATGACCTTGCATTTTCGTCAAAATTTCAACCATGGCCATAGGGACGGGTTAGAAAGCTCAAGTGATGTAGTTGGATGTTCCTTCAAATGGCCATAACTTCGTAGCCATGTGTCCTAGCATGATGATTAAGACAGTTTTGGAAAGGTATTGAAGTGTTCTACAAGATCTGTACAAAGGTTTAAAGATCAAATTCATTTTTAGTCTTGTGAATCGCCTCTGAATGCATTGTACTCGGGAAAACCTGTCAATTTGAGCATTTGTTTAAAGGGTATTATGAAACTTTTTCATCGCCAAGATCCTTGTTATTGTGTCCCAGGGCTTTGGTTTGCTTATTCATGAAGGCGCAATGACATAAAAACGATAATGGATGACCTTGCATTTTCGTCAAAATTTCAACCATGGCCATAGGGACGGGTGAAATAGCTCAAGTGATGAAGTTGGATGTTCCTTCAAATGGCCATAACTTCGTAGCCATGTGTCCTTGCGTGATGATTAAGACAGTTTTGGAAAGGTATTGAAGTGGTCTACAAGATCTATACATAGGTTTAAAGATCAAATTCACTTTTAGTCTAGTAAATGGCCTCTGAATGCATTGTACTCGGGAAAACCTGTCAATTTGAGCATGTGTTTAAAGGGTATTATGAAACTTTTTCATCGCCAAGATCCTTGTTATTGTGTCCCAGGGCTTTGGTTTGCTTATTCATGAAGGCGCAATGACATAAAAACGATAATGGATGACCTTGCATTTTCGTCAAAATTTCAACCATGGCCATAGGGACGGGTTAGAAAGCTCAAGTGATGTAGTTGGATGTTCCTTCAAATGGCCATAACTTCGTAGCCATGTGTCCTTGCGTGATGATTAAGACAGTTTTGGAAAGGTATTGAAGTGGTCTACAAGATCTATACATAGGTTTAAAGATCAAATTCACTTTTAGTCTAGTAAATGGCCTCTGAATGCATTGTACTCGGGAAAACCTGTCAATTTGAGCATGTGTTTAAAGGGTATTATGAAACTTTTTCATCGCCAAGATCCTTGTTATTGTGTCCCAGGGCTTTGGTTTGCTTATTCATGAAGGCGCAATGACATAAAAACGATAATGGATGACCTTGCATTTTCGTCAAAATTTCAACCATGGCCATAGGGACGGGTTAGAAAGCTCAAGTGATGTAGTTGGATGTTCCTTCAAATGGCCATAACTTCGTAGCCATGTGTCCTAGCATGATGATTAAGACAGTTTTGGAAAGGTATTGAGGTGTTTTACAAGATCTGTACAAAGGTTAAAAGATCAAATTCATTTTTAGTCTAGTAAATCGCCTCTGAATGCATTATACTCGGGAAAACCTGTCAATTTGAGCATGTGATTAAAGGGTATTATGAAACTTTTTCATCGCCAAGATCCTTGTTATTGTGTCCCAGGGCTTTGGTTTGCTTATTCATGAAGGCCCAATGACATAAAAACGATAATGGATGACCTTGCATTTTCGTCAAAATTTCAACCATGGCCATAGGGACGGGTTAGAAAGCTCAAGTGATGTAGTTGGATGTTCCTTCAAATGGCCATAACTTCGTAGCCATGTGTCCTTGCGTGATGATTAAGACAGTTTTGGAAAGGTATTGAAGTGTTCTACAAGATCTGTACAAAGGTTAAAAGATCAAATTCATTTTTAGTCTAGTAAATCGCCTCTGAATGCATTGTACTCGGGAAAACCTGTCAATTTGAGCATGTGTTTAAAGGGTATTATGAAACTTTTTCATCGCCAAGATCCTTGTTATTGTGTCCCAGGGCTTTGGTTTGCTTATTCATGAAGGCGCAATGACATAAAAACGATAATGGATGACCTTGCATTTTCGTCAAAATTTCAACCATGGCCATAGGGACGGGTTAGAAAGCTCAAGTGATGTAGTTGGATGTTCCTTCAAATGGCCATAACTTCGTAGCCATGTGTCCTTGCATGATGATTAAGACAGTTTTGGAAAGGTATTGAAGTGTTCTACAAGATCTGTACAAAGGTTAAAAGATCCAATTCATTTTTAGTCTAGTAAATCGCCTCTGAATGCATTGTACTCGGGAAAACCTGTCAATTTGAGCATGTGTTTAAAGGGTATTATGAAACTTTTTCATCGCCAAGATCCTTGTTATTGTGTCCCAGGGCTTTGGTTTGCTTATTCATGAAGGCTCAATGACATAAAAACGATAATGGATGACCTTGCATTTTCGTCAAAATTTCAACCATGGCCATAGGGACGGGTGAAATAGCTCAAGTGATGTAGTTGGATGTTCCTTCAAATGGCCATAACTTCGTAGCCATGTGTCCTTGCGTGATGATTAAGACAGTTTTGGAAAGGTATTGAAGTGTTCTACAAGATCTGTACAAAGGTTAAAAGATCAAATTCATTTTTAGTCTAGTAAATCGCCTCTGAATGCATTGTACTCGGGAAAACCTGTCAATTTGAGCATGTGTTTAAAGGGTATTATGAAACTTTTTCATCGCCAAGATCCTTGTTATTGTGTCCCAGGGCTTTGGTTTGCTTATTCATGAAGGCCCAATGACATAAAAACGATAATGGATGACCTTGCATTTTCGTCAAAATTTCAACCATGGCCATAGGGACGGGTGAAAAAGCTCAAGTGATGTAGTTGGATGTTCCTTCAAATGGCCATAACTTCGTAGCCATGTGTCCTTGCGTGATGATTAAGACAGTTTTGGAAAGGTATTGAAGTGGTCTACAAGATCTGTACATAGGTTTAAAGATCAAATTCACTTTTAGTCTAGTAAATGGCCTCTGAATGCATTGTACTCGGGAAAACCTGTCAATTTGAGCATGTGTTTAAAGGGTATTATGAAACTTTTTCATCGCCAAGATCCTTGTTATTGTGTCCCAGGGCTTTGGTTTGCTTATTCATGAAGGCCCAATGACATAAAAACGATAATGGATGACCTTGCATTTTCGTCAAAATTTCAACCATGGCCATAGGGACGGGTGAAATAGCTCAAGTGATGTAGTTGGATGTTCCTTCAAATGGCCATAACTTCGTAGCCATGTGTCCTTGCGTGATGATTAAGACAGTTTTGGAAAGGTATTGAAGTGGTCTACAAGATCTGTACATAGGTTTAAAGATCAAATTCACTTTTAGTCTATTAAATGGCCTCTGAATGCATTGTACTCGGGAAAACCTGTCAATTTGAGCATGTGTTTAAAGGGTATTATGAAACTTTTTCATCGCCAAGATCCTTGTTATTGTGTCCCAGGGCTTTGGTTTGCTTATTCATGAAGGCCCAATGACATAAAAACGATAATGGATGACCTTGCATTTTCGTCAAAATTCCAACCATGGCCATAGGGACGGGTGAAATAGCTCAAGTGATGTAGTTGGATGTTCCTTCAAATGGCCATAACTTCGTAGCCATGTGTCCTTGCGTGATGATTAAGACAGTTTTGGAAAGGTATTGAAGTGTTCTACAAGATCTGTACAAAGGTTAAAAGATCAAATTCATTTTTAGTCTAGTAAATCGCATCTGAATGCATTGTACTCGGGAACACCTGTCAATTTGAGCATGTGTTTAAAGGGTATTATGAAACTTTTTCATCGCCAAGATCCTTGTTATTGTGTCCCAGGGCTTTGGTTTGCTTATTCATGAAGGCCCAATGACATAAAAACGATAATGGATGACCTTGCATTTTCGTCAAAATTTCAACCATGGCCATAGGGACGGGTGAAATAGCTCAAGTGATGTAGTTGGATGTTCCTTCAAATGGCCATAACTTCGTAGCCATGTGTCCTAGCATGATGATTAAGACAGTTTTGGAAAGGTATTAAAGTGTTCTACAAGATCTGTACAAAGGTTAAAAGATCAAATTCATTTTTAGTCTAGTAAATCGCATCTGAATGCATTGTACTCGGGAAAACCTGTCAATTGGAGCATGTGTTTAAAGGGTATTATGAAACTTTTTCATCGCCAAGATCCTTGTTATTGTGTCCCAGGGCTTTGGTTTGCTTATTCATGAAGGCCCAGTGACATAAAAACGATAATGGATGACCTTGCATTTTCGTCAAAATTTCAACCATGGCCAAAGGGACGGGTTAGAAAGCTCAAGTGATGTAGTTGGATGTTCCTTCAAATGGCCATAACCTCGTAGCCATGTGTCCTAGCGTGATGATTAAGACAGTTTTGGAAAGGTATTGAAGTGGTCTACAAGATCTGTACATTGATTGAACGATCAAAGTCACTTTCAGTGTAGTAAATGGCCTCTGAATGCATTGTACTCGGGAAAACCTGTCGATTTGAGCATGTATTTAAAGGGTAAAGTGACCTATTATGAAACTTTTTCATCGCCAAGATCCTTGTTATTGTGTCCCAGGGCTTTGATTTGCTTATTCATGAAGGCCCAATTACATTAAAACGATAATGGATGACCTTGCATTTTCGTCAAAATTTCAACCATGGCCAAAGGGACGGGTGAAATAGCTCAAGTGATGTAGTTGGATGTTCCTTCAAATGGCCATAACCTCGTAGCCATGTGTCCTAGCGTGATGATTAAGACAGTTTTGGAAAGGTATTGAAGTGGTCTACAAGATCTGTACAAAGGTTTAAAGATCAAATTCACTTTTAGTCTAGTAAATGGCCTCTGAATGCATTGTACTCGGGACAACCTGTCGATTTGCGCATGTATTTAAAGGGTAAAGTGACCCATTATGAAACTTTTTCATCGCCAAGATCCTTGTTATTGTGTCCCAGGGCTTTGATTTGCTTATTCATGAAGGCCCAATTACATTAAAACGATAATGGATGACCTTGCATTTTCGTCAAAATTTCAACCATGGCCAAAGGGACGGGTTAGAAAGCTCAAGTGATGTAGTTGGATGTTCCTTCAAATGGCCATAACTTCGTAGCCATGTGTCCTAGCGTGATGATTAAGACAGTTTTGGAAAGGTATTGAAGTGTTCTACAAGATCTGTACAAAGGTTAAAAGATCAAATTCATTTTTAGTCTAGTAGATCGCCTCTGAATGCATTGTACTCGGGAAAACCTGTCAATTTGAGCATGTGTTTAAAGGGTATTATGAAACTTTTTCATCGCCAAGATCCTTGTTATTTTGTCCCAGGGCTTTGGTTTGCTTATTCATGAAGGCCCAATGACATAAAAACGATAATGGATGACCTTGCATTTTCGTCAAAATTTCAACCATTGCCATAGGGACGGGTGAAAAAGCTCAAGTGATGTAGTTGGATGTTCCTTCAAATGGCCATAACTTCGTAGCCATGTGTCCTTGCGTGATGATTAAGACAGTTTTGGAAAGGTATTGAAGTGGTCTACAAGATCTGTACATTGATTGAACGATCAAAGTCACTTTCAGTGTATTAATGGCCTCTGAATGCATTGTACTCGGGAAAACCTGTCGATTTGAGCATGTATTTAAAGGGTAAAGTGACCCATTATGAAACTTTTTCATCGCCAAGATCCTTGTTATTGTGTCCCAGGGCTTTGATTTGCTTATTCATGAAGGCCCAATGACATAAAAACGATAATGGATGACTTTCCATTTTCGTCAAAATTTCAACCATGGCCATAGGGACGGGTGAAATAGCTCAAGTGATGAAGTTGGATGTTCCTTCAAATGGCCATAACCTCGTAGCCATGTGTCCTAGCGTGATGATTAAGACAGTTTTGGAAAGGTATTGAAGTGGTCTACAAGATCTGTACATTGATTGAACGATCAAAGTCACTTTCAGTGTAGTAAATGGCCTCTGAATGCATTGTACTCGGGAAAACCTGTCGATTTGAGCATGTATTTAAAGGGTAAAGTGACCCATTATGAAACTTTTTCATCGCCAAGATCCTTGTTATTGTGTCCCAGGGCTTTGGTTTGCTTATTCATGAAGGCCCAATGACATTAAAACGATAATGGATGACCTTGCATTTTCGTCAAAATTTCAACCATGGCCATAGGGACGGGTTAGAAAGCTCAAGTGATGTAGTTGGATGTTCCTTCAAATGGCCATAACTTCGTAGCCATGTGTCCTTGCGTGATGATTAAGACAGTTTTGGAAAGGTATTGAAGTGGTCTACAAGATCTGTACATTGATTGAACGATCAAAGTCACTTTCAGTGTAGTAAATGGCCTCTGAATGCATTGTACTCGGGAAAACCTGTCGATTTGAGCATGTATTTAAAGGGTAAAGTGACCCATTATGAAACTTTTTCATCGCCAAGATCCTTGTTATTGTGTCCCAGGGCTTTGGTTTGCTTATTCATGAAGGCCCAATGACATAAAAACGCTAATGGATGACTTTGCATTTTCGTCAAAATTTCAACCATGGCCATAGGGACGGGTTAGAAAGCTCAAGTGATGTAGTTGGATGTTCCTTCAAATGGCCATAACTTCGTAGCCATGTGTCCTTGCGTGATGATTAAGACAGTTTTGGAAAGGTATTGAAGTGGTCTACAAGATCTGTACAAAGGTTAAAAGATCAAATTCATTTTTAGTCTAGTAAATCGCCTCTGAATGCATTGTACTCGGGAAAACCTGTCAATTTGAGCATGTGTTTAAAGGGTATTATGAAACTTTTTCATCGCCAAGATCCTTGTTATTGTGTCCCAGGGCTTTGGTTTGCTTATTCATGAAGGCCCAATGACATAAAAACGATAATGGATGACTTTGCATTTTCGTCAAAATTTCAACCATGGCCATAGGGACGGGTGAAATAGCTCAAGTGATGAAGTTGGATGTTCCTTCAAATGGCCATAACCTCGTAGCCATGTGTCCTAGCGTGATGATTAAGACAGTTTTGGAAAGGTATTGAAGTGGTCTACAAGATCTGTACATTGATTGAACGATCAAAGTCACTTTCAGTGTAGTAAATGGCCTCTGAATGCATTGTACTCGGGAAAACCTGTCGATTTGAGCATGTATTTAAAGGGTAAAGTGACCCATTATGAAACTTTTTCATCGCCAAGATCCTTGTTATTGTGTCCCAGGGCTTTGATTTGCTTATTCATGAAGGCCCAATGACATAAAAACGATAATGGATGACTTTGCATTTTCGTCAAAATTTCAACCATGGCCATAGGGACGGGTGAAAAAGCTCAAGTGATGTAGTTGGATGTTCCTTCAAATGGCCATAACTTCGTAGCCATGTGTCCTAGCATGATGATTAAGACAGTTTTGGAAAGGTATTGAAGTGTTCTACAAGATCTGTACAAAGGTTAAAAGATCAAATTCATTTTTAGTCTAGTAGATCGCCTCTGAATGCATTGTACTCGGGAAAACCTGTCAATTTGAGCATGTGTTTAAAGGGTATTATGAAACTTTTTCATCGCCAAGATCCTTGTTATTGTGTCCCAGGGCTTTGGTTTGCTTATTCATGAAGGCCCAGTGACATAAAAACGATAATGGATGACCTTGCATTTTCGTCAAAATTTCAACCATGGCCATAGGGACGGGTGAAATAGCTCAAGTGATGAAGTTGGATGTTCCTTCAAATGGCCATAACCTCGTAGCCATGTGTCCTAGCGTGATGATTAAGACAGTTTTGGAAAGGTATTGAAGTGGTCTACAAGATCTGTACATAGGTTAAAAGATCAAATTCACTTTTAGTCTAGTAAATGGCCTCTGAATGCATTGTACTCGGGAAAACCTGTCAATTTGAGCATGTGTTTAAAGGGTATTATGAAACTTTTTCATCGCCAAGATCCTTGTTATTGTGTCCCAGGGCTTTGGTTTGCTTATTCATGAAGGCCCAGTGACATAAAAACGATAATGGATGACCTTGCATTTTCGTCAAAATTTCAACCATGGCCATAGGGACGGGTGAAATAGCTCAAGTGATGTAGTTGGATGTTCCTTCAAATGGCCATAACTTCGTAGCCATGTGTCCTAGCATGATGATTAAGACAGTTTTGGAAAGGTATTGAAGTGTTCTACAAGATCTGTACATTGATTGAAAGATCAAAGTCACTTTCAGTGTAGTAAATGGCCTCTGAATGCATTGTACTCGGGAAAACCTGTCGATTTGCGCATGTATTTAAAGGGTAAAGTGACTCATTATGAAATTTTATCATCGCCAAGATCCTTGTTATTGTGTCCCAGGGCTTTGATTTGCTTATTCATGAAGGCCCAATGACATAAAAACGATAATGGATGACTTTCCATTTTCGTCAAAATTTCAACCATGGCCATAGGGACGGGTGAAATAGCTCAAGTGATGAAGTTGGATGTTCCTTCAAATGGCCATAACCTCGTAGCCATGTGTCCTAGCGTGATGATTAAGACAGTTTTGGAAAGGTATTGAAGTGGTCTACAAGATCTGTACATTGATTGAACGATCAAAGTCACTTTCAGTGTAGTAAATGGCCTCTGAATGCATTGTACTCGGGAAAACCTGTCGATTTGAGCATGTATTTAAAGGGTAAAGTGACCCATTATGAAACTTTTTCATCGCCAAGATCCTTGTTATTGTGTCCCAGGGCTTTGGTTTGCTTATTCATGAAGGCCCAATGACATTAAAACGATAATGGATGACCTTGCATTTTCGTCAAAATTTCAACCATGGCCATAGGGACGGGTGAAATAGCTCAAGTGATGTAGTTGGATGTTCCTTCAAATGGCCATAACTTCGTAGCCATGTGTCCTAGCATGATGATTAAGACAGTTTTGGAAAGGTATTGAAGTGGTCTACAAGATCTGTACAAAGGTTAAAAGATCAAATTCATTTTTAGTCTAGTAGATCGCCTCTGAATGCATTGTACTCGGGAAAACCTGTCAATTTGAGCATGTGTTTAAAGGGTATTATGAAACTTTTTCATCGCCAAGATCCTTGTTATTGTGTCCCAGGGCTTTGGTTTGCTTATTCATGAAGGCCCAGTGACATAAAAACGATAATGGATGACCTTGCATTTTCGTCAAAATTTCAACCATGGCCATAGGGACGGGTGAAATAGCTCAAGTGATGAAGTTGGATGTTCCTTCAAATGGCCATAACCTCGTAGCCATGTGTCCTAGCGTGATGATTAAGACAGTTTTGGAAAGGTATTGAAGTGGTCTACAAGATCTGTACATAGGTTAAAAGATCAAATTCACTTTTAGTCTAGTAAATGGCCTCTGAATGCATTGTACTCGGGAAAACCTGTCAATTTGAGCATGTGTTTAAAGGGTATTATGAAACTTTTTCATCGCCAAGATCCTTGTTATTGTGTCCCAGGGCTTTGGTTTGCTTATTCATGAAGGCCCAGTGACATAAGAACGATAATGGATGACCTTGCATTTTCGTCAAAATTTCAACCATGGCCATAGGGACGGGTTAGAAAGCTCAAGTGATGTAGTTGGATGTTCCTTCAAATGGCCATAACTTCGTAGCCATGTGTCCTTGCGTGATGATTAAGACAGTTTTGGAAAGGTATTGAAGTGGTCTACAAGATCTGTACATTGATTGAACGATCAAAGTCACTTTCAGTGTAGTAAATGGCCTCTGAATGCATTGTACTCGGGAAAACCTGTCGATTTGAGCATGTATTTAAAGGGTAAAGTGACCCATTATGAAACTTTTTCATCGCCAAGATCCTTGTTATTGTGTCCCAGGGCTTTGGTTTGCTTATTCATGAAGGCCCAATGACATAAAAACGATAATGGATGACTTTGCATTTTCGTCAAAATTTCAACCATGGCCATAGGGACGGGTTAGAAAGCTCAAGTGATGTAGTTGGATGTTCCTTCAAATGGCCATAACTTCGTAGCCATGTGTCCTTGCGTGATGATTAAGACAGTTTTGGAAAGGTATTGAAGTGGTCTACAAGATCTGTACAAAGGTTAAAAGATCAAATTCATTTTTAGTCTAGTAAATCGCCTCTGAATGCATTGTACTCGGGAAAACCTGTCAATTTGAGCATGTGTTTAAAGGGTATTATGAAACTTTTTCATCGCCAAGATCCTTGTTATTGTGTCCCAGGGCTTTGGTTTGCTTATTCATGAAGGCCCAATGACATAAAAACGATAATGGATGACTTTGCATTTTCGTCAAAATTTCAACCATGGCCATAGGGACGGGTGAAATAGCTCAAGTGATGAAGTTGGATGTTCCTTCAAATGGCCATAACCTCGTAGCCATGTGTCCTAGCGTGATGATTAAGACAGTTTTGGAAAGGTATTGAAGTGGTCTACAAGATCTGTACATTGATTGAACGATCAAAGTCACTTTCAGTGTAGTAAATGGCCTCTGAATGCATTGTACTCGGGAAAACCTGTCGATTTGAGCATGTATTTAAAGGGTAAAGTGACCCATTATGAAACTTTTTCATCGCCAAGATCCTTGTTATTGTGTCCCAGGGCTTTGATTTGCTTATTCATGAAGGCCCAATGACATAAAAACGATAATGGATGACTTTGCATTTTCGTCAAAATTTCAACCATGGCCATAGGGACGGGTGAAAAAGCTCAAGTGATGTAGTTGGATGTTCCTTCAAATGGCCATAACTTCGTAGCCATGTGTCCTAGCATGATGATTAAGACAGTTTTGGAAAGGTATTGAAGTGTTCTACAAGATCTGTACAAAGGTTAAAAGATCAAATTCATTTTTAGTCTAGTAGATCGCCTCTGAATGCATTGTACTCGGGAAAACCTGTCAATTTGAGCATGTGTTTAAAGGGTATTATGAAACTTTTTCATCGCCAAGATCCTTGTTATTGTGTCCCAGGGCTTTGGTTTGCTTATTCATGAAGGCCCAGTGACATAAAAACGATAATGGATGACCTTGCATTTTCGTCAAAATTTCAACCATGGCCATAGGGACGGGTGAAATAGCTCAAGTGATGAAGTTGGATGTTCCTTCAAATGGCCATAACCTCGTAGCCATGTGTCCTAGCGTGATGATTAAGACAGTTTTGGAAAGGTATTGAAGTGGTCTACAAGATCTGTACATAGGTTAAAAGATCAAATTCACTTTTAGTCTAGTAAATGGCCTCTGAATGCATTGTACTCGGGAAAACCTGTCAATTTGAGCATGTGTTTAAAGGGTATTATGAAACTTTTTCATCGCCAAGATCCTTGTTATTGTGTCCCAGGGCTTTGGTTTGCTTATTCATGAAGGCCCAGTGACATAAAAACGATAATGGATGACCTTGCATTTTCGTCAAAATTTCAACCATGGCCATAGGGACGGGTGAAATAGCTCAAGTGATGTAGTTGGATGTTCCTTCAAATGGCCATAACTTCGTAGCCATGTGTCCTAGCATGATGATTAAGACAGTTTTGGAAAGGTATTGAAGTGTTCTACAAGATCTGTACATTGATTGAAAGATCAAAGTCACTTTCAGTGTAGTAAATGGCCTCTGAATGCATTGTACTCGGGAAAACCTGTCGATTTGCGCATGTATTTAAAGGGTAAAGTGACTCATTATGAAATTTTATCATCGCCAAGATCCTTGTTATTGTGTCCCAGGGCTTTGATTTGCTTATTCATGAAGCCCCAATGACATTAAAACGATAATGGATGACCTTGCATTTTCGTCAAAATTTCAACCATGGCCAAAGGGACGGGTGAAATAGCTCAAGTGATGTAGTTGGATGTTCCTTCAAATGGCCATAACCTCGTAGCCATGTGTCCTTGCGTGATGATTAAGACAGTTTTGGAAAGGTATTGAAGTGTTCTAGAAGATCTGTACAAAGGTTAAAAGATCAAATTCATTTTTAGTCTAGTAAATCGCCTCTGAATGCATTGTACTCGGGAAAACCTGTCAATTTGAGCATGTGTTTAAAGGGTATTATGAAACTTTTTCATCGCCAAGATCCTTGTTATTGTGTCCCAGGGCTTTGGTTTGCTTATTCATGAAGGCCCAATGACATAAAAACGATAATGGATGACCTTGCATTTTCGTCAAAATTTCAACCATGGCCATAGGGACGGGTGAAAAAGCTCAAGTGATGTAGTTGGATGTTCCTTCAAATGGCCATAACTTCGTAGCCATGTGTCCTTGCGTGATGATTAAGACAGTTTTGGAAAGGTATTGAAGTGTTCTGCAAGATCTGTACAAAGGTAAAAAGATCAAATTCATTTTTAGTCTAGTAAATCGCCTCTGAATGCATTGTACTCGGGAAAACCTGTCAATTTGAGCATGTGTTTAAAGGGTATTATGAAACTTTTTCATCGCCAAGATCCTTGTTATTGTGTCCCAGGGCTTTGGTTTGCTTATTCATGAAGGCCCAATGACATAAAAACGATAATGGATGACCTTGCATTTTCGTCAAAATTTCAACCATGGCCATAGGGACGGGTGAAATAGCTCAAGTGATGTAGTTGGATGTTCCTTCAAATGGCCATAACTTCGTAGCCATGTGTCCTAGCATGATGATTAAGACAGTTTTGGAAAGGTATTGAAGTGTTCTACAAGATCTGTACATTGATTGAAAGATCAAAGTCACTTTCAGTGTAGTAAATGGCCTCTGAATGCATTGTACTCGGGAAAACCTGTCGATTTGCGCATGTATTTAAAGGGTAAAGTGACTCATTATGAAATTTTATCATCGCCAAGATCCTTGTTATTGTGTCCCAGGGCTTTGATTTGCTTATTCATGAAGCCCCAATGACATTAAAACGATAATGGATGACCTTGCATTTTTGTCAAAATTTCAACCATGGCCAAAGGGACGGGTGAAATAGCTCAAGTGATGTAGTTGGATGTTCCTTCAAATGGCCATAACCTCGTAGCCATGTGTCCTTGCGTGATGATTAAGACAGTTTTGGAAAGGTATTGAAGTGTTCTAGAAGATCTGTACAAAGGTTAAAAGATCAAATTCATTTTTAGTCTAGTAAATCGCCTCTGAATGCATTGTACTCGGGAAAACCTGTCAATTTGAGCATGTGTTTAAAGGGTATTATGAAACTTTTTCATCGCCAAGATCCTTGTTATTGTGTCCCAGGGCTTTGGTTTGCTTATTCATGAAGGCCCAATGACATAAAAACGATAATGGATGACCTTGCATTTTCGTCAAAATTTCAACCATGGCCATAGGGACGGGTTAGAAAGCTCAAGTGATGTAGTTGGATGTTCCTTCAAATGGCCATAACTTCGTAGCCATGTGTCCTAGCATGATGATTAAGACAGTTTTGGAAAGGTATTAAAGTGTTCTACAAGATATGTACAAAGGTTAAAAGATCAAATTCATTTTTAGTCTAGTAAATCGCCTCTGAATGCATTGTACTCGGGAAAACCTGTCAATTTGAGCATGTGTTTAAAGGGTATTATGAAACTTTTTCATCGCCAAGATCCTTGTTATTGTGTCCCAGGGCTTTGGTTTGCTTATTCATGAAGCCCCAATGACATAAGAACGATAATGGATGACCTTGCATTTTCGTCAAAATTTCAACCATGGCCATAGGGACGGGTGAAATAGCTCAAGTGATGTAGTTGGATGTTCCTTCAAATGGCCATAACTTCGTAGCCATGTGTCCTTGCATGATGATTAAGACAGTTTTGGAAAGGTATTGAAGTGGTCTACAAGATCTGTACATCGGTTAAAAGATCAAATTCACTTTTAGTCTAGTAAATCGCCTCTGAATGCATTGTACTCGGGAAAACCTGTCAATTTGAGCATGTGTTTAAAGGGTACTATGAAACTTTTTCATCGCCAAGATCCTTGTTATTGTGTCCCAGGGCTTTGGTTTGCTTATTCATGAAGGCGCAATGACATAAAAACGATAATGGATGACCTTGCATTTTCGTCAAAATTTCAACCATGGCCATAGGGACGGGTTAGAAAGCTCAAGTGATGTAGTTGGATGTTCCTTCAAATGGCCATAACTTCGTAGCCATGTGTCCTAGCATGATGATTAAGACAGTTTTGGAAAGGTATTGAAGTGTTCTACAAGATCTGTACAAAGGTTAAAAGATCAAATTCACTTTTAGTCTAGTAAATGGCCTTTGAATGCATTGTACTCGGGAAAACCTGTCAATTTGAGCATGTGTTTAAAGGATATTATGAAACTTTTTCATCGCCAAGATCCTTGTTATTGTGTCCCAGGGCTTTGGTTTGCTTATTCATGAAGCCCCAATGACATAAAAACGATAATGGATGACCTTGCATTTTCGTCAAAATTTCAACCATGGCCATAGGGACGGGTGAAATAGCTCAAGTGATGTAGTTGGATGTTCCTTCAAATGGCCATAACTTCGTAGCCATGTGTCCTAGCATGATGATTAAGACAGTTTTGGAAAGGTATTGAAGTGTTCTACAAGATCTGTACAAAGGTTAAAAGATCAAATTCATTTTTAGTCTAGTAAATCACCTCTGAATGCATTGTACTCGGGAAAACCTGTCAATTTGAGCATGTGTTTAAAGGGTATTATGAAACTTTTTCATCGCCAAGATCCTTGTTATTGTGTCCCAGGGCTTTGGTTTGCTTATTCATGAAGGTGCAATGACATAAAAACGATAATGGATGACCTTGCATTTTCGTCAAAATTTCAACCATGGCCATAGGGACGGGTGAAATAGCTCAAGTGATGTAGTTGGATGTTCCTTCAAATGGCCATAACTTCGTAGCCATGTGTCCTTGCGTGATGATTAAGACAGTTTTGGAAAGGTATTGAAGTGTTCTACAAGATCTGTACAAAGGTTAAAAGAACAAATTCATTTTTAGTCTAGTAAATCGCCTCTGAATGCATTGTACTCGGGAAAACCTGTCAATTTGAGCATGTATTTAAAGGGTAAAGTGACCCATTATGAAACTTTTTCATCGCCAAGATCCTTGTTATTGTGTCCCAGGGCTTTGGTTTGCTTATTCATGAAGGCCCAGTGACATAAAAACGATAATGGATGACCTTGCATTTTCGTCAAAATTTCAACCATGGCCATAGGGACGGGTGAAATAGCTCAAGTGATGTAGTTGGATGTTCCTTCAAATGGCCATAACTTCGTAGCCATGTGTCCTAGCATGATGATTAAGACAGTTTTGGGAAGGTATTGAAGTGGTCTACAAGATTTGCGCATAGGTTTAATGATCAGAGTCACTGGTAGCCTAGTAAATGGCCTCTGAATGCATTGTACTCGGGAAAACCTGTCAATTTGAGCATGTGTTTAAAGGGTATTATGAAACTTTTTCATCGCCAAGATCCTTGTTATTGTGTCCCAGGGCTTTGGTTTGCTTATTCATGAAGGCGCAATGACATAAAAACGATAATGGATGACCTTGCATTTTCATCAAAATTTCAACCATGGCCATAGGGACGGGTGAAAAAGCTCAAGTGATGTAGTTGGATGTTCCTTCAAATGGCCATAACTTCGTAGCCATGTGTCCTTGCGTGATGATTAAGACAGTTTTGGAAAGGTATTGAAGTGTTCTACAAGATCTGTACAAAGGTTAAAAGAACAAATTCATTTTTAGTCTAGTAGATCGCCTCTGAATGCATTGTACTCGGGAAAACCTGTCAATTTGAGCATGTGTTTAAAGGGTATTATGAAACTTTTTCATCGCCAAGATCCTTGTTATTGTGTCCCAGGGCTTTGATTTGCTTATTCATGAAGGCCCAATGACATAAAAACGATAATGGATGACTTTGCATTTTCGTCAAAATTTCAACCATGGCCATAGGGACGGGTGAAAAAGCTCAAGTGATGTAGTTGGATGTTCTTTCAAATGGCCATAACTTCGTAGCCATGTGTCCTTGCATGATGATTAAGACAGTTTTGGAAAGGTATTGAAGTGTTCTACAAGATCTGTACAAAGGTTAAAAGATCAAATTCATTTTTAGTCTAGTAAATCGCCTCTGAATGCATTGTACTCGGGAAAACCTGTCAATTTGAGCATGTGTTTAAAGGGTATTATGAAACTTTTTCATCGCCAAGATCCTTGTTATTGTGTCCCAGGGCTTTGGTTTGCTTATTCATGAAGGCCCAATGACATAAAAACGAAAATGGATGACCTTGCATTTTCGTCAAAATTTCAACCATGGCCATAGGGACGGGTTAGAAAGCTCAAGTGATGTAGTTGGATGTTCCTTCAAATGGCCATAACTTCGTAGCCATGTGTCCTTGCGTGATGATTAAGACAGATTTGGAAAGGTATTGAAGTGTTCTACAAGATCTGTACAAAGGTTAAAAGATCAAAGTCACTTTCAGTGTAGTAAATGGCCTCTGAATGCATTGTACTCGGGAAAACCTGTCGATTTGAGCATGTATTTAAAGGGTAAAGTGACCCATTATGAAACTTTTTCATCGCCAAGATCCTTGTTATTGTGTCCCAGGGCTTTGATTTGCTTATTCATGAAGGCCCAATGACATAAAAACGATAATGGATGACCTTGCATTTTCGTCAAAATTTCAACCATGGCCATAGGGACGGGTGAAATAGCTCAAGTGATGAAGTTGGATGTTCCTTCAAATGGCCATAACCTCGTAGCCATGTGTCCTAGCGTGATGATTAAGACAGTTTTGGAAAGGTATTGAAGTGTTCTACAAGATCTGTACAAAGGTTAAAAGATCAAATTCATTTTTAGTCTAGTAAATCGCCTCTGAATGCATTGTACTCGGGAAAACCTGTCAATTTGAGCATGTGTTTAAAGGGTATTATGAAACTTTTTCATCGCCAAGATCCTTGTTATTGTGTCCCAGGGCTTTGGTTTGCTTATTCATGAAGGCCCAATGACATAAAAACGATAATGGATGACCTTGCATTTTCGTCAAAATTTCAACCATGGCCATAGGGACGGGTGAAATAGCTCAAGTGATGTAGTTGGATGTTCCTTCAAATGGCCATAACTTCGTAGCCATGTGTCCTTGCGTGATGATTAAGACAGTTTTGGAAAGGTATTGAAGTGTTCTACAAGATCTGTACAAAGCTTAAAAGATCAAATTCATTTTTAGTCTAGTAAATCGCCTCTGAATGCATTGTACTCGGGAAAACCTGTCAATTTGAGCATGTGTTTAAAGGGTATTATGAAACTTTTTCATCGCCAAGATCCTTGTGATTGTGTCCCAGGGCTTTGGTTTGCTTATTCATGAAGGCCCAATGACATAAAAACGATAATGGATGACCTTGCATTTTCGTCAAAATTTCAACCATGGCCATAGGGACGGGTGAAAAAGCTCAAGTGATGTAGTTGGATGTTCCTTCAAATGGCCATAACTTCGTAGCCATGTGTCCTTGCGTGATGATTAAGACAGTTTTGGAAAGGTATTGAAGTGTTCTACAAGATCTGTACAAAGGTTAAAAGATCAAATTCATTTTTAGTCTAGTAAATCGCCTCTGAATGCATTGTACTCGGGAAAACCTGTCAATTTGAGCATGTGTTTAAAGGGTATTATGAAACTTTTTCATCGCCAAGATCCTTGTTATTGTGTCCCAGGGCTTTGGTTTGCTTATTCATGAAGGCCCAGTGACATAAAAACGATAATGGATGACCTTGCATTTTCGTCAAAATTTCAACCATGGCCATAGGGACGGGTGAAATAGCTCAAGTGATGTAGTTGGATGTTCCTTCAAATGGCCATAACTTCGTAGCCATGTGTCCTAGCATGATGATTAAGACAGTTTTGGAAAGGTATTGAAGTGTTCTACAAGATCTGTACATTGATTGAAAGATCAAAGTCACTTTCAGTGTAGTAAATGGCCTCTGAATGCATTGTACTCGGGAAAACCTGTCGATTTGCGCATGTATTTAAAGGGTAAAGTGACTCATTATGAAACTTTTTCATCGCCAAGATCCTTGTTATTGTGTCCCAGGGCTTTGGTTTGCTTATTCATGAAGGCCCAGTGACATAAAAACGATAATGGATGACCTTGCATTTTCGTCAAAATTTCAACCATGGCCATAGGGACGGGTGAAATAGCTCAAGTGATGTAGTTGGATGTTCCTTCAAATGGCCATAACCTCGTAGCCATGCGTCCTAGCGTGATGATTAAGACAGTTTTGGAAAGGTATTGAAGTGGTCTACATTATCTGTACATTGATTGAACGATCAAAGTCACTTTCAGTGTAGTAAATGGCCTCTGAATGCATTGTACTCGGGAAAACCTGTTTATTTGAGCATGTATTTAAAGGGTAAAGTGACCCATTATGAAACTTTTTCATCGCCAAGATCCTTGTTATTGTGTCCCAGGGCTTTGATTTGCTTATTCATTAAGGCCCAATGACATAAAAACGATAATGGATGACTTTGCATTTTCGTCAAAATTTCAACCATTGCCATAGGGACGGGTGAAAAAGCTCAAGTGATGTAGTTGGATGTTCCTTCAAATGGCCATAACTTCGTAGCCATGTGTCCTTGCGTGATGATTAAGACAGTTTTGGAAAGGTATTGAAGTGTTCTACAAGATCTGTACAAAGGTTAAAAGATCAAATTCATTTTTAGTCTAGTAAATCGCCTCTGAATGCATTGTACTCGGGAAAACCTGTCAATTTGAGCATGTGTTTAAAGGGTATTATGAAACTTTTTCATCGCCAAGATCCTTGTTATTGTGTCCCAGGGCTTTGGTTTGCTTATTCATGAAGGCCCAATGACATAAAAACGATAATGGATGACCTTGCATTTTCGTCAAAATTTCAACCATGGCCATAGGGACGGGTGAAAAAGGTCAAGTGATGTAGTTGGATGTTCCTTCAAATGGCCATAACCTCGTAGCCATGTGTCCTAGCGTGATGATTAAGACAGTTTTGGAAAGGTATTGAAGTGTTCTACAAGATCTGTACAAAGGTTAAAAGATCAAATTCATTTTTAGTCTAGTAAATCGCATCTGAATGCATTGTACTCGGGAAAACCTGTCGATTTGAGCATGTATTTAAAGGGTAAAGTGACCCATTATGAAACTTTTTCATCGCCAAGATCCTTGTTATTGTGTCCCAGGGCTTTGATTTGCTTATTCATGAAGGCCCAATGACATAAAAACGATAATGGATGACTTTGCATTTTCGTCAAAATTTCAACCATGGCCATAGGGACGGGTGAAAAAGCTCAAGTGATGTAGTTGGATGTTCCTTCAAATGGCCATAACTTCGTAGCCATGTGTCCTAGCATGATGATTAAGACAGTTTTGGAAAGGTATTGAAGTGTTCTACAAGATCTGTACAAAGGTTAAAAGATCAAATTCATTTTTAGTCTAGTAGATCGCCTCTGAATGCATTGTACTCGGGAAAACCTGTCAATTTGAGCATGTGTTTAAAGGGTATTATGAAACTTTTTCATCGCCAAGATCCTTGTTATTGTGTCCCAGGGCTTTGGTTAGCTTATTCATGAAGGCCCAATGACATAAAAACGATAATGGATGACCTTGCATTTTCGTCAAAATTTCAACCATGGCCATAGGGACGGGTGAAATAGCTCAAGTGATGTAGTTGGATGTTCCTTCAAATGGCCATAACTTCGTAGCCATGTGTCCTAGCATGATGATTAAGACAGTTTTGGAAAGGTATTGAAGTGTTCTACAAGATCTGTACAAAGCTTAAAAGATCAAATTCATTTTTAGTCTAGTAAATCGCCTCTGAATGCATTGTACTCGGGAAAACCTGTCAATTTGAGCATGTGTTTAAAGGGTATTATGAAACTTTTTCATCGCCAAGATCCTTGTTATTGTGTCCCAGGGCTTTGGTTTGCTTATTCATGAAGGCCCAATGACATAAAAACGATAATGGATGACCTTGCATTTTCGTCAAAATTTCAACCATGGCCATAGGGACGGGTGAAATAGCTCAAGTGATGTAGTTGGATGTTCCTTCAAATGGCCATAACTTCGTAGCCATGTCTCCTAGCGTGATGATTAAGACAGTTTTGGAAAGGTATTGAAGTGTTCTACAAGATCTGTACAAAGGTTAAAAGATAAAATTCATTTTTAGTCTAGTAAATCGCCTCTGAATGCATTGTACTCGGGAAAACCTGTCAATTTGAGCATGTGTTTAAAGGGTATTATGAAACTTTTTCATCGCCAAGATCCTTGTTATTGTGTCCCAGGGCTTTGGTTTGCTTATTCATGAAGGCCCAATGACATAAAAACGATAATGGATGACCTTGCATTTTCGTCAAAATTTCAACCATGGCCATAGGGACGGGTGAAAAAGCTCAAGTGAAGTAGTTGGATGTTCCTTCAAATGGCCAGAACTTCGTAGCCATGTGTCCTTGCGTGATGATTAAGACAGTTTTGGAAAGGTATTGAAGTGTTCTACAAGATCTGTACAAAGGTTAAAAGATCAAATTCATTTTTAGTCTAGTAAATCGCCTCTGAATGCATTGTACTCGGGAAAACCTGTCAATTTGAGCATGTGTTTAAAGGGTATTATGAAACTTTTTCATCGCCAAGATCCTTGTTATTGTGTCCCAGGGCTTTGGTTTGCTTATTCATGAAGGCCCAATGACATAAAAACGATAATGGATGACCTTGCATTTTCGTCAAAATTTCAACCATGGCCATAGGGACGGGTGAAAAAGCTCAAGTGATGTAGTTGGATGTTCCTTCAAATGGCCATAACTTCGTAGCCATGTGTCCTTGCGTGATGATTAAGACAGTTTTGGAAAGGTATTGAAGTGTTCTACAAGATCTGTACAAAGGTTAAAAGATCAAATTCATTTTTAGTCTAGTAAATCGCCTCTGAATGCATTGTACTCGGGAAAACCTGTCAATTTGAGCATGTGTTTAAAGGGTATTATGAAACTTTTTCATCGCCAAGATCCTTGTTATTGTGTCCCAGGGCTTTGGTTTGCTTATTCATGAAGGCCCAGTGACATAAAAACGATAATGGATGACCTTGAATTTTCGTCAAAATTTCAACCATGACCATAGGGACGGGTGAAATAGCTCAAGTGATGTAGTTGGATGTTCCTTCAAATGGCCATAACTTCGTAGCCATGTGTCCTAGCATGATGATTAAGACAGTTTTGGAAAGGTATTGAAGTGTTCTACAAGATCTGTACAAAGCTTAAAAGATCAAATTCATTTTTAGTCTAGTAAATCGCCTCTGAATGCATTGTACTCGGGAAAACCTGTCAATTTGAGCATGTGTTTAAAGGGTATTATGAAACTTTTTCATCGCCAAGATCCTTGTTATTGTGTCCCAGGGCTTTGGTTTGCTTATTCATGAAGGCCCAGTGACATAAAAACGATAATGGATGACCTTGCATTTTCGTCAAAATTTCAACCATGACCATAGGGACGGTTGAAATAGCTCAAGTGATGTAGTTGGATGTTCCTTCAAATGGCCATAACTTCGTAGCCATGTGTCCTAGCATGATGATTAAGACAGTTTTGGAAAGGTATTGAAGTGTTCTACAAGATCTGTACAAAGGTTTAAAGATCAAATTCATTTTTAGTCTAGTAAATCGCCTCTGAATGCATTGTACTCGGGAAAACCTGTCAATTTGAGCATGTGTTTAAAGGGTATTATGAAACTTTTTCATCGCCAAGATCCTTGTTATTGTGTCCCAGGGCTTTGGTTTGCTTATTCATGAAGGCCCAATGACATAAAAACGATAATGGATGACCTTGCATTTTCGTCAAAATTTCAACCATGGCCATAGGGACGGGTGAAAAAGCTCAAGTGATGTAGTTGGATGTTCCTTCAAATGGCCATAACTTCGTAGCCATGTGTCCTTGCGTGATGATTAAGACAGTTTTGGAAAGGTATTGAAGTGTTCTACAAGATCTGTACAAAGGTTAAAAGATCAAATTCATTTTTAGTCTAGTAAATCGCCTCTGAATGCATTGTACTCGGGAAAACCTGTAAATTTGAGCATGTGTTTAAAGGGTATTATGAAACTTTTTCATCGCCAAGATCCTTGTTATTGTGTCCCAGGGCTTTGGTTTGCTTATTCATGAAGGCCCAATGACATAAAAACGATAATGGATGACCTTGCATTTTCGTCAAAATTTCAACCATGGCCATAGGGACGGGTGAAATAGCTCAAGTGATGTAGTTGGATGTTCCTTCAAATGGCCATAACTTCGTAGCCATGTGTCCTAGCATGATGATTAAGACAGTTTTGGAAAGATATTGAAGTGTTCTACCAGATCTGTACAAAGGTTAAAAGATCAAATTCATTTTTAGTCTAGTAAATCGCCTCTGAATGCATTGTACTCGGGAAAACCTGTCAATTTGAGCATGTGTTTAAAGGGTATTATGAAACTTTTTCATCGCCAAGATCCTTGTTATTGTGTCCCAGGGCTTTGGTTTGCTTATTCATGAAGGCCCAGTGACATAAAAACGATAATGGATGACCTTGCATTTTCGTCAAAATTTCAACCATGACCATAGGGACGGGTGAAATAGCTCAAGTGATGTAGTTGGATGTTCCTTCAAATGGCCATAACTTCGTAGCCATGTGTCCTAGCATGATGATTAAGACAGTTTTGGAAAGGTATTGAAGTGTTCTACAAGATCTGTACATTGATTGAAAGATCAAATTCATTTATAGTCTAGTAAATCGCCTCTGAATGCATTGTACTCGGGAAAACCTGTCAATTTGAGCATGTGTTTAAAGGGTATTATGAAACTTTTTCATCGCCAAGATCCTTGTTATTGTGTCCCAGGGCTTTGGTTTGCTTATTCATGAAGGCCCAATGACATAAAAACGATAATGGATGACCTTGCATTTTCGTCAAAATTTCAACCATGGCCATAGGGACGGGTGAAATAGCTCAAGTGATGTAGTTGGATGTTCCTTCAAATGGCCATAACTTCGTAGCCATGTGTCCTAGCATGATGATTAAGACAGTTTTGGAAAGATATTGAAGTGTTCTACAAGATCTGTACATTGATTGAAAGATCAAAGTCACTTTCAGTGTAGTAAATGGCCTCTGAATGCATTGTACTCGGGAAAACCTGTCGATTTGAGCATGTATTTAAAGGGTAAAGTGACCCATTATGAAACTTTTTCATCGCCAAGATCCTTGTTATTGTGTCCCAGGGCTTTGGTTTGCTTATTCATGAAGGCCCAATGACATAAGAACGATAATGGATGACCTTGCATTTTCGTCAAAATTTCAACCATGGCCATAGGGACGGGTGAAATAGCTCAAGTGATGTAGTTGGATGTTCCTTCAAATGGCCATAACTTCGTAGCCATGTGTCCTAGCATGATGATTAAGACAGTTTTGGAAAGATATTGAAGTGTTCTACAAGATCTGTACATTGATTGAAAGATCAAAGTCACTTTCAGTGTAGTAAATGGCCTCTGAATGCATTGTACTCGGGAAAACCTGTCGATTTGAGCATGTATTTAAAGGGTAAAGTGACTCATTATGAAACTTTTTCATCGCCAAGATCCTTGTTATTGTGTCCCAGGGCTTTGGTTTGCTTATTCATGAAGGCCCAGTGACATAAAAACGATAATGGATGACCTTGCATTTTCGTCAAAATTTCAACCATGGCCATAGGGACGGGTGAAATAGCTCAAGTGATGTAGTTGGATGTTCCTTCAAATGGCCATAACCTCGTAGCCATGCGTCCTAGCGTGATGATTAAGACAGTTTTGGAAAGGTATTGAAGTGGTCTACAACATCTGTACATTGATTGAACGATCAAAGTCACTTTCAGTGTAGTAAATGGCCTCTGAATGCATTGTACTCGGGAAAACCTGTTTATTTGAGCATGTATTTAAAGGGTAAAGTGACCCATTATGAAACTTTTTCATCGCCAAGATCCTTGTTATTGTGTCCCAGGGCTTTGATTTGCTTATTCATTAAGGCCCAATGACATAAAAACGATAATGGATGACTTTGCATTTTCGTCAAAATTTCAACCATTGCCATAGGGACGGGTGAAAAAGCTCAAGTGATGTAGTTGGATGTTCCTTCAAATGGCCATAACTTCGTAGCCATGTGTCCTTGCGTGATGATTAAGACAGTTTTGGAAAGGTATTGAAGTGTTCTACAAGATCTGTACAAAGGTTAAAAGATCAAATTCATTTTTAGTCTAGTAAATCGCCTCTGAATGCATTGTACTCGGGAAAACCTGTCAATTTGAGCATGTGTTTAAAGGGTATTATGAAACTTTTTCATCGCCAAGATCCTTGTTATTGTGTCCCAGGGCTTTGGTTTGCTTATTCATGAAGGCCCAATGACATAAAAACGATAATGGATGACCTTGCATTTTCGTCAAAATTTCAACCATGGCCATAGGGACGGGTGAAAAAGGTCAAGTGATGTAGTTGGATGTTCCTTCAAATGGCCATAACCTCGTAGCCATGTGTCCTAGCGTGATGATTAAGACAGTTTTGGAAAGGTATTGAAGTGTTCTACAAGATCTGTACAAAGGTTAAAAGATCAAATTCATTTTTAGTCTAGTAAATCGCATCTGAATGCATTGTACTCGGGAAAACCTGTCGATTTGAGCATGTATTTAAAGGGTAAAGTGACCCATTATGAAACTTTTTCATCGCCAAGATCCTTGTTATTGTGTCCCAGGGCTTTGATTTGCTTATTCATGAAGGCCCAATGACATAAAAACGATAATGGATGACTTTGCATTTTCGTCAAAATTTCAACCATGGCCATAGGGACGGGTGAAAAAGCTCAAGTGATGTAGTTGGATGTTCCTTCAAATGGCCATAACTTCGTAGCCATGTGTCCTAGCATGATGATTAAGACAGTTTTGGAAAGGTATTGAAGTGTTCTACAAGATCTGTACAAAGGTTAAAAGATCAAATTCATTTTTAGTCTAGTAGATCGCCTCTGAATGCATTGTACTCGGGAAAACCTGTCAATTTGAGCATGTGTTTAAAGGGTATTATGAAACTTTTTCATCGCCAAGATCCTTGTTATTGTGTCCCAGGGCTTTGGTTTGCTTATTCATGAAGGCCCAATGACATAAAAACGATAATGGATGACCTTGCATTTTCGTCAAAATTTCAACCATGGCCATAGGGACGGGTGAAATAGCTCAAGTGATGTAGTTGGATGTTCCTTCAAATGGCCATAACTTCGTAGCCATGTGTCCTAGCATGATGATTAAGACAGTTTTGGAAAGGTATTGAAGTGTTCTACAAGATCTGTACAAAGCTTAAAAGATCAAATTCATTTTTAGTCTAGTAAATCGCCTCTGAATGCATTGTACTCGGGAAAACCTGTCAATTTGAGCATGTGTTTAAAGGGTATTATGAAACTTTTTCATCGCCAAGATCCTTGTTATTGTGTCCCAGGGCTTTGGTTTGCTTATTCATGAAGGCCCAATGACATAAAAACGATAATGGATGACCTTGCATTTTCGTCAAAATTTCAACCATGGCCATAGGGACGGGTGAAAAAGCTCAAGTGATGTAGTTGGATGTTCCTTCAAATGGCCATAACTTCGTAGCCATGTGTCTTTGCGTGATGATTAAGACAGTTTTGGAAAGGTATTGAAGTGTTCTACAAGATCTGTACAAAGGTTAAAAGATCAAATTCATTTTTAGTCTAGTATATCGCCCCTGAATGCATTGTACTCGGGAAAACCTGTCAATTTGAGCATGTGTTTAAAGGGTATTATGAAACTTTTTCATCGCCAAGATCCTTGTTATTGTGTCCCAGGGCTTTGGTTTGCTTATTCATGAAGGCCCAATGACATAAAAACGATAATGGATGACCTTGCATTTTCGTCAAAATTTCAACCATGGCCATAGGGACGGGTGAAATAGCTCAAGTGATGTAGTTGGATGTTCCTTCAAATGGCCATAACTTCGTAGCCATGTGTCCTAGCATGATGATTAAGACAGTTTTGGAAAGGTATTGAAGTGTTCTACAAGATCTGTACAAAGGTTAAAAGATCAAATTCATTTTTAGTCTAGTAAATCGCATCTGAATGCATTGTACTCGGGAAAACCTGTCAATTTGAGCATGTGTTTAAAGGGTATTATGAAACTTTTTCATCGCCAAGATCCTTGTTATTGTGTCCCAGGGCTTTGGTTTGCTTATTCATGAAGGCTCAATGACATAAAAACGATAATGGATGACCTTGCATTTTCGTCAAAATTTCAACCATGGCCATAGCGACGGGTGAAATAGCTCAAGTGATGTAGTTGGATGTTCCTTCAAATGGCCATAACCTCGTAGCCATGTGTCCTAGCGTGATGATTAAGACAGTTTTGGAAAGGTATTGAAGTGGTCTACAAGATCTGTACATTGATTGAACGATCAAAGTCACTTTCAGTGTAGTAAATGGCCTCTGAATGCATTGTACTCGGGAAAACCTGTCGATTTGAGCATGTATTTAAAG
This sequence comes from Anopheles coluzzii, assembly GCF_943734685.1. Lineage (NCBI taxonomy): Eukaryota > Metazoa > Arthropoda > Insecta > Diptera > Culicidae > Anopheles > Anopheles coluzzii. The sequence goes on along the minus strand of NW_026054447.1, from coordinate 428,962 downwards.
GGTAAAGTGACCCATTATGAAACTTTTTCATCGCCAAGATCCTTGTTATTGTGTCCCAGGGCTTTGATTTGCTTATTCATGAAGGCCCAATGACATAAAAACGATAATGGATGACTTTGCATTTTCGTCAAAATTTCAACCATGGCCATAGGGACGGGTGAAAAAGCTCAAGTGATGTAGTTGGATGTTCCTTCAAATGGCCATAACTTCGTAGCCATGTGTCCTAGAATGATGATTAAGACAGTTTTGGAAAGGTATTGAAGTGTTCTACAAGATCTGAACAAAGGTTAAAAGATCAAATTCATTTTTAGTCTAGTAGATCGCCTCTGAATGCATTGTACTCGGGAAAACCTGTCAATTTGAGCATGTGTTTAAAGGGTATTATGAAACTTTTTCATCGCCAAGATCCTTGTCATTGTGTCCCAGGGCTTTGGTTTGCTTATTCATGAAGGCCCAATGACATAAAAACGATAATGGATGACCTTGCATTTTCGTCAAAATTTCAACCATGGCCATAGGACGGGTGAAATAGCTCAAGTGATGTAGTTGGATGTTCCTTCAAATGGCCATAACTTCGTAGCCATGTGTCCTAGCATGATGATTAAGACAGTTTTGGAAAGGTATTGAAGTGTTCTACAAGATCTGTACAAAGGTTAAAAGATCAAATTCATGTTTAGTCTAGTAAATCGCATCTGAATGCATTGTACTCGGGAAAACCTGTCAATTTGAGCATGTGTTTAAAGGGTATTATGAAACTTTTTCATCGCCAAGATCCTTGTTATTGTGTCCCAGGGCTTTGGTTTGCTTATTCATGAAGGCCCAATGACATAAAAACGATAATGGATGACCTTGCATTTTCGTCAAAATTTCAACCATGGCCATAGGGACGGGTGAAATAGCTCAAGTGATGTAGTTGGATGTTCCTTCAAATGGCCATTACTTCGTAGCCATGTGTCCTAGCGTGATAATTAAGACAGTTTTGGAAAGGTATTGTAGTGGTCTACAAGATCTGTACATTGATTGAAAGATCAGAGTCACTGGTAGCCTAGTAAATCGCCTCTGAATGCATTGTACTCGGGAAAACCTGTCAATTTGAGCATGTGTTTAAAGGGTATTATGAAACTTTTTCATCGCCAAGATCCTTGTTATTGTGTCCCAGGGCTTTGGTTTGCTTATTCATGAAGGCCCAATGACATAAAAACGATAATGGATGACCTTGCATTTTCGTCAAAATTTCAACCATGGCCATAGGGACGGGTGAAATAGCTCAAGTGATGTAGTTGGATGTTCCTTCAAATGGCCATAACTTCGTAGCCATGTGTCCTAGCGTGATGATTAAGACAGTTTTGGAAAGGTATTGAAGTGGTCTACAAGATCTGTACAAAGGTTTAAAGATCAAATTCGCTTTTAGTCTAGTAAATCGCCTCTGAATGCATTGTACTCGGGAAAACCTGTCAATTTGAGCATGTGTTTAAAGGGTATTATGAAACTTTTTCATCGCCAAGATCCTTGTTATTGTGTCCCAGGGCTTTGGTTTGCTTATTCATGAAGGCCCAGTGACATAAAAACGATAATGGATGACCTTGCATTTTCGTCAAAATTTCAACCATGGCCATAGGGACGGGTTAGAAAGCTCAAGTGATGTAGTTGGATGTTCCTTCAAATGGCCATAACTTCGTAGCCATGTGTCCTAGCATGATGATTAAGACAGTTTTGGAAAGGTATTGAAGTGTTCTACAAGATCTGTACAAAGGTTAAAAGATCAAATTCATTTTTAGTCTAGTAAATCGCCTCTGAATGCATTGTACTCGGGAAAACCTGTCAATTTGAGCATGTGTTTAAAGGGTATTATGAAACTTTTTCATCGCCAAGATCCTTGTTATTGTGTCCCAGGGCTTTGGTTTGCTTATTCATGAAGCCCCAATGACATAAGAACGATAATGGATGACCTTGCATTTTCGTCAAAATTTCAACCATGGCCATAGGGACGGGTGAAATAGCTCAAGTGATGTAGTTGGATGTTCCTTCAAATGGCCATAACTTCGTAGCCATGTGTCCTAGCATGATGATTAAGACAGTTTTGGAAAGGTATTGAAGTGGTCTACAAGATCTGTACAAAGGTTAAAAGATCAAATTCACTTTTAGTCTAGTAAATCGCCTCTGAATGCATTGTACTCGGGAAAACCTGTCAATTTGAGCATGTGTTTAAAGGGTATTATGAAACTTTTTCATCGCCAAGATCCTTGTTATTGTGTCCCAGGGCTTTGGTTTGCTTATTCATGAAGGCGCAATAACATAAAAACGATAAAGGATGACCTTGCATTTTCGTCAAAATTTCAACCATGGCCATAGGGACGGGTTAGAAAGCTCAAGTGATGTAGTTGGATGTTCCTTCAAATGGCCATAACTTCGTAGCCATGTGTCCTAGCATGATGATTAAGACAGTTTTGGAAAGGTATTGAAGTGTTCTACATGATCTGTACAAAGCTTAAAAGATCAAATTTATTTTTAGTCTAGTAAATCGCCTCTGAATGCATTGTACTCGGGAAAACCTGTCAATTTGAGCATGTGTTTAAAGGGTATTATGAAACTTTTTCATCGCCAAGATCCTTGTTATTGTGTCCCAGGGCTTTGGTTTGCTTATTCATGAAGGCCCAATGACATAAAAACGATAATGGATGACCTTGCATTTTCGTCAAAATTTCAACCATGGCCATAGGGACGGGTGAAAAAGCTCAAGTGATGTAGTTGGATGTTCCTTCAAATGGCCATAACTTCGTAGCCATGTGTCCTTGCGTGATGATTAAGACAGTTTTGGAAAGGTATTGAAGTGTTCTACAAGATCTGTACAAAGGTTAAAAGATCAAATTCATTTTTAGTCTAGTAAATCGCCTCTGAATGCATTGTACTCGGGAAAACCTGTAAATTTGAGCATGTGTTTAAAGGGTATTATGAAACTTTTTCATCGCCAAGATCCTTGTTATTGTGTCCCAGGGCTTTGGTTTGCTTATTCATGAAGGCCCAATGACATAAAAACGATAATGGATGACCTTGCATTTTCGTCAAAATTTCAACCATGGCCATAGGGACGGGTGAAAAAGCTCAAGTGATGTAGTTGGATGTTCCTTCAAATGGCCATTACTTCGTAGCCATGTGTCCTTGCATGATGATTAAGACAGTTTTGGAAAGGTATTGAAGTGTTCTACAAGATCTGAACAAAGGTTAAAAGATCAAATTCATTTTTAGTCTAGTAAATGGCCTCTGAATGCATTGTACTCGGGAAAACCTGTCAATTTGAGCATGTGTTTAAAGGGTATTATGAAACTTTTTCATCGCCAAGATCCTTGTTATTGTGTCCCAGGGCTTTGGTTTGCTTATTCATGAAGGCCCAATGACATAAAAACGATAATGGATGACCTTGCATTTTCGTCAAAATTTCAACCATGGCCATAGGGACGGGTGAAAAAGCTCAAGTGATGTAGTTGGATGTTCCTTCAAATGGCCATTACTTCGTAGCCATGTGTCCTTGCATGATGATTAAGACAGTTTTGGAAAGGTATTGAAGTGTTCTACAAGATCTGTACAAAGGTTAAAAGATCAAATTCATTTTTAGTCTAGTAAATCGCCTCTGAATGCATTGTACTCGGGAAAACCTGTCAATTTGAGCATGTGTTTAAAGGGTATTATGAAACTTTTTCATCGCCAAGATCCTTGTTATTGTGTCCCAGGGCTTTGATTTGCTTATTCATGAAGGCCCAGTGACATAAAAACGATAATGGATGACCTTGCATTTTCGTCAAAATTTCAACCATGGCCATAGGGACGGGTGAAATAGCTCAAGTGATGTAGTTGGATGTTCCTTCAAATGGCCATAACCTCGTAGCCATGTGTCCTAGCGTGATGATTAAGACAGTTTTGGAAAGGTATTGAAGTGGTCTACAAGATCTGTACATAGGTTTGAAGATCAAATTCACTTTTAGTCTAGTAAATGGCCTCTGAATGCATTGTACTCGGGAAAACCTGTCAATTTGAGCATGTGTTTAAAGGGTATTATGAAACTTTTTCATCGCCAAGATCCTTGTTATTGTGTCCCAGGGCTTTGGTTTGCTTATTCATGAAGGCCCAATGACATAAAAACGATAATGGATGACCTTGCATTTTCGTCAAAATTTCAACCATGGCCATAGGGACGGGTGAAAAAGCTCAAGTGATGTAGTTGGATGTTCCTTCAAATGGCCATAACTTCGTAGCCATGTGTCCTTGCGTGATGATTAAGACAGTTTTGGAAAGGTATTGAAGTGGTCTACAAGATCTGTACATAGGTTTAAAGATCAAATTCACTTTTAGTCTAGTAAATGGCCTCTGAATGCATTGTACTCGGGAAAACCTGTCAATTTGAGCATGTGTTTAAAGGGTATTATGAAACTTTTTCATCGCCAAGATCCTTGTTATTGTGTCCCAGGGCTTTGGTTTGCTTATTCATGAAGGCTCAATGACATAAAAACGATAATGGATGACCTTGCATTTTCGTCAAAATTTCAACCATGGCCATAGGGACGGGTGAAATAGCTCAAGTGATGTAGTTGGATGTTCCTTCAAATGGCCATAACCTCGTAGCCATGTGTCCTAGCGTGATGATTAAGACAGTTTTGGAAAGGTATTGAAGTGGTCTACAAGATCTGTACAAAGGTTAAAAGATCAAATTCATTTTTAGTCAAGTATATCGCCCCTGAATGCATTGTACTCGGGAAAACCTGTCAATTTGAGCATGTGTTTAAAGGGTATTATGAAACTTTTTCATCGCCAAGATCCTTGTTATTGTGTCCCAGGGCTTTGGTTTGCTTATTCATGAAGGCTCAATGACATAAAAACGATAATGGATGACCTTGCATTTTCGTCAAAATTTCAACCATGGCCATAGGGACGGGTGAAAAAGGTCAAGTGATGTAGTTGGATGTTCCTTCAAATGGCCATAGCTTCGTAGCCATGTGGCCTAGCGTGATGATTAAGACAGTTTTGGTAAGGTATTGAAGTGGTTTACAAGATCTGAACATTGATTGAAAGATCAAAGTCACTTTCAGTGTAGTAAATGGCCTCTGAATGCATTGTACTCGGGAAAACCTGTCGATTTGAGCATGTATTTAAAGGGTAAAGTGACCCATTATGAAACTTTTTCATCGCCAAGATTCTTGTTATTGTGTCCCAGGGCTTTGATTTGCTTATTCATGAAGGCCCAATGACATAAAAACGATAATGGATGACCTTGCATTTTCGTCAAAATTTCAACCATGGCCATAGGGACGGGTGAAAAAGCTCAAGTGATGTAGTTGGATGTTCCTTCAAATGGCCATAACTTCGTAGCCATGTGTCCTTGCGTGATGATTAAGATAGTTTTGGAAAGGTATTGAAGTGTTCTACAAGATCTGTACAAAGGTTAAAAGATCAAATTCATTTTTAGTCTAGTAAATCGCCTCTGAATGCATTGTACTCGGGAAAACCTGTCAATTTGAGCATGTGTTTAAAGGGTATTATGAAACTTTTTCATCGCCAAGATCCTTGTTATTGTGTCCCAGGGCTTTGGTTTGCTTATTCATGAAGGCGCAATGACATAAAAACGATAATGGATGACCTTGCATTTTCGTCAAAATTTCAACCATGGCCATAGGGACGGGTTAGAAAGCTCAAGTGATGTAGTTGGATGTTCCTTCAAATGGCCATAACTTCGTAGCCATGTGTCCTTGCGTGATGATTAAGACAGTTTTGGAAAGGTATTGAAGTGTTCTACAAGATCTGTACAAAGGTTAAAAGATCAAATTCATTTTTAGTCTAGTAAATCGCATCTGAATGCATTGTACTCGGGAAAACCTGTCAATTTGAGCATGTGTTTAAAGGGTATTATGAAACTTTTTCATCGCCAAGATCCTTGTTATTTTGTCCCAGGGCTTTGGTTTGCTTATTCATGAAGGCCCAGTGACATAAAAACGATAATGGATGACCTTGCATTTTCGTCAAAATTTCAACCATGGCCATAGCGACGGGTGAAATAGCTCAAGTGATGTAGTTGGATGTTCCTTCAAATGGCCATAACCTCGTAGCCATGTGTCCTAGCGTGATGATTAAGACAGTTTTGGAAAGGTATTGAAGTGGTCTACAAGATCTGTACATTGATTGAAAGATCAAAGTCACTTTCAGTGTAGTAAATGGCCTCTGGATGCATTGTACTCGGGACAACCTGTCGATTTGCGCATGTATTTAAAGGGTAAAGTGACCCATTATGAAACTTTTTCATCGCCAAGATCCTTGTTATTGTGTCCCAGGGCTTTGGTTTGCTTATTCATGAAGGCGCAATGACATAAAAACGATAATGGATGACCTTGCATTTTCGTCAAAATTTCAACCATGGCCAAAGGGACGGGTGAAATAGCTCAAGTGATGTAGTTGGATGTTCCTTCAAATGGCCATAACCTCGTAGCCATGTGTCCTAGCGTGATGATTAAGACAGTTTTGGAAAGGTATTGAAGTGGTCTACAAGATCTGTACATTGATTGGAAGATCAAAGTCACCTTCAGTGTAGTAAATGGCCTCTGAATGCATTGTACTCGGGAAAACCTGTCGATTTGAGCATGTATTTAAAGGGTAAAGTGACCCATTATGAAACTTTTTCATCGCCAAGATCCTTGTTATTGTGTCCCAGGGCTTTGGTTTGCTTATTCATGAAGGCCCAATGACATAAAAACGATAATGGATGACCTTGCATTTTCGTCAAAATTTCAACCATGGCCATAGGGACGGGTGAAATAGCTCAAGTGATGTAGTTGGATGTTCCTTCAAATGGCCATAACTTCGTAGCCATGTGTCCTAGCGTGATGATTAAGACAGTTTTGGAAAGGTATTGAAGTGGTCTACAAGATCTGTACATTGATTGAAAGATCAAAGTCACTTTCAGTGTAGTAAATGGCCTCTGAATGCATTGTACTCGGGAAAACCTGTCGATTTGAGCATGTATTTAAAGGGTAAAGTGACCCATTATGAAACTTTTTCATCGCCAAGATCCTTGTTATTGTGTCCCAGGGCTTTGATTTGCTTATTCATGAAGGCCCAATGACATAAAAACGATAATGGATGACCTTGCATTTTCGTCAAAATTTCAACCATGGCCATAGGGACGGGTGAAAAAGCTCAAGTGATGTAGTTGGATGTTCCTTCAAATGGCCATAACTTCGTAGCCATGTGTCCTAGCGTGATGATTGAGACAGTTTTGGGAAGGTATTGAAGTGGTCTACAAGATCTGTACAAAGGTTAAAAGATCAAATTCATTTTTTAGTCTAGTAAATCGCATCTGAATGCATTGTACTCGGGAAAACCTGTCAATTTGAGCATGTGTTTAAAGGGTATTATGAAACTTTTTCATCGCCAAGATCCTTGTTATTGTGTCCCAGGGCTTTGGTTTGCTTATTCATGAAGGCCCAATGACATAAAAACGATAATGGATGACCTTGCATTTTCGTCAAAATTTCAACCATGGCCATAGCGACGGGTGAAATAGCTCAAGTGATGTAGTTGGATGTTCCTTCAAATGGCCATAACCTCGTAGCCATGTGTCCTAGCGTGATGATTAAGACAGTTTTGGAAAGGTATTGAAGTGGTCTACAAGATCTGTACATTGATTGAACGATCAAAGTCACTTTCAGTGTAGTAAATGGCCTCTGAATGCATTGTACTCGGGAAAACCTGTCGATTTGAGCATGTATTTAAAGGGTAAAGTGACCCATTATGAAACTTTTTCATCGCCAAGATCCTTGTTATTGTGTCCCAGGGCTTTGATTTGCTTATTCATGAAGGCCCAATGACATAAAAACGATAATGGATGACCTTGCATTTTCGTCAAAATTTCAACCATGGCCATAGGGACGGGTGAAATAGCTCAAGTGATGTAGTTGGATGTTCCTTCAAATGGCCATAACTTCATAGCCATGTGTCCTTGCGTGATGATTAAGACAGTTTTGGAAAGGTATTGAAGTGTTCTACAAGATCTGTACAAAGGTTAAAAGATCAAATTCATTTTTAGTCTAGTAAATCGCCTCTGAATGCATTGTACTCGGGAAAACCTGTCAATTTGAGCATGTGTTTAAAGGGTATTATGAAACTTTTTCATCGCCAAGATCCTTGTTATTGTGTCCCAGGGCTTTGGTTTGCTTATTCATGAAGGCCCAGTGACATAAAAACGATAATGGATGACCTTGCATTTTCGTCAAAATTTCAACCATGGCCATAGCGACGGGTGAAATAGCTCAAGTGATGTAGTTGGATGTTCCTTCAAATGGCCATAACCTCGTAGCCATGTGTCCTAGCGTGATGATTAAGACAGTTTTGGAAAGGTATTGAAGTGGTCTACAAGATCTGTACATTGATTGAAAGATCAAAGTCACTTTCAGTGTAGTAAATGGCCTCTGAATGCATTGTACTCGGGACAACCTGTCGATTTGCGCATGTATTTAAAGGGTAAAGTGACCCATTATGAAACTTTTTCATCGCCAAGATCCTTGTTATTGTGTCCCAGGGCTTTGATTTGCTTAATCATGAAGGCCCAATGACATAAAAACGATAATGGATGACCTTGCATTTTCGTCAAAATTTCAACCATGGCCATAGGGACGGGTGAAAAAGCTCAAGTGATGTAGTTGGATGTTCCTTCAAATGGCCATAACTTCGTAGCCATGTGTCCTTGCGTGATGATTAAGACAGTTTTGGAAAGGTATTGAAGTGTTCTACAAGATCTGTACAAAGGTTAAAAGATCAAATTCATTTTTAGTCTAGTAGATCGCCTCTGAATGCATTGTACTCGGGAAAACCTGTCAATTTGAGCATGTGTTTAAAGGGTATTATGAAACTTTTTCATCGCCAAGATCCTTGTTATTGTGTCCCAGGGCTTTGGTTTGCTTATTCATGAAGGCCCAGTGACATAAAAACGATAATGGATGACCTTGCATTTTCGTCAAAATTTCAACCATGGCCATAGGGACGGGTGAAATAGCTCAAGTGATGAAGTTGGATGTTCCTTCAAATGGCCATAACCTCGTAGCCATGTGTCCTAGCGTGATGATTAAGACAGTTTTGGAAATCTATTGAAGTGTTCTACAAGATCTGTACAAAGCTTAAAAGATCAAATTCATTTTTAGTCTAGTATATCGCCCCTGAATGCATTGTACTCGGGAAAACCTGTCGATTTGAGCATGTATTTAAAGGGTAAAGTGACCCATTACGAAACTTTTTCATCGCCAAGATCCTTGTTATTGTGTCCCAGGGCTTTGGTTTGCTTATTCATGAAGGCCCAGTGACATAAAAACGATAATGGATGACCTTGCATTTTCGTCAAAATTTCAACCATGGCCATAGGGACGGGTGAAATAGCTCAAGTGATGTAGTTGGATGTTCCTTCAAATGGCCATAGCTTCGTAGCCATGTGTCGTTGCGTGATGATTAAGACAGTTTTGGAAAGGTATTGAAGTGTTCTACAAGATCTGTACAAAGGTTAAAAGATCAAATTCATTTTTAGTCTAGTAAATCGCCTCTGAATGCATTGTACTCGGGAAAACCTGTCAATTTGAGCATGTGTTTAAAGGGTATTATGAAACTTTTTCATCGCCAAGATCCTTGTTATTGTGTCCCAGGGCTTTGGTTTGCTTATTCATGAAGGCGCAATGACATAAAAACGATAATGGATGACCTTGCATTTTCGTCAAAATTTCAACCATGGCCAAAGGGACGGGTGAAATAGCTCAAGTGATGTAGTTGGATGTTCCTTCAAATGGCCATAACCTCGTAGCCATGTGTCCTAGCGTGATGATTAAGACAGTTTTGGAAAGGTATTGAAGTGTTCTACAAGATCTGTACAAAGGTTAAAAGATCAAATTCATTTTTAGTCTAGTAAATCGCATCTGAATGCATTGTACTCGGGAAAACCTGTCAATTTGAGCATGTGTTTAAAGGGTATTATGAAACTTTTTCATCGCCAAGATCCTTGTTATTGTGTCCCAGGGCTTTGGTTTGCTTATTCATGAAGGCCCAATGACATAAAAACGATAATGGATGACCTTGCATTTTCGTCAAAATTTCAACCATGGCCATAGGGACGGGTGAAATAGCTCAAGTGATGTAGTTGGATGTTCCTTCAAATGGCCATAACCTCGTAGCCATGTGTCCTAGCGTGATGATTAAGACAGTTTTGGAAAGGTATTGAAGTGGTCTACAAGATCTGTACATTGATTGAAAGATCAAAGTCACTTTCAGTGTAGTAAATGGCCTCTGAATGCATTGTACTCGGGACAACCTGTCGATTTGAGCATGTATTTAAAGGGTAAAGTGACCCATTATGAAACTTTTTCATCGCCAAGATCCTTGTTATTGTGTCCCAGGGCTTTGATTTGCTTATTCATGAAGGCCCAATGACATAAAAACGATAATGGATGACCTTGCATTTTCGTCAAAATTTCAACCATGGCCATAGGGACGGGTGAAAAAGGTCAAGTGATGTAGTTGGATGTTCCTTCAAATGGCCATAACCTCGTAGCCATGTGTCCTAGCGTGATGATTAAGACAGTTTTGGAAAGGTATTGAAGTGGTCTACAAGATCTGTACATTGATTGAAAGATCAAAGTCACTTTCAGTGTAGTAAATGGCCTCTGAATGCATTGTACTCGGGACAACCTGTCGATTTGCGCATGTATTTAAAGGGTAAAGTGACCCATTATGAAACTTTTTCATCGCCAAGATCCTTGTTATTGTGTCCCAGGGCTTTGATTTGCTTATTCATGAAGGCCCAATGACATAAAAACGATAATGGATGACCTTGCATTTTTGTCAAAATTTCAACCATGGCCATAGGGACGGGTGAAAAAGCTCAAGTGATGTAGTTGGATGTTCCTTCAAATGGCCATAACTTCATAGCCATGTGTCCTTGCGTGATGATTAAGACAGTTTTGGAAAGGTATTGAAGTGTTCTACAAGATCTGTACATAGGTTTAAAGATCAAATTCACTTTTAGTCTAGTAAATGGCCTCTGAATGCATTGTACTCGGGAAAACCTGTCAATTTGAGCATGTGTTTAAAGGGTATTATGAAACTTTTTCATCGCCAAGATCCTTGTTATTGTGTCCCAGGGCTTTGGTTTACTTATTCATGAAGGCTCAATGACATAAAAACGATAATGGATGACCTTGCATTTTCGTCAAAATTTCAACCATGGCCATAGGGACGGGTGAAAAAGCTCAAGTGATGTAGTTGGATGTTCCTTCAAATGGCCATAACTTCATAGCCATGTGTCCTTGCGTGATGATTAAGACAGTTTTGGAAAGGTATTGAAGTGTTCTACAAGATCTCTACAAAGCTTAAAAGATCAAATTCACTTTTAGTCTAGTAAATCGCCTCTGAATGCATTGTACTCGGGAAAACCTGTCAATTTGAGCATGTGTTTAAAGGGTATTATGAAACTTTTTCATCGCCAAGATCCTTGTTATTGTGTCCCAGGGCTTTGATTTGCTTATTCATGAAGGCCCAGTGACATAAAAACGATAATGGATGACCTTGCATTTTCGTCAAAATTTCAACCATGGCCATAGGGACGGGTTAGAAAGCTCAAGTGATGTAGTTGGATGTTCCTTCAAATGGCCATAACTTCGTAGCCATGTGTCCTTGCGTGATGATTAAGACAGTTTTGGAAAGGTATTGAAGTGTTCTACAAGATCTGTACATAGGTTTAAAGATCAAATTCACTTTTAGTCTAGTAAATGGCCTCTGAATGCATTGTACTCGGGAAAACCTGTCAATTTGAGCATGTGTTTAAAGGGTATTATGAAACTTTTTCATCGCCAAGATCCTTGTTATTGTGTCCCAGGGCTTTGGTTTACTTATTCATGAAGGCTCAATGACATAAAAACGATAATGGATGACCTTGCATTTTCGTCAAAATTTCAACCATGGCCATAGGGACGGGTGAAAAAGCTCAAGTGATGTAGTTGGATGTTCCTTCAAATGGCCATAACTTCATAGCCATGTGTCCTTGCGTGATGATTAAGACAGTTTTGGAAAGGTATTGAAGTGTTCTACAAGATCTCTACAAAGCTTAAAAGATCAAATTCATTTTTAGTCTAGTAAATCGCCTCTGAATGCATTGTACTCGGGAAAACCTGTCAATTTGAGCATGTGTTTAAAGGGTATTATGAAACTTTTTCATCGCCAAGATCCTTGTTATTGTGTCCCAGGGCTTTGGTTTGCTTATTCATTAAGGCGCAATGACATAAAAACGATAATGGATGACCTTGCATTTTCGTCAAAATTTCAACCATGGCCATAGGGACGGGTGAAATAGCTCAAGTGATGTAGTTGGATGTTCCTTCAAATGGCCATAACTTCGTAGCCATGTGTCCTTGCATGATGATTAAGACAGTTTTGGAAAGGTATTGAAGTGTTCTACAAGATCTGTACAAAGGTTAAAAGATCAAATTCAGTTTTAGTCTAGTAAATCGCCTTTGAATGCATTGTACTCGGGAAAACCTGTCAATTTGAGCATGTGTTTAAAGGGTATTATGAAACTTTTTCATCGCCAAGATCCTTGTTATTGTGTCCCAGGGCTTTGGTTTGCTTATTCATGAAGGCCCAATGACATAAAAACGATAATGGATGACCTTGCATTTTCGTCAAAATTTCAACCATGGCCATAGGGACGGGTGAAAAAGCTCAAGTGATGTAGTTGGATGTTCCTTCAAATGGCCATAACTTCGTAGCCATGTGTCCTAGCGTGATGATTAAGACAGTTTTGGAAAGGTATTGAAGTGTTCTACAAGATCTGTACAAAGGTTAAAAGATCAAATTCATTTTTAGTCTAGTAAATCGCCTCTGAATGCATTGTACTCGGGAAAACCTGTCAATTTGAGCATGTGTTTAAAGGGTATTATGAAACTTTTTCATCGCCAAGATCCTTGTTATTGTGTCCCAGGGCTTTGGTTTGCTTATTCATGAAGGCCCAATGATATAAAAACGATAATGGATGACCTTGCATTTTCGTCAAAATTTCAACCATGGCCATAGGGACGGGTGAAAAAGCTCAAGTGATGTAGTTGGATGTTCCTTCAAATGGCCATAACTTCGTAGCCATGTGTCCTAGCATGATGATTAAGACAGTTTTGGAAAGGTATTGAAGTGTTCTACAAGATCTGTACATTGATTGAAAGATCAAAGTCATTTTCAGTGTAGTAAATGGCCTCTGAATGCATTGTACTCGGGAAAACCTGTCGATTTGCGCATGTATTTAAAGGGTAAAGTGACTCATTATGAAACTTTTTCATCGCCAAGATCCTTGTTATTGTGTCCCAGGGCTTTGATTTGCTTATTCATGAAGCCCCAATGACATTAAAACGATAATGGATGACCTTGCATTTTCGTCAAAATTTCAACCATGGCCATAGGGACGGGTGAGAAAGCTCAAGTGATGTAGTTGGATGTTCCTTCAAATGGCCATAACCTCGTAGCCATGTGTCCTTGCGTGATGATTAAGACAGTTTTGGAAAGGTATTGAAGTGTTCTAGAAGATCTGTACAAAGGTTAAAAGATCAAATTCATTTTTAGTCTAGTAAATCGCCTCTGAATGCATTGTACTCGGGAAAACCTGTCAATTTGAGCATGTGTTTAAAGGGTATTATGAAACTTTTTCATCGCCAAGATCCTTGTTATTGTGTCCCAGGGCTTTGATTTGCTTATTCATGAAGGCCCAATGACATAAAAACGATAATGGATGACCTTGCATTTTCGTCAAAATTTCAACCATGGCCATAGGGACGGGTGAAAAAGCTCAAGTGATGTAGTTGGATGTTCCTTCAAATGGCCATAACTTCGTAGCCATGTGTCCTTGCGTGATGATTAAGACAGTTTTGGAAAGGTATTGAAGTGTTCTACAAGATCTGTACAAAGGTTAAAAGATCAAATTCATTTTTAGTCTAGTAAATCGCCTCTGAATGCATTGTACTCGGGAAAACCTGTCAATTTGAGCATGTGTTTAAAGGGTATTATGAAACTTTTTCATCGCCAAGATCCTTGTTATTGTGTCCCAGGGCTTTGGTTTGCTTATTCATGAAGGCCCAATGACATAAAAACGATAATGGATGACCTTGCATTTTCGTCAAAATTTCAACCATGGCCATAGGGACGGGTGAAAAAGCTCAAGTGATGTAGTTGGATGTTCCTTCAAATGGCCATAACTTCGTAGCCATGTGTCCTAGCATGATGATTAAGACAGTTTTGGAAAGGTATTGAAGTGGTCTACAAGATCTGTACATCGGTTAAAAGACCAAATTCACTTTTAGTCTAGTAAATCGCCTCTGAATGCATTGTACTCGGGAAAACCTGTCAATTTGAGCATGTGTTTAAAGGGTATTATGAAACTTTTTCATCGCCAAAATCCTTGTTATTGTGTCCCAGGGCTTTGGTTTGCTTATTCATGAAGGCCCAATGACATAAAAACGATAATGGATGACCTTGCATTTTCGTCAAAATTTCAACCATGGCCATAGGGACGGGTGAAAAAGCTCAAGTGATGTAGTTGGATGTTCCTTCAAATGGCCATAACTTCGTAGCCATGTGTTCTAGCATGATGATTAAGACAGTTTTGGAAAGGTATTGAAGTGTTCTACAAGATCTGTACATTGATTGAAAGATCAAAGTCATTTTCAGTGTAGTAAATGGCCTCTGAATGCATTGTACTCGGGAAAACCTGTCGATTTGCGCATGTATTTAAAGGGTAAAGTGACTCATTATGAAACTTTTTCATCGCCAAGATCCTTGTTATTGTGTCCCAGGGCTTTGATTTGCTTATTCATGAAGCCCCAATGACATTAAAACGATAATGGATGACCTTGCATTTTCGTCAAAATTTCAACCATGGCCAAAGGGACGGGTGAAATAGCTCAAGTGATGTAGTTGGATGTTCCTTCAAATGGCCATAACCTCGTAGCCATGTGTCCTTGCGTGATGATTAAGACAGTTTTGGAAAGGTATTGAAGTGTTCTAGAAGATCTGTACAAAGGTTAAAAGATCAAATTCATTTTTAGTCTAGTAAATCGCCTCTGAATGCATTGTACTCGGGAAAACCTGTCAATTTGAGCATGTGTTTAAAGGGTATTATGAAACTTTTTCATCGCCAAGATCCTTGTTATTGTGTCCCAGGGCTTTGGTTTGCTTATTCATGAAGGCCCAATGACATAAAAACGATAATGGATGACCTTGCATTTTCGTCAAAATTTCAACCATGGCCATAGGGACGGGTGAAAAAGCTCAAGTGATGTAGTTGGATGTTCCTTCAAATGGCCATAACTTCGTAGCCATGTGTCCTTGCGTGATGATTAAGACAGTTTTGGAAAGGTATTGAAGTGTTCTACAAGATCTGTACAAAGGTTAAAAGATCAAATTCATTTTTAGTCTAGTAAATCGCCTCTGAATGCATTGTACTCGGGAAAACCTGTCAATTTGAGCATGTGTTTAAAGGGTATTATGAAACTTTTTCATCGCCAAGATCCTTGTTATTGTGTCCCAGGGCTTTGGTTTGCTTATTCATGAAGGCCCAATGACATAAAAACGATAATGGATGACCTTGCATTTTCGTCAAAATTTCAACCATGGCCATAGGGACGGGTGAAAAAGCTCAAGTGATGTAGTTGGATGTTCCTTCAAATGGCCATAACTTCGTAGCCATGTGTCCTAGCATGATGATTAAGACAGTTTTGGAAAGGTATTGAAGTGGTCTACAAGATCTGTACATCGGTTAAAAGACCAAATTCACTTTTAGTCTAGTAAATCGCCTCTGAATGCATTGTACTCGGGAAAACCTGTCAATTTGAGCATGTGTTTAAAGGGTATTATGAAACTTTTTCATCGCCAAAATCCTTGTTATTGTGTCCCAGGGCTTTGGTTTGCTTATTCATGAAGGCCCAATGACATAAAAACGATAATGGATGACCTTGCATTTTCGTCAAAATTTCAACCATGGCCATAGGGACGGGTGAAAAAGCTCAAGTGATGTAGTTGGATGTTCCTTCAAATGGCCATAACTTCGTAGCCATGTGTCCTAGCATGATGATTAAGACAGTTTTGGAAAGGTATTGAAGTGTTCTACAAGATCTGTACAAAGGTTAAAAGATCAAATTCATTTTTAGTCTAGTAAATCGCCTCTGAATGCATTATACTCGGGAAAACCTGTCAATTTGAGCATGTGTTTAAAGGGTATTATGAAACTTTTTCATCGCCAAGATCCTTGTTATTGTGTCCCAGGGCTTTGGTTTGCTTATTCATGAAGGCCCAATGACATAAAAACGATAATGGATGACCTTGCATTTTCGTCAAAATTTCAACCATGGCCATAGGGACGGGTGAAAAAGCTCAAGTGATGTAGTTGGATGTTCCTTCAAATGGCCATAACTTCGTAGCCATGTGTCCTTGCATGATGATTAAGACAGTTTTGGAAAGGTATTGAAGTGTTCTACAAGATCTGTACAAAGGTTAAAAGATCAAATTCATTTTTAGTCTAGTAAATCGCCTCTGAATGCATTGTACTCGGGAAAACCTGTCAATTTGAGCATGTGTTTAAAGGGTATTATGAAACTTTTTCATCGCCAAGATCCTTGTTATTGTGTCCCAGGGCTTTGGTTTGCTTATTCATGAAGGCCCAATGACATAAAAACGATAATAGATGACCTTGCATTTTCGTCAAAATTTCAACCATGGCCATAGGGACGGGTGAAATAGCTCAAGTGATGTAGTTGGATGTTCCTTCAAATGGCCATAACTTCGTAGCCATGTGTCCTTGCGTGATGATTAAGACAGTTTTGGAAAGGTATTGAAGTGTTCTACAAGATCTGTACAAAGGTTAAAAGATCAAATTCATTTCTACTCTAGTAAATCGCCTCTGAATGCATTGTACTCGGGAAAACCTGTCAATTTGAGCATGTGTTTAAAGGGTATTATGAAACTTTTTCATCGCCAAGATCCTTGTTATTGTGTCCCAGGGCTTTGGTTTGCTTATTCATGAAGGCCCAATGACATAAAAACGATAATGGATGACCTTGCATTTTCGTCAAAATTTCAACCATGGCCCTAGGGACGGGTGAAATAGCTCAAGTGATGTAGTTGGATGTTCCTTCAAATGGCCATAACTTCGTAGCCATGTGTCCTAGCATGATGATTAAGACAGTTTTGGAAAGGTATTGAGGTGTTCTACAAGATCTGAACAAAGGTTAAAAGATCAAATTCATGTTTAGTCTAGTAAATCGCCTCTGAATGCATTATACTCGGGAAAACCTGTCAATTTGAGCATGTGTTTAAAGGGTATTATGAAACTTTTTCATCGCCAAGATCCTTGTTATTGTGTCCCAGGGCTTTGGTTTGCTTATTCATGAAGGCTCAATGACATAAAAACGATAATGGATGACCTTGCATTTTCGTCAAAATTTCAACCATGGCCATAGGGACGGGTGAAAAAGCTCAAGTGATGTAGTTGGATGTTCCTTCAAATGGCCATAACTTCGTAGCCATGTGTCCTAGCATGATGATTAAGACAGTTTTGGAAAGGTATTGAAGTGTTCTACAAGATCTGTACAAAGGTTAAAAGATCAAATTCATTTTTATTCTAGTAAATCGCCTCTGAATGCATTGTACTCGGGAAAACCTGTCAATTTGAGCATGTGTTTAAAGGGTATTATGAAACTTTTTCATCGCCAAGATCCTTGTTATTGTGTCCCAGGGCTTTGGTTTGCTTATTCATGAAGGCCCAATGACATAAAAACGATAATGGATGACCTTGCATTTTCGTCAAAATTTCAACCATGGCCATAGGGATGGGTGAAATAGCTCAAGTGATGTAGTTGGATGTTCCTTCAAATGGCCATAACTTCGTAGCCATGTGTCCTAGCATGATGATTAAGACAGTTTTGGAAAGGTATTGAAGTGTTCTACAAGATCTGTACAAAGGTTAAAAGATCAAATTCATTTTTATTCTAGTAAATCGCCTCTGAATGCATTGTACTCGGGAAAACCTGTCAATTTGAGCATGTGTTTAAAGGGTATTATGAAACTTTTTCATCGCCAAGATCCTTGTTATTGTGTCCCAGGGCTTTGGTTTGCTTATTCATGAAGGCTCAATGACATAAGAACGATAATGGATGACCTTGCATTTTCGTCAAAATTTCAACCATGGCCATAGGGACGGGTGAAATAGCTCAAGTGATGTAGTTGGATGTTCCTTCAAATGGCCATAACTTCGTAGCCATGTGTCCTAGCATGATGATTAAGACAGTTTTGGAAAGGTATTGAAGTGTTCTACAAGATCTGTACAAAGGTTAAAAGATCAAATTCATTTTTATTCTAGTAAATCGCCTCTGAATGCATTGTACTCGGGAAAACCTGTCAATTTGAGCATGTGTTTAAAGGGTATTATGAAACTTTTTCATCGCCAAGATCCTTGTTATTGTGTCCCAGGGCTTTGGTTTGCTTATTCATGAAGGCCCAATGACATAAAAACGATAATGGATGACCTTGCATTTTCGTCAAAATTTCAACCATGGCCATAGGGATGGGTGAAATAGCTCAAGTGATGTAGTTGGATGTTCCTTCAAATGGCCATAACTTCGTAGCCATGTGTCCTAGCATGATGATTAAGACAGTTTTGGAAAGGTATTGAAGTGTTCTACAAGATCTGTAGAAAGGTTAAAAGATCAAATTCATTTTTAGTCTAGTAAATCGCATCTGAATGCATTGTACTCGGGAAAACCTGTCGATTTGAGCATGTATTTAAAGGGTAAAGTGACCCATTATGAAACTTTTTCATCGCCAAGATCCTTGTTATTGTGTCCCAGGGCTTTGGTTTGCTTATTCATGAAGCCCCAATGACATAAGAACGATAATGGATGACCTTGCATTTTCGTCAAAATTTCAACCATGGCCATAGGGACGGGTGAAATAGCTCAAGTGATGTAGTTGGATGTTCCTTCAAATGGCCATAACTTCGTAGCCATGTGTCCTAGCGTGATGATTAAGACAGTTTTGGAAAGGTATTGAAGTGGTCTACAAGATCTGTACATCGGTTAAAAGATCAAATTCACTTTTAGTCTAGTAAATCGCCTCTGAATGCATTGTACTCGGGAAAACCTGTCAATTTGAGCATGTGTTTAAAGGGTATTATGAAACTTTTTCATCGCCAAGATCCTTGTTATTGTGTCCCAGGGCTTTGGTTTGCTTATTCATGAAGGCCCAATGACATAAAAACGATAATGGATGACCTTGCATTTTCGTCAAAATTTCAACCATGGCCATAGGGACGGGTGAAAAAGCTCAAGTGATGTAGTTGGATGTTCCTTCAAATGGCCATAACTTCGTAGCCATGTGTCCTAGCATGATGATTAAGACAGTTTTGGAAAGGTATTGAAGTGTTCTACAAGATCTGTACAAAGGTTAAAAGATCAAATTCATTTTTAGTCTAGTAAATCGCCTCTGAATGCATTGTACTCGGGAAAACCTGTCAATTTGAGCATGTGTTTAAAGGGTATTATGAAACTTTTTCATCGCCAAGATCCTTGTTATTGTGTCCCAGGGCTTTGGTTTGCTTATTCATGAAGGCCCAATGACATAAAAACGATAATGGATGACCTTGCATTTTCGTCAAAATTTCAACCATGGCCATAGGGACGGGTGAAATAGCTCAAGTGATGTAGTTGGATGTTCCTTCAAATGGCCATAACTTCGTAGCCATGTGTCCTAGCATGATGATTAAGACAGTTTTGGAAAGGTATTGAAGTGTTCTACAAGATCTGTACATTGATTGAAAGATCAAAGTCACTTTCAGTGTAGTAAATGGCCTCTGAATGCATTGTACTCGGGAAAACCTGTCGATTTGAGCATGTATTTAAAGGGTAAAGTGACCCATTATGAAACTTTTTCATCGCCAAGACCCTTGTTATTGTGTCCCAGGGCTTTGGTTTGCTTATTCATGAAGCCCCAATGACATAAGAACGATAATGGATGACCTTGCATTTTCGTCAAAATTTCAACCATGGCCATAGGGACGGGTGAAATAGCTCAAGTGATGTAGTTGGATGTTCCTTCAAATGGCCATAACTTCGTAGCCATGTGTCCTAGCATGATGATTAAGACAGTTTTGGAAAGGTATTGAAGTGTTCTACAAGATCTGTACAAAGGTTAAAAGATCAAATTCATTTTTAGTCTAGTAAATCGCCTCTGAATGCATTGTACTCGGGAAAACCTGTCAATTTGAGCATGTGTTTAAAGGGTATTATGAAACTTTTTCATCGCCAAGATCCTTGTTATTGTGTCCCAGGGCTTTGGTTTGCTTATTCATGAAGGCCCAATGACATAAAAACGATAATGGATGACCTTGCATTTTCGTCAAAATTTCAACCATGGCCATAGGGACGGGTGAAAAAGCTCAAGTGATGTAGTTGGATGTTCCTTCAAATGGCCATAACTTCGTAGCCATGTGTCCTTGCGTGATGATTAAGACAGTTTTGGAAAGGTATTGAAGTGTTCTACAAGATCTGTACAAAGGTTAAAAGATCAAATTCATTTTTAGTCTAGTAAATCGCCTCTGAATGCATTGTACTCGGGAAAACCTGTAAATTTGAGCATGTGTTTAAAGGGTATTATGAAACTTTTTCATCGCCAAGATCCTTGTTATTGTGTCCCAGGGCTTTGGTTTGCTTATTCATGAAGGCGCAATGACATAAAAACGATAATGGATGACCTTGCATTTTCGTCAAAATTTCAACCATGGCCATAGGGACGGGTTAGAAAGCTCAAGTGATGTAGTTGGATGTTCCTTCAAATGGCCATAACTTCGTAGCCATGTGTCCTTGCGTGATGATTAAGACAGTTTTGGAAAGGTGTTGAAGTGTTCTACAAGATCTGTACAAAGCTTAAAAGATCAAATTCATTTTTAGTCTAGTAAATCGCCTCTGAATGCATTGTACTCGGGAAAACCTGTCAATTTGAGCATGTGTTTAAAGGGTATTATGAAACTTTTTCATCGCCAAGATCCTTGTTATTGTGTCCCAGGGCTTTGATTTGCTTATTCATGAAGCCCCAATGACATTAAAACGATAATGGATGACCTTGCATTTTCGTCAAAATTTCAACCATGGCCAAAGGGACGGGTGAAATAGCTCAAGTGATGTAGTTGGATGTTCCTTCAAATGGCCATAACTTCGTAGCCATGTGTCCTAGCGTGATGATTAAGACAGTTTTGGAAAGGTATTGAAGTGGTCTACAAGATCTGTACATTGATTGAACGATCAAAGTCACTTTCAGTGTAGTAAATGGCCTCTGAATGCATTGTACTCGGGAAAACCTGTCGATTTGAGCATGTATTTAAAGGGTAAAGTGACCCATTATGAAACTTTTTCATCGCCAAGATCCTTGTTATTGTGTCCCAGGGCTTTGATTTGCTTATTCATGAAGCCCCAATGACATTAAAACGATAATGGATGACCTTGCATTTTCGTCAAAATTTCAACCATGGCCATAGGGACGGGTGAAATAGCTCAAGTGATGTAGTTGGATGTTCCTTCAAATGGCCATAACCTCGTAGCCATGCGTCCTAGCGTGATAATTAAGACAGTTTTGGAAAGGTATTGAAGTGGTCTACAAGATCTGTACATTGATTGAACGATCAAAGTCATTTCCAGTGTAGTAAATGGCCTCTGAATGCATTGTACTCGGGAAAACCTGTCGATTTGAGCATGTATTTAAAGGGTAAAGTGACCCATTATGAAACTTTTTCATCGCCAAGATCCTTGTTATTGTGTCCCAGGGCTTTGATTTGCTTATTCATGAAGGCCCAATGACATAAAAACGATAATGGATGACTTTGCATTTTCGTCAAAATTTCAACCATGGCCATAGGGACGGGTGAAAAAGCTCAAGTGATGTAGTTGGATGTTCCTTCAAATGGCCATAACTTCGTAGCCATGTGTCCTAGCGTGATGATTAAGACAGTTTTGGAAAGGTATTGAAGTGGTCTACAAGATCTGTACAAAGGTTAAAAGATCAAATTCACTTTTAGTCTAGTAATTGGCCTCTGAATGCATTGTACTCGGGAAAACCTGTCAATTTGAGCATGTGTTTAAAGGGTATTATGAAACTTTTTCATCGCCAAGATCCTTGTTATTGTGTCCCAGGGCTTTGGTTTGCTTATTCATGAAGGCGCAATGACATAAAAACGATAATGGATGACCTTGCATTTTCGTCAAAATTTCAACCATGGCCATAGGGACGGGTGAAAAAGCTCAAGTGATGTAGTTGGATGTTCCTTCAAATGGCCATAACTTCGTAGCCATGTGTCCTAGCATGATGATTAAGACAGTTTTGGAAAGGTATTGAAGTGTTCTACAAGATCTGTACAAAGGTTAAAAGATCAAATTCATTTTTAGTCTAGTAAATCGCCTCTGAATGCATTGTACTCGGGAAAACCTGTCAATTTGAGCATGTGTTTAAAGGGTATTATGAAACTTTTTCATCGCCAAGATCCTTGTTATTGTGTCCCAGGGCTTTGGTTTGCTTATTCATGAAGGCGCAATGACATAAAAACGATAATGGATGACCTTGCATTTTCGTCAAAATTTCAACCATGGCCATAGGGACGGGTGAAAAAGCTCAAGTGATGTAGTTGGATGTTCCTTCAAATGGCCATAACTTCGTAGCCATGTGTCCTAGCATGATGATTAAGACAGTTTTGGAAAGGTATTGAAGTGTTCTACAAGATCTGTACAAAGCTTAAAAGATCAAATTCATTTTTAGTCTAGTAAATCGCCTCTGAATGCATTGTACTCGGGAAAACCTGTCAATTTGAGCATGTGTTTAAAGGGTATTATGAAACTTTTTCAGTACCAAGATCCTTGTTATTGTGTCCCAGGGCTTTGGTTTGCTTATTCATGAAGGCCCAATGACATAAAAACGATAATGGATGACCTTGCATTTTCGTCAAAATTTCAACCATGGCCATAGGGACGGGTGAAATAGCTCAAGTGATGTAGTTGGATGTTCCTTCAAATGGCCATAACTTCGTAGCCATGTGTCCTAGCATGATGATTAAGACAGTTTTGGAAAAGTATGGAAGTGTTCTACAAGATCTGTACAAAGGTTAAAAGATCAAATTCATTTTTAGGCTAGTAAATGGCCTCTGAATGCATTGTACTCGGGAAAACCTGTCGATTTGAGCATGTATTTAAAGGGTAAAGTGACCCATTATGAAACTTTTTCAGTACCAAGATCCTTGTTATTGTGTCCCAGGGCTTTGGTTTGCTTATTCATGAAGGCCCAATGACATAAAAACGATAATGGATGACCTTGCATTTTCGTCAAAATTTCAACCATGGCCATAGGGACGGGTGAAAAAGCTCAAGTGATGTAGTTGGATGTTCCTTCAAATGGCCATAACTTCGTAGCCATGTGTCCTTGCGTGATGATTAAGACAGTTTTGGAAAAGTATGGAAGTGTTCTACAAGATCTGTACAAAGGTTAAAAGATCAAATTCATTTTTAGTCTAGTAAATCGCCTCTGAATGCATTGTACTCGGGAAAACCTGTCAATTTGAGCATGTGTTTAAAGGGTATTATGAAACTTTTTCATCGCCAAGATCCTTGTTATTGTGTCCCAGGGCTTTGGTTTGCTAATTCATTAAGGCGCAATGACATAAAAACGATAATGGATGACCTTGCATTTTCGTCAAAATTTCAACCATGGCCATAGGGACGGGTGAAAAAGCTCAAGTGATGTAGTTGGATGTTCCTTCAAATGGCCATAACTTCGTAGCCATGTGTCCTTGCGTGATGATTAAGACAGTTTTGGAAAGGTATTGAAGTGGTCTACAAGATCTGTACATAGGTTTAAAGATCAAATTCACTTTTAGTCTAGTAAATGGCCTCGGAATGCATTGTACTCGGGAATACCTGTCAATTTGAGCATGTGTTTAAAGGGTATTATGAAACTTTTTCATCGCCAAGATCCTTGTTATTGTGTCCCAGGGCTTTGGTTTGATTATTCATGAAGGCCCAATGACATAAAAACGATAATGGATGACCTTGCATTTTCGTCAAAATTTCAACCATGGCCATAGGGACGGGTGAAATAGCTCAAGTGATGTAGTTGGATGTTCCTTCAAATGGCCATAACTTCGTAGCCATGTGTCCTTGCGTGATGATTAAGACAGTTTTGGAAAGGTATTGAATTGTTCTACAAGATCTGTACAAAGGTTAAAAGATCAAATTCATTTTTAGTCTAGTAAATCGCCTCTGAATGCATTGTACTCGGGAAAACCTGTAAATTTGAGCATGTGTTTAATGGGTATTATGAAACTTTTTCATCGCCAAGATCCTTGTTATTGTGTCCCAGGGCTTTGGTTTGCTTATTCATGAAGGCCCAATGACATAAAAACGATAATGGATGACCTTGCATTTTCGTCAAAATTTCAACCATGGCCATAGGGACGGGTGAAAAAGCTCAAGTGATGTAGTTGGATGTTCCTTCAAATGGCCATAATTTCGTAGCCATGTGGCCTAGCGTGATGATTAAGACAGTTTTGGAAAGGTATTGAAGTGGTCTACAAGATCTGTACATAGGTTTAAAGATCAAATTCACTTTTAGTCTAGTAAATGGCCTCGGAATGCATTGTACTCGGGAATACCTGTCAATTTGAGCATGTGTTTAAAGGGTATTATGAAACTTTTTCATCGCCAAGATCCTTGTTATTGTGTCCCAGGGCTTTGGTTTGATTATTCATGAAGGCCCAATGACATAAAAACGATAATGGATGACCTTGCATTTTCGTCAAAATTTCAACCATGGCCATAGGGACGGGTGAAATAGCTCAAGTGATGTAGTTGGATGTTCCTTCAAATGGCCATAACTTCGTAGCCATGTGTCCTTGCGTGATGATTAAGACAGTTTTGGAAAGGTATTGAATTGTTCTACAAGATCTGTACAAAGGTTAAAAGATCAAATTCATTTTTAGTCTAGTAAATCGCCTCTGAATGCATTGTACTCGGGAAAACCTGTAAATTTGAGCATGTGTTTAATGGGTATTATGAAACTTTTTCATCGCCAAGATCCTTGTTATTGTGTCCCAGGGCTTTGGTTTGCTTATTCATGAAGGCCCAATGACATAAAAACGATAATGGATGACCTTGCATTTTCGTCAAAATTTCAACCATGGCCATAGGGACGGGTGAAAAAGCTCAAGTGATGTAGTTGGATGTTCCTTCAAATGGCCATAACTTCGTAGCCATGTGTCCTTGCGTGATGATTAAGACAGTTTTGGAAAGGTATTGAAGTGGTCTACAAGATCTGTACATAGGTTTAAAGATCAAATTCACTTTTAGTCTAGTAAATGGCCTCTGAATGCATTGTACTCGGGAAAACCTGTCAATTTGAGCATGTGTTTAAAGGGTATTATGAAACTTTTTCATCGCCAAGATCCTTGTTATTGTGTCCCAGGGCTTTGGTTTGCTTATTCATGAAGGCGCAATGACATAAAAACGATAATGGATGACCTTGCATTTTCGTCAAAATTTCAACCATGGCCATAGGGACGGGTTAGAAAGCTCAAGTGATGTAGTTGGATGTTCCTTCAAATGGCCATAACTTCGTAGCCATGTGTCCTAGCATGATGATTAAGACAGTTTTGGAAAGGTATTGAATTGTTCTACAAGATCTGTACAAAGGTTAAAAGATCAAATTCATTTTTAGTCTAGTAAATCGCCTCTGAATGCATTGTACTCGGGAAAACCTGTCAATTTGAGCATGTGTTTAAAGGGTATTATGAAACTTTTTCATCGCCAAGATCCTTGTTATTGTGTCCCAGGGCTTTGGTTTGCTTAATCATGAAGGCTCAATGACATAAAAACGATAATGGATGACCTTGCATTTTCGTCAAAATTTCAACCATGACCATAGGGACGGGTGAAATAGCTCAAGTGATGTAGTTGGATGTTCCTTCAAATGGCCATAACTTCGTAGCCATGTGTCCTTGCGTGATGATTAAGACAGTTTTGGAAAGGTATTGAAGTGTTCTACAAGATCTGTACAAAGGTTAAAAGATCAAATTCATTTTTAGTCTAGTAAATCGCCTCTGAATGCATTGTACTCGGGAAAACCTGTCAATTTGAGCATGTGTTTAAAGGGTATTATGAAACATTTTCATCGCCAAGATCCTTGTTATTGTGTCCCAGGGCTTTGGTTTGCTTATTCATGAAGGCCCAATGACATAAAAACGATAATGGATGACCTTGCATTTTCGTCAAAATTTCAACCATGGCCATAGGGACGGGTGAAATAGCTCAAGTGATGTAGTTGGATGTTCCTTCAAATGGCCATAACTTCGTAGCCATGTGTCCTTGCGTGATGATTAAGACAGTTTTGGAAAGGTATTGAATTGTTCTACAAGATCTGTACAAAGGTTAAAAGATCAAATTCATTTTTAGTCTAGTAAATCGCCTCTGAATGCATTGTACTCGGGAAAACCTGTAAATTTGAGCATGTGTTTAATGGGTATTATGAAACTTTTTCATCGCCAAGATCCTTGTTATTGTGTCCCAGGGCTTTGGTTTGCTTATTCATGAAGGCCCAATGACATAAAAACGATAATGGATGACCTTGCATTTTCGTCAAAATTTCAACCATGGCCATAGGGACGGGTGAAAAAGCTCAAGTGATGTAGTTGGATGTTCCTTCAAATGGCCATAACTTCGTAGCCATGTGTCCTTGCGTGATGATTAAGACAGTTTTGGAAAGGTATTGAAGTGGTCTACAAGATCTGTACATAGGTTTAAAGATCAAATTCACTTTTAGTCTAGTAAATGGCCTCTGAATGCATTGTACTCGGGAATACCTGTCAATTTGAGCATGTGTTTAAAGGGTATTATGAAACTTTTTCATCGCCAAGATCCTTGTTATTGTGTCCCAGGGCTTTGGTTTGATTATTCATGAAGGCCCAATGACATAAAAACGATAATGGATGACCTTGCATTTTCGTCAAAATTTCAACCATGGCCATAGGGACGGGTGAAATAGCTCAAGTGATGTAGTTGGATGTTCCTTCAAATGGCCATAACTTCGTAGCCATGTGTCCTTGCGTGATGATTAAGACAGTTTTGGAAAGGTATTGAAGTGGTCTACAAGATCTGTACAAAGGTTTAAAGATCAAATTCATTTTTAGTCTAGTAAATCGCCTCTGAATGCATTGTACTCGGGAAAACCTGTCAATTTGAGCATGTGTTTAAAGGGTATTATGAAACTTTTTCATCGCCAAGATCCTTGTTATTGTGTCCCAGGGCTTTGGTTTGCTTATTCATGAAGGCTCAATGACATAAAAACGATAATGGATGACCTTGCATTTTCGTCAAAATTTCAACCATGGCCATAGGGACGGGTGAAATAGCTCAAGTGATGTAGTTGGATGTTCCTTCAAATGGCCATAACTTCGTAGCCATGTGTCCTAGCATGATGATTAAGACAGTTTTGGAAAGGTATTGAGGTGTTCTACAAGATTTGTACAAAGGTTAAAAGATCAAATTCATTTTTAGTCTAGTAAATCGCCTCTGAATGCATTGTACTCGGGAAAACCTGTCAATTTGAGCATGTGTTTAAAGGGTATTATGAAACTTTTTCATCGCCAAGATCCTTGTTATTGTGTCCCAGGGCTTTGGTTTGCTTATTCATGAAGGCCCAATGACATAAAAACGATAATGGATGACCTTGCATTTTCGTCAAAATTTCAACCATGGCCATAGGGACGGGTGAAATAGCTCAAGTGATGTAGTTGGATGTTCCTTCAAATGGCCATAACTTCGTAGCCATGTGTCCTAGCATGATGATTAAGACAGTTTTGGAAAGGTATTGAAGTGTTATACAAGATCTGTACAAAAGTTAAAAGATCAAATTCATTTTTAGTCTAGTAAATCGCCTCTGAATGCATTATACTCGGGAAAACCTGTCAATTTGAGCATGTGTTTAAAGGGTATTATGAAACTTTTTCATCGCCAAGATCCTTGTTATTGTGTCCCAGGGCTTTGGTTAGCTTATTCATGAAGGCCCAATGACATAAAAACGATAATGGATGACCTTGCATTTTCGTCAAAATTTCAACCATGGCCATAGGGACGGGTGAAAAAGGTCAAGTGATGTAGTTGGATGTTCCTTCAAATGGCCATAGCTTCGTAGCCATGTGGCCTAGCGTGATGATTAAGACAGTTTTGGTAAGGTATTGAAGTGGTTTACAAGATCTACACATTGATTGAAAGATCAAAGTCACTTTCAGTGTAGTAAATGGCCTCTTAATGCATTGTACTCGGGAAAACCTGTCGATTTGAGCATGTATTTAAAGGGTATTATGAAACTTTTTCATCGCCAAGATCCTTGTTATTGTGTCCCAGGGCTTTGGTTTGCTTATTCATGAAGGCCCAATGACATAAAAACGATAATGGATGACCTTGCATTTTCGTCAAAATTTCAACCATGGCCATAGGGACGGATGAAAAAGCTCAAGTGATGTAGTTGGATGTTCCTTCAAATGGCCATAACTTCGTAGCCATGTGTCCTAGCATGATGATTAAGACAGTTTTGGAAAGGTATTGAAGTGTTCTACAAGATCTGTACATTGATTGAAAGATCAAAGTCACTTTCAGTGTAGTAAATGGCCTCTGAATGCATTGTACTCGGGAAAACCTGTCGATTTGCGCATGTATTTAAAGGGTATTATGAAACTTTTTCATCGCCAAGATCCTTGTTATTGTGTCCCAGGGCTTTGGTTTGCTTATTCATGAAGGCCCAATGACATAAAAACGATAATGGATGACCTTGCATTTTCGTCAAAATTTCAACCATGGCCATAGGGACGGATGAAAAAGCTCAAGTGATGTAGTTGGATGTTCCTTCAAATGGCCATAACTTCGTAGCCATGTGTCCTTGCGTGATGATTAAGACAGTTTTGGAAAGGTATTGAAGTGTTCTACAAGATCTGTACAAAGGTTAAAAGATCAAATTCATTTTTAGTCTAGTAAATCGCCTCTGAATGCATTGTACTCGGGAAAACCTGTCAATTTGAGCATGTGTTTAAAGGGTATTATAAAACTTTTTCATCGCCAAGATCCTTGTTATTGTGTCCCAGGGCTTTGGTTTGCTTATTCAGTAAGGCGCAATGACATAAAAACGATAATGGATGACCTTGCATTTTCGTCAAAATTTCAACCATGGCCATAGGGACGGGTTAGAAAGCTCAAGTGATGTAGTTGGATGTTCCTTCAAATGGCCATAACTTCGTAGCCATGTGTCCTAGCGTGATGATTAAGACAGTTTTGGAAAGGTATTGAAGTGGTCTACAAGATCTGTACATAGGTTTAAAGATCAAATTCACTTTTAGTCTAGTAAATGGCCTCTGAATGCATTGTACTCGGGAAAACCTGTCAATTTGAGCATGTGTTTAAAGGGTATTATGAAACTTTTTCATCGCCAAGATCCTTGTTATTGTGTCCCAGGGCTTTGATTTGCTTATTCATGAAGCCCCAATGACATTAAAACGATAATGGATGACCTTGCATTTTCGTCAAAATTTCAACCATGGCCAAAGGGACGGGTGAAATAGCTCAAGTGATGTAGTTGGATGTTCCTTCAAATGGCCATAACTTCGTAGCCATGTGTCCTAGCGTGATGATTAAGACAGTTTTGGAAAGGTATTGAAGTGGTTTACAAGATCTGTACATAGGTTTAAAGATCAAATTCACTTTCAGTGTAGTAAATGGCCTCTGAATGCATTGTACTCGGGAAAACCTGTCGATTTGAGCATGTATTTAAAGGGTAAAGTGACCCATTATGAAACTTTTTCATCGCCAAGATCCTTGTTATTGTGTCCCAGGGCTTTGGTTTGCTTATTCATGAAGGCCCAATGACATAAAAACGATAATGGATGACCTTGCATTTTCGTCAAAATTTCAACCATGGCCATAGGGACGGGTGAAATAGCTCAAGTGATGTAGTTGGATGTTCCTTCAAATGGCCATAACTTCGTAGCCATGTGTCCTAGCGTGATGATTAAGACAGTTTTGGAAAGGTATTGAAGTGGTTTACAAGATCTGTACATAGGTTTAAAGATCAAATTCACTTTCAGTGTAGTAAATGGCCTCTGAATGCATTGTACTCGGGAAAACCTGTCGATTTGAGCATGTATTTAAAGGGTAAAGTGACCCATTATGAAACTTTTTCATCGCCAAGATCCTTGTTATTGTGTCCCAGGGCTTTGATTTGCTTATTCATGAAGGCCCAATGACATAAAAACGATAATGGATGACCTTGCATTTTCGTCAAAATTTCAACCATGGCCATAGGGACGGGTGAAAAAGCTCAAGTGATGTAGTTGGATGTTCCTTCAAATGGCCATAACTTCATAGCCATGTGTCCTAGCATGATGATTAAGACAGTTTTGGAAAGGTATTGAAGTGGTTTACAAGATCTGTACATAGGTTTAAAGATCAAATTCACTTTCAGTGTAGTAAATGGCCTCTGAATGCATTGTACTCGGGAAAACCTGTCAATTTGAGCATGTGTTTAAAGGGTATTATGAAACTTTTTCATCGCCAAGATCCTTGTTATTGTGTCCCAGGGCTTTGGTTTGCTTATTCATGAAGGCCCAATGACATAAAAACGATAATGGATGACCTTGCATTTTCGTCAAAATTTCAACCATGGCCATAGGGACGGGTGAAATAGCTCAAGTGATGTAGTTGGATGTTCCTTCAAATGGCCATAACTTCGTAGCCATGTGTCCTAGCGTGATGATTAAGACAGTTTTGGAAAGGTATTGAAGTGGTTTACAAGATCTGTACATAGGTTTAAAGATCAAATTCACTTTCAGTGTAGTAAATGGCCTCTGAATGCATTGTACTCGGGAAAACCTGTCGATTTGAGCATGTATTTAAAGGGCAAAGTGACCCATTATGAAACTTTTTCATCGCCAAGATCCTTGTTATTGTGTCCCAGGGCTTTGATTTGCTTATTCATGAAGGCCCAATGACATAAAAACGATAATGGATGACCTTGCATTTTCGTCAAAATTTCAACCATGGCCATAGGGACGGGTGAAATAGCTCAAGTGATGTAGTTGGATGTTCCTTCAAATGGCCATAACTTCGTAGCCATGTGTTCTAGCGTGATGATTAAGACAGTTTTGGAAAGGTATTGAAGTGTTCTAGAAGATCTGTACAAAGGTTAAAAGATCAAATTCATTTTTAGTCTAGTAAATCGCCTCTGAATGCATTGTACTCGGGAAAACCTGTCAATTTGAGCATGTGTTTAAAGGGTATTATGAAACTTTTTCATCGCCAAGATCCTTGTTATTGTGTCCCAGGGCTTTGGTTTGCTTATTCATGAAGGCCCAATGACATAAAAACGATAATGGATGACCTTGCATTTTCGTCAAAATTTCAACCATGGCCATAGGGACGGGTGAAATAGCTCAAGTGATGTAGTTGGATGTTCCTTCAAATGGCCATAACTTCGTAGCCATGTGTTCTAGCGTGATGATTAAGACAGTTTTGGAAAGGTATTGAAGTGGTCTACAAGATCTGTACATAGGTTTAAAGATTAAATTCACTTTTAGTCTAGTAAATGGCCTCTGAATGCATTGTACTCGGGAAAACCTGTCAATTTGAGCATGTGTTTAAAGGGTATTATGAAACTTTTTCATCGCCAAGATCCTTGTTATTGTGTCCCAGGGCTTTGGTTTGCTTATTCATGAAGGCGCAATGACATAAAAACGATAATGGATGACCTTGCATTTTCGTCAAAATTTCAACCATGGCCATAGGGACGGGTTAGAAAGCTCAAGTGATGTAGTTGGATGTTCCTTCAAATGGCCATAACTTCGTAGCCATGTGTCCTAGCATGATGATTAAGACAGTTTTGGAAAGGTATTGAAGTGTTCTACAAGATCTGTACAAAGGTTAAAAGATCAAATTCATTTTTAGTCTAGTAAATCGCCTCTGAATGCATTGTACTCGGGAAAACCTGTCAATTTGAGCATGTGTTTAAAGGGTATTATGAAACTTTTTCATCGCCAAGATCCTTGTTATTGTGTCCCAGGGCTTTGGTTTGCTTATTCATGAAGGCCCAGTGACATAAAAACGATAATGGATGACCTTGCATTTTCGTCAAAATTTCAACCATGGCCATAGGGACGGGTGAAAAAGCTCAAGTGATGTAGTTGGATGTTCCTTCAAATGGCCATAACTTCGTAGCCATGTGTCCTAGCATGATGATTAAGACAGTTTTGGAAAGGTATTGAAGTGGTCTACAAGATCTGTACATCGGTTAAAAGATCAAATTCATTTTTAGTCTAGTAAATCGCCTCTGAATGCATTGTACTCGGGAAAACCTGTCAATTTGAGCATGTGTTTAAAGGGTATTATGAAACTTTTTCATCGCCAAGATCCTTGTTATTGTGTCCCAGGGCTTTGGTTTGCTTATTCATTAAGGCGCAATGACATAAAAACGATAATGGATGACCTTGCATTTTCGTCAAAATTTCAACCATGGCCATAGGGACGGGTGAAAAAGCTCAAGTGATGTAGTTGGATGTTCCTTCAAATGGCCATAACTTCGTAGCCATGTGTCCTAGCATGATGATTAAGACAGTTTTGGAAAGGTATTGAAGTGTTCTACAAGATCTGTACAAAGGTTAAAAGATCAAATTCATTTTTAGTCTAGTAAATCGCCTCCGAATGCATTGTACTCGGGAAAACCTGTCAATTTGAGCATGTGTTTAAAGGGTATTATGAAACTTTTTCATCGCCAAGATCCTTGTTATTGTGTCCCAGGGCTTTGGTTTGCTTATTCATGAAGGCCCAATGACATAAAAACGATAATGGATGACCTTGCATTTTCGTCAAAATTTCAACCATGGCCATAGGGACGGGTGAAAAAGCTCAAGTGATGTAGTTGGATGTTCCTTCAAATGGCCATAGCTTCGTAGCCATGTGGCCTAGCGTGATGATTAAGGCAGTTTTGGTAAGGTATTGAAGTGTTCTACAAGATCTGTACATAGGTTTAAAGATCAAATTCACTTTTAGTCTAGTAAATGGCTTCTGAATGCATTGTACTCGGGAAAACCTGTCAATTTGAGCATGTGTTTAAAGGGTATTATGAAACTTTTTCATCGCCAAGATCCTTGTTATTGTGTCCCAGGGCTTTGGTTTGCTTA
Source organism: Anopheles coluzzii (assembly GCF_943734685.1). Lineage (NCBI taxonomy): Eukaryota > Metazoa > Arthropoda > Insecta > Diptera > Culicidae > Anopheles > Anopheles coluzzii. The sequence goes on along the minus strand of NW_026054447.1, from coordinate 395,667 downwards.
TTCATGAAGCTCCAATGACATAAAAACGATAATGGATGACCTTGCATTTTCGTCAAAATTTCAACCATGGCCATAGGGACGGGTTAGAAAGCTCAAGTGATGTAGTTGGATGTTCCTTCAAATGGCCATAGCTTCGTAGCCATGTGTCCTAGCATGATGATTAAGACAGTTTTGGAAAGGTATTGAAGTGTTCTACAAGATCTGTACAAAGGTTAAAAGATCCAATTCATTTTTAGTCTAGTAAATCGCCTCTGAATGCATTGTACTCGGGAAAACCTGTCAATTTGAGCATGTGTTTAAAGGGTATTATGAAACTTTTTCATCGCCAAGATCCTTGTTATTGTGTCCCAGGGCTTTGGTTTGCTTATTCATGAAGGCCCAATGACATAAAAACGATAATGGATGACCTTGCATTTTCGTCAAAATTTCAACCATGACCATAGGGACGGGTGAAATAGCTCAAGTGATGTAGTTGGATGTTCCTTCAAATGGCCATAACTTCGTAGCCATGTGTCCTTGCGTGATGATTAAGACAGTTTTAGAAAGGTATTGAAGTGTTCTACAAGATCTGTACAAAGGTTAAAAGAACAAAGTCACTTTCAGTGTAGTAAATGACCTCTGAATGCATTGTACTCGGGAAAACCTGTCGATTTGCGCATGTATTTAAAGGGTAAAGTGACTCATTATGAAACTTTTTCATCGCCAAGATCCTTGTTATTGTGTCCCAGGGCTTTGATTTGCTTATTCATGAAGCCCCAATGACATTAAAACGATAATGGATGACCTTGCATTTTCGTCAAAATTTCAACCATGGCCAAAGGGACGGGTGAAATAGCTCAAGTGATGTAGTTGGATGTTCCTTCAAATGGCCATAACTTCGTAGCCATGTGTCCTTGCGTGATGATTAAGACAGTTTTGGAAAGGTATTGAAGTGTTCTACAAGATCTGTACAAAGGTTAAAAGATCAAATTCATTTTTAGTCTAGTAAATCGCCTCTGAATGCATTGTACTCGGGAAAACCTGTCAATTTGAGCATGTGTTTAAAGGGTATTATGAAACTTTTTCATCGCCAAGATCCTTGTTATTGTGTCCCAGGGCTTTGGTTTGCTTATTCATGAAGGCCCAGTGACATAAAAACGATAATGGATGACCTTGCATTTTCGTCAAAATTTCAACCATGGCCATACGGACGGGTGAAAAAGCTCAAGTGATGTAGTTGGATGTTCCTTCAAATGGCCATAACTTCATAGCCATGTGTCCTTGCGTGATGATTAAGACAGTTTTGGAAAGGTATTGAAGTGTTCTACAAGATCTGTACAAAGGTCAAAAGATCAAATTCATTTTTAGTCTAGTAAATCGCCTCTGAATGCATTGTACTCGGGAAAACCTGTCAATTTGAGCATGTGTTTAAAGGGTATTATGAAACTTTTTCATCGCCAAGATCCTTGTTATTGTGTCCCAGGGCTTTGGTTTGCTTATTCATGAAGGCCCAATGACATAAAAACGATAATGGATGACCTTGCATTTTCGTCAAAATTTCAACCATGGCCATACGGACGGGTGAAATAGCTCAAGTGATGTAGTTGGATGTTCCTTCAAATGGCCATAACTTCGTAGCCATGTGTCCTTGCGTGATGATTAAGACAGTTTTGGAAAGGTATTGAAGTGTTCTACAAGATCTGTACAAAGGTTAAAAGATCAAATTCATTTTTAGTCTAGTAAATCGCCTCTGAATGCATTGTACTCGGGAAAACCTGTCAATTTGAGCATGTGTTTAAAGGGTATTATGAAACTTTTTCATCGCCAAGATCCTTGTTATTGTGTCCCAGGGCTTTGGTTTGCTTATTCATGAAGGCCCAATGACATAAAAACGATAATGGATGACCTTGCATTTTCGTCAAAATTTCAACCATGGCCATACGGACGGGTGAAATAGCTCAAGTGATGTAGTTGGATGTTCCTTCAAATGGCCATAACTTCGTAGCCATGTGTCAATGCGTGATGATTAAGACAGTTTTGGAAAGGTATTGAAGTGTTCTACAAGATCTGTACAAAGGTTAAAAGATCAAATTCATTTTTAGTCTAGTAAATCGCCTCTGAATGCATTATACTCGGGAAAACCTGTCAATTTGAGCATGTGTTTAAAGGGTATTATGAAACTTTTTCATCGCCAAGATCCTTGTTATTGTGTCCCAGGGCTTTGATTTGCTTATTCATGAAGGCCCAATGACATAAAAACGATAATGGATGACCTTGCATTTTCGTCAAAATTTCAACCATGGCCATAGGGACGGGTTAGAAAGCTCAAGTGATGTAGTTGGATGTTGGATGTTCGTAGCCATGTGTCCTAGCATGATGATTAAGACAGTTTTGGAAAGGTATTGAATTGTTCTACAAGATCTGTACAAAGGTTAAAAGATCAAATTCATTTTAAGTCTAGTAAATCGCCTCTGAATGCATTGTACTCGGGAATACCTGTCAATTTGAGCATGTGTTTAAAGGGTATTATGAAACTTTTTCATCGCCAAGATCCTTGTTATTGTGTCCCAGGGCTTTGGTTTGCTTATTCATGAAGGCCCAATGACATAAAAACGATAATGGATGACCTTGCATTTTCGTCAAAATTTCAACCATGGCCATAGGGACGGGTGAAATAGCTCAAGTGATGTAGTTGGATGTTCCTTCAAATGGCCATAACTTCGTAGCCATGTGTCCTAGCATGATGATTAAGACAGTTTTGGAAAGGTATTGAAGTGTTCTACAAGATTTGTACAAAGGTTTAAAGATCAAATTCATTTTTAGTCTAGTAAATCGCCTCTGAATGCATTGTACTCGGGAAAACCTGTCAATTTGAGCATGTGTTTAAAGGGTATTATGAAACTTTTTCATCGCCAAGATCCTTGTTATTGTGTCCCAGGGCTTTGGTTTGCTTATTCATGAAGGCCCAATGACATAAAAACGATAATGGATGACCTTGCATTTTCGTCAAAATTTCAACCATGGCCATAGGGACGGGTGAAATAGCTCAAGTGATGTAGTTGGATGTTCCTTCAAATGGCCATAACTTCGTAGCCATGTGTCCTAGCATGATGATTAAGACAGTTTTGGAAAGGTATTGAAGTGTTCTACAAGATCTGTACAAAGGTTAAAAGATCAAATTCATTTTTAGTCTAGTAAATCGCCTCTGAATGCATTGTACTCGGGAAAACCTGTCAATTTGAGCATGTGTTTAAAGGGTATTATGAAACTGTTTCATCGCCAAGATCCTTGTTATTGTGTCCCAGGGCTTTGGTTTGCTTATTCATTAAGGCGCAATGACATAAAAACGATAATGGATGACCTTGCATTTTCGTCAAAATTTCAACCATGGCCATAGGGACGGGTGAAAAAGCTCAAGTGATGTAGTTGGATGTTCCTTCAAATGGCCATAACTTCGTAGCCATGTGTCCTTGCGTGATGATTAAGACAGTTTTGGAAAGGTATTGAAGTGGTCTACAAGATCTGTACATAGGTTTAAAGATCAAATTCACTTTTAGTCTAGTAAATGGCCTCTGAATGCATTGTACTCGGGAAAACCTGTCAATTTGAGCATGTGTTTAAAGGGTATTATGAAACTTTTTCATCGCCAAGATCCTTGTTATTGTGTCCCAGGGCTTTGGTTTGCTTATTCATGAAGGCCCAATGATATAAAAACGATAATGGATGACCTTGCATTTTCGTCAAAATTTCAACCATGGCCATAGGGACGGGTGAAATAGCTCAAGTGATGTAGTTGGATGTTCCTTCAAATGGCCATAACTTCGTAGCCATGTGTCCTAGCATGATGATTAAGACAGTTTTGGAAAGGTATTGAAGTGTTCTACAAGATCTGTACAAAGGTTAAAAGATCAAATTCATTTTTAGTCTAGTAAATCGCCTCTGAATGCATTATACTCGGGAAAACCTGTCAATTTGAGCATGTGTTTAAAGGGTATTATGAAACTTTTTCATCGCCAAGATCCTTGTTATTGTGTCCCAGGGCTTTGGTTTGCTTATTCATGAAGCCCCAATGACATAAAAACGATAATGGATGACCTTGCATTTTCGTCAAAATTTCAACCATGGCCATAGGGACGGGTGAAAAAGCTCAAGTGATGTAGTTGGATGTTCCTTCAAATGGCCATAACTTCGTAGCCATGTGTCCTTGCGTGATGATTAAGACAGTTTTGGAAAGGTATTGAAGTGTTCTACAAGATCTGTACAAAGGTTAAAAGATCAAATTCATTTTTAGTCTAGTAAATCGCCTCTGAATGCATTGTACTCGGGAAAACCTGTCAATTTGAGCATGTGTTTAAAGGGTATTATGAAACTTTTTCATCGCCAAGATCCTTGTTATTGTGTCCCAGGGCTTTGGTTTGCTTATTCATGAAGGCCCAATGACATAAAAACGATAATGGATGACCTTGCATTTTCGTCAAAATTTCAACCATGGCCATAGGGACGGGTGAAAAAGCTCAAGTGATGTAGTTGGATGTTCCTTCAAATGGCCATAGCTTCGTAGCCATGTGGCCTAGCGTGATGATTAAGACAGTTTTGGAAAGGTATTGAGGTGTTCTACAAGATCTGTACAAAGGTTAAAAGATCAAATTCATTTTTAGTCTAGTAAATCGCCTCTGAATGCATTGTACTCGGGAAAACCTGTCAATTTGAGCATGTATTTAAAGGGTAAAGTGACCCATTATGAAACTTTTTCATCGCCAAGATCCTTGTTATTGTGTCCCAGGGCTTTGGTTTGCTTATTCATGAAGGCCCAATGACATAAAAACGATAATGGATGACCTTGCATTTTCGTCAAAATTTCAACCATGGCCATAGGGACGGGTGAAATAGCTCAAGTGATGTAGTTGGATGTTCCTTCAAATGGCCATAACTTCGTAGCCATGTGTCCTTGCGTGATGATTAAGACAGTTTTGGAAAGGTATTGAAGTGTTCTACAAGATCTGTACAAAGGTTAAAAGATCAAATTCATTTTTAGTCTAGTAAATCGCCTCTGAATGCATTGTACTCGGGAAAACCTGTCAATTTGAGCATGTGTTTAAAGGGTATTATGAAACTTTTTCATCGCCAAGATCCTTGTTATTGTGTCCCAGGGCTTTGGTTTGCTTATTCATGAAGGCCCAATGACATAAAAACGATAATGGATGACCTTGCATTTTCGTCAAAATTTCAACCATGGCCATAGGGACGGGTGAAAAAGCTCAAGTGATGTAGTTGGATGTTCCTTCAAATGGCCATAACTTCGTAGCCATGTGTCCTTGCGCGATGATTAAGACAGTTTTGGAAAGTTATTGAAGTGTTCTACAAGATCTGTACAAAGGTTAAAAGATCAAATTCATTTTTAGTCTAGTAAATCGCCTCTGAATGCATTGTACTCGGGAAAACCTGTCAATTTGAGCATGTGTTTAAAGGGTATTATGAAACTTTTTCATCGCCAAGATCCTTGTTATTGTGTCCCAGGGCTTTGGTTTGCTTATTCATGAAGGCCCAATGACATGAAAACGATAATGGATGACCTTGCATTTTCGTCAAAATTTCAACCATGGCCAAAGGGACGGGTGAAATAGCTCAAGTGATGTAGTTGGATGTTCCTTCAAATGGCCATAACTTCGTAGCCATGTGTCCTAGCGTGATGATTAAGACAGTTTTGGAAAGGTATTGAAGTGTTCTACAAGATCTGTACAAAGGTTAAAAGATCAAATTCATTTTTAGTCTAGTAAATCGCCTCTGAATGCATTGTACTCGGGAAAACCTGTCAATTTGAGCATGTGTTTAAAGGGTATTATGAAACTTTTTCATCGCCAAGATCCTTGTTATTGTGTCCCAGGGCTTTGATTTGCTTACTCATGAAGCCACAATGGCATAAGAACGATAATGAATGACCTTGCATTTTCGTCAAAATTTCAACCATGGCCATAGGGACGGGTTAGAAAGCTCAAGTGATGTAGTTGGATGTTCCTTCAAATGGCCATAACTTCGTAGCCATGTGTCCTAGCGTGATGATTAAGACAGTTTTGGAAAGGTATTGAAGTGTTCTACAAGATCTGTACAAAGGTTAAAAGATCAAATTCATTTTTCGTCTAGTAAATCGCCTCTGAATGCATTGTACTCGGGAAAACCTGTCAATTTGAGCATGTGTTTAAAGGGTATTATGAAACTTTTTCATCGCCAAGATCCTTGTTATTGTGTCCCAGGGCTTTGGTTTGCTTATTCATGAAGGCGCAATGACATAAAAACGATAATGGATGACCTTGCATTTTCGTCAAAATTTCAACCATGGCCATAGGGACGGGTGAAATAGCTCAAGTGATGTAGTTGGATGTTCCTTCAAATGGCCATAACTTCGTAGCCATGTGTCCTAGCGTGATGATTAAGACAGTTTTGGAAAGGTATTGAAGTGGTCTACAAGATTTGTACATTGATTGAACGATCAAAGTCACTTTCAGTGTAGTAAATGGCCTCTGAATGCATTGTACTCGGGAAAACCTGTCAATTTGAGCATGTGTTTAAAGGGTATTATGAAAATTTTTCATCGCCAAGATCCTTGTTATTGTGTCCCAGGGCTTTGGTTTGCTTATTCATGAAGGCGCAATGACATAAAAACGATAATGGATGACCTTGCATTTTCGTCAAAATTTCAACCATGGCCATAGGGACGGGTGAAATAGCTCAAGTGATGTAGTTGGATGTTCCTTCAAATGGCCATAACTTCGTAGCCATGTGTCCTAGCGTGATGATTAAGACAGTTTTGGAAAGGTATTGAAGTGTTCTACAAGATCTGTACAAAGGTTAAAAGATCAAATTCATTTTTCGTCTAGTAAATCGCCTCTGAATGCATTGTACTCGGGAAAACCTGTCAATTTGAGCATGTGTTTAAAGGGTATTATGAAACTTTTTCATCGCCAAGATCCTTGTTATTGTGTCCCAGGGCTTTGGTTTGCTTATTCATGAAGGCCCAATGACATAAAAACGATAATGGATGACCTTGCATTTTCGTCAAAATTTCAACCATGGCCATAGGGACGGGTGAAAAAGCTCAAGTGATGTAGTTGGATGTTCCTTCAAATGGCCATAACTTCGTAGCCATGTGTCCTTGCGTGATGATTAAGACAGTTTTGGAAAGGTATTGAAGTGTTCTACAAGATCTGTACAAAGGTTAAAAGATCAAATTCATTTTTAGTCTAGTAAATGGCCTCTGAATGCATTGTACTCGGGAAAACCTGTCAATTTGAGCATGTGTTTAAAGGGTATTATGAAACTTTTTCATCGCCAAGATCCTTGTTATTGTGTCCCAGGGCTTTGATTTGCTTATTCATGAAGCCCCAATGACATTAAAACGATAATGGATGACCTTGCATTTTCGTCAAAATTTCAACCATGGCCAAAGGGACGGGTGAAATAGCTCAAGTGATGTAGTTGGATGTTCCTTCAAATGGCCATAACTTCGTAGCCATGTGTCCTAGCGTGATGATTAAGACAGTTTTGGAAAGGTATTGAAGTGGTCTACAAGATCTGTACATCGGTTAAAAGATCAAATTCACTTTTAGTCTAGTAAATGGCCTCTGAATGCATTGTACTCGGGAAAACCTGTCAATTTGAGCATGTGTTTAAAGGGTATTATGAAACTTTTTCATCGCCAAGATCCTTGTTATTGTGTCCCAGGGCTTTGGTTAGCTTATTCATGAAGGCCCAATGACATAAAAACGATAATGGATGACCTTGCATTTTCGTCAAAATTTCAACCATGGCCATAGGGACGGGTGAAATAGCTCAAGTGATGTAGTTGGATGTTCCTTCAAATGGCCATAACTTCGTAGCCATGTGTCCTTGCGTGATGATTAAGACAGTTTTGGAAAGGTATTGAAGTGTTCTACAAGATCTGTACAAAGGTTAAAAGATCAAATTCATTTTTAGTCTAGTAAATCGCATCTGAATGCATTGTACTCGGGAAAACCTGTCAATTTGAGCATGTGTTTAAAGGGTATTATGAAACTTTTTCATCGCCAAGATCCTTGTTATTGTGTCCCAGGGCTTTGGTTTGCTTATGCATGAAGGCCCAGTGACATAAAAACGATAATGGATGACCTTGCATTTTCGTCAAAATTTCAACCATGGCCATAGCGGCGGGTGAAATAGCTCAAGTGATGTAGTTGGATGTTCCTTCAAATGGCCATAACCTCGTAGCCATGTGTCCTTGCGTGATGATTAAGACAGTTTTGGAAAGGTATTGAAGTGTTCTACAAGATCTGTACAAAGCTTAAAAGATCAAATTCATTTTTAGTCTAGTAAATCGCATCTGAATGCATTGTACTCGGGAAAACCTGTCAATTTGAGCATGTGTTTAAAGGGTATTATGAAACTTTTTCATCGCCAAGATCCTTGTTATTGTGTCCCAGGGCTTTGGTTTGCTTATTCATGAAGGCCCAATGACATAAAAACGATAATGGATGACCTTGCATTTTCGTCAAAATTTCAACCATGGCCATAGGGACGGGTGAAAAAGCTCAAGTGATGTAGTTGGATGTTCCTTCAAATGGCCATAACTTCGTAGCCATGTGTCCTAGCGTGATGATTAAGACAGTTTTGGTAAGGTATTGAAGTGGTCTACAAGATCTGTACATTGATTGAACGATCAAAGTCACTTTCAGTGTAGTAAATGGCCTCTGAATGCATTGTACTCGGGAAAACCTGTCGATTTGAGCATGTGTTTAAAGGGTATTATGAAACTTTTTCATCGCCAAGATCCTTGTTATTGTGTCCCAGGGCTTTGATTTGCTTATTCATGAAGGCCCAATGACATAAAAACGATAATGGATGACCTTGCATTTTCGTCAAAATTTCAACCATGGCCATAGGGACGGGTGAAAAAGCTCAAGTGATGTAGTTGGATGTTCCTTCAAATGGCCATAACTTCGTAGCCATGTGTCCTTGCGTGATGATTAAGACAGTTTTGGAAAGGTATTGAAGTGTTCTACAAGATCTGTACAAAGGTTAAAAGATCAAATTCATTTTTTGTCTAGTAAATCGCCTCTGAATGCATTGTACTCGGGAAAAGCTGTCAATTTGAGCATGTGTTTAAAGGGTATTATGAAACTTTTTCATCGCCAAGATCCTTGTTATTGTGTCCCAGGGCTTTGGTTTGCTTATTCATGAAGGCCCAATGACATAAAAACGATAATGGATGACCTTGCATTTTCGTCAAAATTTCAACCATGGCCATAGGGACGGGTGAAATAGCTCAAGTGATGTAGTTGGATGTTCCTTCAAATGGCCATAACTTCGTAGCCATGTGTCCTTGCGTGATGATTAAGACAGTTTTGGAAAGGTATTGAAGTGTTCTACAAGATCTGTACAAAGGTTAAAAGATCAAATTCATTTTTAGTCTAGTAAATCGCATCTGAATGCATTGTACTCGGGAAAACCTGTCAATTTGAGCATGTGTTTAAAGGGTATTATGAAACTTTTTCATCGCCAAGATCCTTGTTATTGTGTCCCAGGGCTTTGGTTTGCTTATTCATGAAGGCCCAATGACATAAAAACGATAATGGATGACCTTGCATTTTCGTCAAAATTTCAACCATGGCCATAGGGACGGGTGAAATAGCTCAAGTGATGTAGTTGGATGTTCCTTCAAATGGCCATAACTTCGTAGCCATGTGTCCTAGCATGATGATTAAGACAGTTTTGGAAAGGTATTGAAGTGTTCTACAAGATCTGTACAAAGCTTAAAAGATCAAATTCATTTTTAGTCTAGTATATCGCCCCTGAATGCATTGTACTCGGGAAAACCTGTCAATTTGAGCATGTGTTTAAAGGGTATTATGAAACTTTTTCATCGCCAAGATCCTTGTTATTGTGTCCCAGGGCTTTGATTTGCTTATTCATGAAGGCCCAATGACATAAAAACGATAATGGATGACCTTGCATTTTCGTCAAAATTTCAACCATGGCCATAGGGACGGGTGAAAAAGCTCAAGTGATGTAGTTGGATGTTCCTTCAAATGGCCATAACTTCGTAGCCATGTGTCCTTGCGTGATGATTAAGACAGTTTTGGAAAGGTATTGAAGTGTTCTACAAGATCTGTACAAAGCTTAAAAGATCAAATTCATTTTTAGTCTAGTAAATCGCCTCTGAATGCATTGTACTCGGGAAAACCTGTCAATTTGAGCATGTGTTTAAAGGGTATTATGAAACTTTTTCATCGCCAAGATCCTTGTTATTGTGTCCCAGGGCTTTGGTTTGCTTATTCATGAAGGCCCAGTGACATAAAAACGATAATGGATGACCTTGCATTTTCGTCAAAATTTCAACCATGGCCATAGGGACGGGTGAAATAGCTCAAGTGATGAAGTTGGATGTTCCTTCAAATGGCCATAACCTCGTAGCCATATGTCCTAGCGTGATGATTAAGACAGTTTTGGAAAGGTATTGAAGTGGTCTACAAGATCTGTACATTGATTGAACGATCAAAGTCACTTTCAGTGTAGTAAATGGCCTCTGAATGCATTGTACTCGGGAAAACCTGTCGATTTGAGCATGTATTTAAAGGGTAAAGTGACCCATTATGAAACTTTTTCATCGCCAAGATCCTTGTTATTGTGTCCCAGGGCTTTGATTTGCTTATTCATGAAGGCCCAATGACATAAAAACGATAATGGATGACCTTGCATTTTCGTCAAAATTTCAACCATGGCCATAGGGACGGGTGAAAAAGCTCAAGTGATGTAGTTGGATGTTCCTTCAAATGGCCATAACTTCGTAGCCATGTGTCCTAGCATGATGATTAAGACAGTTTTGGAAATGTATTGAAGTGTTCTACAAGATCTGTACAAAGCTTAAAAGATCAAATTCATTTTTAGTCTAGTATATCGCCCCTGAATGCATTGTACTCGGGAAAACCTGTCGATTTGAGCATGTATTTAATGGGTAAAGTGACCCATTATGAAACTTTTTCATCGCCAAGATCCTTGTTATTGTGTCCCAGGGCTTTGATTTGCTTATTCATGAAGGCCCAATGACATAAAAACGATAATAGATGACCTTGCATTTTCGTCAAAATTTCAACCATGGCCATAGGGACGGGTGAAATAGCTCAAGTGATGAAGTTGGATGTTCCTTCAAATGGCCATAACCTCGTAGCCATATGTCCTAGCGTGATGATTAAGACAGTTTTGGAAAGGTATTGAAGTGGTCTACAAGATCTGTACATTGATTGAAAGATCAAAGTCATTTTCAGTGTAGTAAATGGCCTCTGAATGCATTGTACTCGGGACAACCTGTCGATTTGCGCATGTATTTAAAGGGTAAAGTGACCCATTATGAAACTTTTTCATCGCCAAGATCCTTGTTATTGTGTCCCAGGGCTTTGATTTGCTTATTCATGAAGGCCCAATGACATAAAAACGATAATGGATGACCTTGCATTTTCGTCAAAATTTCAACCATGGCCATAGGGACGGGTGAAATAGCTCAAGTGATGAAGTTGGATGTTCCTTCAAATGGCCATAACCTCGTAGCCATATGTCCTAGCGTGATGATTAAGACAGTTTTGGAAAGGTATTGAAGTGGTCTACAAGATCTGTACATTGATTGAAAGATCAAAGTCACTTTCAGTGTAGTAAATGGCCTCTGAATGCATTGTACTCGGGAAAACCTGTCGATTTGAGCATGTATTTAAAGGGTAAAGTGACCCATTATGAAACTTTTTCATCGCCAAGATCCTTGTTATTGTGTCCCAGGGCTTTGATTTGCTTATTCATGAAGGCCCAATGACATAAAAACGATAATGGATGACCTTGCATTTTCGTCAAAATTTCAACCATGGCCATAGGGACGGGTGAAAAAGCTCAAGTGATGTAGTTGGATGTTCCTTCAAATGGCCATAACCTCGTAGCCATGTGTCCTTGCGTGATGATTAAGACAGTTTTGGAAAGGTATTGAAGTGTTCTACAAGATCTGTACAAAGGTTAAAAGATCAAATTCATTTTTAGTCTAGTAGATCGCCTCTGAATGCATTGTACTCGGGAAAACCTGTCAATTTGAGCATGTGTTTAAAGGGTATTATGAAACTTTTTCATCGCCAAGATCCTTGTTATTGTGTCCCAGGGCTTTGGTTTGCTTATTCATGAAGGCCCAGTGACATAAAAACGATAATGGATGACCTTGCATTTTCGTCAAAATTTCAACCATGGCCATAGGGACGGGTGAAATAGCTCAAGTGATGAAGTTGGATGTTCCTTCAAATGGCCATAACCTCGTAGCCATGTGTCCTAGCGTGATGATTAAGACAGTTTTGGAAAGGTATTGAAGTGGTCTACAAGATCTGTACATTGATTGAAAGATCAAAGTCACTTTCAGTGTAGTAAATGGCCTCTGAATGCATTGTACTCGGGACAACCTGTCGATTTGCGCATGTATTTAAAGGGTATAGTGACCCATTATGAAACTTTTTCATCGCCAAGATCCTTGTTATTGTGTCCCAGGGCTTTGATTTGCTTATTCATGAAGGCCCAATGACATAAAAACGATAATGGATGACCTTGCATTTTCGTCAAAATTTCAACCATGGCCATAGGGACGGGTGAAAAAGCTCAAGTGATGTAGTTGGATGTTCCTTCAAATGGCCATAACTTCATAGCCATGTGTCCTTGCGTGATGATTAAGACAGTTTTGGAAAGGTATTGAAGTGTTCTACAAGATCTGTACAAAGCTTAAAAGATCAAATTCATTTTTAGTCTAGTAAATCGCCTCTGAATGCATTGTACTCGGGAAAACCTGTCAATTTGAGCATGTGTTTAAAGGGTATTATGAAACTTTTTCATCGCCAAGATCCTTGTTATTGTGTCCCAGGGCTTTGGTTTGCTTATTCATGAAGGCCCAATGACATAAAAACGATAATGGATGACCTTGCATTTTCGTCAAAATTTCAACCATGGCCATAGGGACGGGTGAAATAGCTCAAGTGATGTAGTTGGATGTTCCTTCAAATGGCCATAACTTCGTAGCCATGTGTCCTAGCGTGATGATTAAGACAGTTTTGGAAAGGTATTGAAGTGGTCTACAAGATCTGTACATAGGTTTAAAGATTAAATTCACTTTAAGTCTAGTAAATGGCCTCTGAATGCATTGTACTCGGGAAAACCTGTCAATTTGAGCATGTGTTTAAAGGGTATTATGAAACTTTTTCATCGCCAAGATCCTTGTTATTGTGTCCCAGGGCTTTGGTTTGCTTATTCATGAAGGCGCAATGACATAAAAACGATAATGGATGACCTTGCATTTTCGTCAAAATTTCAACCATGGCCATAGGGACGGGTTAGAAAGCTCAAGTGATGTAGTTGGATGTTCCTTCAAATGGCCATAACTTCGTAGCCATGTGTCCTAGCATGATGATTAAGACAGTTTTGGAAAGGTATTGAAGTGTTCTACAAGATCTGTACAAAGGTTAAAAGATCAAATTCATTTTTAGTCTAGTAAATCGCCTCTGAATGCATTGTACTCGGGAAAACCTGTCAATTTGAGCATGTGTTTAAAGGGTATTATGAAACTTTTTCATCGCCAAGATCCTTGTTATTGTGTCCCAGGGCTTTGGTTTGCTTATTCATGAAGGCCCAATGACATAAAAACGATAATGGATGACCTTGCATTTTCGTCAAAATTTCAACCATGGCCATAGGGACGGGTGAAAAAGCTCAAGTGATGTAGTTGGATGTTCCTTCAAATGGCCATAACTTCGTAGCCATGTGTCCTTGCGTGATGATTAAGACAGTTTTGGAAAGGTATTGAAGTGTTCTACAAGATCTGTACAAAGGTTAAAAGATCAAATTCATTTTTAGTCTAGTAAATCGCCTCTGAATGCATTGTACTCGGGAAAACCTGTCAATTTGAGCATGTGTTTAAAGGGTATTATGAAACTTTTTCATCGCCAAGATCCTTGTTATTGTGTCCCAGGGCTTTGGTTTGCTTATTCATGAAGGCCCAATGACATAAAAACGATAATGGATGACCTTGCATTTTCGTCAAAATTTCAACCATGGCCATAGGGACGGGTGAAAAAGCTCAAGTGATGTAGTTGGATGTTCCTTCAAATGGCCATAACTTCGTAGCCATGTGTCCTTGCGTGATGATTAAGACAGTTTTGGAAAGGTATTGAAGTGTTCTACAAGATCTGTACAAAGGTTAAAAGATCAAATTCATTTTTAGTCTAGTAAATCGCCTCTGAATGCATTGTACTCGGGAAAACCTGTCAATTTGAGCATGTGTTTAAAGGGTATTATGAAACTTTTTCATCGCCAAGATCCTTGTTATTGTGTCCCAGGGCTTTGGTTTGCTTATTCATGAAGGCCCAATGACATAAAAACGATAATGGATGACCTTGCATTTTCGTCAAAATTTCAACCATGGCCATAGGGACGGGTGAAAAAGCTCAAGTGATGTAGTTGGATGTTCCTTCAAATGGCCATAACTTCGTAGCCATGTGTCCTTGCGTGATGATTAAGACAGTTTTGGAAAGGTATTGAAGTGTTCTACATGATCTGTACAAAGGTTAAAAGATCAAATTCATTTTTAGTCTAGTAAATCGCCTCTGAATGCATTGTACTCGGGAAAACCTGTAAATTTGAGCATGTGTTTAAAGGGTATTATGAAACTTTTTCATCGCCAAGATCCTTGTTATTGTGTCCCAGGGCTTTGGTTTGCTTATTCATGAAGGCCCAATGACATAAAAACGATAATGGATGACCTTGCATTTTCGTCAAAATTTCAACCATGGCCATAGGGACGGGTGAAAAAGCTCAAGTGATGTAGTTGGATGTTCCTTCAAATGGCCATAACTTCGTAGCCATGTGTCCTAGCATGATGATTAAGACAGTTTTGGAAAGGTATTGAAGTGTTCTACAAGATCTGTACATTGATTGAAAGATCAAAGTCACTTTCAGTGTAGTAAATGGCCTCTGAATGCATTGTACTCGGGAAAACCTGTCGATTTGCGCATGTATTTAAAGGGTAAAGTGACTCATTATGAAACTTTTTCATCGCCAAGATCCTTGTTATTGTGTCCCAGGGCTTTGATTTGCTTATTCATGAAGCCCCAATGACATTAAAACGATAATGGATGACCTTGCATTTTCGTCAAAATTTCAACCATGGCCAAAGGGACGGGTGAAATAGCTCAAGTGATGTAGTTGGATGTTCCTTCAAATGGCCATAACCTCGTAGCCATGTGTCCTTGCGTGATGATTAAGACAGTTTTGGAAAGGTATTGAAGTGTTCTAGAAGATCTGTACAAAGGTTAAAAGATCAAATTCATTTTTAGTCTAGTAAATCGCCTCTGAATGCATTGTACTCGGGAAAACCTGTCAATTTGAGCATGAGTTTAAAGGGTATTATGAAACTTTTTCATCGCCAAGATCCTTGTTATTGTGTCCCAGGGCTTTGGTTTGCTTATTCATGAAGGCCCAATGACATAAAAACGATAATGGATGACCTTGCATTTTCGTCAAAATTTCAACCATGGCCATAGGGACGGGTGAAATAGCTCAAGTGATGTAGTTGGATGTTCCTTCAAATGGCCATAACTTCGTAGCCATGTGTCCTAGCGTGATGATTAAGACAGTTTTGGTAAGGTATTGAAGTGGTCTACAAGATCTGTACATTGATTGAAAGATCAAAGTCACTTTTAGTGTAGTAATTGGCCTCTGAATGCATTGTACTCGGGAAAACCTGTCGATTTGAGCATGTATTTAAAGGGTAAAGTGACCCATTATGAAACTTTTTCATCGCCAAGATCCTTGTTATTGTGTCCCAGGGCTTTGATTTGCTTATTCATGAAGGCCCAATGACATAAAAACGATAATGGATGACCTTGCATTTTCGTCAAAATTTCAACCATGGCCATAGGGACGGGTGAAAAAGCTCAAGTGATGTAGTTGGATGTTCCTTCAAATGGCCATAACTTCGTAGCCATGTGTCCTTGCGTGATGATTAAGACAGTTTTGGAAAGGTATTGAAGTGTTCTACAAGATCTGTACAAACGTTAAAAGATCAAATTCATTTTTAGTCTAGTAAATCGCATCTGAATGCATTGTACTCGGGAAAACCTGTCAATTTGAGCATGTGTTTAAAGGGTATTATGAAACTTTTTCATCGCCAAGATCCTTGTTATTGTGTCCCAGGGCTTTGGTTTGCTTATTCATGAAGGCCCAGTGACATAAAAACGATAATGGATGACCTTGCATTTTCGTCAAAATTTCAACCATGGCCATAGGGACGGGTGAAATAGCTCAAGTGATGTAGTTGGATGTTCCTTCAAATGGCCATAACCTCGTAGCCATGCGTCCTAGCGTGATGATTAAGACAGTTTTGGAAAGGTATTGAAGTGGTCTACAAGATCTGTACATTGATTGAACGATCGAAGTCACTTCCAGTGTAGTAAATGGCCTCTGAATGCATTGTACTCGGGAAAACCTGTCGATTTGAGCATGTATTTAAAGGGTAAAGTGACCCATTATGAAACTTTTTCATCGCCAAGATCCTTGTTATTGTGTCCCAGGGCTTTGGTTTGCTTATTCATGAAGGCCCAATGACATAAAAACGATAATGGATGACCTTGCATTTTCGTCAAAATTTCAACCATGGCCATAGGGACGGGTGAAAAAGCTCAAGTGATGTAGTTGGATGTTCCTTCAAATGGCCATAACTTCGTAGCCATGTGTCCTTGCGTGATGATTAAGACAGTTTTGGAAAGGTATTGAAGTGGTCTACAAGATCTGTACAAAGGTTAAAAGATCAAATTCATTTTTAGTCTAGTAGATCGCCTCTGAATGCATTGTACTCGGGAAAACCTGTCAATTTGAGCATGTGTTTAAAGGGTATTATGAAACTTTTTCATCGCCAAGATCCTTGTTATTGTGTCCCAGGGCTTTGGTTTGCTTATTCATGAAGGCCCAATGACATAAAAACGATAATGGATGACCTTGCATTTTCGTCAAAATTTCAACCATGGCCATAGGGACGGGTGAAATAGCTCAAGTGATGTAGTTGGATGTTCCTTCAAATGGCCATAACTTCGTAGCCATGTGTCCTTGCGTGATGATTAAGACAGTTTTGGAAAGGTATTGAAGTGGTCTACAAGATCTGTACAAAGGTTAAAAGATCAAATTCATTTTTAGTCTAGTAGATCGCCTCTGAATGCATTGTACTCGGGAAAACCTGTCAATTTGAGCATGTGTTTAAAGGGTATTATGAAACTTTTTCATCGCCAAGATCCTTGTTATTGTGTCCCAGGGCTTTGGTTTGCTTATTCATGAAGGCCCAGTGACATAAAAACGATAATGGATGACCTTGCATTTTCGTCAAAATTTCAACCATGGCCATAGGGACGGGTGAAATAGCTCAAGTGATGTAGTTGGATGTTCCTTCAAATGGCCATAACCTCGTAGCCATGCGTCCTAGCGTGATGATTAAGACAGTTTTGGAAAGGTATTGAAGTGGTCTACAAGATCTGTACATTGATTGAACGATCAAAGTCACTTCCAGTGTAGTAAATGGCCTCTGAATGCATTGTACTCGGGAAAACCTGTCGATTTGAGCATGTATTTAAAGGGTAAAGTGACCCATTATGAAACTTTTTCATCGCCAAGATCCATGTTATTGTGTCCCAGGGCTTTGGTTTGCTTATTCATGAAGGCCCAATGACATAAAAACGATAATGGATGACCTTGCATTTTCGTCAAAATTTCAACCATGGCCATAGGGACGGGTGAAAAAGCTCAAGTGATGTAGTTGGATGTTCCTTCAAATGGCCATAACTTCGTAGCCATGTGTCCTTGCGTGATGATTAAGACAGTTTTGGAAAGGTATTGAAGTGGTCTACAAGATCTGTACATTGATTGAACGATCAAAGTCACTTTCAGTGTAGTAAATGGCCTCTGAATGCATTGTACTCGGGAAAACCTGTCGATTTGCGCATGTATTTAAAGGGTAAAGTGACTCATTATGAAACTTTTTCATCGCCAAGATCCTTGTTATTGTGTCCCAGGGCTTTGATTTGCTTATTCATGAAGCCCCAATGACATAAAAACGATAATGGATGACCTTGCATTTTCGTCAAAATTTCAACCATGGCCATAGGGACGGGTGAAAAAGGTCAAGTGATGTAGTTGGATGTTCCTTCAAATGGCCATAGCTTCGTAGCCATGTGGCCTAGCGTGATGATTAAGACAGTTTTGGAAAGGTATTGAAGTGGTCTACAAGATCTGTACATCGGTTAAAAGACCAAATTCACTTTTAGTCTAGTAAATCGCCTCTGAATGCATTGTACTCGGGAAAACCTGTCAATTTGAGCATGTGTTTAAAGGGTATTATGAAACTTTTTCATCGCCAAAATCCTTGTTATTGTGTCCCAGGGCTTTGGTTTGCTTATTCATGAAGGCCCAATGACATAAAAACGATAATGGATGACCTTGCATTTTCGTCAAAATTTCAACCATGGCCATAGGGACGGGTGAAAAAGCTCAAGTGATGTAGTTGGATGTTCCTTCAACTGGCCATAACTTCGTAGCCATGTGTCCTAGCATGATGATTAAGACAGTTTTGGAAAGGTATTGAAGTGTTCTACAAGATCTGTACAAAGCTTAAAAGATCAAATTCATTTTTACTCTAGTAAATCGCCTCTGAATGCATTGTACTCGGGAAAACCTGTCAATTTGAGCATGTATTTAAAGGGTATTATGAAACTTTTTCATCGCCAAGATCCTTGTTATTGTGTCCCAGGGCTTTGGTTTGCTTATTCATGAAGGCACAATGACATAAAAACGATAATGGATGACCTTGCATTTTCGTCAAAATTTCAACCATGGCCATAGGGACGGGTGAAAAAGCTCAAGTGATGTAGTTGGATGTTCCTTCAAATGGCCATAACTTCGTAGCCATGTGTCCTAGCATGATGATTAAGACAGTTTTGGAAAGGTATTGAAGTGTTCTACAAGATCTGTACAAAGCTTAAAAGATCAAATTCATTTTTAGTCTAGTAAATCGCCTCTGAATGCATTGTACTCGGGAAAACCTGTCAATTTGAGCATGTGTTTAAAGGGTATTATGAAACTTTTTCATCGCCAAGATCCTTGTTATTGTGTCCCAGGGCTTTGGTTTGCTTATTCATGAAGGCCCAATGACATAAAAACGATAATGGATGACCTTGCATTTTCGTCAAAATTTCAACCATGGCCATAGGGACAGGTGAAATAGCTCAAGTGATGTAGTTGGATGTTCCTTCAAATGGCCATAACTTCGTAGCCATGTGTCCTAGCATGATGATTAAGACAGTTTTGGAAAGGTATTGAAGTGTTCTACAAGATTTGTACAAAGGTTAAAAGATCAAATTCATTTTTACTCTAGTAAATCGCCTCTGAATGCATTATACTCGGGAAAACCTGTCAATTTGAGCATGTGTTTAAAGGGTATTATGAAACTTTTTCATCGCCAAGATCCTTGTTATTGTGTCCCAGGGCTTTGGTTTGCTTATTCATGAAGCCCCAATGACATAAAAACGATAATGGATGACCTTGCATTTTCGTCAAAATTTCAACCATGGCCATAGGGACGGGTGAAAAAGCTCAAGTGATGTAGTTGGATGTTCCTTCAAATGGCCATAACTTCGTAGCCATGTGTCCTTGCGTGATGATTAAGACAGTTTTGGAAAGGTATTGAAGTGTTCTACAAGATCTGTACAAAGGTTAAAAGATCAAATTCATTTTTAGTCTAGTAAATCGCCTCTGAATGCATTGTACTCGGGAAAACCTGTCAATTTGAGCATGTGTTTAAAGGGTATTATGAAACTTTTTCATCGCCAAGATCCTTGTTATTGTGTCCCAGGGCTTTGGTTTGCTTATTCATGAAGGCCCAATGACATAAAAACGATAATGGATGACCTTGCATTTTCGTCAAAATTTCAACCATGGCCATAGGGACGGGTGAAAAAGGTCAAGTGATGTAGTTGGATGTTCCTTCAAATGGCCATAGCTTCGTAGCCATGTGGCCTAGCGTGATGATTAAGACAGTTTTGGAAAGGTATTGAAGTGTTCTACAAGATCTGTACAAAGGTTAAAAGATCAAATTCATTTTTAGTCTAGTAAATCGCCTCTGAATGCATTGTACTCGGGAAAACCTGTCAATTTGAGCATGTGTTTAAAGGGTATTATGAAACTTTTTCATCGCCAAGATCCTTGTTATTGTGTCCCAGGGCTTTGGTTTGCTTATTCATGAAGGCCCAATGACATAAAAACGATAATGGATGACCTTGCATTTTCGTCAAAATTTCAACCATGGCCATACGGACGGGTGAAAAAGCTCAAGTGATGTAGTTGGATGTTCCTTCAAATGGCCATAACTTCGTAGCCATGTGTCCTTGCATGATGATTAAGACAGTTTTGGAAAGGTATTGAAGTGTTCTACAAGATCTGTACAAAGGTTAAAAGATCAAATTCATTTTTAGTCTAGTAAATCGCCTCTGAATGCATTGTACTCGGGAAAACCTGTCAATTTGAGCATGTGTTTAAAGGGTATTATGAAACTTTTTCATCGCCAAGATCCTTGTTATTGTGTCCCAGGGCTTTGGTTTGCTTATTCATGAAGGCCCAATGACATAAAAACGATAATGGATGACCTTGCATTTTCGTCAAAATTTCAACCATGGCCATAGGGACGGGTGAAATAGCTCAAGTGATGTAGTTGGATGTTCCTTCAAATGGCCATAACTTCGTAGCCATGTGTCCTAGCATGATGATTAAGACAGTTTTGGAAAGGTATTGAGGTGTTCTACAAGATCTGTACAAAGGTTAAAAGATCAAATTCATGTTTAGTCTAGTAAATCGCCTCTGAATGCATTATACTCGGGAAAACCTGTCAATTTGAGCATGTGTTTAAAGGGTATTATGAAACTTTTTCATCGCCAAGATCCTTGTTATTGTGTCCCAGGGCTTTGGTTTGCTTATTCATGAAGGCCCAATGACATAAAAACGATAATGGATGACCTTGCATTTTCGTCAAAATTTCAACCATGGTCATAGGGACGGGTGAAAAAGCTCAAGTGATGTAGTTGGATGTTCCTTCAAATGGCCATAACTTCGTAGCCATGTGTCCTTGCGTGATGATTAAGACAGTTTTGGAAAGGTATTGAAGTGGTCTACAAGATCTGTACATCGGTTAAAAGATCAAATTCATGTTTAGTCTAGTAAATCGCCTCTGAATGCATTATACTCGGGAAAACCTGTCAATTTGAGCATGTGTTTAAAGGGTATTATGAAACTTTTTCATCGCCAAGATCCTTGTTATTGTGTCCCAGGGCTTTGATTTGCTTATTCATGAAGGCCCAATGACATAAAAACGATAATGGATGACCTTGCATTTTCGTCAAAATTTCAACCATGACCATAGGGACGGGTGAAATAGCTCAAGTGATGTAGTTGGATGTTCCTTCAAATGGCCATAACTTCGTAGCCATGTGTCCTAGCATGATGATTAAGACAGTTTTGGAAAGGTATTGAAGTGTTCTACAAGATCTGTACAAAGGTTAAAAGATCAAATTCATTTTTAGTCTAGTAAATCGCCTCTGAATGCATTGTACTCGGGAAAACCTGTCAATTTGAGCATGTGTTTAAAGGGTATTATGAAACTTTTTCATCGCCAAGATCCTTGTTATTGTGTCCCAGGGCTTTGGTTTGCTTATTCATGAAGGCCCAATGACATAAAAACGATAATGGATGACCTTGCATTTTCGTCAAAATTTCAACCATGGCCATAGGGACGGGTGAAAAAGCTCAAGTGATGTAGTTGGATGTTCCTTCAAATGGCCATAACTTCGTAGCCATGTGTCCTTGCGTGATGATTAAGACAGTTTTGGAAAGGTATTGAAGTGTTCTACAAGATCTGTACAAAGGTTAAAAGATCAAATTCATTTTTAGTCTAGTAAATCGCATCTGAATGCATTGTACTCGGGAAAACCTGTCGATTTGAGCATGTATTTAAAGGGTAAAGTGACCCATTATGAAACTTTTTCATCGCCAAGATCCTTGTTATTGTGTCCCAGGGCTTTGGTTTGCTTATTCATGAAGCCCCAATGACATAAGAACGATAATGGATGACCTTGCATTTTCGTCAAAATTTCAACCATGGCCATAGGGACGGGTGAAATAGCTCAAGTGATGTAGTTGGATGTTCCTTCAAATGGCCATAACTTCGTAGCCATGTGTCCTAGCGTGATGATTAAGACAGTTTTGGAAAGGTATTGAAGTGGTCTACAAGATCTGTACATCGGTTAAAAGATCAAATTCACTTTTAGTCTAGTAAATCGCCTCTGAATGCATTGTACTCGGGAAAACCTGTCAATTTGAGCATGTGTTTAAAGGGTATTATGAAACTTTTTCATCGCCAAGATCCTTGTTATTGTGTCCCAGGGCTTTGGTTTGCTTATTCATGAAGGCCCAATGACATAAAAACGATAATGGATGACCTTGCATTTTCGTCAAAATTTCAACCATGGCCATAGGGACGGGTGAAAAAGCTCAAGTGATGTAGTTGGATGTTCCTTCAAATGGCCATAACTTCGTAGCCATGTGTCCTAGCATGATGATTAAGACAGTTTTGGAAAGGTATTGAAGTGTTCTACAAGATCTGTACAAAGGTTAAAGATCAAATTCATTTTTAGTCTAGTAAATCGCCTCTGAATGCATTGTACTCGGGAAAACCTGTCAATTTGAGCATGTGTTTAAAGGGTATTATGAAACTTTTTCATCGCCAAGATCCTTGTTATTGTGTCCCAGGGCTTTGGTTTGCTTAATCATGAAGGCTCAATGACATAAAAACGATAATGGATGACCTTGCATTTTCGTCAAAATTTCAACCATGACCATAGGGACGGGTGAAATAGCTCAAGTGATGTAGTTGGATGTTCCTTCAAATGGCCATAACTTCGTAGCCATGTGTCCTAGCATGATGATTAAGACAGTTTTGGAAAGGTATTGAAGTGTTCTACAAGATCTGTACAAAGGTTAAAAGATCAAATTCATTTTTAGTCTAGTAAATCGCCTCTGAATGCATTGTACTCGGGAAAACCTGTCAATTTGAGCATGTGTTTAAAGGGTATTATGAAACTTTTTCATCGCCAAGATCCTTGTTATTGTGTCCCAGGGCTTTGGTTTGCTTATTCATGAAGGCCCAATGACATAAAAACGATAATGGATGACCTTGCATTTTCGTCAAAATTTCAACCATGGCCATAGAGACGGGTGAAAAAGCTCAAGTGATGTAGTTGGATGTTCCTTCAAATGGCCATAACTTCGTAGCCATGTGTCCTTGCGTGATGATTAAGACAGTTTTGGAAAGGTATTGAAGTGTTCTACAAGATCTGTACAAAGGTTAAAAGATCAAATTCATTTTTAGTCTAGTAAATCGCATCTGAATGCATTGTACTCGGGAAAACCTGTCGATTTGAGCATGTATTTAAAGGGTAAAGTGACCCATTATGAAACTTTTTCATCGCCAAGATCCTTGTTATTGTGTTCCAGGGCTTTGGTTTGCTTATTCATGAAGGCCCAATGACATAAAAACGATAATGGATGACCTTGCATTTTCGTCAAAATTTCAACCATGGCCATAGGGACGGGTGAAAAAGCTCAAGTGATGTAGTTGGATGTTCCTTCAAATGGCCATAACTTCGTAGCCATGTGTCCTAGCATGATGATTAAGACAGTTTTGGAAAGGTATTGAAGTGTTCTACAAGATCTGTACAAAGGTTAAAAGATCAAATTCATTTTTAGTCTAGTAAATCGCCTCTGAATGCATTGTACTCGGGAAAACCTGTCAATTTGAGCATGTGTTTAAAGGGTATTATGAAACTTTTTCATCGCCAAGATCCTTGTTATTGTGTCCCAGGGCTTTGGTTTGCTTATTCATGAAGGCCCAATGACATAAAAACGATAATGGATGACCTTGCATTTTCGTCAAAATTCCAACCATGGCCATAGGGACGGGTGAAATAGCTCAAGTGATGTAGTTGGATGTTCCTTCAAATGGCCATAACTTCGTAGCCATGTGTCCTAGCATGATGATTAAGACAGTTTTGGAAAGGTATTGAAGTGTTCTACAAGATCTGTACAAAGGTTAAAAGATCAAATTCATTTTTAGTCTAGTAAATCGCCTCTGAATGCATTGTACTCGGGAAAACCTGTCAATTTGAGCATGTGTTTAAAGGGTATTATGAAACTTTTTCATCGCCAAGATCCTTGTTATTGTGTTCCAGGGCTTTGGTTTGCTTATTCATGAAGGCTCAATGACATAAAAACGATAATGGATGACCTTGCATTTTCGTCAAAATTTCAACCATGACCATAGGGACGGGTGAAATAGCTCAAGTGATGTAGTTGGATGTTCCTTCAAATGGCCATAACTTCGTAGCCATGTGTCCTAGCATGATGATTAAGACAGTTTTGGAAAGGTATTGAAGTGTTCTACAAGATCTGTACAAAGGTTAAAAGATCAAATTCATTTTTAGTCTAGTAAATCGCCTCTGAATGCATTGTACTCGGGAAAACCTGTCAATTTGAGCATGTGTTTAAAGGGTATTATGAAACTTTTTCATCGCCAAGATCCTTGTTATTGTGTTCCAGGGCTTTGGTTTGCTTATTCATGAAGGCCCAATGACATAAAAACGATAATGGATGACCTTGCATTTTCGTCAAAATTCCAACCATGGCCATAGGGACGGGTGAAATAGCTCAAGTGATGTAGTTGGATGTTCCTTCAAATGGCCATAACTTCGTAGCCATGTGTCCTAGC
Source organism: Anopheles coluzzii (assembly GCF_943734685.1). NCBI lineage: Eukaryota > Metazoa > Arthropoda > Insecta > Diptera > Culicidae > Anopheles > Anopheles coluzzii. Next base: position 370,799 of record NW_026054447.1, on the reverse strand, counting down.
ATGATGATTAAGACAGTTTTGGAAAGGTATTGAAGTGGTCTACAAGATCTGTACATCGGTTAAAAGATCAAATTCACTTTTAGTCTAGTAAATGGCCTCTGAATGCATTGTACTCGGGAAAACCTGTCAATTTGAGCATGTGTTTAAAGGGTATTATGAAACTTTTTCATCGCCAAGATCCTTGTTATTGTGTCCCAGGGCTTTGGTTTGCTTATTCATGAAGGCCCAATGACATAAAAACGATAATGGATGACCTTGCATTTTCGTCAAAATTCCAACCATGGCCATAGGGACGGGTGAAATAGCTCAAGTGATGTAGTTGGATGTTCCTTCAAATGGCCATAACTTCGTAGCCATGTGTCCTAGCATGATGATTAAGACAGTTTTGGAAAGGTATTGAAGTGGTCTACAAGATCTGTACATCGGTTAAAAGATCAAATTCAATTTTAGTCTAGTAAATGGCCTCTGAATGCATTGTACTCGGGAAAACCTGTCAATTTGAGCATGTGTTTAAAGGGTATTATGAAACTTTTTCATCGCCAAGATCCTTGTTATTGTGTCCCAGGGCTTTGGTTTGCTTATTCATGAAGGCCCAATGACATAAAAACGATAATGGATGACCTTGCATTTTCGTCAAAATTTCAACCATGGCCATAGGGACGGGTGAAATAGCTCAAGTGATGTAGTTGGATGTTCCTTCAAATGGCCATAACTTCGTAGCCATGTGTCCTTGCGTGATGATTAAGACAGTTTTGGAAAAGTATTGAAGTGTTCTACAAGATCTGTACAAAGGTTAAAAGATCAAATTCATTTTTAGTCTAGTAAATCGCCTCTGAATGCATTGTACTCGGGAAAACCTGTCAATTTGAGCATGTGTTTAAAGGGTATTATGAAACTTTTTCATCGCCAAGATCCTTGTTATTGTGTCCCAGGGCTTTGGTTTGCTTATTCATGAAGGCCCAATGACATAAAAACGATAATGGATGACCTTGCATTTTCGTCAAAATTTCAACCATGGCCATAGGGACGGGTGAAATAGCTCAAGTGATGTAGTTGGATGTTCCTTCAAATGGCCATAACTTCGTAGCCATGTGTCCTAGCATGATGATTAAGACAGTTTTGGAAAGGTATTGAAGTGTTCTACAAGATCTGTAGAAAGGTTAAAAGATCAAATTCATTTTTAGTCTAGTAAATCGCATCTGAATGCATTGTACTCGGGAAAACCTGTCGATTTGAGCATGTATTTAAAGGGTAAAGTGACCCATTATGAAACTTTTTCATCGCCAAGATCCTTGTTATTGTGTCCCAGGGCTTTGGTTTGCTTATTCATGAAGCCCCAATGACATAAGAACGATAATGGATGACCTTGCATTTTCGTCAAAATTTCAACCATGGCCATAGGGACGGGTGAAATAGCTCAAGTGATGTAGTTGGATGTTCCTTCAAATGGCCATAACTTCGTAGCCATGTGTCCTAGCGTGATGATTAAGACAGTTTTGGAAAGGTATTGAAGTGGTCTACAAGATCTGTACATCGGTTAAAAGATCAAATTCACTTTTAGTCTAGTAAATCGCCTCTGAATGCATTGTACTCGGGAAAACCTGTCAATTTGAGCATGTGTTTAAAGGGTATTATGAAACTTTTTCATCGCCAAGATCCTTGTTATTGTGTCCCAGGGCTTTGGTTTGCTTATTCATGAAGGCCCAATGACATAAAAACGATAATGGATGACCTTGCATTTTCGTCAAAATTTCAACCATGGCCATAGGGACGGGTGAAAAAGCTCAAGTGATGTAGTTGGATGTTCCTTCAAATGGCCATAACTTCGTAGCCATGTGTCCTAGCATGATGATTAAGACAGTTTTGGAAAGGTATTGAAGTGTTCTACAAGATCTGTACAAAGCTTAAAAGATCAAATTCATTTTTAGTCTAGTAAATCGCCTCTGAATGCATTGTACTCGGGAAAACCTGTCAATTTGAGCATGTGTTTAAAGGGTATTATGAAACTTTTTCATCGCCAAGATCCTTGTTATTGTGTCCCAGGGCTTTGGTTTGCTTAATCATGAAGGCTCAATGACATAAAAACGATAATGGATGACCTTGCATTTTCGTCAAAATTTCAACCATGACCATAGGGACGGGTGAAATAGCTCAAGTGATGTAGTTGGATGTTCCTTCAAATGGCCATAACTTCGTAGCCATGTGTCCTAGCATGATGATTAAGACAGTTTTGGAAAGGTATTGAAGTGTTCTACAAGATCTGTACAAAGGTTAAAAGATCAAATTCATTTTTAGTCTAGTAAATCGCCTCTGAATGCATTGTACTCGGGAAAACCTGTCAATTTGAGCATGTGTTTAAAGGGTATTATGAAACTTTTTCATCGCCAAGATCCTTGTTATTGTGTTCCAGGGCTTTGGTTTGCTTATTCATGAAGGCCCAATGACATAAAAACGATAATGGATGACCTTGCATTTTCGTCAAAATTTCAACCATGGCCATAGGGACGGGTGAAAAAGCTCAAGTGATGTAGTTGGATGTTCCTTCAAATGGCCATAACTTCGTAGCCATGTGTCCTAGCATGATGATTAAGACAGTTTTGGAAAGGTATTGAAGTGTTCTACAAGATCTGTACAAAGGTTAAAAGATCAAATTCATTTTTAGTCTAGTAAATCGCCTCTGAATGCATTGTACTCGGGAAAACCTGTCAATTTGAGCATGTGTTTAAAGGGTATTATGAAACTTTTTCATCGCCAAGATCCTTGTTATTGTGTCCCAGGGCTTTGGTTTGCTTATTCATGAAGGCCCAATGACATAAAAACGATAATGGATGACCTTGCATTTTCGTCAAAATTCCAACCATGGCCATAGGGACGGGTGAAACAGCTCAAGTGATGTAGTTGGATGTTCCTTCAAATGGCCATAACTTCGTAGCCATGTGTCCTAGCATGATGATTAAGACAGTTTTGGAAAGGTATTGAAGTGGTCTACAAGATCTGTACATCGGTTAAAAGATCAAATTCACTTTTAGTCTAGTAAATGGCCTCTGAATGCATTGTACTCGGGAAAACCTGTCAATTTGAGCATGTGTTTAAAGGGTATTATGAAACTTTTTCATCGCCAAGATCCTTGTTATTGTGTCCCAGGGCTTTGGTTTGCTTATTCATGAAGGCCCAATGACATAAAAACGATAATGGATGACCTTGCATTTTCGTCAAAATTCCAACCATGGCCATAGGGACGGGTGAAATAGCTCAAGTGATGTAGTTGGATGTTCCTTCAAATGGCCATAACTTCGTAGCCATGTGTCCTAGCATGATGATTAAGACAGTTTTGGAAAGGTATTGAAGTGGTCTACAAGATCCGTACATCGGTTAAAAGATCAAATTCACTTTTAGTCTAGTAAATGGCCTCTGAATGCATTGTACTCGGGAAAACCTGTCAATTTGAGCATGTGTTTAAAGGGTATTATGAAACTTTTTCATCGCCAAGATCCTTGTTATTGTGTCCCAGGGCTTTGGTTTGCTTATTCATGAAGGCCCAATGACATAAAAACGATAATGGATGACCTTGCATTTTCGTCAAAATTTCAACCATGGCCATAGGGACGGGTGAAATAGCTCAAGTGATGTAGTTGGATGTTCCTTCAAATGGCCATAACTTCGTAGCCATGTGTCCTAGCATGATGATTAAGACAGTTTTGGAAAGGTATTGAAGTGTTCTACAAGATCTGTAGAAAGGTTAAAAGATCAAATTCATTTTTAGTCTAGTAAATCGCCTCTGAATGCATTGTACTCGGGAAAACCTGTCAATTTGAGCATGTGTTTAAAGGGTATTATGAAACTTTTTCATCGCCAAGATCCTTGTTATTGTGTCCCAGGGCTTTGGTTTGCTTATTCATGAAGGCCCAATGACATAAAAACGATAATGGATGACCTTGCATTTTCGTCAAAATTTCAACCATGGCCATAGGGACGGGTTAGAAAGCTCAAGTGATGTAGTTGGATGTTCCTTCAAATGGCCATAACTTCGTAGCCATGTGTCCTTGCGTGATGATTAAGACAGTTTTGGAAAGGTATTGAAGTGGTCTACAAGATTTGTACATAGGTTTAAAGATCAAATTCACTTTTAGTCAAGTAAATGGCCTCTGAATGCATTGTACTCGGGAAAACCTGTCAATTTGAGCATGTGTTTAAAGGGTATTATGAAACTTTTTCATCGCCAAGATCCTTGTTATTGTGTCCCAGGGCTTTGGTTTGCTTATTCATGAAGGCCCAATGACATAAAAACGATAATGGATGACCTTGCATTTTCGTCAAAATTTCAACCATGGCCATAGGGACGGGTTAGAAAGCTCAAGTGATGTAGTTGGATGTTCCTTCAAATGGCCATAACTTCGTAGCCATGTGTCCTTGCGTGATGATTAAGACAGTTTTGGAAAGGTATTGAAGTGGTCTACAAGATCTGTACATAGGTTTAAAGATCAAATTCACTTTTAGTCTAGTAAATGGCCTCTGAATGCATTGTACTCGGGAAAACCTGTCAATTTGAGCATGTGTTTAAAGGGTATTATGAAACTTTTTCATCGCCAAGATCCTTGTTATTGTGTCCCAGGGCTTTGGTTTGCTTATTCATGAAGGCCCAATGACATAAAAACGATAATGGATGACCTTGCATTTTCGTCAAAATTTCAACCATGGCCATAGGGACGGGTTAGAAAGCTCAAGTGATGTAGTTGGATGTTCCTTCAAATGGCCATAACTTCGTAGCCATGTGTCCTTGCGTGATGATTAAGACAGTTTTGGAAAGGTATTGAAGTGGTCTACAAGATTTGTACATAGGTTTAAAGATCAAATTCACTTTTAGTCTAGTAAATGGCCTCTGAATGCATTGTACTCGGGAAAACCTGTCAATTTGAGCATGTGTTTAAAGGGTATTATGAAACTTTTTCATCGCCAAGATCCTTGTTATTGTGTCCCAGGGCTTTGGTTTGCTTATTCATGAAGGCGCAATGACATAAAAACGATAATGGATGACCTTGCATTTTCGTCAAAATTTCAACCATGGCCATAGGGACGGGTTAGAAAGCTCAAGTGATGTAGTTGGATGTTCCTTCAAATGGCCATAACTTCGTAGCCATGTGTCCTAGCATGATGATTAAGACAGTTTTGGAAAGGTATTGAAGTGTTCTACAAGATCTGTACAAAGGTTAAAAGATCAAATTCATTTTTAGTCTAGTAAATGGCCTCTGAATGCATTGTACTCGGGAAAACCTGTCAATTTGAGCATGTGTTTAAAGGGTATTATGAAACTTTTTCATCGCCAAGATCCTTGTTATTGTGTCCCAGGGCTTTGGTTTGCTTATTCATGAAGGCCCAATGACATAAAAACGATAATGGATGACCTTGCATTTTCGTCAAAATTTCAACCATGGCCATAGGGACGGGTTAGAAAGCTCAAGTGATGTAGTTGGATGTTCCTTCAAATGGCCATAACTTCGTAGCCATGTGTCCTTGCGTGATGATTAAGACAGTTTTGGAAAGGTATTGAAGTGGTCTACAAGATTTGTACATAGGTTTAAAGATCAAATTCACTTTTAGTCAAGTAAATGGCCTCTGAATGCATTGTACTCGGGAAAACCTGTCAATTTGAGCATGTGTTTAAAGGGTATTATGAAACTTTTTCATCGCCAAGATCCTTGTTATTGTGTCCCAGGGCTTTGGTTTGCTTATTCATGAAGGCCCAATGACATAAAAACGATAATGGATGACCTTGCATTTTCGTCAAAATTTCAACCATGGCCATAGGGACGGGTGAAAAAGCTCAAGTGATGTAGTTGGATGTTCCTTCAAATGGCCATAACTTCGTAGCCATGTGTCCTAGCATGATGATTAAGACAGTTTTGGAAAAGTATGGAAGTGTTCTACAAGATCTGTACAAAGGTTAAAAGATCAAATTCATTTTTAGTCTAGTAAATCGCCTCTGAATGCATTGTACTCGGGAAAACCTGTCAATTTGAGCATGTGTTTAAAGGGTATTATGAAACTTTTTCATCGCCAAGATCCTTGTTATTGTGTCCCAGGGCTTTGGTTTGCTTATTCATGAAGGCCCAATGACATAAAAACGATAATGGATGACCTTGCATTTTCGTCAAAATTTCAACCATGGCCATAGGGACGGGTGAAAAAGCTCAAGTGATGTAGTTGGATGTTCCTTCAAATGGCCATAACTTTGTAGCCATGTGTCCTTGCGTGATGATTAAGACAGTTTTGGAAAGGTATTGAAGTGGTCTACAAGATCTGTACATAGGTTTAAAGATCAAATTCACTTTTAGTCTAGTAAATGGCCTCTGAATGCATTGTACTCGGGAAAACCTGTCAATTTGAGCATGTGTTTAAAGGGTATTATGAAACTTTTTCATCGCCAAGATCCTTGTTATTGTGTCCCAGGGCTTTGGTTTGCTTATTCATGAAGGCCCAATGACATAAAAACGATAATGGATGACCTTGCAATTTCGTCAAAATTTCAACCATGGCCATAGCGACGGGTGAAAAAGCTCAAGTGATGTAGTTGGATGTTCCTTCAAATGGCCATAACTTCGTAGCCATGTGTCCTTGCGTGATGATTAAGACAGTTTTGGAAAGGTATTGAAGTGGTCTACAAGATCTGTACATAGGTTTAAAGATCAAATTCACTTTTAGTCTAGTAAATGGCCTCTGAATGCATTGTACTCGGGAAAACCTGTCAATTTGAGCATGTGTTTAAAGGGTATTATGAAACTTTTTCATCGCCAAGATCCTTGTTATTGTGTCCCAGGGCTTTGGTTTGCTTATTCATGAAGGCCCAATGACATAAAAACGATAATGGATGACCTTGCATTTTCGTCAAAATTTCAACCATGGCCATAGGGACGGGTGAAAAAGCTCAAGTGATGTAGTTGGATGTTCCTTCAAATGGCCATAACTTCGTAGCCATGTGTCCTTGCGTGATGATTAAGACAGTTTTGGAAAGGTATTGAAGTGGTCTACAAGATCTGTACATAGGTTTAAAGATCAAATTCACTTTTAGTCTAGTAAATGGCCTCTGAATGCATTGTACTCGGGAAAACCTGTCAATTTGAGCATGTGTTTAAAGGGTATTATGAAACTTTTTCATCGCCAAGATCCTTGTTATTGTGTCCCAGGGCTTTGGTTTGCTTATTCATGAAGGCGCAATGACATAAAAACGATAATGGATGACCTTGCATTTTCGTCAAAATTTCAACCATGGCCATAGGGACGGGTTAGAAAGCTCAAGTGATGTAGTTGGATGTTCCTTCAAATGGCCATAACTTCGTAGCCATGTGTCCTAGCATGATGATTAAGACAGTTTTGGAAAGGTATTGAAGTGTTCTACAAGATCTGTACAAAGGTTAAAAGATCAAATTCATTTTTAGTCTAGTAAATCGCCTCTGAATGCATTGTACTCGGGAAAACCTGTCAATTTGAGCATGTGTTTAAAGGGTATTATGAAACTTTTTCATCGCCAAGATCCTTGTTATTGTGTCCCAGGGCTTTGGTTTGCTTATTCATGAAGGCCCAGTGACATAAGAACGATAATGGATGACCTTGCATTTTCGTCAAAATTTCAACCATGGCCATAGGGACGGGTTAGAAAGCTCAAGTGATGTAGTTGGATGTTCCTTCAAATGGCCATAACTTCGTAGCCATGTGTCCTAGCATGATGATTAAGACAGTTTTGGAAAGGTATTGAAGTGTTCTACAAGATCTGTACAAAGCTTAAAAGATCAAATTCATTTTTAGTCTAGTAAATGGCCTCTGAATGCATTGTACTCGGGAAAACCTGTCAATTTGAGCATGTGTTTAAAGGGTATTATGAAACTTTTTCATCGCCAAGATCCTTGTTATTGTGTCCCAGGGCTTTGGTTTGCTTATTCATGAAGGCCCAATGACATAAAAACGATAATGGATGACTTTGCATTTTCGTCAAAATTTCAACCATGGCCATAGGGACGGGTTAGAAAGCTCAAGTGATGTAGTTGGATGTTCCTTCAAATGGCCATAACTTCGTAGCCATGTGTCCTTGCGTGATGATTAAGACAGTTTTGGAAAGGTATTGAAGTGGTCTACAAGATCTGTACATAGGTTTAAAGATCAAATTCACTTTTAGTCTAGTAAATGGCCTCTGAATGCATTGTACTCGGGAAAACCTGTCAATTTGAGCATGTGTTTAAAGGGTATTATGAAACTTTTTCATCGCCAAGATCCTTGTTATTGTGTCCCAGGGCTTTGGTTTGCTTATTCATGAAGGCGCAATGACATAAAAACGATAATGGATGACCTTGCATTTTCGTCAAAATTTCAACCATGGCCATAGGGACGGGTGAAAAAGCTCAAGTGATGTAGTTGGATGTTCCTTCAAATGGCCATAACTTCGTAGCCATGTGTCCTAGCATGATGATTAAGACAGTTTTGGAAAGGTATTGAAGTGTTGTACAAGATCTGTACAAAGCTTAAAAGATCAAATTCATTTTTAGTCTAGTAAATCGCCTATGAATGCATTGTACTCGGGAAAACCTGTCAATTTGAGCATGTGTTTAAAGGGTATTATGAAACTTTTTCATCGCCAAGATCCTTGTTATTGTGTCCCAGGGCTTTGGTTTGCTTATTCATGAAGGCTCAATGACATAAAAACGATAATGGATGACCTTGCATTTTCGTCAAAATTTCAACCATGGCCATAGGGACGGGTGAAAAAGCTCAAGTGATGTAGTTGGATGTTCCTTCAAATGGCCATAACTTCGTAGCCATGTGTCCTTGCGTGATGATTAAGACAGTTTTGGAAAGGTATTGAAGTGTTTTACAAGATCTGTACAAAGGTTAAAAGATCAAATTCACTTTTAGTCTAGTAAATGGCCTCTGAATGCATTGTACTCGGGAAAACCTGTCATTTTGAGCATGTGTTTAAAGGGTATTATGAAACTTTTTCATCGCCAAGATCCTTGTTATTGTGTCCCAGGGCTTTGGTTTGCTTATTCATGAAGGCTCAATGACATAAAAACGATAATGGATGACCTTGCATTTTCGTCAAAATTTCAACCATGGCCATAGGGACGGGTTAGAAAGCTCAAGTGATGTAGTTGGATGTTCCTTCAAATGGCCATAACTTCGTAGCCATGTGTCCTAGCATGATGATTAAGACAGTTTTGGAAAGGTATTGAAGTGTTCTACAAGATCTGTACAAAGGTTAAAAGATCAAATTCATTTTTAGTCTAGTAAATCGCCTCTGAATGCATTGTACTCGGGAAAACCTGTCAATTTGAGCATGTGTTTAAAGGGTATTATGAAACTTTTTCATCGCCAAGATCCTTGTTATTGTGTCCCAGGGCTTTGGTTTGCTTATTCATGAAGGCCCAATGACATAAAAACGATAATGGATGACCTTGCATTTTCGTCAAAATTTCAACCATGGCCATAGGGACGGGTGAAATAGCTCAAGTGGTGTAGTTGGATGTTCCTTCAAATGGCCATAACTTCGTAGCCATGTGTCCTAGCATGATGATTAAGACAGTTTTGGAAAGGTATTGAGGTGTTCTACAAGATCTGTACAAAGGTTAAAAGATCAAATTCATTTTTAGTCTAGTAAATCGCCTCTGAATGCATTGTACTCGGGAAAACCTGTCAATTTGAGCATGTGTTTAAAGGGTATTATGAAACTTTTTCATCGCCAAGATCCTTGTTATTGTGTCCCAGGGCTTTGGTTTGCTTATTCATGAAGGCCCAATGACATAAAAACGATAATGGATGACCTTGCATTTTCGTCAAAATTTCAACCATGGCCATAGGGACGGGTGAAAAAGGTCAAGTGATGTAGTTGGATGTTCCTTCAAATGGCCATAGCTTCGTAGCCATGTGGCCTAGCGTGATGATTAAGACAGTTTTGGTAAGGTATTGAAGTGGTTTACAAGATCTGTACATTGATTGAAAGATCAAAGTCACTTTCAGTGTAGTAAATGGCCTCTTAATGCATTGTACTCGGGAAAACCTGTCGATTTGAGCATGTATTTAAAGGGTAAAGTGACCCATTATGAAACTTTTTCATCGCCAAGATCCTTGTTATTGTGTCCCAGGGCTTTGGTTTGCTTATTCATGAAGGCTCAATGACATAAAAACGATAATGGATGACCTTGCATTTTCGTCAAAATTTCAACCATGGCCATAGGGACGGGTGAAAAAGCTCAAGTGATGTAGTTGGATGTTCCTTCAAATGGCCATAACTTCGTAGCCATGTGTCCTTGCGTGATGATTAAGACAGTTTTGGAAAGGTATTGAAGTGGTCTACAAGATCTGTACATAGGTTTAAAGATCAAATTCACTTTTAGTCTAGTAAATGGCCTCTGAATGCATTGTACTCGGGAAAACCTGTCAATTTGAGCATGTGTTTAAAGGGTATTATGAAACTTTTTCATCGCCAAGATCCTTGTTATTGTGTCCCAGGGCTTTGGTTTGCTTATTCATGAAGGCCCAATGACATAAAAACGATAATGGATGACCTTGCAATTTCGTCAAAATTTCAACCATGGCCATAGGGACGGGTGAAAAAGCTCAAGTGATGTAGTTGGATGTTCCTTCAAATGGCCATAACTTCGTAGCCATGTGTCCTTGCGTGATGATTAAGACAGTTTTGGAAAGGTATTGAAGTGTTCTACAAGATCTGTACAAAGGTTAAAAGATCAAATTCATTTTTAGTCTAGTAAATCGCCTCTGAATGCATTGTACTCGGGAAAACCTGTAAATTTGAGCATGTGTTTAAAGGGTATTATGAAACTTTTTCATCGCCAAGATCCTTGTTATTGTGTCCCAGGGCTTTGATTTGCTTATTCATGAAGGCCCAATGACATAAAAACGATAATGGATGACCTTGCATTTTCGTCAAAATTTCAACCATGGCCATAGGGACGGGTGAAATAGCTCAAGTGGTGTAGTTGGATGTTCCTTCAAATGGCCATAACTTCGTAGCCATGTGTCCTAGCATGATGATTAAGACAGTTTTGGAAAGGTATTGAGGTGTTCTACAAGATCTGTACAAAGGTTAAAAGATCAAATTCATTTTTAGTCTAGTAAATCGCCTCTGAATGCATTGTACTCGGGAAAACCTGTCAATTTGAGCATGTGTTTAAAGGGTATTATGAAACTTTTTCATCGCCAAGATCCTTGTTATTGTGTCCCAGGGCTTTGGTTTGCTTATTCATGAAGGCCCAATGACATAAAAACGATAATGGATGACCTTGCATTTTCGTCAAAATTTCAACCATGGCCATAGGGACGGGTGAAAAAGGTCAAGTGATGTAGTTGGATGTTCCTTCAAATGGCCATAGCTTCGTAGCCATGTGGCCTAGCGTGATGATTAAGACAGTTTTGGTAAGGTATTGAAGTGGTTTACAAGATCTGTACATTGATTGAAAGATCAAAGTCACTTTCAGTGTAGTAAATGGCCTCTTAATGCATTGTACTCGGGAAAACCTGTCGATTTGAGCATGTATTTAAAGGGTAAAGTGACCCATTATGAAACTTTTTCATCGCCAAGATCCTTGTTATTGTGTCCCAGGGCTTTGGTTTGCTTATTCATGAAGGCTCAATGACATAAAAACGATAATGGATGACCTTGCATTTTCGTCAAAATTTCAACCATGGCCATAGGGACGGGTGAAAAAGCTCAAGTGATGTAGTTGGATGTTCCTTCAAATGGCCATAACTTCGTAGCCATGTGTCCTTGCGTGATGATTAAGACAGTTTTGGAAAGGTATTGAAGTGGTCTACAAGATCTGTACATAGGTTTAAAGATCAAATTCACTTTTAGTCTAGTAAATGGCCTCTGAATGCATTGTACTCGGGAAAACCTGTCAATTTGAGCATGTGTTTAAAGGGTATTATGAAACTTTTTCATCGCCAAGATCCTTGTTATTGTGTCCCAGGGCTTTGGTTTGCTTATTCATGAAGGCCCAATGACATAAAAACGATAATGGATGACCTTGCATTTTCGTCAAAATTTCAACCATGGCCATAGGGACGGGTGAAAAAGCTCAAGTGATGTAGTTGGATGTTCCTTCAAATGGCCATAACTTCGTAGCCATGTGTCCTTGCGTGATGATTAAGACAGTTTTGGAAAGGTATTGAAGTGTTCTACAAGATCTGTACAAAGGTTAAAAGATCAAATTCATTTTTAGTCTAGTAAATCGCCTCTGAATGCATTGTACTCGGGAAAACCTGTAAATTTGAGCATGTGTTTAAAGGGTATTATGAAACTTTTTCATCGCCAAGATCCTTGTTATTGTGTCCCAGGGCTTTGATTTGCTTATTCATGAAGGCCCAATGACATAAAAACGATAATGGATGACCTTGCATTTTCGTCAAAATTTCAACCATGGCCATAGGGACGGGTGAAATAGCTCAAGTGATGTAGTTGGATGTTCCTTCAAATGGCCATAACTTCGTAGCCATGTGTCCTTGCGTGATGATTAAGACAGTTTTGGAAAGGTATTGAAGTGTTCTACAAGATCTGTACAAAGGTTAAAAGATCAAATTCATTTTTAGTCTAGTAAATCGCCTCTGAATGCATTGTACTCGGGAAAACCTGTCAATTTGAGCATGTGTTTAAAGGGTATTATGAAACTTTTTCATCGCCAAGATCCTTGTTATTGTGTCCCAGGGCTTTGGTTTGCTTATTCATGAAGGCCCAATGACATAAAAACGATAATGGATGACCTTGCATTTTCGTCAAAATTTCAACCATGGCCATAGGGACGGGTTAGAAAGCTCAAGTGATGTAGTTGGATGTTCCTTCAAATGGCCATAACTTCGTAGCCATGTGTCCTAGCATGATGATTAAGACAGTTTTGGAAAGGTATTGAAGTGTTCTACAAGATCTGTACAAAGGTTAAAAGATCAAATTCATTTTAGTCTAGTAAATCGCCTCTGAATGCATTGTACTCGGGAAAACCTGTCAATTTGCGCATGTGTTTAAAGGGTATTATGAAACTTTTTCATCGCCAAGATCCTTGTTATTGTGTCCCAGGGCTTTGGTTTGCTTATTCATGAAGGCTCAATGACATAAAAACGATAATGGATGACCTTGCATTTTCGTCAAAATTTCAACCATGGCCATAGGGACGGGTGAAATAGCTCAAGTGATGTAGTTGGATGTTCCTTCAAATGGCCATAACTGCGTAGCCATGTGTCCTAGCATGATGATTAAGACAGTTTTGGAAAGGTATTGAAGTGTTCTACAAGATCTGTACAAAGGTTAAAAGATCAAATTCATTTTTAGTCTAGTAAATCGCCTCTGTATGCATTGTACTCGGGAAAACCTGTCAATTTGAGCATGTGTTTAAAGGGTATTATGAAACTTTTTCATCGCCAAGATCCTTGTTATTGTGTCCCAGGGCTTTGGTTTGCTTATTCATGAAGGCCCAATGACATAAAAACGATAATGGATGACCTTGCATTTTCGTCAAAATTTCAACCATGGCCATAGGGACGGGTTAGAAAGCTCAAGTGATGTAGTTGGATGTTCCTTCAAATGGCCATAACTTCGTAGCCATGTGTCCTAGCATGATGATTAAGACAGTTTTGGAAAGGTATTGAAGTGTTCTACAAGATATGTACATTGATTGAAAGATCAAAGTCACTTTCAGTGTAGTAAATGGCCTCTGAATGCATTGTACTCGGGAAAACCTGTCAATTTGCGCATGTATTTAAAGGGTAAAGTGACTCATTATGAAACTTTTTCATCGCCAAGATCCTTGTTATTGTGTCCCAGGGCTTTGATTTGCTTATTCATGAAGCCCCAATGACATTAAAACGATAATGGATGACCTTGCATTTTCGTCAAAATTTCAACCATGGCCATAGGGACGGGTTAGAAAGCTCAAGTGATGTAGTTGGATGTTCCTTCAAATGGCCATAACTTCGTAGCCATGTGTCCTTGCGTGATGATTAAGACAGTTTTGGAAAGGTATTGAAGTGTTCTACAAGATCTGTACAAAGGTTAAAAGATCAAATTCATTTTTAGTCTAGTAAATCGCCTCTGAATGCATTGTACTCGGGAAAACCTGTCAATTTGAGCATGTGTTTAAAGGGTATTATGAAACTTTTTCATCGCCAAGATCCTTGTTATTGTGTCCCAGGGCTTTGGTTTGCTTATTCATGAAGGCCCAATGACATAAAAACGATAATGGATGACCTTGCATTTTCGTCAAAATTTCAACCATGGCCATAGGGACGGGTGAAAAAGCTCAAGTGATGTAGTTGGATGTTCCTTCAAATGGCCATAACTTCGTAGCCATGTGTCCTTGCGTGATGATTAAGACAGTTTTGGAAAGGTATTGAAGTGTTTTACAAGATCTGTACAAAGGTTAAAAGATCAAATTCATGTTTAGTCTAGTAAATCGCCTCTGAATGCATTGTACTCGGGAAAACCTGTCAATTTGAGCATGTGTTTAAAGGGTATTATGAAACTTTTTCATCGCCAAGATCCTTGTTATTGTGTCCCAGGGCTTTGGTTTGCTTATTCATGAAGGCCCAGTGACATAAAAACGATAATGGATGACCTTGCATTTTCGTCAAAATTTCAACCATGGCCATAGGGACGGGTGAAATAGCTCAAGTGATGAAGTTGGATGTTCCTTCAAATGGCCATAACTTCGTAGCCATGTGTCCTTGCGTGATGATTAAGACAGTTTTGGAAAGGTATTGAAGTGGTCTACAAGATCTGTACAAAGGTTAAAAGATCAAATTCATTTTTAGTCTAGTAAATCGCCTCTGAATGCATTGTACTCGGGAAAACCTGTCAATTTGAGCATGTGTTTAAAGGGTATTATGAAACTTTTTCATCGCCAAGATCCTTGTTATTGTGTCCCAGGGCTTTGGTTTGCTTATTCATGAAGGCCCAATGACATAAAAACGATAATGGATGACCTTGCATTTTCGTCAAAATTTCAACCATGGCCATAGGGACGGGTGAAAAAGCTCAAGTGATGTAGTTGGATGTTCCTTCAAATGGCCATTACTTCGTAGCCATGTGTCCTTGCATGATGATTAAGACAGTTTTGGAAAGGTATTGAGGTGTTCTACAAGATCTGTACAAAGGTTAAAAGATCAAATTCATTTTTAGTCTAGTAAATCGCCTCTGAATGCATTGTACTCGGGAAAACCTGTCAATTTGAGCATGTGTTTAAAGGGTATTATGAAACTTTTTCATCGCCAAGATCCTTGTTATTGTGTCCCAGGGCTTTGGTTTGCTTATTCATGAAGGCCCAATGACATAAAAACGATAATGGATGACCTTGCATTTTCGTCAAAATTTCAACCATGGCCATAGGGACGGGTGAAAAAGCTCAAGTGATGTAGTTGGATGTTCCTTCAAATGGCCATTACTTCGTAGCCATGTGTCCTTGCATGATGATTAAGACAGTTTTGGAAAGGTATTGAAGTGTTCTACAAGATCTGTAC
This sequence comes from Anopheles coluzzii, assembly GCF_943734685.1. Taxonomy (NCBI): domain Eukaryota; kingdom Metazoa; phylum Arthropoda; class Insecta; order Diptera; family Culicidae; genus Anopheles; species Anopheles coluzzii. Next base: position 355,292 of record NW_026054447.1, on the reverse strand, counting down.
AAAGGTTAAAAGATCAAATTCATTTTTAGTCTAGTAAATCGCCTCTGAATGCATTGTACTCGGGAAAACCTGTCAATTTGAGCATGTGTTTAAAGGGTATTATGAAACTTTTTCATCGCCAAGATCCTTGTTATTGTGTCCCAGGGCTTTGGTTTGCTTATTCATGAAGGCCCAATGACATAAAAACGATAATGGATGACCTTGCATTTTCGTCAAAATTTCAACCATGGCCATAGGGACGGGTGAAATAGCTCAAGTGATGTAGTTGGATGTTCCTTCAAATGGCCATAACTTCGTAGCCATGTGTCCTAGCATGATGATTAAGACAGTTTTGGAAAGGTATTGAGGTGTTCTACAAGATCTGTACAAAGGTTAAAAGATCAAATTCATTTTTAGTCTAGTAAATCGCCTCTGAATGCATTATACTCGGGAAAACCTGTCAATTTGAGCATGTGTTTAAAGGGTATTATGAAACTTTTTCATCGCCAAGATCCTTGTTATTGTGTCCCAGGGCTTTGGTTTGCTTATTCATGAAGGCCCAATGACATAAAAACGATAATGGATGACCTTGCATTTTCGTCAAAATTTCAACCATGGCCATAGGGACGGGTTAGAAAGCTCAAGTGATGTAGTTGGATGTTCCTTCAAATGGCCATAACTTCGTAGCCATGTGTCCTTGCGTGATGATTAAGACAGTTTTGGAAAGGTATTGAAGTGTTCTACAAGATCTGTACAAACGTTAAAAGAACAAATTCATTTTTAGTCTAGTAAATCGCCTCTGAATGCATTGTACTCGGGAAAACCTGTCAATTTGAGCATGTGTTTAAAGGGTATTATGAAACTTTTTCATCGCCAAGATCCTTGTTATTGTGTCCCAGGGCTTTGGTTTGCTTATTCATGAAGGCGCAATGACATAAAAACGATAATGGATGACCTTGCATTTTCGTCAAAATTTCAACCATGGCCATAGGGACGGGTTAGAAAGCTCAAGTGATGTAGTTGGATGTTCCTTCAAATGGCCATAACTTCGTAGCCATGTGTCCTTGCATGATGATTAAGACAGTTTTGGAAAGGTATTGAAGTGTTCTACAAGATCTGTACAAAGGTTAAAAGATCAAATTCATTTTTAGTCTAGTAAATCGCCTCTGAATGCATTGTACTCGGGAAAACCTGTCAATTTGAGCATGTGTTTAAAGGGTATTATGAAACTTTTTCATCGCCAAGATCCTTGTTATTGTGTCCCAGGGCTTTGGTTTGCTTATTCATGAAGGCCCAATGACATAAAAACGATAATGGATGACCTTGCATTTTCGTCAAAATTTCAACCATGGCCATAGGGACGGGTGAAATAGCTCAAGTGATGTAGTTGGATGTTCCTTCAAATGGCCATAACTTCGTAGCCATGTGTCCTAGCATGATGATTAAGACAGTTTTGGAAAGGTATTGAAGTGTTCTAGAAGATCTGTACAAAGCTTAAAAGATCAAATTCATTTTTAGTCTATTAAATCGCCTCTGAATGCATTGTACTCGGGAAAACCTGTCAATTTGAGCATGTGTTTAAAGGGTATTATGAAACTTTTTCATCGCCAAGATCCTTGTTATTGTGTCCCAGGGCTTTGGTTTGCTTATTCATTAAGGCGCAATGACATAAAAACGATAATGGATGACCTTGCATTTTCGTCAAAATTTCAACCATGGCCATAGGGACGGGTTAGAAAGCTCAAGTGATGTAGTTGGATGTTCCTTCAAATGGCCATAACTTCGTAGCCATGTGTCCTAGCGTGATGATTAAGACAGTTTTGGAAAGGTATTGAAGTGTTCTACAAGATCTGTACAAAGGTTAAAAGATCAAATTCATTTTTAGTCTAGTAAATCGCCTCTGAATGCATTGTACTCGGGAAAACCTGTCAATTTGAGCATGTGTTTAAAGGGTATTATGAAACTTTTTCATCGCCAAGATCCTTGTTATTGTGTCCCAGGGCTTTGGTTTGCTTATTCATGAAGGCCCAATGACATAAAAACGATAATGGATGACCTTGCATTTTCGTCAAAATTTCAACCATGGCCATAGGGACGGGTGAAATAGCTCAAGTGATGTAGTTGGATGTTCCTTCAAATGGCCATAACTTCGTAGCCATGTGTCCTAGCATGATGATTAAGACAGTTTTGGAAAGGTATTGAAGTGTTCTACAAGATCTGTACAAAGCTTAAAAGATCAAATTCATTTTTAGTCTAGTAAATCGCCTCTGAATGCATTGTACTCGGGAAAACCTGTCAATTTGAGCATGTGTTTAAAGGGTATTATGAAACTTTTTCATCGCCAAGATCCTTGTTATTGTGTCCCAGGGCTTTGGTTTGCTTATTCATGAAGGCCCAATGACATAAAAACGATAATGGATGACCTTGCATTTTCGTCAAAATTTCAACCATGGCCATAGGGACGGGTTAGAAAGCTCAAGTGATGTAGTTGGATGTTCCTTCAAATGGCCATAACTTCGTAGCCATGTGTCCTAGCATGATGATTAAGATAGTTTTGGAAAGGTATTGAAGTGTTCTACAAGATCTGTACATAGGTTTAAAGATCAAATTCACTTTTAGTCTAGTAAATGGCCTCTGAATGCATTGTACTCGGGAAAACCTGTCAATTTGAGCATGTGTTTAAAGGGTATTATGAAACTTTTTCATCGCCAAGATCCTTGTTATTGTGTCCCAGGGCTTTGGTTTGCTTATTCATGAAGGCCCAATAACATAAAAACGATAATGGATGACCTTGCATTTTCGTCAAAATTTCAACCATGGCCATAGGGACGGGTGAAATAGCTCAAGTGATGTAGTTGGATGTTCCTTCAAATGGCCATAACTTCGTAGCCATGTGTCCTAGCGTGATGATTAAGACAGTTTTGGAAAGGTATTGAAGTGTTCTACAAGATCTGTACAAAGGTTAAAAGATCAAATTCATTTTTAGTCTAGTAAATCGCCTCTGAATGCATTGTACTCGGGAAAACCTGTCAATTTGAGCATGTGTTTAAAGGGTATTATGAAACTTTTTCATCGCCAAGATCCTTGTTATTGTGTCCCAGGGCTTTGGTTTGCTTATTCATGAAGGCCCAATGACATAAAAACGATAATGGATGACCTTGCATTTTCGTCAAAATTTCAACCATGGCCATAGGGACGGGTGAAATAGCTCAAGTGATGTAGTTGGATGTTCCTTCAAATGGCCATAACTTCGTAGCCATGTGTCCTAGCATGATGATTAAGACAGTTTTGGAAAGGTATTGAAGTGTTCTACAAGATCTGTACACAGCTTAAAAGATCAAATTCATTTTTAGTCTAGTAAATTGCCTCTGAATGCATTGTACTCGGGAAAACCTGTCAATTTGAGCATGTGTTTAAAGGGTATTATGAAACTTTTTCATCGCCAAGATCCTTGTTATTGTGTCCCAGGGCTTTGGTTTGCTTATTCATTAAGGCGCAATGACATTAAAACGATAATGGATGACCTTGCATTTTCGTCAAAATTTCAACCATGGCCAAAGGGACGGGTGAAATAGCTCAAGTGATGTAGTTGGATGTTCCTTCAAATGGCCATAACCTCGTAGCCATTTGTCCTAGCATGATGATTAAGACAGTTTTGGAAAGGTATTGAAGTGTTCTAGAAGATCTGTACAAAGGTTAAAAGATCAAATTCATTTTTAGTCTAGTAAATCGCCTCTGAATGCATTGTACTCGGGAAAACCTGTCAATTTGAGCATGTGTTTAAAGGGTATTATGAAACTTTTTCATCGCCAAGATCCTTGTTATTGTGTCCCAGGGCTTTGGTTTGCTTATTCATGAAGGCCCAATGACATAAAAACGATAATGGATGACCTTGCATTTTCGTCAAAATTTCAACCATGGCCATAGGGACGGGTGAAATAGCTCAAGTGATGTAGTTGGATGTTCCTTCAAATGGCCATAACTTCGTAGCCATGTGTCCTAGCGTGATGATTAAGACAGTTTTGGAAAGGTATTGAAGTGGTCTACAAGATCTGTACATTGATTGAAAGATCAAAGTCACTTTCAGTGTAGTAAATGGCCTCTGAATGCATTGTACTCGGGAAAACCTGTCGATTTGAGCATGTATTTAAAGGGTAAAGTGACCCATTATGAAACTTTTTCATCGCCAAGATCCTTGTTATTGTGTCCCAGGGCTTTGATTTGCTTATTCATGAAGGCCCAATGACATAAAAACGATAATGGATGACCTTGCATTTTCGTCAAAATTTCAACCATGGCCATAGGGACGGGTGAAATAGCTCAAGTGATGTAGTTGGATGTTCCTTCAAATGGCCGTAACCTCGTAGCCATGCGTCCTAGCGTGATGATTAAGACAGTTTTGGAAAGGTATTGAAGTGGTCTACAAGATCTGTACAGTGATTGAACGATCAAAGTCACTTTCAGTGTAGTAAATGGCCTCTGAATGCATTGTACTCGGGAAAACCTGTCGATTTGAGCATGTATTTAAAGGGTAAAGTGACCCATTATGAAACTTTTTCATCGCCAAGATCCTTGTTATTGTGTCCCAGGGCTTTGATTTGCTTATTCATGAAGGCCCAATGACATAAAAACGATAATGGATGACCTTGCATTTTCGTCAAAATTTCAACCATGGCCATAGGGACGGGTGAAATAGCTCAAGTGATGTAGTTGGATGTTCCTTCAAATGGCCATAACTTCGTAGCCATGTGTCCTAGCATGATGATTAAGACAGTTTTGGAAAGGTATTGAAGTGTTCTACAAGATCTGTACAAAGCTTAAAAGATCAAATTCATTTTTAGTCTAGTAAATCGCCTCTGAATGCATTGTACTCGGGAAAACCTGTCAATTTGAGTATGTGTTTAAAGGGTATTATGAAACTTTTTCATCGCCAAGATCCTTGTTATTGTGTCCCAGGGCTTTGGTTTGCTTATTAATGAAGGCCCAATGACATAAAAACGATAATGGATGACCTTGCATTTTCGTCAAAATTTCAACCATGGCCATAGGGACGGGTGAAAAAGCTCAAGTGATGTAGTTGGATGTTCCTTCAAATGGCCATAACTTCGTAGCCATGTGTCCTTGCGTGATGATTAAGACAGTTTTGGAAAGGTATTGAAGTGTTCTACAAGATCTGTACAAAGGTTAAAAGATCAAATTCATTTTTAGTCTAGTAAATCGCCTCTGAATGCATTGTACTCGGGAAAACCTGTCAATTTGAGCATGTGTTTAAAGGGTATTATGAAACTTTTTCATCGCCAAGATCCTTGTTATTGTGTCCCAGGGCTTTGGTTTGCTTATTCATGAAGGCCCAATGACATAAAAACGATAATGGATGACCTTGCATTTTCGTCAAAATTTCAACCATGGCCATAGGGACGGGTGAAAAAGCTCAAGTGATGTAGTTGGATGTTCCTTCAAATGGCCATAACTTCGTAGCCATGTGTCCTTGCGTGATGATTAAGACAGTTTTGGAAAGGTATTGAAGTGTTTTACAAGATCTGTACAAAGGTTAAAAGATCAAATTCATGTTTAGTCTAGTAAATCGCCTCTGAATGCATTGTACTCGGGAAAACCTGTCAATTTGAGCATGTATTTAAAGGGTAAAGTGACCCATTATGAAACTTTTTCATCGCCAAGATCCTTGTTATTGTGTCCCAGGGCTTTGGTTTGCTTATTCATGAAGGCCCAGTGACATAAAAACGATAATGGATGACCTTGCATTTTCGTCAAAATTTCAACCATGGCCATAGGGACGGGTGAAATAGCTCAAGTGATGAAGTTGGATGTTCCTTCAAATGGCCATAACTTCGTAGCCATGTGTCCTTGCGTGATGATTAAGACAGTTTTGGAAAGGTATTGAAGTGGTCTACAAGATCTGTACAAAGGTTAAAAGATCAAATTCATTTTTAGTCTAGTAAATCGCCTCTGAATGCATTGTACTCGGGAAAACCTGTCAATTTGAGCATGTGTTTAAAGGGTATTATGAAACTTTTTCATCGCCAAGATCCTTGTTATTGTGTCCCAGGGCTTTGGTTTGCTTATTCATGAAGGCCCAATGACATAAAAACGATAATGGATGACCTTGCATTTTCGTCAAAATTTCAACCATGGCCATAGGGACGGGTGAAAAAGCTCAAGTGATGTAGTTGGATGTTCCTTCAAATGGCCATAACTTCATAGCCATGTGTCCTTGCGTGATGATTAAGACAGTTTTGGAAAGGTATTGAAGTGTTCTACAAGATCTGTACAAAGGTTAAAAGATCAAATTCATTTTTAGTCTAGTAAATCGCCTCTGAATGCATTGTACTCGGGAAAACCTGTCAATTTGAGCATGTGTTTAAAGGGTATTATGAAACTTTTTCATCGCCAAGATCCTTGTTATTGTGTCCCAGGGCTTTGGTTTGCTTATTCATGAAGGCCCAGTGACATAAAAACGATAATGGATGACCTTGCATTTTCGTCAAAATTTCAACCATGGCCATAGGGACGGGTGAAATAGCTCAAGTGATGAAGTTGGATGTTCCTTCAAATGGCCATAACTTCGTAGCCATGTGTCCTTGCGTGATGATTAAGACAGTTTTGGAAAGGTATTGAAGTGGTCTACAAGATCTGTACAAAGGTTAAAAGATCAAATTCATTTTTAGTCTAGTAAATCGCCTCTGAATGCATTGTACTCGGGAAAACCTGTCAATTTGAGCATGTGTTTAAAGGGTATTATGAAACTTTTTCATCGCCAAGATCCTTGTTATTGTGTCCCAGGGCTTTGGTTTGCTTATTCATGAAGGCCCAATGACATAAAAACGATAATGGATGACCTTGCATTTTCGTCAAAATTTCAACCATGGCCATAGGGACGGGTGAAAAAGCTCAAGTGATGTAGTTGGATGTTCCTTCAAATGGCCATAACTTCATAGCCATGTGTCCTTGCGTGATGATTAAGACAGTTTTGGAAAGGTATTGAAGTGTTCTACAAGATCTGTACAAAGGTTAAAAGATCAAATTCATTTTTAGTCTAGTAAATCGCCTCTGAATGCATTGTACTCGGGAAAACCTGTCAATTTGAGCATGTGTTTAAAGGGTATTATGAAACTTTTTCATCGCCAAGATCCTTGTTATTGTGTCCCAGGGCTTTGGTTTGCTTATTCATGAAGGCGCAATGACATAAAAACGATAATGGATGACCTTGCATTTTCGTCAAAATTTCAACCATGGCCATAGGGACGGGTTAGAAAGCTCAAGTGATGTAGTTGGATGTTCCTTCAAATGGCCATAACTTCGTAGCCATGTGTCCTAGCGTGATGATTAAGACAGTTTTGGAAAGGTATTGAAGTGGTCTACAAGATCTGTACATAGGTTTAATGATCAAATTCACTTTTAGTCTAGTAAATGGCCTCTGAATGCATTGTACTCGGGAAAACCTGTCAATTTGAGCATGTATTTAAAGGGTAAAGTGACCCATTATGAAACTTTTTCATCGCCAAGATCCTTGTTATTGTGTCCCAGGGCTTTGATTTGCTTATTCATGAAGGCCCAATGACATAAAAACGATAATGGATGACCTTGCATTTTCGTCAAAATTTCAACCATGGCCATAGGGACGGGTGAAATAGCTCAAGTGATGTAGTTGGATGTTCCTTCAAATGGCTATAACTTCGTAGCCATGTGTCCTTGCGTGATGATTAAGACAGTTTTGGAAAGGTATTGAAGTGGTCTACAAGATCTGTACAGTGATTGAACGATCAAAGTCACTTTCAGTGTAGTAAATGGCCTCTGAATGCATTGTACTCGGGAAAACCTGTCGATTTGAGCATGTATTTAAAGGGTAAAGTGACCCATTATGAAACTTTTTCATCGCCAAGATCCTTGTTATTGTGTCCCAGGGCTTTGATTTGCTTATTCATGAAGGCCCAATGACATAAAAACGATAATGGATGACTTTGCATTTTCGTCAAAATTTCAACCATGGCCATAGGGACGGGTGAAATAGCTCAAGTGATGTAGTTGGATGTTCCTTCAAATGGCCATAACTTCGTAGCCATGTGTCCTTGCGTGATGATTAAGACAGTTTTGGAAAGGTATTGAAGTGTTCTACAAGATCTGTACAAAGGTTAAAAGATCAAATTCATTTTTAGTCTAGTAGATCGCCTCTGAATGCATTGTACTCGGGAAAACCTGTCAATTTGAGCATGTGTTTAAAGGGTATTATGAAACTTTTTCATCGCCAAGATCCTTGTTATTGTGTCCCAGGGCTTTGGTTTGCTTATTCATGAAGGCCCAGTGACATAAAAACGATAATGGATGACCTTGCATTTTCGTCAAAATTTCAACCATGACCATAGGGACGGGTGAAAAAGCTCAAGTGATGTAGTTGGATGTTCCTTCAAATGGCCATAACTTCGTAGCCATGTGTCCTTGCGTGATGATTAAGACAGTTTTGGAAAGGTATTGAAGTGTTCTACAAGATCTGTACAAAGGTTAAAAGATCAAATTCATTTTTAGTCTAGTAAATCGCCTCTGAATGCATTGTACTCGGGAAAACCTGTCAATTTGAGCATGTGTTTAAAGGGTATTATGAAACTTTTTCATCGCCAAGATCCTTGTTATTGTGTCCCAGGGCTTTGGTTTGCTTATTCATGAAGGCCCAATGACATAAAAACGATAATGGATGACCTTGCATTTTCGTCAAAATTTCAACCATGGCCATAGGGACGGGTGAAAAAGCTCAAGTGATGTAGTTGGATGTTCCTTCAAATGGCCATAACTTCGTAGCCATGTGTCCTTGCGTGATGATTAAGACAGTTTTGGAAAGGTATTGAAGTGTTTTACAAGATCTGTACAAAGGTTAAAAGATCAAATTCATGTTTAGTCTAGTAAATCGCCTCTGAATGCATTGTACTCGGGAAAACCTGTCAATTTGAGCATGTGTTTAAAGGGTATTATGAAACTTTTTCATCGCCAAGATCCTTGTTATTGTGTCCCAGGGCTTTGGTTTGCTTATTCATGAAGGCCCAGTGACATAAAAACGATAATGGATGACCTTGCATTTTCGTCAAAATTTCAACCATGGCCATAGGGACGGGTGAAATAGCTCAAGTGATGAAGTTGGATGTTCCTTCAAATGGCCATAACTTCGTAGCCATGTGTCCTTGCGTGATGATTAAGACAGTTTTGGAAAGGTATTGAAGTGGTCTACAAGATCTGTACAAAGGTTAAAAGATCAAATTCATTTTTAGTCTAGTAAATCGCCTCTGAATGCATTGTACTCGGGAAAACCTGTCAATTTGAGCATGTGTTTAAAGGGTATTATGAAACTTTTTCATCGCCAAGATCCTTGTTATTGTGTCCCAGGGCTTTGGTTTGCTTATTCATGAAGGCCCAATGACATAAAAACGATAATGGATGACCTTGCATTTTCGTCAAAATTTCAACCATGGCCATAGGGACGGGTGAAATAGCTCAAGTGATGTAGTTGGATGTTCCTTCAAATGGCCATAACTTCGTAGCCATGTGTCCTAGCATGATGATTAAGACAGTTTTGGAAAGGTATTGAAGTGGTCTACAAGATCTGTACATCGGTTAAAAGACCAAATTCACTTTTAGTCTAGTAAATCGCCTCTGAATGCATTGTACTCGGGAAAACCTGTCAATTTGAGCATGTGTTTAAAGGGTATTATGAAACTTTTTCATCGCCGCAGGGCTTTGGTTTGCTTATTCATGCAGGCCCAATGACATAAAAACGATAATGGATGACCTTGCATTTTCGTCAAAATTTCAACCATGGCCATAGGGACGGGTGAAATAGCTCAAGTGATGTAGTTGGATGTTCCTTCAAATGGCCATAACTTCGTAGCCATGTGTCCTAGCATGATGATTAAGACAGTTTTGGAAAGGTATTGAAGTGTTCTACAAGATCTGTACAAAGCTTAAAAGATCAAATTCATTTTTAGTCTAGTAAATCGCCTCTGAATGCATTGTACTCGGGAAAACCTGTCAATTTGAGCATGTGTTTAAAGGGTATTATGAAACTTTTTCATCGCCAAGATCCTTGTTATTGTGTCCCAGGGCTTTGATTTGCTTACTCATGAAGCCCCAATGGCATAAGAACGATAATGAATGACCTTGCATTTTCGTCAAACATTCAAGCATGGCCATGGGGACGGATGAGAAAGCTCAAGTGATGTAGTTGGATGTTCCTTCAAATGGCCATAACTTCGTAGCCATGTGTCCTAGCATGATGATTAAGACAGTTTTGGAAAGGTATTGAAGTGGTCTACAAGATCTGTACATCGGTTAAAAGACCAAATTCACTTTTAGTCTAGTAAATCGCCTCTGAATGCATTGTACTCGGGAAAACCTGTCAATTTGAGCATGTGTTTAAAGGGTATTATGAAACTTTTTCATCGCCAAGATCCTTGTTATTGTGTCCCAGGGCTTTGTTTTGCTTAATCATGAAGGCTCAATGACATTAAAACGATAATGGATGACCTTGCATTTTCGTCAAAATTTCAACCATGACCATAGGGACGGGTTAGAAAGCTCAAGTGATGTAGTTGGATGTTCCTTCAAATGGCCATAACTTCGTAGCCATGTGTCCTTGCGTGATGATTAAGACAGTTTTGGAAAGGTATTGAAGTGTTCTACAAGATCTGTACAAACGTTAAAAGAACAAATTCATTTTTAGTCTAGTAAATCGCCTCTGAATGCATTGTACTCGGGAAAACCTGTCAATTTGAGCATGTGTTTAAAGGGTATTATGAAACTTTTTCATCGCCAAGATCCTTGTTATTGTGTCCCAGGGCTTTGGTTTGCTTATTCATGAAGGCCCAATGACATAAAAACGATAATGGATGACCTTGCATTTTCGTCAAAATTTCAACCATGGCCATAGGGACGGGTGAAATAGCTCAAGTGATGTAGTTGGATGTTCCTTCAAATGGCCATAACTTCGTAGCCATGTGTCCTAGCATGATGATTAAGACAGTTTTGGAAAGGTATTGAAGTGGTCTACAAGATCTGTACATCGGTTAAAAGACCAAATTCACTTTTAGTCTAGTAAATCGCCTCTGAATGCATTGTACTCGGGAAAACCTGTCAATTTGAGCATGTGTTTAAAGGGTATTATGAAACTTTTTCATCGCCAAGATCCTTGTTATTGTGTCCCAGGGCTTTGTTTTGCTTAATCATGAAGGCTCAATGACATTAAAACGATAATGGATGACCTTGCATTTTCGTCAAAATTTCAACCATGACCATAGGGACGGGTTAGAAAGCTCAAGTGATGTAGTTGGATGTTCCTTCAAATGGCCATAACTTCGTAGCCATGTGTCCTAGCATGATGATTAAGATAGTTTTGGAAAGGTATTGAAGTGTTCTACAAGATCTGTACATAGGTTTAAAGATCAAATTCACTTTTAGTCTAGTAAATGGCCTCTGAATGCATTGTACTCGGGAAAACCTGTCAATTTGAGCATGTGTTTAAAGGGTATTATGAAACTTTTTCATCGCCAAGATCCTTGTTATTGTGTCCCAGGGCTTTGGTTTGCTTATTCATGAAGGCCCAATGACATAAAAACGATAATGGATGACCTTGCATTTTCGTCAAAATTTCAACCATGGCCATAGGGACGGGTGAAATAGCTCAAGTGATGTAGTTGGATGTTCCTTCAAATGGCCATAACTTCGTAGCCATGTGTCCTAGCATGATGATTAAGACAGTTTTGGAAAGGTATTGAAGTGTTCTACAAGATCTGTACATAGGTTTAAAGATCAAATTCACTTTTAGTCTAGTAAATGGCCTCTGAATGCATTGTACTCGGGAAAACCTGTCAATTTGAGCATGTGTTTAAAGGGTATTATGAAACTTTTTCATCGCCAAGATCCTTGTTATTGTGTCCCAGGGCTTTGGTTTGCTTATTCATGAAGGCCCAATAACATAAAAACGATAATGGATGACCTTGCATTTTCGTCAAAATTTCAACCATGGCCATAGGGACGGGTGAAATAGCTCAAGTGATGTAGTTGGATGTTCCTTCAAATGGCCATAACTTCGTAGCCATGTGTCCTAGCGTGATGATTAAGACAGTTTTGGAAAGGTATTGAAGTGTTCTACAAGATCTGTACAAAGGTTAAAAGATCAAATTCATTTTTAGTCTAGTAAATCGCCTCTGAATGCATTGTACTCGGGAAAACCTGTCAATTTGAGCATGTGTTTAAAGGGTATTATGAAACTTTTTCATCGCCAAGATCCTTGTTATTGTGTCCCAGGGCTTTGGTTTGCTTATTCATGAAGGCCCAATGACATAAAAACGATAATGGATGACCTTGCATTTTCGTCAAAATTTCAACCATGGCCATAGGGACGGGTGAAATAGCTCAAGTGATGTAGTTGGATGTTCCTTCAAATGGCCATAACTTCGTAGCCATGTGTCCTAGCGTGATGATTAAGACAGTTTTGGAAAGGTATTGAAGTGTTCTACAAGATCTGTACAAAGCTTAAAAGATCAAATTCATTTTTAGTCTAGTAAATCGCCTCTGAATGCATTGTACTCGGGAAAACCTGTCAATTTGAGCATGTGTTTAAAGGGTATTATGAAACTTTTTCATCGCCAAGATCCTTGTTATTGTGTCCCAGGGCTTTGGTTTGCTTATTCATGAAGGCCCAATGACATAAAAACGATAATGGATGACCTTGCATTTTCGTCAAAATTTCAACCATGGCCATAGGGACGGGTGAAAAAGCTCAAGTGATGTAGTTGGATGTTCCTTCAAATGGCCATAACTTCGTAGCCATGTGTCCTTGCGTGATGATTAAGACAGTTTTGGAAAGGTATTGAAGTGTTCTACAAGATCTGTACAAAGGTTAAAAGAACAAATTCATTTTTAGTCTAGTAAATCGCCTCTGAATGCATTGTACTCGGGAAAACCTGTCAATTTGAGCATGTGTTTAAAGGGTATTATGAAACTTTTTCATCGCCAAGATCCTTGTTATTGTGTCCCAGGGCTTTGGTTTGCTTATTCATGAAGGCCCAATGACATAAAAACGATAATGGATGACCTTGCATTTTCGTCAAAATTTCAACCATGGCCATAGGGACGGGTGAAATAGCTCAAGTGATGTAGTTGGATGTTCCTTCAAATGGCCATAACTTCGTAGCCATGTGTCCTAGCGTGATGATTAAGACAGTTTTGGAAAGGTATTGAAGTAGTCTACAAGATCTGTACATAAGTTTAAAGATCAAATTCACTTTTAGTCTAGTCAATGGCCTCTGAATGCATTGTACTCGGGAAAACCTTTCAATTTGAGCATGTGTTTAAAGGGTATTATGAAACTTTTTCATCGCCAAGATCCTTGTTATTGTGTCCCAGGGCTTTGGTTTGCTTATTCATGAAGGCGCAATGACATAAAAACGATAATGGATGACCTTGCATTTTCGTCAAAATTTCAACCATGGCCATAGGGACGGGTTAGAAAGCTCAAGTGATGTAGTTGGATGTTCCTTCAAATGGCCATAACTTCGTAGCCATGTGTCCTAGCATGATGATTAAGACAGTTTTGGAAAGGTATTGAAGTGTTCTACAAGATCTGTACAAAGGTTAAAAGATCAAATTCATTTTTAGTCTAGTAAATCGCCTCTGAATGCATTGTACTCGGGAAAACCTGTCAATTTGAGCATGTATTTAAAGGGTAAAGTGACTCATTATGAATTTTTTTCATCGCCAAGATCCTTGTTATTGTGTCCCAGGGCTTTGGTTTGCTTATTCATGAAGGCCCAATGACATAAAAACGATAATGGATGACCTTGCATTTTCGTCAAAATTTCAACCATGGCCATAGGGACGGGTGAAATAGCTCAAGTCATGTAGTTGGATGTTCCTTCAAATGGCCATAACTTCGTAGCCATGTGTCCTAGCATGTTGATTAAGACAGTTTTGGAAAGGTATTGAAGTGGTCTACAAGATCTGTACATCGGTTAAAAGATCAAATTCACTTTTAGTCTAGTAAATGGCCTCTGAATGCATTGTACTCGGGAAAACCTGTCAATTTGAGCATGTGTTTAAAGGGTATTATGAAACTTTTTCATCGCCAAGATCCTTGTTATTGTGTCCCAGGGCTTTGGTTTGCTTATTCATGAAGGCTCAATGACATAAAAACGATAATGGATGACCTTGCATTTTCGTCAAAATTTCAACCATGGCCATAGGGACGGGTGAAATAGCTCAAGTGATGTAGTTGGATGTTCCTTCAAATGGCCATAACTTCGTAGCCATGTGTCCTTGCGTGATGATTAAGACAGTTTTGGAAAGGTATTGAAGTGTTCTACAAGATCTGTACAAAGGTTAAAAGATCAAATTCATTTTTAGTCTAGTAAATCGCATCTGAATGCATTGTACTCGGGAAAACCTGTAAATTTGAGCATGTGTTTAAAGGGTATTATGAAACTTTTTCATCGCCAAGATCCTTGTTATTGTGTCCCAGGGCTTTGGTTTGCTTATTCATGAAGGCCCAATGACATAAAAACGATAATGGATGACCTTGCATTTTCGTCAAAATTTCAACCATGGCCATAGCGACGGGTGAAATAGCTCAAGTGATGTAGTTGGATGTTCCTTCAAATGGCCATAACCTCGTAGCCATGTGTCCTAGCGTGATGATTAAGACAGTTTTGGAAAGGTATTGAAGTGGTCTACAAGATCTGTACATTGATTGAACGATCAAAGTCACTTTCAGTGTAGTAAATGGCCTCTGAATGCATTGTACTCGGGAAAACCTGTCGATTTGAGCATGTATTTAAAGGGTAAAGTGACCCATTATGAAACTTTTTCATCGCCAAGATCCTTGTTATTGTGTCCCAGGGCTTTGATTTGCTTATTCATGAAGGCCCAATGACATAAAAACGATAATGGATGACCTTGCATTTTCGTCAAAATTTCAACCATGGCCATAGGGACGGGTGAAAAAGGTCAAGTGATGTAGTTGGATGTTCCTTCAAATGGCCATAACCTCGTAGCCATGTGTCCTAGCGTGATGATTAAGACAGTTTTGGAAAGGTATTGAAGTGGTCTACAAGATCTGTACATTGATTGAAAGATCAAAGTCACTTTCAGTGTAGTAAATGGCCTCTGAATGCATTGTACTCGGGACAACCTGTCGATTTGCGCATGTATTTAAAGGGTATAGTGACCCATTATGAAACTTTTTCATCGCCAAGATCCTTGTTATTGTGTCCCAGGGCTTTGATTTGCTTATTCATGAAGGCCCAATGACATTAAAACGATAATGGATGACCTTGCATTTTCGTCAAAATTTCAACCATGGCCAAAGGGACGGGTGAAATAGCTCAAGTGATGTAGTTGGATGTTCCTTCAAATGGCCATAACCTCGTAGCCATGTGTCCTAGCGTGATGATTAAGACAGTTTTGGAAAGGTATTGAAGTGTTCTACAAGATCTGTACAAAGGTTAAAAGATCAAATTCAATTTTAGTCTAGTAGATCGCCTCTGAATGCATTGTACTCGGGAAAACCTGTCAATTTGAGCATGTGTTTAAAGGGTATTATGAAACTTTTTCATCGCCAAGATCCTTGTTATTGTGTCCCAGGGCTTTGGTTTGCTTATTCATGAAGGCCCAGTGACATAAAAACGATAATGGATGACCTTGCATTTTCGTCAAAATTTCAACCATTGCCATAGGGACGGGTGAAAAAGCTCAAGTGATGTAGTTGGATGTTCCTTCAAATGGCCATAACTTCGTAGCCATGTGTCCTTGCGTGATGATTAAGACAGTTTTGGAAAGGTATTGTAGTGTTCTACAAGATCTGTACAAAGGTTAAAAGATCAAATTCATTTTTAGTCTAGTAGATCGCCTCTGAATGCATTGTACTCGGGAAAACCTGTCAATTTGAGCATGTGTTTAAAGGGTATTATGAAACTTTTTCATCGCCAAGATCCTTGTTAGTGTGTCCCAGGGCTTTGGTTTGCTTATTCATGAAGGCCCAGTGACATAAAAACGATAATGGATGACCTTGCATTTTCGTCAAAATTTCAACCATGGCCATAGGGACGGGTGAAATAGCTCAAGTGATGAAGTTGGATGTTCCTTCAAATGGCCATAACTTCGTAGCCATGTGTCCTAGCATGATGATTAAGACAGTTTTGGAAAGGTATTGAAGTGTTCTACAAGATCTGTACAAAGGTTAAAAGATCAAATTCAATTTTAGTCTAGTAGATCGCCTCTGAATGCATTGTACTCGGGAAAACCTGTCAATTTGAGCATGTGTTTAAAGGGTATTATGAAACTTTTTCATCGCCAAGATCCTTGTTATTGTGTCCCAGGGCTTTGGTTTGCTTATTCATGAAGGCCCAATGACATAAAAACGATAATGGATGACCTTGCATTTTCGTCAAAATTTCAACCATGGCCATAGGGACGGGTGAAATAGCTCAAGTGATGTAGTTGGATGTTCCTTCAAATGGCCATAACTTCGTAGCCATGTGTCCTAGCATGATGATTAAGACAGTTTTGGAAAGGTATTGAAGTGTTCTACAAGATCTGTACAAAGGTTAAAAGATCAAATTCATTTTTAGTCTAGTAAATCGCCTCTGAATGCATTGTACTCGGGAAAACCTGTCAATTTGAGCATGTGTTTAAAGGGTATTATGAAACTTTTTCATCGCCAAGATCCTTGTTATTGTGTCCCAGGGCTTTGGTTTGCTTATTCATGAAGGCCCAATGACATAAAAACGATAATGGATGACTTTGCATTTTCGTCAAAATTTCAAACATTGCCATAGGGACGGGTGAAAAAGCTCAAGTGATGTAGTTGGATGTTCCTTCAAATGGCCATAACTTCGTAGCCATGTGTCCTTGCGTGATGATTAAGACAGTTTTGGAAAGGTATTGAAGTGTTCTACAAGATCTGTACAAAGGTTAAAAGATCAAATTCATTTTTAGTCTAGTAGATCGCCTCTGAATGCATTGTACTCGGGAAAACCTGTCAATTTGAGCATGTGTTTAAAGGGTATTATGAAACTTTTTCATCGCCAAGATCCTTGTTATTGTGTCCCAGGGCTTTGGTTTGCTTATTCATGAAGGCCCAATGACATAAAAACGATAATGGATGACCTTGCATTTTCGTCAAAATTTCAACCATGGCCATAGGGACGGGTGAAATAGCTCAAGTGATGAAGTTGGATGTTCCTTCAAATGGCCATAACTTCGTAGCCATGTGTCCTAGCATGATGATTAAGACAGTTTTGGAAAGGTATTGAAGTGTTCTACAAGATCTGTACAAAGGTTAAAAGATCAAATTCATTTTTAGTCTAGTAGATCGCCTCTGAATGCATTGTACTCGGGAAAACCTGTCAATTTGAGCATGTGTTTAAAGGGTATTATGAAACTTTTTCATCGCCAAGATCCTTGTTATTGTGTCCCAGGGCTTTGGTTTGCTTATTCATGAAGGCCCAGTGACATAAAAACGATAATGGATGACCTTGCATTTTCGTCAAAATTTCAACCATTGCCATAGGGACGGGTGAAAAAGCTCAAGTGATGTAGTTGGATGTTCCTTCAAATGGCCATAACCTCGTAGCCATGTGTCCTAGCGTGATGATTAAGACAGTTTTGGAAAGGTATTGAAGTGGTCTACAAGATCTGTACATTGATTGAACGATCAAAGTCACTTTCAGTGTAGTAAATGGCCTCTGAATGCATTGTACTCGGGAAAACCTGTCGATTTGAGCATGTATTTCAAGGGTAAAGTGACCCATTATGAAACTTTTTCATCGCCAAGATCCTTGTTATTGTGTCCCAGGGCTTTGATTTGCTTATTCATGAAGGCCCAATGACATAAAAACGATAATGGATGACTTTGCATTTTCGTCAAAATTTCAACCATGGCCATAGGGACGGGTGAAAAAGCTCAAGTGATGTAGTTGGATGTTCCTTCAAATGGCCATAACTTCGTAGCCATGTGTCCTAGCATGATGATAAAGACAGTTTTGGAAAGGTATTGAAGTGTTCTACAAGATCTGTACAAAGGTTAAAAGATCAAATTCATTTTTAGTCTAGTAGATCGCCTCTGAATGCATTGCACTCGGGAAAACCTGTCAATTTGAGCATGTGTTTAAAGGGTATTATGAAACTTTTTCATCGCCAAGATCCTTGTTATTGTGTCCCAGGGCTTTGGTTTGCTTATTCATGAAGGCCCAATGACATAAAAACGATAATGGATGACCTTGCATTTTCGTCAAAATTTCAACCATGGCCATAGGGACGGGTTAGAAAGCTCAAGTGATGTAGTTGGATGTTCCTTCAAATGGCCATAACTTCGTAGCCATGTGTCCCTGCGTGATGATTAAGACAGTTTTGGAAAGGTATTGAAGTGTTCTACAAGATCTGTACAAAGGTTAAAAGATCAAATTCATTTTTAGTCTAGTAAATTGCCTCTGAATGCATTGTACTCGGGAAAACCTGTCAATTTGAGCATGTGTTTAAAGGGTATTATGAAACTTTTTCATCGCCAAGATCCTTGTTATTGTGTCCCAGGGCTTTGGTTTGCTTATTCATGAAGGCCCAATGACATAAAAACGATAATGGATGACCTTGCATTTTCGTCAAAATTTCAACCATGGCCATAGGGACGGGTGAAAAAGCTCAAGTGATGTAGTTGGATGTTCCTTCAAATGGCCATAACTTCGTAGCCATGTGTCCTTGCGTGATGATTAAGACAGTTTTGGAAAGGTATTGAAGTGTTCTACAAGATCTGTACATTGATTGAAAGATCAAAGTCACTTTCAGTGTAGTAAATGGCCTCTGAATGCATTGTACTCGGGAAAACCTGTCGATTTGCGCATGTATTTAAAGGGTAAAGTGACTCATTATGAAATTTTTTCATCGCCAAGATCCTTGTTATTGTGTCCCAGGGCTTTGATTTGCTTATTCATGAAGCCCCAATGACATTAAAACGATAATGGATGACCTTGCATTTTCGTCAAAATTTCAACCATGGCCAAAGGGACGGGTGAAATAGCTCAAGTGATGTAGTTGGATGTTCCTTCAAATGGCCATAACCTCGTAGCCATGTGTCCTTGCGTGATGATTAAGACAGTTTTGGTAAGGTATTGAAGTGTTCTAGAAGATCTGTACAAAGGTTAAAAGATCAAATTCATTTTTAGTCTAGTAAATCGCCTCTGAATGCATTGTACTCGGGAAAACCTGTCAATTTGAGCATGTGTTTAAAGGGTATTATGAAACTTTTTCATCGCCAAGATCCTTGTTATTGTGTCCCAGGGCTTTGGTTTGCTTATTCATGAAGGCCCAATGACATAAAAACGATAATGGATGACCTTGCATTTTCGTCAAAATTTCAACCATGGCCATAGGGACGGGTGAAATAGCTCAAGTGATGTAGTTGGATGTTCCTTCAAATGGCCATAACTTCGTAGCCATGTGTCCTAGCGTGATGATTAAGACAGTTTTGGAAAGGTATTGAGGTGGTCTACAAGATCTGTACATAGATTTAAAGATCAAATTCACTTTTAGTCTAGTAAATGGCCTCTGAATGCATTGTACTCGGGAAAACCTGTCAATTTGAGCATGTGTTTAAAGGGTATTATGAAACTTTTTCATCGCCAAGATCCTTGTTATTGTGTCCCAGGGCTTTGGTTTGCTTATTCATGAAGGCCCAATGACATAAAAACGATAATGGATGACCTTGCATTTTCGTCAAAATTTCAACCATGGCCATAGGGACGGGTGAAATAGCTCAAGTGATGTAGTTGGATGTTCCTTCAAATGGCCATAACTTCGTAGCCATGTGTCCTTGCGTGATGATTAAGACAGTTTTGGAAAGGTATTGAAGTGTTCTACAAGATCTGTACAAAGGTTAAAAGATCAAATTCATTTTTAGTCTAGTAAATCGCATCTGAATGCATTGTACTCGGGAAAACCTGTCAATTTGAGCATGTGTTTAAAGGGTATTATGAAACTTTTTCATCGCCAAGATCCTTGTTATTGTGTCCCAGGGCTTTGGTTTGCTTATTCATGAAGGCCCAATGACATAAAAACGATAATGGATGACCTTGCATTTTCGTCAAAATTTCAACCATGGCCATAGGGACGGGTGAAATAGCTCAAGTGATGTAGTTGGATGTTCCTTCAAATGGCCATAACTTCGTAGCCATGTGTCCTTGCGTGATGATTAAGACAGTTTTGGAAAGGTATTGAAGTGTTCTACAAGATCTGTACAAAGGTTAAAAGATCAAATTCACTTTTAGTCTAGTAAATGGCCTTTGAATGCATTGTACTCGGGAAAACCTGTCAATTTGAGCATGTGTTTAAAGGGTATTATGAAACTTTTTCATCGCCAATATCCTTGTTATTGTGTCCCAGGGCTTTGGTTTGCTTATTCATGAAGGCCCAATGACATAAAAACGATAATGGATGACCTTGCATTTTCGTCAAAATTTCAACCATGGCCATAGGGACGGGTGAAAAAGCTCAAGTGATGTAGTTGGATGTTCCTTCAAATGGCCATAACTTCGTAGCCATGTGTCCTAGCATGATGATTAAGACAGTTTTGGAAAGGTATTGAAGTGGTCTACAAGATCTGTACATCGGTTTAAAGATCAAATTCACTTTTAGTCTAGTAAATGGCCTCTGAATGCATTGTACTCGGGAAAACCTGTCAATTTGAGCATGTGTTTAAAGGGTATTATGAAACTTTTTCATCGCCAATATCCTTGTTATTGTGTCCCAGGGCTTTGGTTTGCTTATTCATGAAGGCCCAATGACATAAAAACGATAATGGATGACCTTGCATTTTCGTCAAAATTTCAACCATGGCCATAGGGACGGGTGAAAAAGCTCAAGTGATGTAGTTGGATGTTCATTCAAATGGCCATAACTTCGTAGCCATGTGTCCTTGCGTGATGATTAAGACAGTTTTGGAAAGGTATTGAAGTGTTCTACAAGATCTGTACAAAGGTTAAAAGATCAAATTCATTTTTAGTCTAGTAAATCGCCTCTGAATGCATTGTACTCGGGAAAACCTGTAAATTTGAGCATGTGTTTAAATGGTATTATGAAACTTTTTCATCGCCAAGATCCTTGTTATTGTGTCCCAGGGCTTTGGTTTGCTTATTCATGAAGGCCCAATGACATAAAAACGATAATGGATGACCTTGCATTTTCGTCAAAATTTCAACCATGGCCATAGGGACGGGTGAAATAGCTCAAGTGATGTAGTTGGATGTTCCTTCAAATGGCCATAACTTCGTAGCCATGTGTCCTTGCGTGATGATTAAGACAGTTTTGGAAAGGTATTGAAGTGTTCTACAAGATCTGTACAAAGGTTAAAAGATCAAATTCATTTTTAGTCTAGTAAATCGCCTCTGAATGCATTGTACTCGGGAAAACCTGTCAATTTGAGCATGTATTTAAAGGGTAAAGTGACCCATTATGAAACTTTTTCATCGCCAAGATCCTTGTTATTGTGTCCCAGGGCTTTGGTTTGCTTATTCATGAAGGCCCAATGACATAAAAACGATAATGGATGACCTTGCATTTTCGTCAAAATTTCAACCATGGCCATAGGGACGGGTTAGAAAGCTCAAGTGATGTAGTTGGATGTTCCTTCAAATGGCCATAACTTCGTAGCCATGTGTCCTAGCGTGATGATTGAGACAGTTTTGAGAAGGTATTGAAGTGGTCTAAAAGATCTGCGCATAGGTTTAATGATCAGAGTCACTGGTAGCCTAGTAAATGGCCTCTGAATGCATTGTACTCGGGAAAACCTGTCAATTTGAGCATGTGTTTAAAGGGTATTATGAAACTTTTTTATCGCCAAGATCCTTGTTATTGTGTCCCAGGGCTTTGGTTTGCTTATTCATGAAGGCCCAATGACATTAAAACGATAATGGATGACCTTGCATTTTCGTCAAAATTTCAACCATGGCCATAGGGACGGGTGAAATAGCTCAAGTGATGTAGTTGGATGTTCCTTCAAATGGCCATAACTTCGTAGCCATGTGTCCTAGCATGATGATTAAGACAGTTTTGGAAAGGTATTGAAGTGTTCTACAAGATCTGTACAAAGCTTAAAAGATCAAATTCACTTTTAGTCTAGTAAATGGCCTCTGAATGCATTGTACTCGGGAAAACCTGTCAATTTGAGCATGTGTTTAAAGGGTATTATGAAACTTTTTCATCGCCAAGATCCTTGTTATTGTGTCCCAGGGCTTTGGTTTGCTTATTCATGAAGGTGCAATGACATAAAAACGATAATGGATGACCTTGCATTTTCGTCAAAATTTCAACCATGGCCATAGGGACGGGTGAAATAGCTCAAGTGATGTAGTTGGATGTTCCTTCAAATGGCCATAACTTCGTAGCCATGTGTCCTTGCGTGATGATTAAGACAGTTTTGGAAAGGTATTGAAGTGGTCTACAAGATCTGTACAAAGGTTAAATGATCAAATTCACTTTTAGTCTAGTAAATGGCCTCTGAATGCATTGTACTCGGGAAAACCTGTCAATTTGAGCATGTGTTTAAAGGGTATTATGAAACTTTTTCATCGCCAAGATCCTTGTTATTGTGTCCCAGGGCTTTGGTTTGCTTATTCATGAAGGCCCAATGACATAAAAACGATAATGGATGACCTTGCATTTTCGTCAAAATTTCAACCATGGCCATAGGGACGGGTGAAAAAGCTCAAGTGATGTAGTTGGATGTTCCTTCAAATGGCCATAACTTCGTAGCCATGTGTCCTAGCATGATGATTAAGACAGTTTTGGAAAGGTATTGAAGTGTTCTACAAAATCTGTACAAAGCTAAAAAGATCAAATTCACTTTTAGCCTAGTAAATGGCCTCTGAATGCATTGTACTCGGGAAAACCTGTCAATTTGAGCATGTGTTTAAAGGGTATTATGAAACTTTTTCATCGCCAAGATCCTTGTTATTGTGTCCCAGGGCTTTGGTTTGCTTATTCATGAAGGTGCAATGACATAAAAACGATAATGGATGACCTTGCATTTTCGTCAAAATTGCAACCATGGCCATAGGGACGGGTGAAATAGCTCAAGTGATGTAGTTGGATGTTCCTTCAAATGGCCATAACTTCGTAGCCATGTGTCCTAGCATGATGATTAAGACAGTTTTGGAAAGGTATTGAAGTGTTCTACAAGATCTACACAAAGGTTAAAAGATCAAATTCATTTTTAGTCTAGTAAATCGCCTCTGAATGCATTGTACTCGGGAAAACCTGTCAATTTGAGCATGTGTTTAAAGGGTACTATGAAACTTTTTCATCGCCAAGATCCTTGTTATTGTGTCCCAGGGCTTTGGTTTGCTTATTCATGAAGGCCCAATGACATAAATCGATAATGGATGACCTTGCATTTTCGTCAAAATTTCAACCATGGCCATAGGGACGGGTGAAATAGCTCAAGTGATGTAGTTGGATGTTCCTTCAAATGGCCATAACTTCGTAGCCATGTGTCCTAGCATGATGATTAAGACAGTTTTGGAAAGGTATTGAAGTGTTCTACAAGATCTGTACAAAGGTTAAAAGATCAAATTCATTTTTAGTCTAGTAAATCGCCTCTGAATGCATTGTACTCGGGAAAACCTGTCAATTTGAGCATGTGTTTAAAGGGTATTATGAAACTTTTTCATCGCCAAGATCCTTGTTATTGTGTCCCAGGGCTTTGGTTTGCTTATTCATGAAGGCCCAATGACATAAAAACGATAATGGATGACCTTGCATTTTCGTCAAAATTTCAACCATGGCCATAGGGACGGGTTAGAAAGCTCAAGTGATGTAGTTGGATGTTCCTTCAAATGGCCATAACTTCGTAGCCATGTGTCCTAGCATGATGATTAAGACAGTTTTGGAAAGGTATTGAAGTGTTCTACAAGATCTGTACAAAGGTTAAAAGAACAAATTCATTTTTAGTCTAGTAAATCGCCTCTGAATGCATTGTACTCGGGAAAACCTGTCAATTTGAGCATGTGTTTAAAGGGTATTATGAAACTTTTTCATCGCCAAGATCCTTGTTATTGTGTCCCAGGGCTTTGATTTGCTTATTCATGAAGGCCCAATGACATAAAAATGATAATGGATGACCTTGCATTTTCGTCAAAATTTCAACCATGGCCAAAGGGACGGGTGAAATAGCTCAAGTGATGTAGTTGGATGTTCCTTCAAATGGCCATAACTTCGTAGCCATGTGTCCTAGCGTGATGATTAAGACAGTTTTGGAAAGGTATTGAAGTGGTCTACAAGATCTGTACATTGATTGAACGATCAAAGTCACTTTCAGTGTAGTAAATGGCCTCTGAATGCATTGTACTCGGGAAAACCTGTCAATTTGAGCATGTATTTAAAGGGTAAAGTGACCCATTATGAAACTTTTTCATCGCCAAGATCCTTGTTATTGTGTCCCAGGGCTTTGGTTTGCTTATTCATGAAGGCCCAATGACATAAAAACGATAAAGGACGACCTTGCATTTTCGTCAAAATTTCAACCATGGCCATAGGGACGGGTTAGAAAGCTCAAGTGATGTAGTTGGATGTTCCTTCAAATGGCCATAACCTCGTAGCCATTCAAATGGCCATAGGGACGGGTGAAATAGCTCAAGTGATGTAGTTGGATGTTCCTTCAAATGGCCATAACTTCGTAGCCATGTGTCCTTGCGTGATGATTAAGACAGTTTTGGAAAGGTATTGAAGTGGTCTAAAAGATCTGCGCATAGGTTTAATGATCAGAGTCACTGGTAGCCTAGTAAATGGCCTCTGAATGCATTGTACTCGGGAAAACCTGTCAATTTGAGCATGTGTTTAAAGGGTATTATGAAACTTTTTTATCGCCAAGATCCTTGTTATTGTGTCCCAGGGCTTTGGTTTGCTTATTCATGAAGGCCCAATGACATTAAAACGATAATGGATGACCTTGCATTTTCGTCAAAATTTCAACCATGGCCATAGGGACGGGTGAAATAGCTCAAGTGATGTAGTTGGATGTTCCTTCAAATGGCCATAACTTCGTAGCCATGTGTCCTAGCATGATGATTAAGACAGTTTTGGAAAGGTATTGAAGTGTTCTACAAGATCTGTACAAAGCTTAAAAGATCAAATTCACTTTTAGTCTAGTAAATGGCCTCTGAATGCATTGTACTCGGGAAAACCTGTCAATTTGAGCATGTGTTTAAAGGGTATTATGAAACTTTTTCATCGCCAAGATCCTTGTTATTGTGTCCCAGGGCTTTGGTTTGCTTATTCATGAAGGTGCAATGACATAAAAACGATAATGGATGACCTTGCATTTTCGTCAAAATTTCAACCATGGCCATAGGGACGGGTGAAATAGCTCAAGTGATGTAGTTGGATGTTCCTTCAAATGGCCATAACTTCGTAGCCATGTGTCCTTGCGTGATGATTAAGACAGTTTTGGAAAGGTATTGAAGTGGTCTACAAGATCTGTACAAAGGTTAAATGATCAAATTCACTTTTAGTCTAGTAAATGGCCTCTGAATGCATTGTACTCGGGAAAACCTGTCAATTTGAGCATGTGTTTAAAGGGTATTATGAAACTTTTTCATCGCCAAGATCCTTGTTATTGTGTCCCAGGGCTTTGGTTTGCTTATTCATGAAGGCCCAATGACATAAAAACGATAATGGATGACCTTGCATTTTCGTCAAAATTTCAACCATGGCCATAGGGACGGGTGAAAAAGCTCAAGTGATGTAGTTGGATGTTCCTTCAAATGGCCATAACTTCGTAGCCATGTGTCCTAGCATGATGATTAAGACAGTTTTGGAAAGGTATTGAAGTGTTCTACAAAATCTGTACAAAGCTAAAAAGATCAAATTCACTTTTAGCCTAGTAAATGGCCTCTGAATGCATTGTACTCGGGAAAACCTGTCAATTTGAGCATGTGTTTAAAGGGTATTATGAAACTTTTTCATCGCCAAGATCCTTGTTATTGTGTCCCAGGGCTTTGGTTTGCTTATTCATGAAGGTGCAATGACATAAAAACGATAATGGATGACCTTGCATTTTCGTCAAAATTGCAACCATGGCCATAGGGACGGGTGAAATAGCTCAAGTGATGTAGTTGGATGTTCCTTCAAATGGCCATAACTTCGTAGCCATGTGTCCTAGCATGATGATTAAGACAGTTTTGGAAAGGTATTGAAGTGTTCTACAAGATCTACACAAAGGTTAAAAGATCAAATTCATTTTTAGTCTAGTAAATCGCCTCTGAATGCATTGTACTCGGGAAAACCTGTCAATTTGAGCATGTGTTTAAAGGGTACTATGAAACTTTTTCATCGCCAAGATCCTTGTTATTGTGTCCCAGGGCTTTGGTTTGCTTATTCATGAAGGCCCAATGACATAAATCGATAATGGATGACCTTGCATTTTCGTCAAAATTTCAACCATGGCCATAGGGACGGGTGAAATAGCTCAAGTGATGTAGTTGGATGTTCCTTCAAATGGCCATAACTTCGTAGCCATGTGTCCTAGCATGATGATTAAGACAGTTTTGGAAAGGTATTGAAGTGTTCTACAAGATCTGTACAAAGGTTAAAAGATCAAATTCATTTTTAGTCTAGTAAATCGCCTCTGAATGCATTGTACTCGGGAAAACCTGTCAATTTGAGCATGTGTTTAAAGGGTATTATGAAACTTTTTCATCGCCAAGATCCTTGTTATTGTGTCCCAGGGCTTTGGTTTGCTTATTCATGAAGGCCCAATGACATAAAAACGATAATGGATGACCTTGCATTTTCGTCAAAATTTCAACCATGGCCATAGGGACGGGTTAGAAAGCTCAAGTGATGTAGTTGGATGTTCCTTCAAATGGCCATAACTTCGTAGCCATGTGTCCTAGCATGATGATTAAGACAGTTTTGGAAAGGTATTGAAGTGTTCTACAAGATCTGTACAAAGGTTAAAAGAACAAATTCATTTTTAGTCTAGTAAATCGCCTCTGAATGCATTGTACTCGGGAAAACCTGTCAATTTGAGCATGTGTTTAAAGGGTATTATGAAACTTTTTCATCGCCAAGATCCTTGTTATTGTGTCCCAGGGCTTTGATTTGCTTATTCATGAAGGCCCAATGACATAAAAATGATAATGGATGACCTTGCATTTTCGTCAAAATTTCAACCATGGCCAAAGGGACGGGTGAAATAGCTCAAGTGATGTAGTTGGATGTTCCTTCAAATGGCCATAACTTCGTAGCCATGTGTCCTAGCGTGATGATTAAGACAGTTTTGGAAAGGTATTGAAGTGGTCTACAAGATCTGTACATTGATTGAACGATCAAAGTCACTTTCAGTGTAGTAAATGGCCTCTGAATGCATTGTACTCGGGAAAACCTGTCAATTTGAGCATGTATTTAAAGGGTAAAGTGACCCATTATGAAACTTTTTCATCGCCAAGATCCTTGTTATTGTGTCCCAGGGCTTTGGTTTGCTTATTCATGAAGGCCCAATGACATAAAAACGATAAAGGACGACCTTGCATTTTCGTCAAAATTTCAACCATGGCCATAGGGACGGGTTAGAAAGCTCAAGTGATGTAGTTGGATGTTCCTTCAAATGGCCATAACCTCGTAGCCATGTGTCCTAGCGTGATGATTAAGACAGTTTTGGAAAGGTATTGAAGTGTTCTAGAAGATCTGTACAAAGGTTAAAAGATCAAATTCATTTTTAGTCTAGTAAATCGCCTCTGAATGCATTGTACTCGGGAAAACCTGTCAATTTGAGCATGTGTTTAAAGGGTATTATGAAACTTTTTCATCGCCAAGATCCTTGTTATTGTGTCCCAGGGCTTTGGTTTGCTTATTCATGAAGGCCTAGTGACATAAAAACGATAATGGATGACCTTGCATTTTCGTCAAAATTTCAACCATGGCCATAGGGACGGGTGAAATAGCTCAAGTGATGTAGTTGGATGTTCCTTCAAATGGCCATAACTTCGTAGCCATGTGTCCTAGCGTGATGATTAAGACAGTTTTGGAAAGGTATTGAAGTGGTCTACAAGATCTGTACATTGATTGAACGATCAAAGTCACTTTCAGTGTAGTAAATGGCCTCTGAATGCATTGTACTCGGGAAAACCTGTCGATTTGAGCATGTATTTAAAGGGTAAAGTGACCCATTATGAAACTTTTTCATCGCCAAGATCCTTGTTATTGTGTCCCAGGGCTTTGATTTGCTTATTCATGAAGGCCCAATGACATAAAAACGATAATGGATGACCTTGCATTTTCGTCAAAATTTCAACCATGGCCATAGGGACGGGTGAAAAAGCTCAAGTGATGTAGTTGGATGTTCCTTCAAATGGCCATAACTTCGTAGCCATGTGTCCTTGCGTGATGATTAAGACAGTTTTGGAAAGGTATTGAAGTGTTCTACAAGATCTGTACAAAGGTTAAAAGATCAAATTCATTTTTAGTCTAGTAAATCGCCTCTGAATGCATTGTACTCGGGAAAACCTGTCAATTTGAGCATGTGTTTAAAGGGTATTATGAAACTTTTTCATCGCCAAGATCCTTGTTATTGTGTCCCAGGGCTTTGGTTTGCTTATTCATGAAGGCCCAATGACATAAAAACGATAATGGATGACCTTGCATTTTCGTCAAAATTTCAACCATGGCCATAGGGACGGGTTAGAAAGCTCAAGTGATGTAGTTGGATGTTCCTTCAAATGGCCATAACTTCGTAGCCATGTGTCCTAGCATGATGATTAAGACAGTTTTGGAAAGGTATTGAAGTGTTCTACAAGATCTGTACAAAGGTTAAAAGATCAAATTCATTTTTAGTCTAGTAAATCGCCTCTGAATGCATTGTACTCGGGAAAACCTGTCAATTTGAGCATGTGTTTAAAGGGTATTATGAAACTTTTTCATCGCCAAGATCCTTGTTATTGTGTCCCAGGGCTTTGGTTTGCTTATTCATGAAGGCCCAATGACATAAAAACGATAATGGATGACCTTGCATTTTCGTCAAAATTTCAACCATGGCCATAGGGACGGGTGAAATAGCTCAAGTGATGTAGTTGGATGTTCCTTCAAATGGCCATAACTTCGTAGCCATGTGTCCTAGCATGATGATTAAGACAGTTTTGGAAAGGTATTGAAGTGTTCTACAAGATCTGTACAAAGGTTAAAAGATCAAATTCATTTTTAGTCTAGTAGATCGCCTCTGAATGCATTGTACTCGGGAAAACCTGTCAATTTGAGCATGTGTTTAAAGGGTATTATGAAACTTTTTCATCGCCAAGATCCTTGTTATTGTGTCCCAGGGCTTTGGTTTGCTTATTCATGAAGGCCCAATGACATAAAAACGATAATGGATGACCTTGCATTTTCGTCAAAATTTCAACCATGGCCATAGGGACGGGTGAAAAAGCTCAAGTGATGTAGTTGGATGTTCCTTCAAATGGCTTCAAATGGCCATAACTTCGTAGCCATGTGTCCTAGCGTGATGATTAAGACAGTTTTGGAAAGGTATTGAGGTGTTCTACAAGATCTGTACAAAGGTTTAAAGATCAAATTCATTTTTAGTCTAGTAAATCGCCTCTGAATGCATTGTACTCGGGAAAACCTGTCAATTTGAGCATGTGTTTAAAGGGTATTATGAAACTTTTTCATCGCCAAGATCCTTGTTATTGTGTCCCAGGGCTTTGGTTTGCTTAATCATGAAGGCTCAATGACATTAAAACGATAATGGATGACCTTGCATTTTCGTCAAAATTTCAACCATGACCATAGGGACGGGTTAGAAAGCTCAAGTGATGTAGTTGGATGTTCCTTCAAATGGCCATAACTTCGTAGCCATGTGTCCTAGCATGATGATTAAGACAGTTTTGGAAAGGTATTGAAGTGTTCTACAAGATCTGTACATTGATTGAAAGATCAAATTCATTTTTAGTCTAGTAAATCGCCTCTGAATGCATTGTACTCGGGAAAACCTGTCAATTTGAGCATGTGTTTAAAGGGTATTATGAAACTTTTTCATCGCCAAGATCCTTGTTATTGTGTCCCAGGGCTTTGGTTTGCTTAATCATGAAGGCTCAATGACATTAAAACGATAATGGATGACCTTGCATTTTCGTCAAAATTTCAACCATGGCCATAGGGACGGGTGAAAAAGGTCAAGTGATGTAGTTGGATGTTCCTTCAAATGGCCATAGCTTCGTAGCCATGTGGCCTAGCGTGATGATTAAGACAGTTTTGGAAAGGTATTGAAGTGGTTTACAAGATCTGTACATTGATTGAAAATTCAAAGTCACTTTCAGTGTAGTAAATGGCCTCTGAATGCATTGTACTCGGGAAAACCTGTCAATTTGAGCATGTGTTTAAAGGGTATTATGAAACTTTTTCATCGCCAAGATCCTTGTTATTGTGTCCCAGGGCTTTGGTTTGCTTATTCATGAAGGCTCAATGACATAAAAACGATAATGGATGACCTTGCATTTTCGTCAAAATTTCAACCAAGGCCATAGGGACGGGTGAAATAGCTCAAGTGATGTAGTTGGATGTTCCTTCAAATGGCCATAACTTCGTAGCCATGTGTCCTAGCATGATGATTAAGACAGTTTTGGAAAGGTATTGAGGTGTTCTACAAGATCTGTACAAAGGTTTAAAGATCAAATTCATTTTTACTCTAGTAAATCGCCTCTGAATGCATTGTACTCGGGAAAACCTGTCAATTTGAGCATGTGTTTAAAGGGTATTATGAAACTTTTTCATCGCCAAGATCCTTGTTATTGTGTCCCAGGGCTTTGGTTTGCTTAATCATGAAGGCTCAATGACATTAAAACGATAATGGATGACCTTGCATTTTCGTCAAAATTTCAACCATGACCATAGGGACGGGTGAAATAGCTCAAGTGATGTAGTTGGATGTTCCTTCAAATGGCCATAACTTCGTAGCCATGTGTCCTAGCGTGATGATTAAGACAGTTTTGGAAAGGTATTGAAGTGGTCTACAAGATCTGTACATTGATTGAAAGATCAAAGTCACTTTCAGTGTAGTAAATGGCCTCTGAATGCATTGTACTCGGGACAACCTGTCGATTTGAGCATGTATTTAAAGGGTAAAGTGACCCATTATGAAACTTTTTCATCGCCAAGATCCTTGTTATTGTGTCCCAGGGCTTTGGTTTGCTTATTCATGAAGCCCCAATGACATAAAAACGATAATGGATGACCTTGCATTTTCGTCAAAATTTCAACCATGGCCATAGGGACGGGTGAAAAAGCTCAAGTGATGTAGTTGGATGTTCCTTCAAATGGCCATAACTTCGTAGCCATGTGTCCTTGCGTGATGATTAAGACAGTTTTGGAAAGGTATTGAAGTGTTCTACAAGATCTGTACAAAGGTTAAAAGATCAAATTCATTTTTAGTCTAGTAAATCGTCTCTGAATGCATTGTACTCGGGAAAACCTGTCAATTTGAGCATGTGTTTAAAGGGTATTATGAAACTTTTTCATCGCCAAGATCCTTGTTATTGTGTCCCAGGGCTTTGGTTTGCTTATTCATGAAGCCCCAATGACATAAAAACGATAATGGATGACCTTGCATTTTCGTCAAAATTTCAACCATGGCCATAGGGACGGGTGAAAAAGGTCAAGTGATGTAGTTGGATGTTCCTTCAAATGGCCATAGCTTCGTAGCCATGTGGCCTAGCGTGATGATTAAGACAGTTTTGGAAAGGTATTGAAGTGGTTTACAAGATCTGTACATTGATTGAAAGATCAAAGTCACTTTCAGTGTAGTAAATGGCCTCTGAATGCATTGTACTCGGGAAAACCTGTCAATTTGAGCATGTGTTTAAAGGGTATTATGAAACTTTTTCATCGCCAAGATCCTTGTTATTGTGTTCCAGGGCTTTGGTTTG
The DNA here is from genome assembly GCF_943734685.1 of Anopheles coluzzii. Classification (NCBI taxonomy): domain Eukaryota; kingdom Metazoa; phylum Arthropoda; class Insecta; order Diptera; family Culicidae; genus Anopheles; species Anopheles coluzzii. The sequence goes on along the minus strand of NW_026054447.1, from coordinate 323,355 downwards.
CTTAATCATGAAGGCTCAATGACATTAAAACGATAATGGATGACCTTGCATTTTCGTCAAAATTTCAACCATGACCATAGGGACGGGTTAGAAAGCTCAAGTGATGTAGTTGGATGTTCCTTCAAATGGCCATAACTTCGTAGCCATGTGTCCTTGCGTGATGATTAAGACAGTTTTGGAAAGGTATTGAAGTGTTCTACAAGATCTGTACAAAGCTTAAAAGATCAAATTCATTTTTAGTCTAGTAAATGGCCTCTGAATGCATTGTACTCGGGAAAACCTTTCGATTTGAGCATGTATTTAAAGGGTAAAGTGACCCATTATGAAACTTTTTCATCGCCAAGATCCTTGTTATTGTGTCCCAGGGCTTTGGTTTGCTTATTCATGAAGGCCCAATGACATAAAAACGATAATGGATGACCTTGCATTTTCGTCAAAATTTCAACCATGGCCATAGGGACGGGTGAAAAAGCTCAAGTGATGTAGTTGGATGTTCCTTCAAATGGCCATAACTTCGTAGCCATGTGTCCTTGCATGATGATTAAGACAGTTTTGGAAAGGTATTGAGGTGTTCTACAAGATCTGTACAAAGGTTAAAAGATCAAATTCATTTTTAGTCTAGTAAATCGCCTCTGAATGCATTGTACTCGGGAAAACCTGTCAATTTGAGCATGTGTTTAAAGGGTATTATGAAACTTTTTCATCGCCAAGATCCTTGTTATTGTGTCCCAGGGCTTTGGTTTGCTTATTCATGAAGGCCCAATGACATAAAAACGATAATGGATGACCTTGCATTTTCGTCAAAATTTCAACCATGGCCATAGGGACGGGTGAAAAAGCTCAAGTGATGTAGTTGGATGTTCCTTCAAATGGCCATAACTTCGTAGCCATGTGTCCTTGCATGATGATTAAGACAGTTTTGGAAAGGTATTGAAGTGTTCTACAAGATCTGTACAAAGGTTAAAAGATCAAATTCATTTTTAGTCTAGTAAATCGCCTCTGAATGCATTGTACTCGGGAAAACCTGTCAATTTGAGCATGTGTTTAAAGGGTATTATGAAACTTTTTCATCGCCAAGATCCTTGTTATTGTGTCCCAGGGCTTTGATTTGCTTATTCATGAAGGCCCAATGACATAAAAACGATAATGGATGACCTTGCATTTTCGTCAAAATTTCAACCATGGCCATAGGGACGGGTGAAAAAGCTCAAGTGATGTAGTTGGATGTTCCTTCAAATGGCCATAACTTCGTAGCCATGTGTCCTAGCATGATGATTAAGACAGTTTTGGAAAGGTATTGAGGTGTTCTACAAGATCTGTACAAAGGTTAAAAGATCAAATTCATGTTTAGTCTAGTAAATCGCCTCTGAATGCATTATACTCGGGAAAACCTGTCAATTTGAGCATGTGTTTAAAGGGTATTATGAAACTTTTTCATCGCCAAGATCCTTGTTATTGTGTCCCAGGGCTTTGGTTTGCTTATTCATGAAGGCCCAATAACATAAAAACGATAATGGATGACCTTGCATTTTCGTCAAAATTTCAACCATGGCCATAGGGACGGATGAAAAAGCTCAAGTGATGTAGTTGGATGTTCCTTCAAATGGCCATAACTTCGTAGCCATGTGTCCTTGCGTGATGATTAAGACAGTTTTGGAAAGGTATTGAAGTGTTCTACAAGATCTGTACAAAGGTTAAAAGATCAAATTCATTTTTAGTCTAGTAAATCGCCGCTGAATGCATTATACTCGGGAAAACCTGTCAATTTGAGCATGTGTTTAAAGGGTATTATGAAACTTTTTCATCGCCAAGATCCTTGTTATTGTGTCCCAGGGCTTTGGTTTGCTTATTCATGAAGGCCCAGTGACATAAAAACGATAATGGATGACCTTGCATTTTCGTCAAAATTTCAACCATGGCCATAGGGACGGGTGAAATAGCTCAAGTGATGTAGTTGGATGTTCCTTCAAATGGCCATAACTTCGTAGCCATGTGTCCTAGCATGATGATTAAGACAGTTTTGGAAAGGTATTGAAGTGTTCTATAAGATCTGTACATTGATTGAAAGATCAAAGTCACTTTCAGTGTAGTAAATGGCCTCTGAATGCATTGTACTCGGGAAAACCTGTCAATTTGAGCATGTGTTTAAAGGGTATTATGAAACTTTTTCATCGCCAAGATCCTTGTTATTGTGTCCCAGGGCTTTGGTTTGCTTATTCATGAAGGCCCAATGACATAAAAACGATAATGGATGACCTTGCATTTTCGTCAAAATTTCAACCATGGCCATAGGGACGGGTGAAATAGCTCAAGTGATGTAGTTGGATGTTCCTTCAAATGGCCATAACTTCGTAGCCATGTGTCCTAGCATGATGATTAAGACAGTTTTGGAAAGGTATTGAAGTGGTCTACAAGATCTGTACATCGGTTAAAAGACCAAATTCACTTTTAGTCTAGTAAATCGCCTCTGAATGCATTGTACTCGGGAAAACCTGTCAATTTGAGCATGTGTTTAAAGGGTATTATGAAACTTTTTCATCGCCAAGATCCTTGTTATTGTGTCCCAGGGCTTTGTTTTGCTTAATCATGAAGGCTCAATGACATTAAAACGATAATGGATGACCTTGCATTTTCGTCAAAATTTCAACCATGACCATAGGGACGGGTTAGAAAGCTCAAGTGATGTAGTTGGATGTTCCTTCAAATGGCCATAACTTCGTAGCCATGTGTCCTTGCGTGATGATTAAGACAGTTTTGGAAAGGTATTGAAGTGTTCTATAAGATCTGTACATTGATTGAAAGATCAAAGTCACTTTCAGTGTAGTAAATGGCCTCTGAATGCATTGTACTCGGGAAAACCTGTCAATTTGAGCATGTGTTTAAAGGGTATTATGAAACTTTTTCATCGCCAAGATCCTTGTTATTGTGTCCCAGGGCTTTGGTTTGCTTAATCATGAAGGCTCAATGACATAAAAACGATAATGGATGACCTTGCATTTTCGTCAAAATTTCAACCATGGCCATAGGGACGGGTGAAATAGCTCAAGTAATGTAGTTGGATGTTCCTTCAAATGGCCATAACTTCGTAGCCATGTGTCCTTGCGTGATGATTAAGACAGTTTTGGAAAGGTATTGAAGTGTTCTACAAGATCTGTACAAAGGTTAAAAGATCAAATTCATTTTTAGTCTAGTAAATCGCCGCTGAATGCATTATACTCGGGAAAACCTGTCAATTTGAGCATGTGTTTAAAGGGTATTATGAAACTTTTTCATCGCCAAGATCCTTGTTATTGTGTCCCAGGGCTTTGGTTTGCTTATTCATGAAGGCCCAGTGACATAAAAACGATAATGGATGACCTTGCATTTTCGTCAAAATTTCAACCATGACCATAGGGACGGGTTAGAAAGCTCAAGTGATGTAGTTGGATGTTCCTTCAAATGGCCATAACTTCGTAGCCATGTGTCCTAGCATGATGATTAAGACAGTTTTGGAAAGGTATTGAAGTGGTCTACAAGATCTGTACATCGGTTAAAAGACCAAATTCACTTTTAGTCTAGTAAATCGCCTCTGAATGCATTGTACTCGGGAAAACCTGTCAATTTGAGCATGTGTTTAAAGGGTATTATGAAACTTTTTCATCGCCAAGATCCTTGTTATTGTGTCCCAGGGCTTTGTTTTGCTTAATCATGAAGGCTCAATGACATTAAAACGATAATGGATGACCTTGCATTTTCGTCAAAATTTCAACCATGACCATAGGGACGGGTTAGAAAGCTCAAGTGATGTAGTTGGATGTTCCTTCAAATGGCCATAACTTCGTAGCCATGTGTCCTAGCATGATGATTAAGACAGTTTTGGAAAGGTATTGAAGTGGTCTACAAGATCTGTACATCGGTTAAAAGACCAAATTCACTTTTAGTCTAGTAAATCGCCTCTGAATGCATTGTACTCGGGAAAACCTGTCAATTTGAGCATGTGTTTAAAGGGTATTATGAAACTTTTTCATCGCCAAGATCCTTGTTATTGTGTCCCAGGGCTTTGGTTTGCTTATTCATGAAGGCCCAATAACATAAAAACGATAATGGATGACCTTGCATTTTCGTCAAAATTTCAACCATGGCCATAGGGACGGGTGAAATAGCTCAAGTGATGTAGTTGGATGTTCCTTCAAATGGCCATAACTTCATAGCCATGTGTCCTTGCGTGATGATTAAGACAGTTTTGGAAAGGTATTGAAGTGTTCTATAAGATCTGTACATTGATTGAAAGATCAAAGTCACTTTCAGTGTAGTAAATGGCCTCTGAATGCATTGTACTCGGGAAAACCTGTCGATTTGCGCATGTATTTAAAGGGTAAAGTGACTCATTATGAAACTTTTTCATCGCCAAGATCCTTGTTATTGTGACCCAGGGCTTTGATTTGCTTATTCATGAAGCCCCAATGACATTAAAACGATAATGGATGACCTTGCATTTTCGTCAAAATTTCAACCATGGCCAAAGGGACGGGTGAAATAGCTCAAGTGATGTAGTTGGATGTTCCTTCAAATGGCCATAACTTCGTAGCCATGTGTCCTAGCGTGATGATAAAGACAGTTTTGGAAAGGTATTGAAGTGGTCTACAAGATCTGTACATTGATTGAACGATCAAAGTCACTTTCAGTGTAGTAAATGGCCTCTGAATGCATTGTACTCGGGAAAACCTGTCGATTTGAGCATGTATTTAAAGGGTAAAGTGACCCATTATGAAACTTTTTCATCGCCAAGATCCTTGTTATTGTGTCCCAGGGCTTTGATTTGCTTATTAATGAAGGCCCAATGACATAAAAACGATAATGGATGACCTTGCATTTTCGTCAAAATTTCAACCATGGCCATAGGGACGGGTGAAAAAGCTCAAGTGATGTAGTTGGATGTTCCTTCAAATGGCCATAACTTCATAGCCATGTGTCCTTGCGTGATGATTAAGACAGTTTTGGAAAGGTATTGAAGTGTTCTAGAAGATCTGTACAAAGGTTAAAAGATCAAATTTATTTTTAGTCTAGTAAATCGCCTCTGAATGCATTGTACTCGGGAAAACCTTTCAATTTGAGCATGTGTTTAAAGGGTATTATGAAACTTTTTCATCGCCAAGATCCTTGTTATTGTGTCCCAGGGCTTTGGTTTGCTTATTCATGAAGGCGCAATGACATAAAAACGATAATGGATGACCTTGCATTTTCGTCAAAATTTCAACCATGGCCATAGGGACGGGTGAAATAGCTCAAGTGATGTAGTTGGATGTTCCTTCAAATGGCCATAACTTCGTAGCCATGTGTCCTAGCATGATGATTAAGACAGTTTTGGAAAGGTATTGAAGTGTTCTACAAGATCTGTACACAGGTTAAAAGATCAAATTCATTTTTAGTCTAGTAAATCGCCTCTGAATGCATTGTACTCGGGAAAACCTGTCAATTTGAGCATGTGTTTAAATGGTATTATGAAACTTTTTCATCGCCAAGATCCTTGTTATTGTGTCCCAGGGCTTTGGTTTGCTTATTCATGAAGGCCCAATGACATAAAAACGATAATGGATGACCTTGCATTTTCGTCAAAATTTCAACCATGGCCATAGGGACGGGTGAAAAAGCACAAGTGATGTAGTTGGATGTTCCTTCAAATGGCCATAACTTCGTAGTCATGTGTCCTAGCATGATGATTAAGACAGTTTTGGAAAGGTATTGAAGTGGTCTACAAGATCTGTACATCGGTTAAGAGATCAAATTCACTTTTAGTCTAGTAAATGGCCTCTGAATGCATTGTACTCGGGAAAACCTGTCAATTTGAGCATGTGTTTAAAGGGTATTATGAAACTTTTTCATCGCCAAGATCCTTGTTATTGTGTCCCAGGGCTTTGGTTTGCTTATTCATGAAGGCCCAATGACATAAAAACGATAATGGATGACCTTGCATTTTCGTCAAAATTTCAACCATGGCCATAGGGACGGGTGAAATAGCTCAAGTGATGAAGTTGGATGTTCCTTCAAATGGCCATAACCTCGTAGCCATGTGTCCTAGCGTGATGATTAAGACAGTTTTGGAAAGGTATTGAAGTGGTCTACAAGATCTGTACATTGATTGGAAGATCAAAGTCACTTTCAGTGTAGTAAATGGCCTCTGAATGCATTGTACTCGGGAAAACCTGTCGATTTGAGCATGTATTTAAAGGGTAAAGTGACCCATTATGAAACTTTTTCATCGCCAAGATCCTTGTTATTGTGTCCCAGGGCTTTGATTTGCTTATTCATGAAGGCCCAATGACATAAAAACGATAATGGATGACCTTGCATTTTCGTCAAAATTTCAACCATGGCCATAGGGACGGGTGAAAAAGCTCAAGTGATGTAGTTTGATGTTCCTTCAAATGGCCATAACCTCGTAGCCATGCGTCCTAGCGTGATGATTAAGACAGTTTTGGAAAGGTATTGAAGTGTTCTACAAGATCTGTACAAAGGTTAAAAGATCAAATTCATTTTTAGTCTAGTAAATCGCCTCTGAATGCATTGTACTCGGGAAAACCTGTCAATTTGAGCATGTGTTTAAAGGGTATTATGAAACTTTTTCATCGCCAAGATCCTTGTTATTGTGTCCCAGGGCTTTGGTTTGCTTATTCATGAAGGCCCAATGACATAAAAACGATAATGGATGACCTTGCATTTTCGTCAAAATTTCAACCATGGCCATAGGGACGGGTGAAAAAGCTCAAGTGATGTAGTTTGATGTTCCTTCAAATGGCCATAACCTCGTAGCCATGCGTCCTAGCGTGATGATTAAGACAGTTTTGGAAAGGTATTGAAGTGGTCTACAAGATCTGTACAAAGGTTAAAAGATCAAATTCATTTTTAGTCTAGTAAATCGCCTCTGAATGCATTGTACTCGGGAAAACCTGTCAATTTGAGCATGTGTTTAAAGGGTATTATGAAACTTTTTCATCGCCAAGATCCTTGTTATTGTGTCCCAGGGCTTTGGTTTGCTTATTCATGAAGGCCCAATGACATAAAAACGATAATGGATGACCTTGCATTTTCGTCAAAATTTCAACCATGGCCATAGGGACGGGTGAAAAAGCTCAAGTGATGTAGTTGGATGTTCCTTCAAATGGCCATAACTTCGTAGCCATGTGTCCTAGCGTGATGATTAAGACAGTTTTGGAAAGGTATTGAAGTGGTCTACAAGATCTGTACATAGGTTTAAAGATCAAATTCACTTTTAGTCTAGTAAATCGCCTCTGAATGCATTGTACTCGGGAAAACCTGTCAATTTGAGCATGTGTTTAAAGGGTATTATGAAACTTTTTCATCGCCAAGATCCTTGTTATTGTGTCCCAGGGCTTTGGTTTGCTTATTAATGAAGGCCCAATGACATAAAAACGATAATGGATGACCTTGCATTTTCGTCAAAATTTCAACCATGGCCATAGGGACGGGTGAAATAGCTCAAGTGATGTAGTTGGATGTTCCTTCAAATGGCCATAACTTCGTAGCCATGTGTCCTTGCGTGATGATTAAGACAGTTTTGGAAAGGTATTGAAGTGTTCTACAAGATCTGTACAAAGGTTAAAAGATCAAATTCATTTTTAGTCTAGTAAATCGCCTCTGAATGCATTGTACTCGGGAAAACCTGTCAATTTGAGCATGTGTTTAAAGGGTATTATGAAACTTTTTCATCGCCAAGATCCTTGTTATTGTGTCCCAGGGCTTTGATTTGCTTATTCATGAAGGCCCAATGACATAAAAACGATAATGGATGACCTTGCATTTTCGTCAAAATTTCAACCATGGCCATAGGGACGGGTGAAAAAGCTCAAGTGATGTAGTTGGATGTTCCTTCAAATGGCCATAACTTCGTAGCCATGTGTCCTAGCATGATGATTAAGACAGTTTTGGAAAGGTATTGAAGTGTTCTACAAGATCTGTACATTGATTGAACGATCAAAGTCACTTTCAGTGTAGTAAATGGCCTCTGAATGCATTGTACTCGGGAAAACCTGTCGATTTGAGCATGTATTTAAAGGGTAAAGTGACCCATTATGAAACTTTTTCATCGCCAAGATCCTTGTTATTGTGTCCCAGGGCTTTGATTTGCATATTCATGAAGGCCCAATGACATAAAAACGATAATGGATGACCTTGCATTTTCGTCAAAATTTCAACCATGGCCATAGGGACGGGTGAAAAAGCTCAAGTGATGTAGTTGGATGTTCCTTCAAATGGCCATAACTTCGTAGCCATGTGTCCTTGCGTGATGATTAAGACAGTTTTGGAAAGGTATTGAAGTGTTCTACAAGATCTGTACAAAGGTTAAAAGATCAAATTCATTTTTAGTCTAGTAAATCGCATCTGAATGCATTGTACTCGGGAAAACCTGTCAATTTGAGCATGTGTTTAAAGGGTATTATGAAACTTTTTCATCGCCTAGATCCTTGTTATTGTGTCCCAGGGCTTTGGTTTGCTTATTCATGAAGACCCAGTGACATAAAAACGATAATGGATGACCTTGCATTTTCGTCAAAATTTCAACCATGGCCATAGGGACGGGTGAAATAGCTCAAGTGATGTAGTTGGATGTTCCTTCAAATGGCCATAACCTCGTAGCCATGCGTCCTAGCGTGATGATTAAGACAGTTTTGGAAAGGTATTGAAGTGGTCTACAAGATCTGTACATTGATTGAACGATCAAAGTCATTTCCAGTGTAGTAAATGGCCTCTGAATGCATTGTACTCGGGGAAAACCTGTCGATTTGAGCATGTATTTAAAGGGTAAAGTGACCCATTATGAAACTTTTTCATCGCCAAGATCCTTGTTATTGTGTCCCAGGGCTTTGATTTGCTTATTCATGAAGGCCCAATGACATAAAAACGATAATGGATGACCTTGCATTTTCGTCAAAATTTCAACCATGGCCATAGGGACGGGTGAAAAAGCTCAAGTGATGTAGTTGGATGTTCCTTCAAATGGCCATAACTTCGTAGCCATGTGTCCTTGCGTGATGATTAAGACAGTTTTGGAAAGGTATTGAAGTGTTCTACAAGATCTGTACAAAGGTTAAAAGATCAAATTCATTTTTAGTCTAGTAAATCGCATCTGAATGCATTGTACTCGGGAAAACCTGTCAATTTGAGCATGTGTTTAAAGGGTATTATGAAACTTTTTCATCGCCAAGATCCTTGTTATTGTGTCCCAGGGCTTTGGTTTGCTTATTCATGAAGGCCCAGTGACATAAAAACGATAATGGATGACCTTGCATTTTCGTCAAAATTTCAACCATGGCCATAGGGACGGGTGAAATAGCTCAAGTGATGTAGTTGGATGTTCCTTCAAATGGCCATAACCTCGTAGCCATGCGTCCTAGCGTGATAATTAAGACAGTTTTGGAAAGGTATTGAAGTGGTCTACAAGATCTGTACATTGATTGAACGATCAAAGTCATTTCCAGTGTAGTAAATGGCCTCTGAATGCATTGTACTCGGGAAAACCTGTCGATTTGAGCATGTATTTAAAGGGTAAAGTGACCCATTATGAAACTTTTTCATCGCCAAGATCCTTGTTATTGTGTCCCAGGGCTTTGATTTGCTTATTCATGAAGGCCCAATGACATAAAAACGATAATGGATGACTTTGCATTTTCGTCAAAATTTCAACCATGGCCATAGGGACGGGTGAAAAAGCTCAAGTGATGTAGTTGGATGTTCCTTCAAATGGCCATAACTTCGTAGCCATGTGTCCTTGCGTGATGATTAAGACAGTTTTGGAAAGGTATTGAAGTGGTCTACAAGATCTGTACATTGATTGAACGATCAAAGTCATTTCCAGTGTAGTAAATGGCCTCTGAATGCATTGTACTCGGGGAAAACCTGTCGATTTGAGCATGTATTTAAAGGGTAAAGTGACCCATTATGAAACTTTTTCATCGCCAAGATCCTTGTTATTGTGTCCCAGGGCTTTGATTTGCTTATTCATGAAGGCCCAGTGACATAAAAACGATAATGGATGACCTTGCATTTTCGTCAAAATTTCAACCATGACCATAGGGACGGGTGAAATAGCTCAAGTGATGTAGTTGGATGTTCCTTCAAATGGCCATAACTTCGTAGCCATGTGTCCTAGCATGATGATTAAGACAGTTTTGGAAAGGTATTGAAGTGTTCTACAAGATCTGTACAAAGGTTAAAAGATCAAATTCATTTTTAGTCTAGTAAATCGCCTCTGAATGCATTGTACTCGGGAAAACCTGTCAATTTGAGCATGTGTTTAAAGGGTATTATGAAACTTTTTCATCGCCAAGATCCTTGTTATTGTGTCCCAGGGCTTTGGTTTGCTTATTCATGAAGGCCCAATGACATAAAAACGATAATGGATGACCTTGCATTTTCGTCAAAATTTCAACCATGGCCATAGGGACGGGTGAAATAGCTCAAGTGATGTAGTTGGATGTTCCTTCAAATGGCCATAACTTCGTAGCCATGTGTCCTAGCATGATGATTAAGACAGTTTTGGAAAGATATTGAAGTGTTCTACAAGATCTGTACAAAGGTTTAAAGATCAAATTCATTTTTAGTCTAGTAAATCGCCTCTGAATGCATTGTACTCGGGAAAACCTGTCAATTTGAGCATGTGTTTAAAGGGTATTATGAAACTTTTTCATCGCCAAGATCCTTGTTATTGTGTCCCAGGGCTTTGGTTTGCTTATTCATGAAGGCCCAATGACATAAAAACGATAATGGATGACCTTGCATTTTCGTCAAAATTCCAACCATGGCCATAGGGACGGGTGAAATAGCTCAAGTGATGTAGTTGGATGTTCCTTCAAATGGCCATAACTTCGTAGCCATGTGTCCTAGCATGATGATTAAGACAGTTTTGGAAAGGTATTGAAGTGGTCTACAAGATCTGTACATCGGTTAAAAGATCAAATTCACTTTTAGTCTAGTAAATGGCCTCTGAATGCATTGTACTCGGGAAAACCTGTCAATTTGAGCATGTGTTTAAAGGGTATTATGAAACTTTTTCATCGCCAAGATCCTTGTTATTGTGTCCCAGGGCTTTGGTTTGCTTATTCATGAAGGCCCAATGACATAAGAACGATAATGGATGACCTTGCATTTTCGTCAAAATTTCAACCATGGCCATAGGGACGGGTGAAATAGCTCAAGTGATGTAGTTGGATGTTCCTTCAAATGGCCATAACTTCGTAGCCATGTGTCCTAGCATGATGATTAAGACAGTTTTGGAAAGGTATTGAAGTGGTTTACAAGATCTGTACATTGATTGAAAGATCAAAGTCACTTTCAGTGTAGTAAATGGCCTCTGAATGCATTGTACTCGGGAAAACCTGTCGATTTGAGCATGTGTTTAAAGGGTATTATGAAACTTTTTCATCGCCAAGATCCTTGTTATTGTGTTCCAGGGCTTTGGTTTGCTTATTCATGAAGGCGCAATGACATTAAAACGATAAAGGATGACCTTGCATTTTCGTCAAAATTTCAACCATGGCCATAGGGACGGGTTAGAAAGCTCAAGTGATGTAGTTGGATGTTCCTTCAAATGGCCATAACTTCGTAGCCATGTGTCCTAGCATGATGATTAAGACAGTTTTGGAAAGGTATTGAAGTGGTCTACAAGATCTGTACAAGGGTTAAAAGATCAAATTCACTTTTAGTCTAGTAAATCGCCTCTGAATGCATTGTACTCGGGAAAACCTGTCAATTTGAGCATGTGTTTAAAGGGTATTATGAAACTTTTTCATCGCCAAGATCCTTGTTATTGTGTTCCAGGGCTTTGGTTTGCTTATTCATGAAGGCGCAATGACATAAAAACGATAAAGGATGACCTTGCATTTTCGTCAAAATTTCAACCATGGCCATAGGGACGGGTGAAATAGCTCAAGTGATGTAGTTGGATGTTCCTTCAAATGGCCATAACTTCGTAGCCATGTGTCCTAGCATGATGATTAAGACAGTTTTGGAAAGGTATTGAAGTGGTCTACAAGATCTGTACAAAGGTTAAAAGATCAAATTCACTTTTAGTCTAGTAAATCGCCTCTGAATGCATTGTACTCGGGAAAACCTGTCAATTTGAGCATGTGTTTAAAGGGTATTATGAAACTTTTTCATCGCCAAGATCCTTGTTATTGTGTTCCAGGGCTTTGGTTTGCTTATTCATGAAGCCCCAATGACATTAAAACGATAATGGATGACCTTGCATTTTCGTCAAAATTTCAACCATGGCCAAAGGGACGGGTGAAATAGCTCAAGTGATGTAGTTGGATGTTCCTTCAAATGGCCATAACTTCGTAGCCATGTGTCCTTGCGTGATGATGAAGACAGTTTTGGAAAGGTATTGAAGTGTTCTACAAGATCTGTACAAAGCTTAAAAGATCAAATTCATTTTTAGTCTAGTAAATCGCCTCTGAATGCATTGTACTCGGGAAAACCTGTCAATTTGAGCATGTGTTTAAAGGGTATTATGAAACTTTTTCATCGCCAAGATCCTTGTTATTGTGTCCCAGGGCTTTGGTTTGCTTATTCATGAAGCCCCAATGACATTAAAACGATAATGGATGACCTTGCATTTTCGTCAAAATTTCAACCATGGCCAAAGGGACGGGTGAAATAGCTCAAGTGATGTAGTTGGATGTTCCTTCAAATGGCCATAACTTCGTAGCCATGTGTCCTAGCATGATGATTAAGACAGTTTTGGAAAGGTATTGAAGTGTTCTACAAGATCTGTACAAAGGTTAAAAGATCAAATTCACTTTTAGTCTAGTAAATCGCCTCTGAATGCATTGTACTCGGGAAAACCTGTCAATTTGCGCATGTATTTAAAGGGTAAAGTGACTCATTATGAAACTTTTTCATCGCCAAGATCCTTGTTATTGTGTCCCAGGGCTTTGATTTGCTTATTCATGAAGCCCCAATGACATTAAAACGATAATGGATGACCTTGCATTTTCGTCAAAATTTCAACCATGGCCAAAGGGACGGGTGAAATAGCTCAAGTGATGTAGTTGGATGTTCCTTCAAATGGCCATAACTTCGTAGCCATGTGTCCTTGCGTGATGATGAAGACAGTTTTGGAAAGGTATTGAAGTGTTCTACAAGATCTGTACAAAGCTTAAAAGATCAAATTCATTTTTAGTCTAGTAAATCGCCTCTGAATGCATTGTACTCGGGAAAACCTGTCAATTTGAGCATGTGTTTAAAGGGTATTATGAAACTTTTTCATCGCCAAGATCCTTGTTATTGTGTCCCAGGGCTTTGGTTTGCTTATTCATGAAGCCCCAATGACATTAAAACGATAATGGATGACCTTGCATTTTCGTCAAAATTTCAACCATGGCCAAAGGGACGGGTGAAATAGCTCAAGTGATGTAGTTGGATGTTCCTTCAAATGGCCATAACTTCGTAGCCATGTGTCCTAGCATGATGATTAAGACAGTTTTGGAAAGGTATTGAAGTGTTCTACAAGATCTGTACATCGATTGAAAGATCAAAGTCACTTTCAGTGTAGTAAATGGCCTCTGAATGCATTGTACTCTGGAAAACCTGTCGATTTGAGCATGTATTTAAAGGGTAAAGTGACCCATTATGAAACGTTTTCATCGCCAAGATCCTTGTTATTGTGTCCCAGGGCTTTGATTTGCTTATTCATGAAGGCCCAATGACATAAAAACGATAATGGATGACCTTGCATTTTCGTCAAAATTTCAACCATGGCCATAGGGACGGGTGAAAAAGCTCAAGTGATGTAGTTGGATGTTCCTTCAAATGGCCATAACTTCGTAGCCATGTGTCCTTGCGTGATGATGAAGACAGTTTTGGAAAGGTATTGAAGTGTTCTACAAGATCTGTACAAAGCTTAAAAGATCAAATTCATTTTTAGTCTAGTAAATCGCCTCTAAATGCATTGTACTCGGGTAACCTGTCAATTTGAGCATGTGTTTAAAGGGTATTATGAAACTTTTTCATCGCCAAGATCCTTGTTATTGTGTCCCAGGGCTTTGGTTTGCTTATTCATGAAGGCCCAGTGACATAAAAACGATAATGGATGACCTTGCATTTTCGTCAAAATTTCAACCATGGCCATAGGGACGGTTGAAATAGCTCAAGTGATGTAGTTGGATGTTCCTTCAAATGGCCATAACTTCGTAGCCATGTGTCCTAGCATGATGATTAAGACAGTTTTGGAAAGGTATTGAAGTGTTCTACAAGATCTGTACATCGATTGAAAGATCAAAGACACTTTCAGTGTAGTAAATGGCCTCTGAATGCATTGTACTCGGGAAAACCTGTCGATTTGAGCATGTATTTAAAGGGTAAAGTGACCCATTATGAAACTTTTTCATCGCCAAGATCCTTGTTATTGTGTCCCAGGGCTTTGATTTGCTTATTCATGAAGGCCCAATGACATAAAAACGATAATGGATGACCTTGCATTTTCGTCAAAATTTCAACCATGGCCATAGGGACGGGTGAAAAAGCTCAAGTGATGTAGTTGGATGTTCCTTCAAATGGCCATAACTTCATAGCCATGTGTCCTTGCGTGATGATTAAGACAGTTTTGGAAAGGTATTGAAGTGTTCTACAAGATCTGTACAAAGCTTAAAAGATCAAATTCATTTTTAGTCTAGTAAATCGCCTCTGAATGCATTGTACTCGGGAAAACCTGTCAATTTGAGCATGTGTTTAAAGGGTATTATGAAACTTTTTCATCGCCAAGATCCTTGTTATTGTGTCCCAGGGCTTTGGTTTGCTTATTCATGAAGGCCCAATGACATAAAAACGATAATGGATGACCTTGCATTTTCGTCAAAATTCCAACCATGGCCATAGGGACGGGTGAAATAGCTCAAGTGATGTAGTTGGATGTTCCTTCAAATGGCCATAACTTCGTAGCAATGTGTCCTAGCATGATGATTAAGACAGTGTTGGAAAGGTATTGAAGTGGTCTACAAGATCTGTACATCGGTTAAAAGATCAAATTCACTTTTAGTCTAGTAAATGGCCTCTGAATGCATTGTACTCGGGAAAACCTGTCAATTTGAGCATGTGTTTAAAGGGTATTATGAAACTTTTTCATCGCCAAGATACTTGTTATTGTGTCCCAGGGCTTTGGTTTGCTTATTCATGAAGGCCCAATGACATAAAAACGATAATGGATGACCTTGCATTTTCGTCAAAATTTCAACCATGGCCATAGGGACGGGTGAAATAGCTCAAGTGATGTAGTTGGATGTTCCTTCAAATGGCCATAACTTCGTAGCCATGTGTCCTTGCGTGATGATTAAGACAGTTTTGGAAAGGTATTGAAGTGGTCTACAAGATCTGTACATCGGTTAAAAGATCAAATTCACTTTTAGTCTAGTAAATGGCCTCTGAATGCATTGTACTCGGGAAAACCTGTCAATTTGAGCATGTGTTTAAAGGGTATTATGAAACTTTTTCATCGCCAAGATCCTTGTTATTGTGTCCCAGGGCTTTGGTTTGCTTATTCATGAAGGCCCAATGACATAAAAACGATAATGGATGACCTTGCATTTTCGTCAAAATTTCAACCATGGCCATAGGGACGGGTGAAATAGCTCAAGTGATGTAGTTGGATGTTCCTTCAAATGGCCATAACTTCGTAGCCATGTGTCCTTGCGTGATGATTAAGACAGTTTTGGAAAGGTATTGAAGTGGTCTACAAGATCTGTACATCGGTTAAAAGATCAAATTCACTTTTAGTCTAGTAAATGGCCTCTGAATGCATTGTACTCGGGAAAACCTGTCAATTTGAGCATGTGTTTAAAGGGTATTATGAAACTTTTTCATCGCCAAGATCCTTGTTATTGTGTCCCAGGGCTTTGATTTGCTTATTCATGAAGCCCCAATGACATTAAAACGATAATGGATGACCTTGCATTTTCGTCAAAATTTCAACCATGGCCAAAGGGACGGGTGAAATAGCTCAAGTGATGTAGTTGGATGTTCCTTCAAATGGCCATAACTTCGTAGCCATGTGTCCTTGCGTGATGATTAAGACAGTTTTGGAAAGGTATTGAAGTGGTCTACAAGATCTGTACATCGGTTAAAAGATCAAATTCACTTTTAGTCTAGTAAATGGCCTCTGAATGCATTGTACTCGGGAAAACCTGTCAATTTGAGCATGTGTTTAAAGGGTATTATGAAACTTTTTCATCGCCAAGATCCTTGTTATTGTGTCCCAGGGCTTTGGTTTGCTTATTCATGAAGGCCCAATGACATAAAAACGATAATGGATGACCTTGCATTTTCGTCAAAATTTCAACCATGGCCATAGGGACGGGTGAAATAGCTCAAGTGATGTAGTTGGATGTTCCTTCAAATGGCCATAACTTCGTAGCCATGTGTCCTTGCGTGATGATTAAGACAGTTTTGGAAAGGTATTGAAGTGGTCTACAAGATCTGTACATCGGTTAAAAGATCAAATTCACTTTTAGTCTAGTAAATGGCCTCTGAATGCATTGTACTCGGGAAAACCTGTCAATTTGAGCATGTGTTTAAAGGGTATTATGAAACTTTTTCATCGCCAAGATCCTTGTTATTGTGTCCCAGGGCTTTGGTTTGCTTATTCATGAAGGCCCAATGACATAAAAACGATAATGGATGACCTTGCATTTTCGTCAAAATTTCAACCATGGCCATAGGGACGGGTGAAATAGCTCAAGTGATGTAGTTGGATGTTCCTTCAAATGGCCATAACTTCGTAGCCATGTGTCCTTGCGTGATGATTAAGACAGTTTTGGAAAGGTATTGAAGTGGTCTACAAGATCTGTACATCGGTTAAAAGATCAAATTCACTTTCAGTCTAGTAAATGGCCTCTGAATGCATTGTACTCGGGAAAACCTGTCAATTTGAGCATGTGTTTAAAGGGTATTATGAAACTTTTTCATCGCCAAGATCCTTGTTATTGTGTCCCAGGGCTTTGGTTTGCTTATTCATGAAGGCCCAATGACATAAAAACGATAATGGATGACCTTGCATTTTCGTCAAAATTTCAACCATGGCCATAGGGACGGGTGAAATAGCTCAAGTGATGTAGTTGGATGTTCCTTCAAATGGCCATAACTTCGTAGCCATGTGTCCTAGCGTGATGATTAAGACAGTTTTGGAAAGGTATTGAAGTGGTCTACAAGATCTGTACATTGATTGAACGATCAAAGTCACTTTCAGTGTAGTAAATGGCCTCTGAATGCATTGTACTCGGGAAAACCTGTCGATTTGAGCATGTGTTTAAAGGGTATTATGAAACTTTTTCATCGCCAAGATCCTTGTTATTGTGTCCCAGGGCTTTGGTTTGCTTATTCATGAAGGCCCAATGACATAAAAACGATAATGGATGACCTTGCATTTTCGTCAAAATTTCAACCATGGCCATAGGGACGGGTGAAATAGCTCAAGTGATGTAGTTGGATGTTCCTTCAAATGGCCATAACTTCGTAGCCATGTGTCCTAGCGTGATGATTAAGACAGTTTTGGAAAGGTATTGAAGTGGTCTACAAGATCTATACATTGATTGAAAGATCAAAGTCACTTTCAGTGTAGTAAATGGCCTCTGAATGCATTGTACTCGGGAAAACCTGTCGATTTGAGCATGTATTTAAAGGGTAAAGTGACTCATTATGAAACTTTTTCATCGCCAAGATCCTTGTTATTGTGTCCCAGGGCTTTGATTTGCTTATTCATGAAGGCCCAATGACATAAAAACGATAATGGATGACTTTGCATTTTCGTCAAAATTTCAACCATGGCCATAGGGACGGGTGAAAAAGCTCAAGTGATGTAGTTGGATGTTCCTTCAAATGGCCATAACTTCGTAGCCATGTGTCCTAGCGTGATGATTGAGACAGTTTTGGGAAGGTATTGAAGTGGTCTACAAGATCTGTGCATAGGTTTAAAGATCAGAATCACTGGTAGCCTAGTAAATGGCCTCTGAATGCATTGTACTCGGGAAAACCTGTCAATTTGAGCATGTGTTTAAAGGGTATTATGAAACTTTTTCATCGCCAAGATCCTTGTTATTGTGTCCCAGGGCTTTGATTTGCTTATTCATGAAGGCCCAATGACATAAAAACGATAATGGATGACTTTGCATTTTCGTCAAAATTTCAACCATGGCCATAGGGACGGGTGAAAAAGCTCAAGTGATGTAGTTGGATGTTCCTTCAAATGGCCATAACTTCGTAGCCATGTGTCCTTGCGTGATGATTAAGACAGTTTTGGAAAGGTATTGAAGTGTTCTACAAGATCTGTACAAAGGTTAAAAGATCAAATTCATTTTTAGTCTAGTAAATCGCCTCTGAATGCATTGTACTCGGGAAAACCTGTCAATTTGAGCATGTGTTTAAAGGGTATTATGAAACTTTTTCATCGCCAAGATCCTTGTTATTGTGTCCCAGGGCTTTGGTTTGCTTATTCATGAAGGCCCAGTGACATAAAAACGATAATGGATGACCTTGCATTTTCGTCAAAATTTCAACCATGGCCATAGGGACGGGTGAAATAGCTCAAGTGATGAAGTTGGATGTTCCTTCAAATGGCCATAACCTCGTAGCCATGTGTCCTAGCGTGATGATTAAGACAGTTTTGGAAAGGTATTGAAGTGTTCTACAAGATCTGTACAAAGCTTAAAAGATCAAATTCATTTTTAGTCTAGTAAATCGCCTCTGAATGCATTGTACTCGGGAAAACCTGTCAATTTGAGCATGTGTTTAAAGGGTATTTAGAAACTTTTTCATCGCCAAGATCCTTGTTATTGTGTCCCAGGGCTTTGGTTTGCTTATTCATGAAGGCGCAATGACATAAAAACGATAATGGATGACCTTGCATTTTCGTCAAAATTTCAACCATGGCCATAGGGACGGGTGAAATAGCTCAAGTGATGTAGTTGGATGTTCCTTCAAATGGCCATAACTTCGTAGCCATGTGTCCTAGCATGATGATTAAGACAGTTTTGGAAAGGTATTGAAGTGTTCTACAAGATCTGTACAAAGCTTAAAAGATCAAATTCATTTTTAGTCTAGTAAATCGCCTCTGAATGCATTGTACTCGGGAAAACCTGTCAATTTGAGCATGTGTTTAAAGGGTATTATGAAACTTTTTCATCGCCAAGATCCTTGTTATTGTGTCCCAGGGCTTTGGTTTGCTTATTCATGAAGGCGCAATGACATAAAAACGATAATGGATGACCTTGCATTTTCGTCAAAATTTCAACCATGGCCATAGGGACGGGTGAAATAGCTCAAGTGATGTAGTTGGATGTTCCTTCAAATGGCCATAACTTCGTAGCCATGTGTCCTTGCGTGATGATTAAGACAGTTTTGGAAAGGTATTGAAGTGTTCTACAAGATCTGTACAAAGGTTAAAAGATCAAATTCATTTTTAGTCTAGTAAATCGCCTCTGAATGCATTGTACTCGGGAAAACCTGTCAATTTGAGCATGTGTTTAAAGGGTATTATGAAACTTTTTCATCGCCAAGATCCTTGTTATTGTGTCCCAGGGCTTTGGTTTGCTTATTCATGAAGGCGCAATGACATAAAAACGATAATGGATGACCTTGCATTTTCGTCAAAATTTCAACCATGGCCATAGGGACGGGTGAAATAGCTCAAGTGATGTAGTTGGATGTTCCTTCAAATGGCCATAACCTCGTAGCCATGCGTCCTAGCGTGATGATTAAGACAGTTTTGGAAAGGTATTGAAGTGGTCTACAAGATCTGTACATTGATTGAACGATCAAAGTCACTTTCAGTGTAGTAAATGGCCTCTGAATGCATTGTACTCGGGAAAACCTGTCGATTTGAGCATGTATTTAAAGGGTAAAGTGACCCATTATGAAACTTTTTCATCGCCAAGATCCTTGTTATTGTGTCCCAGGGCTTTGATTTGCTTATTCATGAAGGCCCAATGACATAAAAACGATAATGGATGACCTTGCATTTTCGTCAAAATTTCAACCATGGCCATAGGGACGGGTGAAATAGCTCAAGTGATGTAGTTGGATGTTCCTTCAAATGGCCATAACTTCGTAGCCATGTGTCCTAGCATGATGATTAAGACAGTTTTGGAAAGGTATTGAAGTGTTCTACAAGATCTGTACAAAGGTTAAAAGATCAAATTCATTTTTAGTCTAGTAGATCGCCTCTGAATGCATTGTACTCGGGAAAACCTGTCGATTTGAGCATGTGTTTAAAGGGTATTATGAAACTTTTTCATCGCCAAGATCCTTGTTATTGTGTCCCAGGGCTTTGGTTTGCTTATTCATGAAGGCCCAATGACATAAAAACGATAATGGATGACCTTGCATTTTCGTCAAAATTTCAACCATGGCCATAGGGACGGGTGAAATTGCTCAAGTGATGTAGTTGGATGTTCCTTCAAATGGCCATAACTTCGTAGCCATGTGTCCTAGCGTGATGATTAAGACAGTTTTGGAAAGGTATTGAAGTGGTCTACAAGATCTGTACATTGATTGAACGATCAAAGTCACTTTCAGTGTAGTAAATGGCCTCTGAATGCATTGTACTCGGGAAAACCTGTCGATTTGAGCATGTATTTAAAGGGTAAAGTGACCCATTATGAAACTTTTTCATCGCCAAGATCCTTGTTATTGTGTCCCAGGGCTTTGATTTGCTTATTCATGAAGGCCCAATGACATAAAAACGATAATGGATGACCTTGCATTTTCGTCAAAATTTCAACCATGGCCATAGGGACGGGTGAAATAGCTCAAGTGATGTAGTTGGATGTTCCTTCAAATGGCCATAACTTCGTAGCCATGTGTCCTAGCATGATGATTAAGACAGTTTTGGAAAGGTATTGAAGTGTTCTACAAGATCTGTACAAAGGTTAAAAGATCAAATTCATTTTTAGTCTAGTAAATCGCCTCTGAATGCATTGTACTCGGGAAAACCTGTCAATTTGAGCATGTGTTTAAAGGGTATTATGAAACTTTTTCATCGCCAAGATCCTTGTTATTGTGTCCCAGGGCTTTGGTTTGCTTATTCATGAAGGCCCAATGACATAAAAACGATAATGGATGACCTTGCATTTTCGTCAAAATTTCAACCATGGCCATAGGGACGGGTGAAATTGCTCAAGTGATGTAGTTGGATGTTCCTTCAAATGGCCATAACTTCGTAGCCATGTGTCCTAGCGTGATGATTAAGACAGTTTTGGAAAGGTATTGAAGTGGTCTACAAGATCTGTACATCGGTTAAAAGATCAAATTCACTTTTAGTCTAGTAAATGGCCTCTGAATGCATTGTACTCGGGAAAACCTGTCAATTTGAGCATGTGTTTAAAGGGTATTATGAAACTTTTTCATCGCCAAGATCCTTGTTATTGTGTCCCAGGGCTTTGGTTTGCTTATTCATGAAGGCGCAATGACATAAAAACGATAATGGATGACCTTGCATTTTCGTCAAAATTTCAACCATGGCCATAGGGACGGGTTAGAAAGCTCAAGTGATGTAGTTGGATGTTCCTTCAAATGGCCATAACTTCGTAGCGATGTGTCCTAGCATGATGATTAAGACCGTTTTGGAAAGGTATTGAAGTGTTCTACAAGATCTGTACAAAGGTTAAAAGATCAAATTCATTTTTAGTCTAGTAAATCGCCTCTGAATGCATTGTACTCGGGAAAACCTGTCAATTTGAGCATGTGTTTAAAGGGTATTATGAAACTTTTTCATCGCCAAGATCCTTGTTATTGTGTCCCAGGGCTTTGGTTTGCTTATTCATGAAGGCCCAATGACATAAAAACGATAATGGATGACCTTGCATTTTCGTCAAAATTTCAACCATGGCCATAGGGACGGGTGAAAAAGCTCAAGTGATGTAGTTGGATGTTCCTTCAAATGGCCATAACTTCGTAGCCATGTGTCCTTGCGTGATGATTAAGACAGTTTTGGAAAGGTATTGAAGTGTTCTACAAGATCTGTACAAAGGTTAAAAGATCAAATTCATTTTTAGTCTAGTAAATCGCCTCTGAATGCATTGTACTCGGGAAAACCTGTCAATTTGAGCATGTGTTTAAAGGGTATTATGAAACTTTTTCATCGCCAAGATCCTTGTTATTGTGTCCCAGGGCTTTGGTTTGCTTATTCATGAAGGCCCAATGACATAAAAACGATAATGGATGACCTTGCATTTTCGTCAAAATTTCAACCATGGCCATAGGGACGGGTGAAATAGCTCAAGTGATGTAGTTGGATGTTCCTTCAAATGGCCATAACCTCGTAGCCATGTGTCCTAGCGTGATGGTTAAGACAGTTTTGGAAAGGTATTGAAGTGTTATACAAGATCTGTACAAAGGTTAAAAGATCAAATTCATTTTTAGTCTAGTAAATCGCCTCTGAATGCATTGTACTCGGGAAAACCTGTCAATTTGAGCATGTGTTTAAAGGGTATTATGAAACTTTTTCATCGCCAAGATCCTTGTTATTGTGTCCCAGGGCTTTGGTTTGCTTATTCATGAAGGCCCAGTGACATAAAAACGATAATGGATGACCTTGCATTTTCGTCAAAATTTCAACCATGGCCATAGGGACGGGTGAAAAAGCTCAAGTGATGTAGTTGGATGTTCCTTCAAATGGCCATAACTTCGTAGCCATGTGTCCTTGCGTGATGATTAAGACAGTTTTGGAAAGGTATTGAAGTGTTCTACAAGATCTGTACAAAGGTTAAAAGAACAAATTCATTTTTAGTCTAGTAAATCGCCTCTGAATGCATTATACTCGGGAAAACCTGTCAATTTGAGCATGTGTTTAAAGGGTATTATGAAACTTTTTCATCGCCAAGATCCTTGTTATTGTGTCCCAGGGCTTTGGTTTGCTTATTCATGAAGGCCCAATGACATAAAAACGATAATGGATGACCTTGCATTTTCGTCAAAATTTCAACCATGGCCATAGGGACGGGTTAGAAAGCTCAAGTGATGTAGTTGGATGTTCCTTCAAATGGCCATAACTTCGTAGCCATGTGTCCTAGCATGATGATTAAGACAGTTTTGGAAAGGTATTGAAGTGTTCTACAAGATCTGTACAAAGGTTAAAAGATCAAATTCATTTTTAGTCTAGTAAATCGCCTCTGAATGCATTGTACTCGGGAAAACCTGTCAATTTGAGCATGTGTTTAAAGGGTATTATGAAACTTTTTCATCGCCAAGATCCTTGTTATTGTGTCCCAGGGCTTTGGTTTGCTTATTCATGAAGGCCCAATGACATAAAAACGATAATGGATGACCTTGCATTTTCGTCAAAATTTCAACCATGGCCATAGGGACGGGTGAAATAGCTCAAGTGATGTAGTTGGATGTTCCTTCAAATGGCCATAACTTCGTAGCCATGTGTCCTAGCATGATGATTAAGACAGTTTTGGAAAGGTATTGAAGTGTTCTACAAGATCTGTACAAAGGTTAAAAGATCAAATTCACTTTTAGTCTAGTAAATCGCATCTGAATGCATTGTACTCGGGAAAACCTGTCAATTTGAGCATGTGTTTAAAGGGTATTATGAAACTTTTTCATCGCCAAGATCCTTGTTATTGTGTCCCAGGGCTTTGGTTTGCTTATTCATGAAGGCCCAATGACATAAAAACGATAATGGGTGACCTTGCATTTTCGTTAAAATTTCAACCATGGCCATAGGGACGGGTGAAAAAGCTCAAGTGATGTAGTTGGATGTTCCTTCAAATGGCCATAACTTCGTAGCCATGTGTCCTTGCGTGATGATTAAGACAGTTTTAGAAAGGTATTGAAGTGGTTTACAAGATCTGTACATAGGTTTAATGATCAAATTCACTTTTAGTCTAGTAAATCGCCTCTGAATGCATTGTACTCGGGAAAACCTGTCAATTTGAGCATGTGTTTAAAGGGTATTATGAAACTTTTTCATCGCCAAGATCCTTGTTATTGTGTCCCAGGGCTTTGGTTTGCTTATTCATGAAGGCTCAATGACATAAAAACGATAATGGATGACCTTGCATTTTCGTCAAAATTTCAACC
This sequence comes from Anopheles coluzzii, assembly GCF_943734685.1. Classification (NCBI taxonomy): domain Eukaryota; kingdom Metazoa; phylum Arthropoda; class Insecta; order Diptera; family Culicidae; genus Anopheles; species Anopheles coluzzii. Next base: position 299,289 of record NW_026054447.1, on the reverse strand, counting down.
ATGGCCATAGGGACGGGTGAAATAGCTCAAGTGATGTAGTTGGATGTTCCTTCAAATGGCCATAACTTCGTAGCCATGTGTCCTAGCATGATGATTAAGACAGTTTTGGAAAGGTATTGAAGTGGTCTACAAGATCTGTACAAAGGTTAAAAGATCAAATTCATTTTTAGTCTAGTAAATCGCCTCTGAATGCATTGTACTCGGGAAAACCTGTCAATTTGAGCATGTGTTTAAAGGGTATTATGAAACTTTTTCATCGCCAAGATCCTTGTTATTGTGTCCCAGGGCTTTGGTTTGCTTATTCATGAAGGCCCAATGACATAAAAACGATAATGGATGACCTTGCATTTTCGTCAAAATTTCAACCATGGCCATAGGGACGGGTGAAATAGCTCAAGTGATGTAGTTGGATGTTCCTTCAAATGGCCATAACTTCGTAGCCATGTGTCCTAGCATGATGATTAAGACAGTTTTGGAAAGGTATTGAAGTGTTCTACAAGATCTGTACAAAGGTTAAAAGATCAAATTCACTTTTAGTCTAGTAAATCGCATCTGAATGCATTGTACTCGGGAAAACCTGTCAATTTGAGCATGTGTTTAAAGGGTATTATGAAACTTTTTCATCGCCAAGATCCTTGTTATTGTGTCCCAGGGCTTTGGTTTGCTTATTCATGAAGGCCCAGTGACATAAAAACGATAATGGATGACCTTGCATTTTCGTCAAAATTTCAACCATGGCCATAGCGACGGGTGAAATAGCTCAAGTGATGTAGTTGGATGTTCCTTCAAATGGCCATAACCTCGTAGCCATGTGTCCTAGCGTGATGATTAAGACAGTTTTGGAAAGGTATTGAAGTGGTCTACAAGATCTGTACATTGATTGAACGATCAAAGTCACTTTCAGTGTAGTAAATGGCCTCTGAATGCATTGTACTCGGGAAAACCTGTCGATTTGAGCATGTATTTAAAGGGTAAAGTGACCCATTATGAAACTTTTTCATCGCCAAGATCCTTGTTATTGTGTCCCAGGGCTTTGATTTGCTTATTCATGAAGGCCCAATGACATAAAAACGATAATGGATGACCTTGCATTTTCGTCAAAATTTCAACCATGGCCATAGGGACGGGTGAAAAAGCTCAAGTGATGTAGTTGGATGTTCCTTCAAATGGCCATAACTTCGTAGCCATGTGTCCTTGCGTGATGATTAAGACAGTTTTAGAAAGGTATTGAAGTGGTTTACAAGATCTGTACATAGGTTTAATGATCAAATTCACTTTTAGTCTAGTAAATCGCCTCTGAATGCATTGTACTCGGGAAAACCTGTCAATTTGAGCATGTGTTTAAAGGGTATTATGAAACTTTTTCATCGCCAAGATCCTTGTTATTGTGTCCCAGGGCTTTGGTTTGCTTATTCATGAAGGCTCAATGACATAAAAACGATAATGGATGACCTTGCATTTTCGTCAAAATTTCAACCATGGCCATAGGGACGGGTGAAAAAGCTCAAGTGATGTAGTTGGATGTTCCTTCAAATGGCCATAACTTCATAGCCATGTGTCCTTGCGTGATGATTAAGACAGTTTTGGAAAGGTATTGAAGTGTTCTACAAGATCTGTACAAAGGTTAAAAGATCAAATTCATTTTTAGTCTAGTAAATCGCCTCTGAATGCATTGTACTCGGGAAAACCTGTCAATTTGAGCATGTGTTTAAAGGGTATTATGAAACTTTTTCATCGCCAAGATCCTTGTTATTGTGTCCCAGGGCTTTGGTTTGCTTATTCATGAAGGCCCAATGACATAAAAACGATAATGGATGACCTTGCATTTTCGTCAAAATTTCAACCATGGCCATAGGGACGGGTGAAATAGCTCAAGTGATGTAGTTGGATGTTCCTTCAAATGGCCATAACTTCGTAGCCATGTGTCCTAGCATGATGATTAAGACAGTTTTGGAAAGGTATTGAAGTGTTCTACAAGATCTGTACAAAGGTTAAAAGATCAAATTCATTTTTAGTCTAGTAAATCGCCTCTGAATGCATTGTACTCGGGAAAACCTGTCAATTTGAGCATGTGTTTAAAGGGTATTATGAAACTTTTTCATCGCCAAGATCCTTGTTATTGTGTCCCAGGGCTTTGGTTTGCTTATTCATGAAGGCCCAATGACATAAAAACGATAATGGATGACCTTGCATTTTCGTCAAAATTTCAACCATGGCCATAGGGACGGGTGAAAAAGCTCAAGTGATGTAGTTGGATGTTCCTTCAAATGGCCATAACTTCGTAGCCATGTGTCCTAGCGTGATGATTAAGACAGTTTTGGAAAGGTATTGAAGTGTTCTACAAGATCTGTACAAAGGTTAAAAGATCAAATTAATTTTTAGTCTAGTAAATCGCCTCTGAATGCATTGTACTCGGGATAACCTGTCAATTTGAGCATGTGTTTAAAGGGTATTATGAAACTTTTTCATCGCCAAGATCCTTGTTATTGTGTCCCAGGGCTTTGGTTTGCTTATTCATGAAGGCCCAATGACATAAAAACGATAATGGATGACCTTGCATTTTCGTCAAAATTTCAACCATGGCCATAGGGACGGGTTAGAAAGCTCAAGTGATGTAGTTGGATGTTCCTTCAAATGGCCATAACTTCGTAGCCATGTGTCCTAGCATGATGATTAAGACAGTTTTGGAAAGGTATTGAAGTGTTCTACAAGATCTGTACAAAGGTTAAAAGATCAAATTCATTTTTAGTCTAGTAAATCGCCTCTGAATGCATTGTACTCGGGAAAACCTGTCAATTTGTGTTTAAAGGGTATTATGAAACTTTTTCATCGCCAAGATCCTTGTTATTGTGTCCCAGGGCTTTGGTTTGCTTATTCATGAAGGCCCAATGACATAAAAACGATAATGGATGACCTTGCATTTTCGTCAAAATTTCAACCATGGCCATAGGGACGGGTGAAAAAGCTCAAGTGATGTAGTTGGATGTTCCTTCAAATGGCCATAACTTCGTAGCCATGTGTCCTTGCGTGATGATTAAGACAGTTTTGGAAAGGTATTGAAGTGTTCTACAAGATCTGAACAAAGGTTAAAAGATCAAATTCATTTTTAGTCTAGTAAATCGCCTCTGAATGCATTGTACTCGGGAAAACCTGTCAATTTGAGCATGTGTTTAAAGGGTATTATGAAACTTTTTCATCGCCAAGATCCTTGTTATTGTGTCCCAGGGCTTTGGTTTGCTTATTCATGAAGGCCCAGTGACATAAAAACGATAATGGATGACCTTGCATTTTCGTCAAAATTTCAACCATGGCCATAGGGACGGGTGAAATAGCTCAAGTGATGTAGTTGGATGTTCCTTCAAATGGCCATAACTTCGTAGCCATGTGTCCTTGCGTGATGATTAAGACAGTTTTGGAAAGGTATTGAAGTGTTCTACAAGATCTGTACAAAGGTTAAAAGATCAAATTCATTTTTAGTCTAGTAAATCGCATCTGAATGCATTGTACTCGGGAAAACCTGTCAATTTGAGCATGTGTTTAAAGGGTATTATGAAACTTTTTCATCGCCAAGATCCTTGTTATTGTGTCCCAGGGCTTTGGTTTGCTTATTCATGAAGGCCCAATGACATAAAAACGATAATGGATGACCTTGCATTTTCGTCAAAATTTCAACCATGGCCATAGGGACGGGTGAAATAGCTCAAGTGATGTAGTTGGATGTTCCTTCAAATGGCCATAACTTCGTAGCCATGTGTCCTAGCATGATGATTAAGACAGTTTTGGAAAGGTATTGAAGTGTTCTACAAGATCTGTACAAAGGTTAAAAGATCAAATTCATTTTTAGTCTAGTAAATCGCCTCTGAATGCATTGTACTCGGGAAAACCTGTCAATTTGAGCATGTGTTTAAAGGGTATTATGAAACTTTTTCATCGCCAAGATCCTTGTTATTGTGTCCCAGGGCTTTGGTTTGCTTATTCATGAAGGTGCAATGACATAAAAACGATAATGGATGACCTTGCATTTTCGTCAAAATTTCAACCATGGCCATAGGGACGGGTGAAATAGCTCAAGTGATGTAGTTGGATGTTCCTTCAAATGGCCATAACTTCGTAGCCATGTGTCCTAGCATGATGATTAGGACAGTTTTGGAAAGGTATTGAAGTGTTCTACAAGATCTGTACAAAGGTTTAAAGATCAAATTCATTTTTAGTCTAGTAAATCGCCTCTGAATGCATTGTACTCGGGAAAACCTGTCAATTTGAGCATGTGTTTAAAGGGTATTATGAAACTTTTTCATCGCCAAGATCCTTGTTATTGTGTCCCAGGGCTTTGGTTTGCTTATTCATGAAGGCCCAATGACATAAAAACGATAATGGATGACCTTGCATTTTCGTCAAAATTTCAACCATGGCCATAGGGACGGGTTAGAAAGCTCAAGTGATGTAGTTGGATGTTCCTTCAAATGGCCATAACTTCGTAGCCATGTGTCCCTGCGTGATGATTAAGACAGTTTTGGAAAGGTATTGAAGTGTTTTACAAGATCTGTACATAGGTTTAAAGATCAAATTCATTTTTAGTCTAGTAGATCGCCTCTGAATGCATTGTACTCGGGATAACCTGTCAATTTGAGCATGTGTTTAAAGGGTATTATGAAACTTTTTCATCGCCAAGATCCTTGTTATTGTGTCCCAGGGCTTTGGTTTGCTTATTCATGAAGGCCCAATGACATAAAAACGATAATGGATGACCTTGCATTTTCGTCAAAATTTCAACCATGGCCATAGGGACGGGTTAGAAAGCTCAAGTGATGTAGTTGGATGTTCCTTCAAATGGCCATAACTTCGTAGCCATGTGTCCCTGCGTGATGATTAAGACAGTTTTGGAAAGGTATTGAAGTGTTCTACAAGATCTGTACAAATGTTAAAAGATCAAATTCATTTTTAGTCTAGTAAATCGCCTCTGAATGCATTGTACTCGGGATAACCTGTCAATTTGAGCATGTGTTTAAAGGGTATTATGAAACTTTTTCATCGCCAAGATCCTTGTTATTGTGTCCCAGGGCTTTGGTTTGCTTATTCATGAAGGCCCAATGACATAAAAACGATAATGGATGACCTTGCATTTTCGTCAAAATTTCAACCATGGCCATAGGGACGGGTTAGAAAGCTCAAGTGATGTAGTTGGATGTTCCTTCAAATGGCCATAACTTCGTAGCCATGTGTCCTAGCATGATGATTAAGACAGTTTTGGAAAGGTATTGAAGTGTTCTACAAGATCTGTACAAATGTTAAAAGATCAAATTCATTTTTAGTCTAGTAAATCGCCTCTGAATGCATTGTACTCGGGATAACCTGTCAATTTGAGCATGTGTTTAAAGGGTATTATGAAACTTTTTCATCGCCAAGATCCTTGTTATTGTGTCCCAGGGCTTTGGTTTGCTTATTCATGAAGGCCCAATGACATAAAAACGATAATGGATGACCTTGCATTTTCGTCAAAATTTCAACCATGGCCATAGGGACGGGTGAAAAAGCTCAAGTGATGTAGTTGGATGTTCCTTCAAATGGCCATAACTTCGTAGCCATGTGTCCTTGCGTGATGATTAAGACAGTTTTGGAAAGGTATTGAAGTGTTCTACAAGATCTGTACAAAGGTTAAAAGATCAAATTCATTTTTAGTCTAGTAAATCGCCTCTGAATGCATTGTACTCGGGAAAACCTGTCGATTTGAGCATGTATTTAAAGGGTAAAGTGACCCATTATGAAACTTTTTCATCGCCAAGATCCTTGTTATTGTGTCCCAGGGCTTTGATTTGCTTATTCATGAAGGCCCAATGACATAAAAACGATAATGGATGACCTTGCATTTTCGTCAAAATTTCAACCATGGCCATAGGGACGGGTTAGAAAGCTCAAGTGATGTAGTTGGATGTTCCTTCAAATGGCCATAACTTCGTAGCCATGTGTCCTAGCATGATGATTAAGACAGTTTTGGAAAGGTATTGAAGTGTTCTACAAGATCTGTACAAATGTTAAAAGATCAAATTCATTTTTAGTCTAGTAAATCGCCTCTGAATGCATTGTACTCGGGATAACCTGTCAATTTGAGCATGTGTTTAAAGGGTATTATGAAACTTTTTCATCGCCAAGATCCTTGTTATTGTGTCCCAGGGCTTTGGTTTGCTTATTCATGAAGGCCCAATGACATAAAAACGATAATGGATGACCTTGCATTTTCGTCAAAATTTCAACCATGGCCATAGGGACGGGTGAAATAGCTCAAGTGATGTAGTTGGATGTTCCTTCAAATGGCCATAACTTCGTAGCCATGTGTCCTAGCGTGATGATTAAGACAGTTTTGGAAAGGTATTGAAGTGGTCTACAAGATCTGTACATTGATTGAACGATCAAAGTCACTTTCAGTGTAGTAAATGGCCTCTGAATGCATTGTACTCGGGAAAACCTGTCGATTTGAGCATGTATTTAAAGGGTAAAGTGACCCATTATGAAACTTTTTCATCGCCAAGATCCTTGTTATTGTGTCCCAGGGCTTTGATTTGCTTATTCATGAAGGCCCAATGACATAAAAACGATAATGGATGACCTTGCATTTTCGTCAAAATTTCAACCATGGCCATAGGGACGGGTTAGAAAGCTCAAGTGATGTAGTTGGATGTTCCTTCAAATGGCCATAACCTCGTAGCCATGTGTCCTTGCGTGATGATTAAGACAGTTTTGGAAAGGTATTGAAGTGTTCTAGAAGATCTGTACAAAGGTTAAAAGATCAAATTCATTTTTAGTCTAGTAAATCGCCTCTGAATGCATTGTACTCGGGAAAACCTGTCAATTTGAGCATGTGTTTAAAGGGTATTATGAAACTTTTTCATCGCCAAGATCCTTGTTATTGTGTCCCAGGGCTTTGGTTTGCTTATTCATGAAGGCCCAATGACATAAAAACGATAATGGATGACCTTGCATTTTCGTCAAAATTTCAACCATGGCCATAGGGACGGGTGAAAAAGCTCAAGTGATGTAGTTGGATGTTCCTTCAAATGGCCATAACTTCATAGCCATGTGTCCTTGCGTGATGATTAAGACAGTTTTGGAAAGGTATTGAAGTGTTCTAGAAGATCTGTACAAAGGTTATAAGATCAAATTCATTTTTAGTCTAGTAAATCGCCTCTGAATGCATTGTACTCGGGAAAACCTGTCAATTTGAGCATGTGTTTAAAGGGTATTATGAAACTTTTTCATCGCCAAGATCCTTGTTATTGTGTCCCAGGGCTTTGGTTTGCTTATTCATGAAGGCGCAATGACATAAAAACGATAATGGATGACCTTGCATTTTCGTCAAAATTTCAACCATGGCCATAGGGACGGGTGAAATAGCTCAAGTGATGTAGTTGGATGTTCTTTCAAATGGCCATAACTTCGTGCCCATGTGTCCTAGCGTGATGATTAAGACAGTTTTGGAAAGGTATTGAAGTGGTGTACAAGATCTGTACATAGGTTTAAAGATCAAATTCACTTTTAGTCTAGTAAATGGCCTCTGAATGCATTGTACTCGGGAAAACCTGTCAATTTGAGCATGTGTTTAAAGGGTATTATGAAACTTTTTCATCGCCAAGATCCTTGTTATTGTGTCCCAGGGCTTTGGTTTGCTTATTCATGAAGGCGCAATGACATAAAAACGATAATGGATGACCTTGCATTTTCGTCAAAATTTCAACCATGGCCATAGGGACGGGTTAGAAAGCTCAAGTGATGTAGTTGGATGTTCCTTCAAATGGCCATAACTTCGTAGCCATGTGTCCTAGCATGATGATTAAGACATTTTTGGAAAGGTATTGAAGTGTTCTACAAGATCTGTACAAAGGATAAAAGAACAAATTCATTTTTAGTCTAGTAAATCGCCTCTGAATGCATTGTACTCGGGAAAACCTGTCAATTTGAGCATGTGTTTAAAGGGTATTATGAAACTTTTTCATCGCCAAGATCCTTGTTATTGTGTCCCAGGGCTTTGGTTTGCTTATTCATGAAGGCCCAATGACATAAAAACGATAATGGATGACCTTGCATTTTCGTCAAAATTTCAACCATGGCCATAGGGACGGGTGAAAAAGCTCAAGTGATGTAGTTGGATGTTCCTTCAAATGGCCATAACTTCATAGCCATGTGTCCTTGCGTGATGATTAAGACAGTTTTGGAAAGGTATTGAAGTGTTCTAGAAGATCTGTACAAAGCTTAAAAGATCAAATTCATTTTTAGTCTAGTAAATCGCCTCTGAATGCATTGTACTCGGGAAAACCTGTCAATTTGCGCATGTGTTTAAAGGGTATTATGAAACTTTTTCATCGCCAAGATCCTTGTTATTGTGTCCCAGGGCTTTGGTTTGCTTATTCATGAAGGCCCAATGACATAAAAACGATAATGGATGACCTTGCATTTTCGTCAAAATTTCAACCATGGCCATAGGGACGGGTGAAAAAGCTCAAGTGATGTAGTTGGATGTTCCTTCAAATGGCCATAACTTCATAGCCATGTGTCCTTGCGTGATGATTAAGACAGTTTTGGAAAGGTATTGAAGTGTTCTAGAATATCTGTACAAAGGTTAAAAGATCAAATTCATTTTTAGTCTAGTAAATCGCCTCTGAATGCATTGTACTCGGGAAAACCTGTCAATTTGAGCATGTGTTTAAAGGGTATTATGAATCTTTTTCATCGCCAAGATCCTTGTTATTGTGTCCCAGGGCTTTGGTTTGCTTATTCATGAAGGCCCAATGACATAAAAACGATAATGGATGACCTTGCATTTTCGTCAAAATTTCAACCATGGCCATAGGGACGGGTGAAAAAGCTCAAGTGATGTAGTTGGATGTTCCTTCAAATGGCCATAACTTCGTAGCCATGTGTCCTTGCGTGATGATTAAGACAGTTTTGGAAAGGTATTGAAGTGTTCTACAAGATCTGTACAAAGGTTAAAAGATCAAATTCATTTTTAGTCTAGTAAATCGCATCTGAATGCATTGTACTCGGGAAAACCTGTCAATTTGAGCATGTGTTTAAAGGGTATTATGAAACTTTTTCATCGCCAAGATCCTTGTTATTGTGTCCCAGGGCTTTGGTTTGCTTATTTATGAAGGCCCAATGACATAAAAACGATAATGGATGACCTTGCATTTTCGTCAAAATTTCAACCATGGCCATAGCGACGGGTGAAATAGCTCAAGTGATGTAGTTGGATGTTCCTTCAAATGGCCATAACTTCGTAGCCATGTGTCCTTGCGTGATGATTAAGACAGTTTTGGAAAGGTATTGAAGTGTTCTACAAGATCTGTACAAAGGTTAAAAGATCAAATTCACTTTTAGTCTAGTAAATCGCCTCTGAATGCATTGTACTCGGGAAAACCTGTCAATTTGAGCATGTGTTTAAAGGGTATTATGAAACTTTTTCATCGCCAAGATCCTTGTTATTGTGTCCCAGGGCTTTGGTTTGCTTATTCATGAAGGCCCAATGACATAAAAACGATAATGGATGACCTTGCATTTTCGTCAAAATTTCAACCATGGCCATAGCGACGGGTGAAATAGCTCAAGTGATGTAGTTGGATGTTCCTTCAAATGGCCATAACCTCGTAGCCATGTGTCCTAGCATGATGATAAGGACAGTTTTGGAAAGGTATTGAAGTGTTCTACAAGATCTGTACAAAGCTTAAAAGATCAAATTCATTTTTAGTCTAGTAAATCGCCTCTGAATGCATTGTACTCGGGAAAACCTGTCAATTTGAGCATGTGTTTAAAGGGTATTATGAAACTTTTTCATCGCCAAGATCCTTGTTATTGTGTCCCAGGGCTTTGGTTTGCTTATTCATGAAGGCGCAATGACATAAAAACGATAATGGATGACCTTGCATTTTCGTCAAAATTTCAACCATGGCCATAGGGACGGGTGAAATAGCTCAAGTGATGTAGTTGGATGTTCCTTCAAATGGCCATAACTTCGTAGCCATGTGTCCTTGCGTGATGATTAAGACAGTTTTGGAAAGGTATTGAAGTGTTCTACAAGATCTGTACAAAGGTTAAAAGATCAAATTCACTTTTAGTCTAGTAAATCGCCTCTGAATGCATTGTACTCGGGAAAACCTGTCAATTTGAGCATGTGTTTAAAGGGTATTATGAAACTTTTTCATCGCCAAGATCCTTGTTATTGTGTCCCAGGGCTTTGGTTTGCTTATTCATGAAGGCCCAATGACATAAAAACGATAATGGATGACCTTGCATTTTCGTCAAAATTTCAACCATGGCCATAGCGACGGGTGAAATAGCTCAAGTGATGTAGTTGGATGTTCCTTCAAATGGCCATAACCTCGTAGCCATGTGTCCTAGCGTGATGATTAAGACAGTTTTGGAAAGGTATTGAAGTGGTCTACAAGATCTGTACATTGATTGAACGATCAAAGTCACTTTCAGTGTAGTAAATGGCCTCTGAATGCATTGTACTCGGGAAAACCTGTCGATTTGAGCATGTATTTAAAGGGTAAAGTGACCCATTATGAAACTTTTTCATCGCCAAGATCCTTGTTATTGTGTCCCAGGGCTTTGATTTGCTTATTCATGAAGGCCCAATGACATAAAAACGATAATGGATGACCTTGCATTTTCGTCAAAATTTCAACCATGGCCATAGGGACGGGTGAAATAGCTCAAGTGATGTAGTTGGATGTTCCTTCAAATGGCCATAACTTCGTAGCCATGTGTCCTTGCGTGATGATTAAGACAGTTTTGGAAAGGTATTGAAGTGGTCTACAAGATCTGTACAAAGGTTAAAAGATCAAATTCATTTTTAGTCTAGTATATCGCCCCTGAATGCATTGTACTCGGGAAAACCTGTCAATTTGAGCATGTGTTTAAAGGGTATTATGAAACTTTTTCATCGCCAAGATCCTTGTTATTGTGTCCCAGGGCTTTGGTTTGCTTATTCATGAAGGCCCAATGACATAAAAACGATAATGGATGACCTTGCATTTTCGTCAAAATTTCAACCATGGCCATAGGGACGGGTGAAATAGCTCAAGTGATGTAGTTGGATGTTCCTTCAAATGGCCATAACTTCGTAGCCATGTGTCCTAGCATGATGATTAAGACAGTTTTGGAAAGGTATTGAAGTGGTCTACAAGATCTGTACAAAGGTTAAAAGATCAAATTCATTTTTAGTCTAGTAAATCGCATCTGAATGCATTGTACTCGGGAAAACCTGTCAATTTGAGCATGTGTTTAAAGGGTATTATGAAACTTTTTCATCGCCAAGATCCTTGTTATTGTGTCCCAGGGCTTTGGTTTGCTTATTCATGAAGGCTCAATGACATAAAAACGATAATGGATGACCTTGCATTTTCGTCAAAATTTCAACCATGGCCATAGGGACGGGTGAAATAGCTCAAGTGATGTAGTTGGATGTTCCTTCAAATGGCCATAACTTCGTAGCCATGTGTCCTTGCGTGATGATTAAGACAGTTTTGGAAAGGTATTGAAGTGTTCTACAAGATCTGTACAAAGGTTAAAAGATCAAATTCATTTTTAGTCTAGTAAATCGCATCTGAATGCATTGTACTCGGGAAAACCTGTCAATTTGAGCATGTGTTTAAAGGGTATTATGAAACTTTTTCATCGCCAAGATCCTTGTTATTGTGTCCCAGGGCTTTGGTTTGCTTATTCATGAAGGCCCAATGACATAAAAACGATAATGGATGACCTTGCATTTTCGTCAAAATTTCAACCATGGCCATAGCGACGGGTGAAATAGCTCAAGTGATGTAGTTGGATGTTCCTTCAAATGGCCATAACCTCGTAGCCATGTGTCCTAGCGTGATGATTAAGACAGTTTTGGAAAGGTATTGAAGTGGTCTACAAGATCTGTACATTGATTGAACGATCAAAGTCACTTTCAGTGTAGTAAATGGCCTCTGAATGCATTGTACTCGGGAAAACCTGTCGATTTGAGCATGTATTTAAAGGGTAAAGTGACCCATTATGAAACTTTTTCATCGCCAAGATCCTTGTTATTGTGTCCCAGGGCTTTGGTTTGCTTATTCATGAAGGCTCAATGACATAAAAACGATAATGGATGACCTTGCATTTTCGTCAAAATTTCAACCATGGCCATAGGGACGGGTGAAATAGCTCAAGTGATGTAGTTGGATGTTCCTTCAAATGGCCATAACTTCGTAGCCATGTGTCCTTGCGTGATGATTAAGACAGTTTTGGAAAGGTATTGAAGTGTTCTACAAGATCTGTACAAAGGTTAAAAGATCAAATTCATTTTTAGTCTAGTAAATCGCATCTGAATGCATTGTACTCGGGAAAACCTGTCAATTTGAGCATGTGTTTAAAGGGTATTATGAAACTTTTTCATCGCCAAGATCCTTGTTATTGTGTCCCAGGGCTTTGGTTTGCTTATTCATGAAGGCCCAATGACATAAAAACGATAATGGATGACCTTGCATTTTCGTCAAAATTTCAACCATGGCCATAGCGACGGGTGAAATAGCTCAAGTGATGTAGTTGGATGTTCCTTCAAATGGCCATAACCTCGTAGCCATGTGTCCTAGCGTGATGATTAAGACAGTTTTGGAAAGGTATTGAAGTGGTCTACAAGATCTGTACATTGATTGAACGATCAAAGTCACTTTCAGTGTAGTAAATGGCCTCTGAATGCATTGTACTCGGGAAAACCTGTCGATTTGAGCATGTATTTAAAGGGTAAAGTGACCCATTATGAAACTTTTTCATCGCCAAGATCCTTGTTATTGTGTCCCAGGGCTTTGATTTGCTTATTCATGAAGGCCCAATGACATAAAAACGATAATGGATGACCTTGCATTTTCGTCAAAATTTCAACCATGGCCATAGGGACGGGTGAAATAGCTCTAGTGATGTAGTTGGATGTTCCTTCAAATGGCCATAACCTCGTAGCCATGTGTCCTAGCGTGATGATTAAGACAGTTTTGGAAAGGTATTGAAGTGTTCTACAAGATCTGTACAAAGGTTAAAAGATCAAATTCATTTTTAGTCTAGTAAATCGCCTCTGAATGCATTGTACTCGGGAAAACCTGTAAATTTGAGCATGTGTTTAAAGGGTATTATGAAACTTTTTCATCGCCAAGATCCTTGTTATTGTGTCCCAGGGCTTTGGTTTGCTTATTCATGAAGGCCCAATAACATAAAAACGATAATGGATGACCTTGCATTTTCGTCAAAATTTCAACCATGGCCATAGGGACGGGTGAAAAAGCTCAAGTCATGTAGTTGGATGTTCCTTCAAATGGCCATAACTTCGTAGCCATGTGTCCTTGCATGATGATTAAGACAGTTTTGGAAAGGTATTGAAGTGTTCTACAAGATCTGTACAAAGGTTAAAAGATCAAATTCATTTTTAGTCTAGTAAATCGCCTCTGAATGCATTGTACTCGGGAAAACCTGTCAATTTGAGCATGTGTTTAAAGGGTATTATGAAACTTTTTCATCGCCAAGATCCTTGTTATTGTGTCCCAGGGCTTTGGTTTGCTTATTCATGAAGGCCCAATAACATAAAAACGATAATGGATGACCTTGCATTTTCGTCAAAATTTCAACCATGGCCATAGGGACGGGTGAAAAAGCTCAAGTCATGTAGTTGGATGTTCCTTCAAATGGCCATAACTTCGTAGCCATGTGTCCTTGCGTGATGATTAAGACAGTTTTGGAAAGGTATTGAAGTGTTCTACAAGATCTGTACAAAGGTTAAAAGATCAAATTCATTTTTAGTCTAGTAAATCGCCTCTGAATGCATTGTACTCGGGAAAACCTGTCAATTTGAGCATGTGTTTAAAGGGTATTATGAAACTTTTTCATCGCCAAGATCCTTGTTATTGTGTCCCAGGGCTTTGATTTGCTTATTCATGAAGGCTCAATGACATAAAAACGATAATGGATGACCTTGCATTTTCGTCAAAATTTCAACCATGGCCATAGGGACGGGTGAAATAGCTCAAGTGATGTAGTTGGATGTTCCTTCAAATGGCCATAACTTCGTAGCCATGTGTCCTTGCGTGATGATTAAGACAGTTTTGGAAAGGTATTGAAGTGTTCTACAAGATCTGTACAAAGGTTAAAAGATCAAATTCATTTTTAGTCTAGTAAATCGCATCTGAATGCATTGTACTCGGGAAAACCTGTCAATTTGAGCATGTGTTTAAAGGGTATTATGAAACTTTTTCATCGCCAAGATCCTTGTTATTGTGTCCCAGGGCTTTGGTTTGCTTATTCATGAAGGCCCAATGACATAAAAACGATAATGGATGACCTTGCATTTTCGTCAAAATTTCAACCATGGCCATAGGGACGGGTGAAATAGCTCAAGTGATGTAGTTGGATGTTCCTTCAAATGGCCATAACTTCGTAGCCATGTGTCCTAGCATGATGATTAAGACAGTTTTGGAAAGGTATTGAAGTGTTCTACAAGATCTGTACAAAGGTTAAAAGATCAAATTCATTTTTAGTCTAGTAAATCGCATCTGAATGCATTGTACTCGGGAAAACCTGTCAATTTGAGCATGTGTTTAAAGGGTATTATGAAACTTTTTTATCGCCAAGATCCTTGTTATTGTGTCCCAGGGCTTTGGTTTGCTTATTCATGAAGGCCCAATGACATAAAAACGATAATGGATGACCTTGCATTTTCGTCAAAATTTCAACCATGGCCATAGCGACGGGTGAAATAGCTCAAGTGATGTAGTTGGATGTTCCTTCAAATGGCCATAACCTCGTAGCCATGTGTCCTAGCGTGATGATTAAGACAGTTTTGGAAAGGTATTGAAGTGGTCTACAAGATCTGTACATTGATTGAACGATCAAAGTCACTTTCAGTGTAGTAAATGGCCTCTGAATGCATTGTACTCGGGAAAACCTGTCGATTTGAGCATGTATTTAAAGGGTAAAGTGACTCATTATGAAACTTTTTCATCGCCAAGATCCTTGTTATTGTGTCCCAGGGCTTTGGTTTGCTTATTCATGAAGCCCCAATGACATAAGAACGATAATGGATGACCTTGCATTTTCGTCAAAATTTCAACCATGGCCATAGGGACGGGTGAAATAGCTCAAGTGATGTAGTTGGATGTTCCTTCAAATGGCCATAACTTCGTAGCCATGTGTCCTAGCGTGATGATTAAGACAGTTTTGGAAAGGTATTGAAGTGGTCTACAAGATCTGTACATCGGTTAAAAGACCAAATTCACTTTTAGTCTAGTAAATCGCCTCTGAATGCATTGTACTCGGGAAAACCTGTCAATTTGAGCATGTGTTTAAAGGGTATTATGAAACTTTTTCATCGCCAAGATCCTTGTTATTGTGTCCCAGGGCTTTGGTTTGCTTATTCATGAAGGCCCAATGACATAAAAACGATAATGGATGACCTTGCATCTTCGTCAAAATTTCAACCATGGCCATAGGGACGGGTGAAAAAGCTCAAGTCATGTAGTTGGATGTTCCTTCAAATGGCCATAACTTCGTAGCCATGTGTCCTTGCGTGATGATTAAGACAGTTTTGGAAAGGTATTGAAGTGTTCTACAAGATCTGTACAAAGGTTAAAAGATCAAATTCATTTTTAGTCTAGTAAATCGCCTCTGAATGCATTGTACTCGGGAAAACCTGTCAATTTGAGCATGTGTTTAAAGGGTATTATGAAACTTTTTCATCGCCAAGATCCTTGTTATTGTGTCCCAGGGCTTTGGTTTGCTTATTCATGAAGGCTCAATGACATAAAAACGATAATGGATGACCTTGCATTTTCGTCAAAATTTCAACCATGGCCATAGGGACGGGTGAAATAGCTCAAGTGATGTAGTTGGATGTTCCTTCAAATGGCCATAACTTCGTAGCCATGTGTCCTTGCGTGATGATTAAGACAGTTTTGGAAAGGTATTGAAGTGTTCTACAAGATCTGTACAAAGGTTAAAAGATCAAATTCATTTTTAGTCTAGTAAATCGCATCTGAATGCATTGTACTCGGGAAAACCTGTCAATTTGAGCATGTGTTTAAAGGGTATTATGAAACTTTTTCATCGCCAAGATCCTTGTTATTGTGTCCCAGGGCTTTGGTTTGCTTATTCATGAAGGCCCAATGACATAAAAACGATAATGGATGACCTTGCATTTTCGTCAAAATTTCAACCATGGCCATAGGGACGGGTGAAATAGCTCAAGTGATGTAGTTGGATGTTCCTTCAAATGGCCATAACTTCGTAGCCATGTGTCCTAGCATGATGATTAAGACAGTTTTGGAAAGGTATTGAAGTGTTCTACAAGATCTGTACAAAGGTTAAAAGATCAAATTCATTTTTAGTCTAGTAAATCGCATCTGAATGCATTGTACTCGGGAAAACCTGTCAATTGGAGCATGTGTTTAAAGGGTATTATGAAACTTTTTCATCGCCAAGATCCTTGTTATTGTGTCCCAGGGCTTTGGTTTGCTTATTCATGAAGGCCCAATGACATAAAAACGATAATGGATGACCTTGCATTTTCGTCAAAATTTCAACCATGGCCATAGCGACGGGTGAAATAGCTCAAGTGATGTAGTTGGATGTTCCTTCAAATGGCCATAACCTCGTAGCCATGTGTCCTAGCATGATGATTAAGACAGTTTTGGAAAGGTATTGAAGTGTTCTACAAGATCTGTACAAAGGTTAAAAGATCAAATTCATTTTTAGTCTAGTAAATCGCCTCTGAATGCATTGTACTCGGGAAAACCTGTCAATTTGAGCATGTGTTTAAAGGGTATTATGAAACTTTTTCATCGCCAAGATCCTTGTTATTGTGTCCCAGGGCTTTGGTTTGCTTATTCATTAAGGCGCAATGACATAAAAACGATAATGGATGACCTTGCATTTTCGTCAAAATTTCAACCATGGCCATAGGGACGGGTGAAATAGCTCAAGTGATGTAGTTGGATGTTCCTTCAAATGGCCATAACTTCGTAGCCATGTGTCCTAGCATGATGATTAAGACAGTTTTGGAAAGGTATTGAAGTGGTCTACAAGATCTGTACATTGATTGAACGATCAAAGTCACTTTCAGTGTAGTAAATGGCCTCTGAATGCATTGTACTCGGGAAAACCTGTCGATTTGAGCATGTATTTAAAGGGTAAAGTGACTCATTATGAAACTTTTTCATCGCCAAGATCCTTGTTATTGTGTCCCAGGGCTTTGGTTTGCTTAATCATGAAGGCTCAATGACATAAAAACGATAATGGATGACCTTGCATTTTCGTCAAAATTTCAACCATGACCATAGGGACGGGTTAGAAAGCTCAAGTGATGTAGTTGGATGTTCCTTCAAATGGCCATAACTTCGTAGCCATGTGTCCTTGCGTGATGATTAAGACAGTTTTGGAAAGGTATTGAAGTGTTCTACAAGATCTGTACAAAGCTTCAAAGATCAAATTCATTTTTAGTCTAGTAAATCGCCTCTGAATGCATTGTACTCGGGAAAACCTGTCAATTTGAGCATGTGTTTAAAGGGTATTATGAAACTTTTTCATCGCCAAGATCCTTGTTATTGTGTCCCAGGGCTTTGGTTTGCTTATTCATGAAGGCCCAATGACATAAAAACGATAATGGATGACCTTGCATTTTCGTCAAAATTTCAACCATGGCCATAGGGACGGGTGAAAAAGCTCAAGTGATGTAGTTGGATGTTCCTTCAAATGGCCATAACTTCGTAGCCATGTGTCCTTGCGTGATGATTAAGACAGTTTTGGAAAGGTATTGAAGTGTTCTACAAGATCTGTACAAAGGTTAAAAGATCAAATTCATTTTTAGTCTAGTAAATCGCATCTGAATGCATTGTACTCGGGAAAACCTGTCAATTTGAGCATGTGTTTAAAGGGTATTATGAAATTTTTTCATGGCCAAGATCCTTGTTATTGTGTCCCAGGGCTTTGGTTTGCTTATTCATGAAGGCCCAATAACATAAAAACGATAATGGATGACCTTGCATTTTCGTCAAAATTTCAACCATGGCCATAGGGACGGGTGAAAAAGCTCAAGTGATGTAGTTGGATGTTCCTTCAAATGGCCATAACTTCGTAGCCATGTGTCCTAGCATGATGATTAAGACAGTTTTGGAAAGGTATTGAAGTGTTCTACAAGATCTGTACAAAGGTTAAAAGATCAAATTCATTTTTAGTCTAGTAAATCGCCTCTGAATGCATTGTACTCGGGAAAACCTGTCAATTTGAGCATGTGTTTAAAGGGTATTATGAAATTTTTTCATGGCCAAGATCCTTGTTATTGTGTCCCAGGGCTTTGGTTTGCTTATTCATGAAGGCCCAGTGACATAAAAACGATAATGGATGACCTTGCATTTTCGTCAAAATTTCAACCATGGCCATAGGGACGGGTGAAATAGCTCAAGTGATGTAGTTGGATGTTCCTTCAAATGGCCATAACTTCGTAGCCATGTGTCCTAGCATGATGATTAAGACAGTTTTGGAAAGGTATTGAAGTGGTCTACAAGATCTGTACATTTATTGAACGATCAAAGTTACTTTCAGTGTAGTAAATGGCCTCTGAATGCATTGTACTCGGGAAAACCTGTCAATTTGAGCATGTGTTTAAAGGGTAAAGTGACCCATTATGAAACTTTTTCATCGCCAAGATCCTTGTTATTGTGTCCCAGGGCTTTGGTTTGCTTATTCATGAAGGCCCAATGACATAAAAACGATAATGGATGACCTTGCATTTTCGTCAAAATTTCAACCATGGCCATAGGGACGGGTGAAAAAGCTCAAGTGATGTAGTTGGATGTTCCTTCAAATGGCCATAACTTCATAGCCATGTGTCCTTGCGTGATGATTAAGACAGTTTTGGAAAGGTATTGAAGTGTTCTAGAAGATCTGTACAAAGGTTAAAAGATCAAATTCATTTTTAGTCTAGTAAATCGCCTCTGAATGCATTGTACTCGGGAAAACCTGTCAATTTGAGCATGTGTTTAAAGGGTATTATGAAACTTTTTCATCGCCAAGATCCTTGTTATTGTGTCCCAGGGCTTTGGTTTGCTTATTCATGAAGGCCCAATGACATAAAAACGATAATGGATGACCTTGCATTTTCGTCAAAATTTCAACCATGGCCATAGGGACGGGTGAAAAAGCTCAAGTGATGTAGTTGGATGTTCCTTCAAATGGCCATAACTTCATAGCCATGTGTCCTTGCGTGATGATTAAGACAGTTTTGGAAAGGTATTGAAGTGTTCTACAAGATCTGTACAAAGGTTAAAAGATCAAATTCATTTTTAGTCTAGTAAATCGCATCTGAATGCATTGTACTCGGGAAAACCTGTCAATTTGAGCATGTGTTTAAAGGGTATTATGAAACTTTTTCATCGCCAAGATCCTTGTTATTGTGTCCCAGGGCTTTGGTTTGCTTATTCATGAAGGCCCAATGACATAAAAACGATAATGGATGACCTTGCATTTTCGTCAAAATTTCAACCATGGCCATAGGGACGGGTGAAATAGCTCAAGTGATGTAGTTGGATGTTCCTTCAAATGGCCATAACTTCGTAGCCATGTGTCCTTGCGTGATGATTAAGACAGTTTTGGAAAGGTATTGAAGTGTTCTAGAAGATCTGTACAAAGGTTAAAAGATCAAATTCATTTTTAGTCTAGTAAATCGCATCTGAATGCATTGTACTCGGGAAAACCTGTCAATTTGAGCATGTGTTTAAAGGGTATTATGAAACTTTTTCATCGCCAAGATCCTTGTTATTGTGTCCCAGGGCTTTGGTTTGCTTATTCATGAAGGCCCAATGACATAAAAACGATAATGGATGACCTTGCATTTTCGTCAAAATTTCAACCATGGCCATAGGGACGGGTGAAAAAGCTCAAGTGATGTAGTTGGATGTTCCTTCAAATGGCCATAACTTCGTAGCCATGTGTCCTTGCGTGATGATTAAGACAGTTTTGGAAAGGTATTGAAGTGTTCTACAAGATCTGTACAAAGGTTAAAAGATCAAATTCATTTTTAGTCTAGTAAATCGCATCTGAATGCATTGTACTCGGGAAAACCTGTCAATTTGAGCATGTGTTTAAAGGGTATTATGAAACTTTTTCATCGCCAAGATCCTTGTTATTGTGTCCCAGGGCTTTGGTTTGCTTATTCATGAAGGCCCAATGACATAAAAACGATAATGGATGACCTTGCATTTTCGTCAAAATTTCAACCATGGCCATAGGGACGGGTGAAATAGCTCAAGTGATGTAGTTGGATGTTCCTTCAAATGGCCATAACTTCGTAGCCATGTGTCCTAGCATGATGATTAAGACAGTTTTGGAAAGGTATTGGAGTGTTCTACAAGATCTGTACATCGGTTAAAAGATCAAATTCACTTTTAGTCTAGTAAATGGCCTCTGAATGCATTGTACTCGGGAAAACCTGTCAATTTGAGCATGTGTTTAAAGGGTATTATGAAACTTTTTCATCGCCAAGATCCTTGTTATTGTGTCCCAGGGCTTTGGTTTGCTTATTCATGAAGGCTCAATGACATAAAAACGATAATGGATGACCTTGCATTTTCGTCAAAATTTCAACCATGGCCATAGGGACGGGTGAAATAGCTCAAGTGATGTAGTTGGATGTTCCTTCAAATGGCCATAACTTCGTAGCCATGTGTCCTTGCGTGATGATTAAGACAGTTTTGGAAAGGTATTGAAGTGTTCTACAAGATCTGTACAAAGGTTAAAAGATCAAATTCATTTTTAGTCTAGTAAATCGCCTCTGAATGCATTGTACTCGGGAAAACCTGTCAATTTGAGCATGTGTTTAAAGGGTATTATGAAACTTTTTCATCGCCAAGATCCTTGTTATTGTGTCCCAGGGCTTTGGTTTGCTTATTCATGAAGGCCCAGTGACATAAAAACGATACTGGATGACCTTGCATTTTCGTCAAAATTTCAACCATGGCCATAGGGACGGGTGAAATAGCTCAAGTGATGTAGTTGGATGTTCCTTCAAATGGCCATAACTTCGTAGCCATGTGTCCTAGCATGATGATTAAGACAGTTTTGGAAAGGTATTGAAGTGGTCTACAAGATCTGTACATCGGATAAAAGATCAAATTCACTTTTAGTCTAGTAAATGGCCTCTGAATGCATTGTACTCGGGAAAACCTGTCAATTTGAGCATGTGTTTAAAGGGTATTATGAAACTTTTTCATCGCCAAGATCCTTGTTATTGTGTCCCAGGGCTTTGGTTTGCTTATTCATGAAGGCCCAATGACATAAAAACGATAATGGATGACCTTGCATTTTCGTCAAAATTCCAACCATGGCCATAGGGACGGGTGAAATAGCTCAAGTGATGTAGTTGGATGTTCCTTCAAATGGCCATAACTTCGTAGCCATGTGTCCTTGCATGATGATTAAGACAGTTTTGGAAAGGTATTGAAGTGGTCTACAAGATTTATACATCGGTTTAAAGATCAAATTCACTTTTAGTCTAGTAAATGGCCTCTGAATGCATTGTACTCGGGAAAACCTGTCAATTTGAGCATGTGTTTAAAGGGTATTATGAAACTTTTTCATCGCCAAGATACTTGTTATTGTGTCCCAGGGCTTTGGTTTGCTTATTCATGAAGGCCCAATGACATAAAAACGATAATGGATGACCTTGCATTTTCGTCAAAATTTCAACCATGGCCATAGGGACGGGTGAAATAGCTCAAGTGATGTAGTTGGATGTTCCTTCAAATGGCCATAACTTCGTAGCCATGTGTCCTTGCGTGATGATTAAGACAGTTTTGGAAAGGTATTGAAGTGGTATACAAGATTTGTACATCGGTTTAAAGATCAAATTCACTTTTAGTCTAGTAAATGGCCTCTGAATGCATTGTACTCGGGAAAACCTGTCGATTTGAGCATGTATTTAAAGGGTAAAGTGACTCATTATGAAACTTTTTCATCGCCAAGATCCATGTTATTGTGTCCCAGGGCTTTGGTTTGCTTATTCATGAAGGCCCAGTGACATAAAAACGATAATGGATGACCTTGCATTTTCGTCAAAATTTCAACCATGACCATAGGGACGGGTGAAATAGCTCAAGTGATGTAGTTGGATGTTCCTTCAAATGGCCATAACTTCGTAGCCATGTGTCCTTGCGTGATGATTAAGACAGTTTTGGAAAGGTATTGAAGTGTTCTACAAGATCTGTACAAAGGTTAAAAGATCAAATTCATTTTTAGTCTAGTAAATCGCATCTGAATGCATTGTACTCGGGAAAACCTGTCGATTTGCGCATGTATTTAAAGGGTATTATGAAACTTTTTCATCGCCAAGATCCTTGTTATTGTGTCCCAGGGCTTTGGTTTGCTTATTCATGAAGGCCCAATGACATAAAAACGATAATGGATGACCTTGCATTTTCGTCAAAATTCCAACCATGGCCATAGGGACGGGTGAAATAGCTCAAGTGATGTAGTTGGATGTTCCTTCAAATGGCCATAACTTCGTAGCCATGTGTCCTAGCGTGATGATTAAGACAGTTTTGGAAAGGTATTGAAGTGGTCTACAAGATCTGTACATTGATTGAAAGATCAAAGTCACTTTCAGTCTAGTAAATGGCCTCTGAATGCATTGTACTCGGGAAAACCTGTCGATTTGAGCATGTATTTAAAGGGTAAAGTGACTCATTATGAAACTTTTTCATCGCCAAGATCCTTGTTATTGTGTCCCAGGGCTTTGGTTTGCTTATTCATGAAGGCCCAGTGACATAAAAACGATAATGGATGACCTTGCATTTTCGTCAAAATTTCAACCATGACCATAGGGACGGGTGAAATAGCTCAAGTGATGTAGTTGGATGTTCCTTCAAATGGCCATAACTTCGTAGCCATGTGTCCTTGCGTGATGATTAAGACAGTTTTGGAAAGGTATTGAAGTGTTCTACAAGATCTGTACAAAGGTTAAAAGATCAAATTCATTTTTAGTCTAGTAAATCGCATCTGAATGCATTGTACTCGGGAAAACCTGTCAATTTGAGCATGTGTTTAAAGGGTATTATGAAACTTTTTCATCGCCAAGATCCTTGTTATTGTGTCCCAGGGCTTTGGTTTGCTTATTCATGAAGGCCCAGTGACATAAAAACGATAATGGATGACCTTGCATTTTCGTCAAAATTTCAACCATGGCCATAGGGACGGGTGAAATAGCTCAAGTGATGTAGTTGGATGTTCCTTCAAATGGCCATAACCTCGTAGCCATGCGTCCTAGCGTGATGATTAAGACAGTTTTGGAAAGGTATTGAAGTGGTCTACAAGATCTGTACATTGATTGAACGATCAAAGTCACTTTCAGTGTAGTAAATGGCCTCTGAATGCATTGTACTCGGGAAAACCTGTCGATTTGAGCATGTATTTAAAGGGTAAAGTGACCCATTATGAAACTTTTTCATCGCCAAGATCCTTGTTATTGTGTCCCAGGGCTTTGATTTGCTTAGTCATGAAGGCCCAATGACATAAAAACGATAATGGATGACTTTGCATTTTCGTCAAAATTTCAACCATGGCCATAGGGACGGGTGAAATTGCTCAAGTGATGTAGTTGGATGTTCCTTCAAATGGCCATAACTTCGTAGCCATGTGTCCTAGCGTGATGATTAAGACAGTTTTGGAAAGGTATTGAAGTGGTCTACAAGATCTGTACATTGATTGAAAGATCAAAGTCACTTTCAGTGTAGTAAATGGCCTCTGAATGCATTGTACTCGGGACAACCTGTCGATTTGCGCATGTATTTAAAGGGTATAGTGACCCATTATGAAACTTTTTCATCGCCAAGATCCTTGTTATTGTGTCCCAGGGCTTTGATTTGCTTATTCATGAAGGCCCAATGACATTAAAACGATAATGGATGACCTTGCATTTTCGTCAAAATTTCAACCATGGCCATAGGGACGGGTGAAATAGCTCAAGTGATGTAGTTGGATGTTCCTTCAAATGGCCATAACTTCGTAGCCATGTGTCCTTGCGTGATGATTAAGACAGTTTTGGAAAGGTATTGAAGTGGTCTACAAGATCTGTACATCGGTTAAAAGATCAAATTCACTTTTAGTCTAGTAAATGGCCTCTGAATGCATTGTACTCGGGAAAACCTGTCGATTTGCGCATGTATTTAAAGGGTATTATGAAACTTTTTCATCGCCAAGATCCTTGTTATTGTGTCCCAGGGCTTTGGTTTGCTTATTCATGAAGGCCCAATGACATAAAAACGATAATGGATGACCTTGCATTTTCGTCAAAATTTCAACCATGGCCATAGGGACGGGTGAAATAGCTCAAGTGATGTAGTTGGATGTTCCTTCAAATGGCCATAACCTCGTAGCCATGTGTCCTTGCGTGATGATTAAGACAGTTTTGGAAAGGTATTGAAGTGGTCTACAAGATCTATACATTGATTGAAAGATCAAAGTCACTTTCAGTGTAGTAAATGGCCTCTGAATGCATTGTACTCGGGAAAACCTGTCGATTTGAGCATGTATTTAAAGGGTAAAGTGACCCATTATGAAACTTTTTCATCGCCAAGATCCTTGTTATTGTGTCCCAGGGCTTTGATTTGCTTATTCATGAAGGCCCAATGACATAAAAACGATAATGGATGACCTTGCATTTTCGTCAAAATTCCAACCATGGCCAAAGGGACGGGTGAAAAAGCTCAAGTGATGTAGTTGGATGTTCCTTCAAATGGCCATAACTTCGTAGCCATGTGTCCTTGCGTGATGATTAAGACAGTTTTGGAAAGGTATTGAAGTGGTCTACAAGATCTGTACAAAGGTTAAAAGATCAAATTCATTTTTAGTCTAGTATATCGCCCCTGAATGCATTGTACTCGGGAAAACCTGTCAATTTGAGCATGTGTTTAAAGGGTATTATGGAACTTTTTCATCGCCAAGATCCTTGTTATTGTGTCCCAGGGCTTTGATTTGCTTATTCATGAAGGCCCAATGACATAAAAACGATAATGGATGACCTTGCACTTTCGTCAAAATTTCAACCATGGCCATAGGGACGGGTGAAAAAGCTCAAGTGATGTAGTTGGATATTCCTTCAAATGGCCATAACTTCGTAGCCATGTGTCCTTGCGTGATGATTAAGACAGTTTTGGAAAGGTATTGAAGTGGTCTACAAGATCTGTACATTGATTGAAAGATCAAAGTCACTTTCAGTGTAGTAAATGGCCTCTGAATGCATTGTACTCGGGAAAACCTGTCGATTTGAGCATGTATTTAAAGGGTAAAGTGACCCATTATGAAACTTTTTCATCGCCAAGATCCTTGTTATTGTGTCCCAGGGCTTTGGTTTGCTTATTCATGAAGGCCCAGTGACATAAAAACGATAATGGATGACCTTGCATTTTCGTCAAAATTTCAACCATGGCCATAGGGACGGGTTAGAAAGCTCAAGTGATGTAGTTGGATGTTCCTTCAAATGGCCATAACCTCGTAGCCATGTGTCCTAGCGTGATGATTAAGACAGTTTTGGAAAGGTATTGAAGTGTTCTAGAAGATCTGTACAAAGGTTAAAAGATCAAATTCATTTTTAGTCTAGTAAATCGCCTCTGAATGCATTGTACTCGGGAAAACCTGTCAATTTGAGCATGTGTTTAAAGGGTATTATGAAACTTTTTCATCGCCAAGATCCTTGTTATTGTGTCCCAGGGCTTTGGTTTGCTTATTCATGAAGGCCTAGTGACATAAAAACGATGATGGATGACCTTGCATTTTCGTCAAAATTTCAACCATGGCCATAGGGACGGGTGAAATAGCTCAAGTGATGTAGTTGGATGTTCCTTCAAATGGCCATAACTTCGTAGCCATGTGTCCTAGCGTGATGATTAAGACAGTTTTGGAAAGGTATTGAAGTGGTCTACAAGATCTGTACATTGATTGAACGATCAAAGTCACTTTCAGTGTAGTAAATGGCCTCTGAATGCATTGTACTCGGGAAAACCTGTCGATTTGAGCATGTATTTAAAGGGTAAAGTGACCCATTATGAAACTTTTTCATCGCCAAGATCCTTGTTATTGTGTCCCAGGGCTTTGATTTGCTTATTCATGAAGGCCCAATGACATAAAAACGATAATGGATGACCTTGCATTTTCGTCAAAATTTCAACCATGGCCATAGGGACGGGTGAAAAAGGTCAAGTGATGTAGTTGGATGTTCCTTCAAATGGCCATAACTTCATAGCCATGTGTCCTTGCGTGATGATTAAGACAGTTTTGGAAAGGTATTGAAGTGTTCTACAAGATCTGTACAAAGGTTAAAAGATCAAATTCATTTTTAGTCTAGTATATCGCCCCTGAATGCATTGTACTCGGGAAAACCTGTCAATTTGAGCATGTGTTTAAAGGGTATTATGAAACTTTTTCATCGCCAAGATCCTTGTTATTGTGTCCCAGGGCTTTGATTTGATTATTCATGAAGGCCCAATGACATAAAAACGATAATGGATGACCTTGCATTTTCGTCAAAATTTCAACCATGGCCATAGGGACGGGTGAAAAAGCTCAAGTGATGTAGTTGGATGTTCCTTCAAATGGCCATAACCTCGTAGCCATGTGTCCTAGCGTGATGATTAAGACAGTTTTGGAAAGGTATTGAAGTGGTCTACAAGATCTGTACATTGATTGAAAGATCAAAGTCACTTTCAGTGTAGTAAATGGCCTCTGAATGCATTGTACTCGGGAAAACCTGTCGATTTGAGCATGTATTTAAAGGGTAAAGTGACCCATTATGAAACTTTTTCATCGCCAAGATCCTTGTTATTGTGTCCCAGGGCTTTGATT
Organism: Anopheles coluzzii; assembly: GCF_943734685.1. NCBI lineage: Eukaryota > Metazoa > Arthropoda > Insecta > Diptera > Culicidae > Anopheles > Anopheles coluzzii. Next base: position 272,406 of record NW_026054447.1, on the reverse strand, counting down.
TGCTTATTCATGAAGGCCCAATGACATAAAAACGATAATGGATGACCTTGCATTTTCGTCAAAATTTCAACCATGGCCATAGGGACGGGTGAAAAAGGTCAAGTGATGTAGTTGGATGTTCCTTCAAATGGCCATAACCTCGTAGCCATGTGTCCTAGCGTGATGATTAAGACAGTTTTGGAAAGGTATTGAAGTGGTCTACAAGATCTGTACATTGATTGAAAGATCAAAGTCACTTTCAGTGTAGTAAATGGCCTCTGAATGCATTGTACTCGGGACAACCTGTCGATTTGCGCATGTATTTAAAGGGTATAGTGACCCATTATGAAACTTTTTCATCGCCAAGATCCTTGTTATTGTGTCCCAGGGCTTTGATTTGCTTATTCATGAAGGCCCAATGACATTAAAACGATAATGGATGACCTTGCATTTTCGTCAAAATTTCAACCATGGCCAAAGGGACGGGTGAAATAGCTCAAGTGATGTAGTTGGATGTTCCTTCAAATGGCCATAACCTCGTAGCCATGTGTCCTAGCGTGATGATTAAGACAGTTTTGGAAAGGTATTGAAGTGGTCTACAAGATCTGTACATTGATTGAAAGATCAAAGTCACTTTCAGTGTAGTAAATGGCCTCTGAATGCATTGTACTCGGGAAAACCTGTCGATTTGAGCATGTATTTAAAGGGTAAAGTGACCCATTATGAAACTTTTTCATCGCCAAGATCTTTGTTATTGTGTCCCAGGGCTTTGATTTGCTTATTCATGAAGGCCCAATGACATAAAAACGATAATGGATGACCTTGCATTTTCGTCAAAATTTCAACCATGGCCATAGGGACGGGTGAAAAAGCTCAAGTGATGTAGTTGGATGTTCCTTCAAATGGCCATAACTTCGTAGCCATGTGTCCTTGCGTGATGATTAAGACAGTTTTGGAAAGGTATTGAAGTGTTCTACAAGATCTGTACAAAGGTTAAAAGATCAAAATCATTTTTAGTCTAGTAAATCGCATCTGAATGCATTGTACTCGGGAAAACCTGTCAATTTGAGCATGTGTTTAAAGGGTATTATGAAACTTTTTCATCGCCAAGATCCTTGTTATTGTGTCCCAGGGCTTTGGTTTGCTTATTCATGAAGGCCCAGTGACATAAAAACGATAATGGATGACCTTGCATTTTCGTCAAAATTTCAACCATGGCCATAGGGACGGGTGAAATAGCTCAAGTGATGTAGTTGGATGTTCCTTCAAATGGCCATAACCTCGTAGCCATGCGTCTTAGCGTGATGATTAAGACAGTTTTGGAAAGGTATTGAAGTGGTCTACAAGATCTGTACATTGATTGAACGATCAAAGTCACTTTCAGTGTAGTAAATGGCCTCTGAATGCATTGTACTCGGGAAAACCTGTCGATTTGAGCATGTATTTAAAGGGTAAAGTGACCCATTATGAAACTTTTTCATCGCCAAGATCCTTGTTATTGTGTCCCAGGGCTTTGATTTGCTTATTCATGAAGGCCCAATGACATAAAAACGATAATGGATGACTTTGCATTTTCGTCAAAATTTCAACCATGGCCATAGGGACGGGTGAAAAAGCTCAAGTGATGTAGTTGGATGTTCCTTCAAATGGCCATAACTTCGTAGCCATGTGTCCTTGCGTGATGATTAAGACAGTTTTGGAAAGGTATTGAAGTGTTCTACAAGATCTGTACAAAGGTTAAAAGATCAAATTCATTTTTAGTCTAGTAGATCGCCTCTGAATGCATTGTACTCGGGAAAACCTGTCAATTTGAGCATGTGTTTAAAGGGTATTATGAAACTTTTTCATCGCCAAGATCCTTGTTATTGTGTCCCAGGGCTTTGGTTTGCTTATTCATGAAGGCCCAATGACATAAAAACGATAATGGATGACCTTGCATTTTCGTCAAAATTTCAACCATGGCCATAGGGACGGGTGAAATAGCTCAAGTGATGTAGTTGGATGTTCCTTCAAATGGCCATAACTTCGTAGCCATGTGTCCTAGCATGATGATTAAGACAGTTTTGGAAAGGTATTGAAGTGTTCTACAAGATCTGTACAAAGGTTAAAAGATCAAATTCATTTTTAGTCTAGTAGATCGCCTCTGAATGCATTGTACTCGGGAAAACCTGTCAATTTGAGCATGTGTTTAAAGGGTATTATGAAACTTTTTCATCGCCAAGATCCTTGTTATTGTGTCCCAGGGCTTTGGTTTGCTTATTCATGAAGGCCCAATGACATAAAAACGATAATGGATGACCTTGCATTTTCGTCAAAATTTCAACCATGGCCATAGGGACGGGTGAAATAGCTCAAGTGATGTAGTTGGATGTTCCTTCAAATGGCCATAACTTCGTAGCCATGTGTCCTAGCATGATGATTAAGACAGTTTTGGAAAGGTATTGAAGTGTTCTACAAGATCTGTACAAAGGTTAAAAGATCAAATTCACTTTTAGTCTAGTAAATCGCCTCTGAATGCTTTGTACTCGGGAAAACCTGTCAATTTGAGCATGTGTTTAAAGGGTATTATGAAACTTTTTCATCGCCAAGATCCTTGTTATTGTGCCCCAGGGCTTTGGTTTGCTTATTCATGAAGGCGCAATGACATAAAAACGATAAAGGATGACCTTGCATTTTCGTCAAAATTTCAACCATGGCCATAGGGACGGGTTAGAAAGCTCAAGTGATGTAGTTGGATGTTCCTTCAAATGGCCATAACTTCGTAGCCATGTGTCCTAGCATGATGATTAAGACAGTTTTGGAAAGGTATTGAAGTGTTCTACAAGATCTGTACAAAGGTTAAAAGATCAAATTCAGTTTTAGTCTAGTAAATCGCCTCTGAATGCATTGTACTCGGGAAAACCTGTCAATTTGAGCATGTGTTTAAAGGGTATTATGAAACTTTTTCATCGCCAAGATCCTTGTTATTGTGTCCCAGGGCTTTGGTTTGCTTAATCATGAAGGCTCAATGACATAAAAACGATAATGGATGACCTTGCATTTTCGTCAAAATTTCAACCATGACCATAGGGACGGGTGAAATAGCTCAAGTGATGTAGTTGGATGTTCCTTCAAATGGCCATAACTTCGTAGCCATGTGTCCTAGCATGATGATTAAGACAGTTTTGGAAAGGTATTGAAGTGTTCTACAAGATCTGTACAAAGCTTAAAAGATCAAATTCATTTTTAGTCTAGTAAATCGCCTCTGAATGCATTGTACTCGGGAAAACCTGTCAATTTGAGCAGGTGTTTAAAGGGTATTATGAAACTTTTTCATCGCCAAGATCCTTGTTATTGTGTCCCAGGGCTTTGGTTTGCTTATTCATGAAGGCCCAATGACATAAAAAGGATAATGGATGACCTTGCATTTTCGTCAAAATTTCAACCATGGCCATAGGGACGGGTGAAAAAGCTCAAGTGATGTAGTTGGATGTTCCTTCAAATGGCCATAACTTCGTAGCCATGTGTCCTTGCGTGATGATTAAGACAGTTTTGGAAAGGTATTGAAGTGTTCTACAAGATCTGTGCAAAGGTTAAAAGATCAAATTCATTTTTAGTCTAGTAAATGGCCTCTGAATGCATTGTACTCGGGAAAACCTGTCAATTTGAGCATGTGTTTAAAGGGTATTATGAAACTTTTTCATCGCCAAGATCCTTGTTATTGTGTCCCAGGGCTTTGGTTTGCTTATTCATGAAGGCCCAATGACATAAAAACGATAATGGATGACCTTGCATTTTCGTCAAAATTTCAACCATGGCCATAGGGACGGGTGAAAAAGCTCAAGTGATGTAGTTGGATGTTCCTTCAAATGGCCATTACTTCGTAGCCATGTGTCCTTGCATGATGATTAAGACAGTTTTGGAAAGGTATTGAAGTGTTCTACAAGATCTGTACAAAGGTTAAAAGATCAAATTCATTTTTAGTCTAGTAAATCGCCTCTGAATGCATTGTACTCGGGAAAACCTGTCAATTTGAGCATGTGTTTAAAGGGTATTATGAAACTTTTTCATCGCCAAGATCCTTGTTATTGTGTCCCAGGGCTTTGGTTTGCTTATTCATGAAGGCCCAATGACATAAAAACGATAATGGATGACCTTGCATTTTCGTCAAAATATCAACCATGGCCATAGGGACGGGTGAAATAGCTCAAGTGATGTAGTTGGATGTTCCTTCAAATGGCCATAACTTCGTAGCCATGTGTCCTAGCATGATGATTAAGACAGTTTTGGAAAGGTATTGAAGTGGTCTACAAGATCTGTACAAAGGTTAAAAGATCAAATTCATTTTTAGTCTAGTAAATCGCATCTGAATGCATTGTACTCGGGAAAACCTGTAAATTTGAGCATGTGTTTAAAGGGTATTATGAAACTTTTTCATCGCCAAGATCCTTGTTATTGTGTCCCAGGGCTTTGGTTTGCTTATTCATGAAGGCCCAATGACATAAAAACGATAATGGATGACCTTGCATTTTCGTCAAAATTTCAACCATGGCCATAGGGACGGGTGAAAAAGCTCAAGTGATGTAGTTGGATGTTCCTTCAAATGGCCATTATTTCGTAGCCATGTGTCCTTGCATGATGATTAAGACAGTTTTGGAAAGGTATTGAAGTGTTCTACAAGATCTGTACAAAGGTTAAAAGATCAAATTCATTTTTAGTCTAGTAAATCGCCTCTGAATGCATTGTACTCGGGAAAACCTGTCAATTTGAGCATGTGTTTAAAGGGTATTATGAAACTTTTTCATCGCCAAGATCCTTGTTATTGTGTCCCAGGGCTTTGGTTTGCTTATTCATGAAGGCCCAATGACATAAAAACGATAATGGATGACCTTGCATTTTCGTCAAAATTTCAACCATGGCCATAGGGACGGGTGAAATAGCTCAAGTGATGTAGTTGGATGTTCCTTCAAATGGCCATAACTTCGTAGCCATGTGTCCTAGCATGATGATTAAGACAGTTTTGGAAAGGTATTGAAGTGTTCTACAAGATCTGTACAAAGCTTAAAAGATCAAATTCATTTTTAGTCTAGTAAATCGCCTCTGAATGCATTGTACTCGGGAAAACCTGTAAATTTGAGCATGTGTTTAAAGGGTATTATGAAACTTTTTCATCGCCAAGATCCTTGTTATTGTGTCCCAGGGCTTTGGTTTGCTTATTCATGAAGGCCCAATGACATAAAAACGATAATGGATGACCTTGCATTTTCGTCAAAATTTCAACCATGGCCATAGGGACGGGTGAAAAAGCTCAAGTGATGTAGTTGGATGTTCCTTCAAATGGCCATAACTTCGTAGCCATGTGTCCTAGCATGATGATTAAGACAGTTTTGGAAAGGTATTGAAGTGTTCTACAAGATCTGTACAAAGGTTAAAAGAACAAATTCATTTTTAGTCTAGTAAATCGCCTCTGAATGCATTGTACTCGGGAAAACCTGTCAATTTGAGCATGTGTTTAAAGGGTATTATGAAACTTTTTCATCGCCAAGATCCTTGTTATTGTGTCCCAGGGCTTTGGTTTGCATATTCATGAAGGCGCAATGACATAAAAACGATAATGGATGACCTTGCATTTTCGTCAAAATTTCAACCATGGCCATAGGGACGGGTTAGAAAGCTCAAGTGATGTAGTTGGATGTTCCTTCAAATGGCCATAACTTCGTAGCCATGTGTCCTAGCATGATGATTAAGACAGTTTTGGAAAGGTATTGAAGTGTTCTACAAGATCTGTACAAAGGTTAAAAGAACAAATTCATTTTTAGTCTAGTAAATCGCCTCTGAATGCATTGTACTCGGGAAAACCTGTCAATTTGAGCATGTGTTTAAAGGGTATTATGAAACTTTTTCATCGCCAAGATCCTTGTTATTGTGTCCCAGGGCTTTGGTTTGCTTATTCATGAAGGCCCAATGACATAAAAACGATAATGGATGACCTTGCATTTTCGTCAAAATTTCAACCATGGCCATAGGGACGGGTGAAAAAGCTCAAGTGATGTAGTTGGATGTTCCTTCAAATGGCCATAACTTCGTAGCCATGTGTCCTTGCGTGATGATTAAGACAGTTTTGGAAAGGTATTGAAGTGGTCTACAAGATCTGTACATAGGTTTAAAGATCAAATTCACTTTTAGTCTAGTAAATGGCCTATGAATGCATTGTACTCGGGAAAACCTGTCAATTTGAGCATGTGTTTAAAGGGTATTATGAAACTTTTTCATCACCAAGATCCTTGTTATTGTGTCCCAGGGCTTCGATTTGCTTATTCATGAAGGCCCAATGACATAAAAACGATAATGGATGACCTTGCATTTTCGTCAAAATTTCAACCATGGCCATAGGGACGGGTGAAATAGCTCAAGTGATGTAGTTGGATGTTCCTTCAAATGGCCATAACTTCGTAGCCATCTGTCCTTGCGTGATGATTAAGACAGTTTTGGAAAGGTATTGAAGTGGTCTACAAGATCTGTACATAGGTTTAAAGATCAAATTCACTTTTAGTCTAGTAAATGGCCTCTGAATGCATTGTACTCGGGAAAACCTGTCAATTTGAGCATGTGTTTAAAGGGTATTATGAAACTTTTTCATCGCCAAGATCCTTGTTATTGTGTCCCAGGGCTTTGATTTGCTTATTCATGAAGGCCCAATGACATAAAAACGATAATGGATGACCTTGCATTTTCGTCAAAATTTCAACCATGGCCAAAGGGACGGGTGAAATAGCTCAAGCGATGTAGTTGGATGTTCCTTCAAATGGCCATAACTTCGTAGCCATGTGTCCTAGCATGATGATTAAGACAGTTTTGGAAAGGTATTGAAGTGTTCTACAAGATCTGTACAAAGGTTAAAAGATCAAATTCATTTTTAGTCTAGTAAATCGCATCTGAATGCATTGTACTCGGGAAAACCTGTCGATTTGAGCATGTATTTAAAGGGTAAAGTGACCCATTATGAAACTTTTTCATCGCCAAGATCCTTGTTATTGTGTCCCAGGGCTTTGATTTGCTTATTCATGAAGGCCCAATGACATAAAAACGATAATGGATGACCTTGCATTTTCGTCAAAATTTCAACCATGGCCATAGGGACGGGTGAAATAGCTCAAGTGATGTAGTTGGATGTTCCTTCAAATGGCCATAACTTCGTAGCCATGTGTCTTAGCGTGATGATTGAGACAGTTTTGGGAAGGTATTGAAGTGGTCTACAAGATCTGTACAAAGGTTAAAAGATCAAATTCATTTTTAGTCTAGTAAATCGCATCTGAATGCATTGTACTCGGGAAAACCTGTCGATTTGAGCATGTATTTAAAGGGTAAAGTGACCCATTATGAAACTTTTTCATCGCCAAGATCCTTGTTATTGTGTCCCAGGGCTTTGGTTTGCTTATTCATGAAGGCCCAATGACATAAAAACGATAATGGATGACCTTGCATTTTCGTCAAAATTTCAACCATGGCCATAGGGACGGGTGAAATAGCTCAAGTGATGTAGTTGGATGTTCCTTCAAATGGCCATAACTTCGTAGCCATGTGTCCTTGCGTGATGATTAAGACAGTTTTGGAAAGGTATTGAAGTGTTCTACAAGATCTGTACAAAGGTTAAAAGATCAAATTCATTTTTAGTCTAGTAGATCGCCTCTGAATGCATTGTACTCGGGAAAACCTGTCAATTTGAGCATGTGTTTAAAGGGTATTATGAAACTTTTTCATCGCCAAGATCCTTGTTATTGTGTCCCAGGGCTTTGGTTTGCTTATTCATGAAGGCCCAGTGACATAAAAACGATAATGGATGACCTTGCATTTTCGTCAAAATTTCAACCATGACCATAGGGACGGGTGAAATAGCTCAAGTGATGTAGTTGGATGTTCCTTCAAATGGCCATAACTTCGTAGCCATGTGTCCTAGCATGATGATTAAGACAGTTTTGGAAAGGTATTGAAGTGTTCTACAAGATCTGTACAAAGGTTAAAAGATCAAATTCATTTTTAGTCTAGTAAATCGCCTCTGAATGCATTGTACTCGGGAAAACCTGTCAATTTGAGTATGTGTTTAAAGGGTATTATGAAACTTTTTCATCGCCAAGATCCTTGTTATTGTGTCCCAGGGCTTTGGTTTGCTTATTCATGAAGGCCCAATGACATAAAAACGATAATGGATGACCTTGCATTTTCGTCAAAATTTCAACCATGGCCATAGGGACGGGTTAGAAAGCTCAAGTGATGTAGTTGGATGTTCCTTCAAATGGCCATAACTTCGTAGCCATGTGTCCTAGCATGATGATTAAGACAGTTTTGGAAAGGTATTGAAGTGTTCTACAAGATCTGTACAAAGGTTTAAAGATCAAATTCATTTTTAGTCTTGTAAATCGCCTCTGAATGCATTGTACTCGGGAAAACCTGTCAATTTGAGCATGTGTTTAAAGGGTATTATGAAACTTTTTCATCGCCAAGATCCTTGTTATTGTGTCCCAGGGCTTTGGTTTGCTTATTCATGAAGGCCCAATGACATAAAAACGATAATGGATGACCTTGCATTTTCGTCAAAATTTCAACCATGGCCATAGGGACGGGTGAAATAGCTCAAGTGATGTAGTTGGATGTTCCTTCAAATGGCCATAACTTCGTAGCCATGTGTCCTAGCATGATGATTAAGACAGTTTTGGAAAGGTATTGAGGTGTTCTACAAGATCTGTACAAAGGTTAAAAGATCAAATTCATTTTTAGTCTAGTAAATCGCCTCTGAATGCATTATACTCGGGAAAACCTGTCAATTTGAGCATGTGATTAAAGGGTATTATGAAACTTTTTCATCGCCAAGATCCTTGTTATTGTGTCCCAGGGCTTTGGTTTGCTTATTCATGAAGGCCCAATGACATAAAAACGATAATGGATGACCTTGCATTTTCGTCAAAATTTCAACCATGGCCATAGGGACGGGTTAGAAAGCTCAAGTGATGTAGTTGGATGTTCCTTCAAATGGCCATAACTTCGTAGCCATGTGTCCTTGCGTGATGATTAAGACAGTTTTGGAAAGGTATTGAAGTGTTCTACAAGATCTGTACAAAGGTTAAAAGATCAAATTCATTTTTAGTCTAGTAAATCGCCTCTGAATGCATTGTACTCGGGAAAACCTGTCAATTTGAGCATGTGTTTAAAGGGTATTATGAAACTTTTTCATCGCCAAGATCCTTGTTATTGTGTCCCAGGGCTTTGGTTTGCTTATTCATGAAGGCGCAATGACATAAAAACGATAATGGATGACCTTGCATTTTCGTCAAAATTTCAACCATGGCCATAGGGACGGGTTAGAAAGCTCAAGTGATGTAGTTGGATGTTCCTTCAAATGGCCATAACTTCGTAGCCATGTGTCCTTGCATGATGATTAAGACAGTTTTGGAAAGGTATTGAAGTGTTCTACAAGATCTGTACAAAGGTTAAAAGAACAAATTCATTTTTAGGCTAGTAAATCGCCTCTGAATGCATTGTACTCGGGAAAACCTGTCAATTTGAGCATGTGTTTAAAGGGTATTATGAAACTTTTTCATCGCCAAGATCCTTGTTATTGTGTCCCAGGGCTTTGGTTTGCTTATTCATTAAGGCGCAATGACATAAAAACGATAATGGATGACCTTGCATTTTCGTCAAAATTTCAACCATGGCCATAGGGACGGGTGAAATAGCTCAAGTGATGTAGTTGGATGTTCCTTCAAATGGCCATAACTTCGTAGCCATGTGTCCTAGCATGATGATTAAGATAGTTTTGGAAAGGTATTGAAGTGTTCTACAAGATCTGTACATAGGTTTAAAGATCAAATTCACTTTTAGTCTAGTAAATGGCCTCTGAATGCATTGTACTCGGGAAAACCTGTCAATTTGAGCATGTGTTTAAAGGGTATTATGAAACTTTTTCATCGCCAAGATCCTTGTTATTGTGTCCCAGGGCTTTGGTTTGCTTATTCATGAAGGTGCAATGACATAAAAACGATAATGGATGACCTTGCATTTTCGTCAAAATTTCAACCATGGCCATAGGGACGGGTTAGAAAGCTCAAGTGATGTAGTTGGATGTTCCTTCAAATGGCCATAACTTCGTAGCCATGTGTCCTTGCGTGATGATTAAGACAGTTTTGGAAAGGTATTGAAGTGGTCTACAAGATCTGTACATAGGTTTAAAGATCAAATTCACTTTTAGTCTAGTAAATGGCCTCTGAATGCATTGTACTCGGGAAAACCTGTCAATTTGAGCATGTGTTTAAAGGGTATTATGAAACTTTTTCATCGCCAAGATCCTTGTTATTGTGTCCCAGGGCTTTGGTTTGCTTATTCATGAAGGCCCAATGACATAAAAACGATAATGGATGACCTTGCATTTTCATCAAAATTTCAACCATGGCCATAGGGACGGGTGAAAAAGCTCAAGTGATGTAGTTGGATGTTCCTTCAAATGGCCATAACTTCGTAGCCATGTGTCCTTGCGTGATGATTAAGACAGTTTTGGAAAGGTATTGAAGTGGTCTACAAGATCTGTACATTGATTGAAAGATCAAAGTCACTTTCAGTGTAGTAAATGGCCTCTGAATGCATTGTACTCGGGACAACCTGTCGATTTGCGCATGTATTTAAAGGGTATAGTGACCCATTATGAAACTTTTTCATCGCCAAGATCCTTGTTATTGTGTCCCAGGGCTTTGATTTGCTTATTCATGAAGGCCCAATGACATTAAAACGATAATGGATGACCTTGCATTTTCGTCAAAATTTCAACCATGGCCAAAGGGACGGGTGAAATAGCTCAAGTGATGTAGTTGGATGTTCCTTCAAATGGCCATAACCTCGTAGCCATGTGTCCTAGCGTGATGATTAAGACAGTTTTGGAAAGGTATTGAAGTGGTCTACAAGATCTGTACATTGATTGAACGATCAAAGTCACTTTCAGTGTAGTAAATGGCCTCTGAATGCATTGTACTCGGGAAAACCTGTCAATTTGAGCATGTGTTTAAAGGGTATTATGAAACTTTTTCATCGCCAAGATCCTTGTTATTGTGTCCCAGGGCTTTGGTTTGCTTATTCATGAAGGCCCAATGACATAAAAACGATAATGGATGACCTTGCATTTTCGTCAAAATTTCAACCATGGCCATAGGGACGGGTGAAATAGCTCAAGTGATGTAGTTGGATGTTCCTTCAAATGGCCATAACTTCGTAGCCATGTGTCCTAGCATGATGATTAAGACAGTTTTGGAAAGGTATTGAAGTGGTCTACAAGATCTGTACATCGGTTTAAAGATCAAATTCACTTTTAGTCTAGTAAATGGCCTCTGAATGCATTGTACTCGGGAAAACCTGTCAATTTGAGCATGTGTTTAAAGGGTATTATGAAACTTTTTCATCGCCAAGATCCTTGTTATTGTGTCCCAGGGCTTTGGTTTGCTTATTCATGAAGGCCCAATGACATAAAAACGATAATGGATGACCTTGCATTTTCGTCAAAATTTCAACCATGGCCATAGGGACGGGTGAAAAAGCTCAAGTGATGTAGTTGGATGTTCCTTCAAATGGCCATAACTTCGTAGCCATGTGTCCTAGCATGATGATTAAGACAGTTTTGGAAAGGTATTGAAGTGTTCTACAAGATCTGTACAAAGGTTAAAAGATCCAATTCATTTTTAGTCTAGTAAATCGCCTCTGAATGCATTGTACTCGGGAAAACCTGTCAATTTGAGCATGTGTTTAAAGGGTATTATGAAACTTTTTCATCGCCAAGATCCTTGTTATTGTGTCCCAGGGCTTTGGTTTGCTTATTCATGAAGGCTCAATGACATAAAAACGATAATGGATGACCTTGCATTTTCGTCAAAATTTCAACCATGGCCATAGGGACGGGTGAAATAGCTCAAGTGATGTAGTTGGATGTTCCTTCAAATGGCCATAACTTCGTAGCCATGTGTCCTTGCGTGATGATTAAGACAGTTTTGGAAAGGTATTGAAGTGTTCTACAAGATCTGTACAAAGGTTAAAAGATCAAATTCATTTTTAGTCTAGTAAATCGCCTCTGAATGCATTGTACTCGGGAAAACCTGTCAATTTGAGCATGTGTTTAAAGGGTATTATGAAACTTTTTCATCGCCAAGATCCTTGTTATTGTGTCCCAGGGCTTTGGTTTGCTTATTCATGAAGGCCCAATGACATAAAAACGATAATGGATGACCTTGCATTTTCGTCAAAATTTCAACCATGGCCATAGGGACGGGTGAAAAAGCTCAAGTGATGTAGTTGGATGTTCCTTCAAATGGCCATAACTTCGTAGCCATGTGTCCTTGCGTGATGATTAAGACAGTTTTGGAAAGGTATTGAAGTGGTCTACAAGATCTGTACATAGGTTTAAAGATCAAATTCACTTTTAGTCTAGTAAATCGCCTCTGAATGCATTGTACTCGGGAAAACCTGTCAATTTGAGCATGTGTTTAAAGGGTATTATGAAACTTTTTCATCGCCAAGATCCTTGTTATTGTGTCCCAGGGCTTTGGTTTGCTTATTCATGAAGGCCCAATGACATAAAAACGATAATGGATGACCTTGCATTTTCGTCAAAATTTCAACCATGGCCATAGGGACGGGTGAAATAGCTCAAGTGATGTAGTTGGATGTTCCTTCAAATGGCCATAACTTCGTAGCCATGTGTCCTTGCGTGATGATTAAGACAGTTTTGGAAAGGTATTGAAGTGGTCTACAAGATCTGTACATAGGTTTAAAGATCAAATTCACTTTTAGTCTAGTAAATGGCCTCTGAATGCATTGTACTCGGGAAAACCTGTCAATTTGAGCATGTGTTTAAAGGGTATTATGAAACTTTTTCATCGCCAAGATCCTTGTTATTGTGTCCCAGGGCTTTGGTTTGCTTATTCATGAAGGCCCAATGACATAAAAACGATAATGGATGACCTTGCATTTTCGTCAAAATTCCAACCATGGCCATAGGGACGGGTGAAATAGCTCAAGCGATGTAGTTGGATGTTCCTTCAAATGGCCATAACTTCGTAGCCATGTGTCCTTGCGTGATGATTAAGACAGTTTTGGAAAGGTATTGAAGTGTTCTACAAGATCTGTACAAAGGTTAAAAGATCAAATTCATTTTTAGTCTAGTATATCGCCCCTGAATGCATTGTACTCGGGAAAACCTGTCAATTTGAGCATGTGTTTAAAGGGTATTATGAAACTTTTTCATCGCCAAGATCCTTGGTATTGTGTCCCAGGGCTTTGGTTTGCTTATTCATGAAGGCCCAATAACATAAAAACGATAATGGATGACCTTGCATTTTCGTCTAAATTTCAACCATGGCCATAGGGACGGGTGAAAAAGCTCAAGTGATGTAGTTGGATGTTCCTTCAAATGGCCATAACTTCGTAGCCATGTGTCCTAGCATGATGATTAAGACAGTTTTGGAAAGGTATTGAAGTGTTCTACAAGATCTGTACAAAGGTTAAAAGATCAAATTCATTTTTAGTCTAGTATATCGCCCCTGAATGCATTGTACTCGGGAAAACCTGTCAATTTGAGCATGTGTTTAAAGGGTATTATGAAACTTTTTCATCGCCAAGATCCTTGTTATTGTGTCCCAGGGCTTTGGTTTGCTTATTCATGAAGGCCCAATGACATAAGAACGATAATGGATGACCTTGCATTTTCGTCAAAATTTCAACCATGGCCATAGGGACGGGTGAAAAAGCTCAAGTGATGTAGTTGGATGTTCCTTCAAATGGCCATAACTTCGTAGCCATGTGTCCTAGCATGATGATTAAGACAGTTTTGGAAAGGTATTGAAGTGTTCTACAAGATCTGTACAAAGGTTAAAAGATCAAATTCATTTTTAGTCTAGTAAATCGCATCTGAATGCATTGTACTCGGGAACACCTGTCAATTTGAGCATGTGTTTAAAGGGTATTATGAAACTTTTTCATCGCCAAGATCCTTGTTATTGTGTCCCAGGGCTTTGGTTTGCTTATTCATGAAGGCCCAATGACATAAAAACGATAATGGATGACCTTGCATTTTCGTCAAAATTTCAACCATGGCCATAGGGACGGGTGAAATAGCTCAAGTGATGTAGTTGGATGTTCCTTCAAATGGCCATAACTTCGTAGCCATGTGTCCTAGCATGATGATTAAGACAGTTTTGGAAAGGTATTAAAGTGTTCTACAAGATCTGTACAAAGGTTAAAAGATCAAATTCATTTTTAGTCTAGTAAATCGCATCTGAATGCATTGTACTCGGGAAAACCTGTCAATTGGAGCATGTGTTTAAAGGGCATTATGAAACTTTTTCATCGCCAAGATCCTTGTTATTGTGTCCCAGGTCTTTGGTTTGCTTATTCATGAAGGCCCAGTGACATAAAAACGATAATGGATGACCTTGCATTTTCGTCAAAATTTCAACCATGGCCATAGCGACGGGTGAAATAGCTCAAGTGATGTAGTTGGATGTTCCTTCAAATGGCCATAACCTCGTAGCCATGTGTCCTAGCGTGATGATTAAGACAGTTTTGGAAAGGTATTGAAGTGGTCTACAAGATCTGTACAAAGGTTTAAAGATCAAATTCACTTTTAGTCTAGTAAATGGCCTCTGAATGCATTGTACTCGGGACAACCTGTCGATTTGCGCATGTATTTAAAGGGTATAGTGACCCATTATGAAACTTTTTCATCGCCAAGATCCTTGTTATTGTGTCCCAGGGCTTTGATTTGCTTATTCATGAAGGCCCAATTACATTAAAACGATAATGGATGACCTTGCATTTTCGTCAAAATTTCAACCATGGCCAAAGGGACGGGTGAAATAGCTCAAGTGATGTAGTTGGATGTTCCTTCAAATGGCCATAACCTCGTAGCCATGTGTCCTAGCGTGATGATTAAGACAGTTTTGGAAAGGTATTGAAGTGTTCTACAAGATCTGTACAAAGGTTAAAAGATCAAATTCATTTTTAGTCTAGTAGATCGCCTCTGAATGCATTGTACTCGGGAAAACCTGTCAATTTGAGCATGTGTTTAAAGGGTATTATGAAACTTTTTCATCGCCAAGATCCTTGTTATTTTGTCCCAGGGCTTTGGTTTGCTTATTCATGAAGGCCCAATGACATAAAAACGATAATGGATGACCTTGCATTTTCGTCAAAATTTCAACCATTGCCATAGGGACGGGTGAAAAAGCTCAAGTGATGTAGTTGGATGTTCCTTCAAATGGCCATAACTTCGTAGCCATGTGTCCTTGCGTGATGATTAAGACAGTTTTGGAAAGGTATTGAAGTGGTCTACAAGATCTGTACATTGATTGAACGATCAAAGTCACTTTCAGTGTATTAATGGCCTCTGAATGCATTGTACTCGGGAAAACCTGTCGATTTGAGCATGTATTTAAAGGGTAAAGTGACCCATTATGAAACTTTTTCATCGCCAAGATCCTTGTTATTGTGTCCCAGGGCTTTGATTTGCTTATTCATGAAGGCCCAATGACATAAAAACGATAATGGATGACTTTCCATTTTCGTCAAAATTTCAACCATGGCCATAGGGACGGGTGAAATAGCTCAAGTGATGAAGTTGGATGTTCCTTCAAATGGCCATAACCTCGTAGCCATGTGTCCTAGCGTGATGATTAAGACAGTTTTGGAAAGGTATTGAAGTGGTCTACAAGATCTGTACATTGATTGAACGATCAAAGTCACTTTCAGTGTAGTAAATGGCCTCTGAATGCATTGTACTCGGGAAAACCTGTCGATTTGAGCATGTATTTAAAGGGTAAAGTGACCCATTATGAAACTTTTTCATCGCCAAGATCCTTGTTATTGTGTCCCAGGGCTTTGGTTTGCTTATTCATGAAGGCCCAATGACATTAAAACGATAATGGATGACCTTGCATTTTCGTCAAAATTTCAACCATGGCCATAGGGACGGGTGAAATAGCTCAAGTGATGTAGTTGGATGTTCCTTCAAATGGCCATAACTTCGTAGCCATGTGTCCTAGCATGATGATTAAGACAGTTTTGGAAAGGTATTGAAGTGGTCTACAAGATCTGTACAAAGGTTAAAAGATCAAATTCATTTTTAGTCTAGTAGATCGCCTCTGAATGCATTGTACTCGGGAAAACCTGTCAATTTGAGCATGTGTTTAAAGGGTATTATGAAACTTTTTCATCGCCAAGATCCTTGTTATTGTGTCCCAGGGCTTTGGTTTGCTTATTCATGAAGGCCCAGTGACATAAAAACGATAATGGATGACCTTGCATTTTCGTCAAAATTTCAACCATGGCCATAGGGACGGGTGAAATAGCTCAAGTGATGAAGTTGGATGTTCCTTCAAATGGCCATAACCTCGTAGCCATGTGTCCTAGCGTGATGATTAAGACAGTTTTGGAAAGGTATTGAAGTGGTCTACAAGATCTGTACATAGGTTAAAAGATCAAATTCACTTTTAGTCTAGTAAATGGCCTCTGAATGCATTGTACTCGGGAAAACCTGTCAATTTGAGCATGTGTTTAAAGGGTATTATGAAACTTTTTCATCGCCAAGATCCTTGTTATTGTGTCCCAGGGCTTTGGTTTGCTTATTCATGAAGGCCCAGTGACATAAGAACGATAATGGATGACCTTGCATTTTCGTCAAAATTTCAACCATGGCCATAGGGACGGGTTAGAAAGCTCAAGTGATGTAGTTGGATGTTCCTTCAAATGGCCATAACTTCGTAGCCATGTGTCCTTGCGTGATGATTAAGACAGTTTTGGAAAGGTATTGAAGTGGTCTACAAGATCTGTACATTGATTGAACGATCAAAGTCACTTTCAGTGTAGTAAATGGCCTCTGAATGCATTGTACTCGGGAAAACCTGTCGATTTGAGCATGTATTTAAAGGGTAAAGTGACCCTTTATGAAACTTTTTCATCGCCAAGATCCTTGTTATTGTGTCCCAGGGCTTTGGTTTGCTTATTCATGAAGGCCCAATGACATAAAAACGATAATGGATGACTTTGCATTTTCGTCAAAATTTCAACCATGGCCATAGGAACGGGTTAGAAAGCTCAAGTGATGTAGTTGGATGTTCCTTCAAATGGCCATAACTTCGTAGCCATGTGTCCTTGCGTGATGATTAAGACAGTTTTGGAAAGGTATTGAAGTGGTCTACAAGATCTGTACAAAGGTTAAAAGATCAAATTCATTTTTAGTCTAGTAAATCGCCTCTGAATGCATTGTACTCGGGAAAACCTGTCAATTTGAGCATGTGTTTAAAGGGTATTATGAAACTTTTTCATCGCCAAGATCCTTGTTATTGTGTCCCAGGGCTTTGGTTTGCTTATTCATGAAGGCCCAATGACATAAAAACGATAATGGATGACTTTGCATTTTCGTCAAAATTTCAACCATGGCCATAGGGACGGGTGAAATAGCTCAAGTGATGAAGTTGGATGTTCCTTCAAATGGCCATAACCTCGTAGCCATGTGTCCTAGCGTGATGATTAAGACAGTTTTGGAAAGGTATTGAAGTGGTCTACAAGATCTGTACATTGATTGAACGATCAAAGTCACTTTCAGTGTAGTAAATGGCCTCTGAATGCATTGTACTCGGGAAAACCTGTCGATTTGAGCATGTATTTAAAGGGTAAAGTGACCCATTATGAAACTTTTTCATCGCCAAGATCCTTGTTATTGTGTCCCAGGGCTTTGATTTGCTTATTCATGAAGGCCCAATGACATAAAAACGATAATGGATGACTTTGCATTTTCGTCAAAATTTCAACCATGGCCATAGGGACGGGTGAAAAAGCTCAAGTGATGTAGTTGGATGTTCCTTCAAATGGCCATAACTTCGTAGCCATGTGTCCTAGCATGATGATTAAGACAGTTTTGGAAAGGTATTGAAGTGTTCTACAAGATCTGTACAAAGGTTAAAAGATCAAATTCATTTTTAGTCTAGTAGATCGCCTCTGAATGCATTGTACTCGGGAAAACCTGTCAATTTGAGCATGTGTTTAAAGGGTATTATGAAACTTTTTCATCGCCAAGATCCTTGTTATTGTGTCCCAGGGCTTTGGTTTGCTTATTCATGAAGGCCCAGTGACATAAAAACGATAATGGATGACCTTGCATTTTCGTCAAAATTTCAACCATGGCCATAGGGACGGGTGAAATAGCTCAAGTGATGAAGTTGGATGTTCCTTCAAATGGCCATAACCTCGTAGCCATGTGTCCTAGCGTGATGATTAAGACAGTTTTGGAAAGGTATTGAAGTGGTCTACAAGATCTGTACATAGGTTAAAAGATCAAATTCACTTTTAGTCTAGTAAATGGCCTCTGAATGCATTGTACTCGGGAAAACCTGTCAATTTGAGCATGTGTTTAAAGGGTATTATGAAACTTTTTCATCGCCAAGATCCTTGTTATTGTGTCCCAGGGCTTTGGTTTGCTTATTCATGAAGGCCCAGTGACATAAAAACGATAATGGATGACCTTGCATTTTCGTCAAAATTTCAACCATGGCCATAGGGACGGGTGAAATAGCTCAAGTGATGTAGTTGGATGTTCCTTCAAATGGCCATAACTTCGTAGCCATGTGTCCTAGCATGATGATTAAGACAGTTTTGGAAAGGTATTGAAGTGTTCTACAAGATCTGTACATTGATTGAAAGATCAAAGTCACTTTCAGTGTAGTAAATGGCCTCTGAATGCATTGTACTCGGGAAAACCTGTCGATTTGCGCATGTATTTAAAGGGTAAAGTGACTCATTATGAAATTTTATCATCGCCAAGATCCTTGTTATTGTGTCCCAGGGCTTTGATTTGCTTATTCATGAAGCCCCAATGACATAAAAACGATAATGGATGACCTTGCATTTTCGTCAAAATTTCAACCATGGCCAAAGGGACGGGTGAAATAGCTCAAGTGATGTAGTTGGATGTTCCTTCAAATGGCCATAACCTCGTAGCCATGTGTCCTTGCGTGATGATTAAGACAGTTTTGGAAAGGTATTGAAGTGGTCTACAAGATCTGTACATAGGTTAAAAGATCAAATTCACTTTTAGTCTAGTAAATGGCCTCTGAATGCATTGTACTCGGGAAAACCTGTCAATTTGAGCATGTGTTTAAAGGGTATTATGAAACTTTTTCATCGCCAAGATCCTTGTTATTGTGTCCCAGGGCTTTGGTTTGCTTATTCATGAAGGCCCAATGACATAAAAACGATAATGGATGACCTTGCATTTTCGTCAAAATTTCAACCATGGCCATAGGGACGGGTTAGAAAGCTCAAGTGATGTAGTTGGATGTTCCTTCAAATGGCCATAACTTCGTAGCCATGTGTCCTAGCATGATGATTAAGACAGTTTTGGAAAGGTATTAAAGTGTTCTACAAGATATGTACAAAGGTTAAAAGATCAAATTCATTTTTAGTCTAGTAAATCGCCTCTGAATGCATTGTACTCGGGAAAACCTGTCAATTTGAGCATGTGTTTAAAGGGTATTATGAAACTTTTTCATCGCCAAGATCCTTGTTATTGTGTCCCAGGGCTTTGGTTTGCTTATTCATGAAGCCCCAATGACATAAGAACGATAATGGATGACCTTGCATTTTCGTCAAAATTTCAACCATGGCCATAGGGACGGGTTAGAAAGCTCAAGTGATGTAGTTGGATGTTCCTTCAAATGGCCATAACTTCGTAGCCATGTGTCCTAGCATGATGATTAAGACAGTTTTGGAAAGGTATTAAAGTGTTCTACAAGATATGTACAAAGGTTAAAAGATCAAATTCATTTTTAGTCTAGTAAATCGCCTCTGAATGCATTGTACTCGGGAAAACCTGTCAATTTGAGCATGTGTTTAAAGGGTATTATGAAACTTTTTCATCGCCAAGATCCTTGTTATTGTGTCCCAGGGCTTTGGTTTGCTTATTCATGAAGCCCCAATGACATAAGAACGATAATGGATGACCTTGCATTTTCGTCAAAATTTCAACCATGGCCATAGGGACGGGTTAGAAAGCTCAAGTGATGTAGTTGGATGTTCCTTCAAATGGCCATAACCTCGTAGCCATGTGTCCTTGCGTGATGATTAAGACAGTTTTGGAAAGGTATTGAAGTGTTCTAGAAGATCTGTACAAAGGTTAAAAGATCAAATTCATTTTTAGTCTAGTAAATCGCCTCTGAATGCATTGTACTCGGGAAAACCTGTCAATTTGAGCATGTGTTTAAAGGGTATTATGAAACTTTTTCATCGCCAAGATCCTTGTTATTGTGTCCCAGGGCTTTGGTTTGCTTATTCATGAAGGCCCAATGACATAAAAACGATAATGGATGACCTTGCATTTTCGTCAAAATTTCAACCATGGCCATAGGGACGGGTTAGAAAGCTCAAGTGATGTAGTTGGATGTTCCTTCAAATGGCCATAACTTCGTAGCCATGTGTCCTTGCGTGATGATTAAGACAGTTTTGGAAAGGTATTGAAGTGTTCTACAAGATCTGTACAAAGGTTAAAAGATCAAATTCATTTTTAGTCTAGTAAATCGCCTCTGAATGCATTGTACTCGGGAAAACCTGTCAATTTGAGCATGTGTTTAAAGGGTATTATGAAACTTTTTCATCGCCAAGATCCTTGTTATTGTGTCCCAGGGCTTTGGTTTGCTTATTCATGAAGGCCCAGTGACATAAAAACGATAATGGATGACCTTGCATTTTCGTCAAAATTTCAACCATGGCCATAGGGACGGGTGAAATAGCTCAAGTGATGTAGTTGGATGTTCCTTCAAATGGCCATAACTTCGTAGCCATGTGTCCTAGCATGATGATTAAGACAGTTTTGGAAAGGTATTGAAGTGTTCTACAAGATCTGTACATTGATTGAAAGAACAAAGTCACTTTCAGTGTAGTAAATGGCCTCTGAATGCATTGTACTCGGGAAAACCTGTCGATTTGCGCATGTATTTAAAGGGTAAAGTGACTCATTATGAAATTTTATCATCGCCAAGATCCTTGTTATTGTGTCCCAGGGCTTTGATTTGCTTATTCATGAAGCCCCAATGACATTAAAACGATAATGGATGACCTTGCATTTTCGTCAAAATTTCAACCATGGCCAAAGGGACGGGTGAAATAGCTCAAGTGATGTAGTTGGATGTTCCTTCAAATGGCCATAACCTCGTAGCCATGTGTCCTTGCGTGATGATTAAGACAGTTTTGGAAAGGTATTGAAGTGTTCTAGAAGATCTGTACAAAGGTTAAAAGATCAAATTCATTTTTAGTCTAGTAAATCGCCTCTGAATGCATTGTACTCGGGAAAACCTGTCAATTTGAGCATGTGTTTAAAGGGTATTATGAAACTTTTTCATCGCCAAGATCCTTGTTATTGTGTCCCAGGGCTTTGGTTTGCTTATTCATGAAGGCCCAATGACATAAAAACGATAATGGATGACCTTGCATTTTCGTCAAAATTTCAACCATGGCCATAGGGACGGGTTAGAAAGCTCAAGTGATGTAGTTGGATGTTCCTTCAAATGGCCATAACTTCGTAGCCATGTGTCCTAGCATGATGATTAAGACAGTTTTGGAAAGGTATTAAAGTGTTCTACAAGATATGTACAAAGGTTAAAAGATCAAATTCATTTTTAGTCTAGTAAATCGCCTCTGAATGCATTGTACTCGGGAAAACCTGTCAATTTGAGCATGTGTTTAAAGGGTATTATGAAACTTTTTCATCGCCAAGATCCTTGTTATTGTGTCCCAGGGCTTTGGTTTGCTTATTCATGAAGCCCCAATGACATAAGAACGATAATGGATGACCTTGCATTTTCGTCAAAATTTCAACCATGGCCATAGGGACGGGTGAAATAGCTCAAGTGATGTAGTTGGATGTTCCTTCAAATGGCCATAACTTCGTAGCCATGTGTCCTTGCATGATGATTAAGACAGTTTTGGAAAGGTATTGAAGTGGTCTACAAGATCTGTACATCGGTTAAAAGATCAAATTCACTTTTAGTCTAGTAAATCGCCTCTGAATGCATTGTACTCGGGAAAACCTGTCAATTTGAGCATGTGTTTAAAGGGTACTATGAAACTTTTTCATCGCCAAGATCCTTGTTATTGTGTCCCAGGGCTTTGGTTTGCTTATTCATGAAGGCGCAATGACATAAAAACGATAATGGATGACCTTGCATTTTCGTCAAAATTTCAACCATGGCCATAGGGACGGGTTAGAAAGCTCAAGTGATGTAGTTGGATGTTCCTTCAAATGGCCATAACTTCGTAGCCATTTGTCCTAGCATGATGATTAAGACAGTTTTGGAAAGGTATTGAAGTGTTCTACAAGATCTGTACAAAGGTTAAAAGATCAAATTCATTTTTAGTCTAGTAAATCGCCTCTGAATGCATTGTACTCGGGAAAACCTGTCAATTTGAGCATGTGTTTAAAGGGTATTATGAAACTTTTTCATCGCCAAGATCCTTGTTATTGTGTCCCAGGGCTTTGGTTTGCTTATTCATGAAGGCCCAATGACATAAAAACGATAATGGATGACCTTGCATTTTCGTCAAAATTTCAACCATGGCCATAGGGACGGGTGAAATAGCTCAAGTGATGTAGTTGGATGTTCCTTCAAATGGCCATAACTTCGTAGCCATGTGTCCTAGCATGATGATTAAGACAGTTTTGGAAAGGTATTGAAGTGTTCTACAAGATCTGTACAAAGGTTAAAAGATCAAATTCACTTTTAGTCTAGTAAATGGCCTTTGAATGCATTGTACTCGGGAAAACCTGTCAATTTGAGCATGTGTTTAAAGGATATTATGAAACTTTTTCATCGCCAAGATCCTTGTTATTGTGTCCCAGGGCTTTGGTTTGCTTATTCATGAAGACGCAATGACATAAAAACGATAATGGATGACCTTGCATTTTCGTCAAAATTTCAACCATGGCCATAGGGACGGGTGAAATAGCTCAAGTGATGTAGTTGGATGTTCCTTCAAATGGCCATAACTTCGTAGCCATGTGTCCTAGCATGATGATTAAGACAGTTTTGGAAAGGTATTGAAGTGTTCTACAAGATCTGTACAAAGGTTAAAAGATCAAATTCATTTTTAGTCTAGTAAATCACCTCTGAATGCATTGTACTCGGGAAAACCTGTCAATTTGAGCATGTGTTTAAAGGGTATTATGAAACTTTTTCATCGCCAAGATCCTTGTTATTGTGTCCCAGGGCTTTGGTTTGCTTATTCATGAAGCCCCAATGACATAAGAACGATAATGGATGACCTTGCATTTTCGTCAAAATTTCAACCATGGCCATAGGGACGGGTGAAATAGCTCAAGTGATGTAGTTGGATGTTCCTTCAAATGGCCATAACTTCGTAGCCATGTGTCCTTGCATGATGATTAAGACAGTTTTGGAAAGGTATTGAAGTGGTCTACAAGATCTGTACATCGGTTAAAAGATCAAATTCACTTTTAGTCTAGTAAATCGCCTCTGAATGCATTGTACTCGGGAAAACCTGTCAATTTGAGCATGTGTTTAAAGGGTACTATGAAACTTTTTCATCGCCAAGATCCTTGTTATTGTGTCCCAGGGCTTTGGTTTGCTTATTCATGAAGGCCCAATGACATAAAAACGATAATGGATGACCTTGCATTTTCGTCAAAATTTCAACCATGGCCATAGGGACGGGTGAAAAAGCTCAAGTGATGTAGTTGGATGTTCCTTCAAATGGCCATAACTTCGTAGCCATGTGTCCTTGCGTGATGATTAAGACAGTTTTGGAAAGGTATTGAAGTGTTCTACAAGATCTGTACAAAGGTTAAAAGATCAAATTCATTTTTACTCTAGTAAATCGCCTCTGAATGCATTGTACTCGGGAAAACCTGTAAATTTGAGCATGTGTTTAAAGGGTATAATGAAACTTTTTCATCGCCAAGATCCTTGTTATTGTGTCCCAGGGCTTTGGTTTGCTTATTCATGAAGGCCCAATGACCTAAAAACGATAATGGATGACCTTGCATTTTCGTCAAAATTTCAACCATGGCCATAGGGACGGGTGAAATAGCTCAAGTGATGTAGTTGGATGTTCCTTCAAATGGCCATAACTTCGTAGCCATGTGTCCTTGCGTGATGATTAAGACAGTTTTGGAAAGGTATTGAAGTGTTCTACAAGATCTGTACAAAGGTTAAAAGAACAAATTCATTTTTAGTCTAGTAAATCGCCTCTGAATGCATTGTACTCGGGAAAACCTGTCAATTTGAGCATGTATTTAAAGGGTAAAGTGACCCATTATGAAACTTTTTCATCGCCAAGATCCTTGTTATTGTGTCCCAGGGCTTTGGTTTGCTTATTCATGAAGGCCCAATGACATAAAAACGATAATGGATGACCTTGCATTTTCGTCAAAATTTCAACCATGGCCATAGGGACGGGTTAGAAAGCTCAAGTGATGTAGTTGGATGTTCCTTCAAATGGCCATAACTTCGTAGCCATGTGTCCTAGCGTGATGATTGAGACAGTTTTGGGAAGGTATTGAAGTGGTCTACAAGATCTGCGCATAGGTTTAATGATCAGAGTCACTGGTAGCCTAGTAAATGGCCTCTGAATGCATTGTACTCGGGAAAACCTGTCAATTTGAGCATGTGTTTAAAGGGTATTATGAAACTTTTTCATCGCCAAGATCCTTGTTATTGTGTCCCAGGGCTTTGGTTTGCTTATTCATGAAGGCGCAATGACATAAAAACGATAATGGATGACCTTGCATTTTCGTCAAAATTTCAACCATGGCCATAGGGACGGGTGAAATAGCTCAAGTGATGTAGTTGGATGTTCCTTCAAATGGCCATAACTTCGTAGCCATGTGTCCTTGCGTGATGATTAAGACAGTTTTGGAAAGGTATTGAAGTGTTCTACAAGATCTGTACAAAGGTTAAAAGATCAAATTCATTTTTACTCTAGTAAATCGCCTCTGAATGCATTGTACTCGGGAAAACCTGTAAATTTGAGCATGTGTTTAAAGGGTATAATGAAACTTTTTCATCGCCAAGATCCTTGTTATTGTGTCCCAGGGCTTTGGTTTGCTTATTCATGAAGGCCCAATGACATAAAAACGATAATGGATGACCTTGCATTTTCGTCAAAATTTCAACCATGGCCATAGGGACGGGTGAAATAGCTCAAGTGATGTAGTTGGATGTTCCTTCAAATGGCCATAACTTCGTAGCCATGTGTCCTTGCGTGATGATTAAGACAGTTTTGGAAAGGTATTGAAGTGTTCTACAAGATCTGTACAAAGGTTAAAAGAACAAATTCATTTTTAGTCTAGTAAATCGCCTCTGAATGCATTGTACTCGGGAAAACCTGTCAATTTGAGCATGTATTTAAAGGGTAAAGTGACCCATTATGAAACTTTTTCATCGCCAAGATCCTTGTTATTGTGTCCCAGGGCTTTGGTTTGCTTATTCATGAAGGCCCAATGACATAAAAACGATAATGGATGACCTTGCATTTTCATCAAAATTTCAACCATGGCCATAGGGACGGGTGAAAAAGCTCAAGTGATGTAGTTGGATGTTCCTTCAAATGGCCATAACTTCGTAGCCATGTGTCCTTGCGTGATGATTAAGACAGTTTTGGAAAGGTATTGAAGTGTTCTACAAGATCTGTACAAAGGTTAAAAGAACAAATTCATTTTTAGTCTAGTAGATCGCCTCTGAATGCATTGTACTCGGGAAAACCTGTCAATTTGAGCATGTGTTTAAAGGGTATTATGAAACTTTTTCATCGCCAAGATCCTTGTTATTGTGTCCCAGGGCTTTGGTTTGCTTATTCATGAAGGTGCAATGACATAAAAACGATAATGGATGACCTTGCATTTTCGTCAAAATTTCAACCATGGCCATAGGGACGGGTGAAATAGCTCAAGTGATGAAGTTGGATGTTCCTTCAAATGGCCATAACTTCGTAGCCATGTGTCCTTGCGTGATGATTAAGACAGTTTTGGAAAGGTATTGAAGTGTTCTACAAGATCTGTACATTGATTGAAAGATCAAAGTCACTTTCAGTGTAGTAAATGGCCTCTGAATGCATTGTACTCGGGAAAACCTGTCGATTTGAGCATGTATTTAAAGGGTATTATGAAACTTTTTCATCGCCAAGATCCTTGTTATTGTGTCCCAGGGCTTTGGTTTGCTTATTCATGAAGGCCCAATGACATAAAAACGATAATGGATGACCTTGCATTTTCGTCAAAATTTCAACCATGGCCATAGGGACGGGTTAGAAAGCTCAAGTGATGTAGTTGGATGTTCCTTCAAATGGCCATAACTTCGTAGCCATGTGTCCTTGCGTGATGATTAAGACAGTTTTGGAAAGGTATTGAAGTGTTCTACAAGATCTGTACAAAGGTTAAAAGAACAAATTCATTTTTAGTCTAGTAAATCGCCTCTGAATGCATTGTACTCGGGAAAACCTGTCAATTTGAGCATGTATTTAAAGGGTAAAGTGACCCATTATGAAACTTTTTCATCGCCAAGATCCTTGTTATTGTGTCCCAGGGCTTTGGTTTGCTTATTCATGAAGGCCCAATGACATAAAAACGATAATGGATGACCTTGCATTTTCGTCAAAATTTCAACCATGGCCATAGGGACGGGTTAGAAAGCTCAAGTGATGTAGTTGGATGTTCCTTCAAATGGCCATAACTTCGTAGCCATGTGTCCTAGCGTGATGATTGAGACAGTTTTGGGAAGGTATTGAAGTGGTCTACAAGATCTGCGCATAGGTTTAATGATCAGAGTCACTGGTAGCCTAGTAAATGGCCTCTGAATGCATTGTACTCGGGAAAACCTGTCAATTTGAGCATGTGTTTAAAGGGTATTATGAAACTTTTTCATCGCCAAGATCCTTGTTATTGTGTCCCAGGGCTTTGGTTTGCTTATTCATGAAGGCCCAATAACATAAAAACGATAATGGATGACCTTGCATTTTCGTCAAAATTTCAACCATGGCCATAGGGACGGGTGAAAAAGCTCAAGTGATGTAGTTGGATGTTCCTTCAAATGGCCGTAACTTCGTAGCCATGTGTCCTAGCGTGATGATTAAGACAGTTTTGGAAAGGTATTGAAGTGTTCTACAAGATCTGAACAAAGGTTAAAAGATCAAATTCATTTTTAGTCTAGTAAATCGCCTCTGAATGCATTGTACTCGGGAAAACCTGTCAATTTGAGCATGTGTTTAAAGGGTATTATGAAACTTTTTCATCGCCAAGATCCTTGTTATTGTGTCCCAGGGCTTTGGTTTGCTTATTCATGAAGGCCCAATGACATAAAAACGATAATGGATGACCTTGCATTTTCGTCAAAATTTCAACCATGGCCATAGGGACGGGTGAAAAAGCTCAAGTGATGTAGTTGGATGTTCCTTCAAATGGCCATAACTTCGTAGCCATGTGTCCTTGCATGATGATTAAGACAGTTTTGGAAAGGTATTGAAGTGGTCTACAAGATCTGTACAGTGATTGAACGATCAAAGTCACTTTCAGTGTAGTAAATGGCCTCTGAATGCATTGTACTCGGGAAAACCTGTCGATTTGAGCATGTATTTAAAGGGTAAAGTGACCCATTATGAAACTTTTTCATCGCCAAGATCCTTGTTATTGTGTCCCAGGGCTTTGATTTGCTTATTCATGAAGGCCCAATGACATAAAAACGATAATGGATGACTTTGCATTTTCGTCAAAATTTCAACCATGGCCATAGGGACGGGTGAAAAAGCTCAAGTGATGTAGTTGGATGTTCCTTCAAATGGCCATAACTTCGTAGCCATGTGTCCTTGCATGATGATTAAGACAGTTTTGGAAAGGTATTGAAGTGTTCTACAAGATCTGTACAAAGGTTAAAAGATCAAATTCATTTTTAGTCTAGTAAATCGCCTCTGAATGCATTGTACTCGGGAAAACCTGTCAATTTGAGCATGTGTTTAAAGGGTATTATGAAACTTTTTCATCGCCAAGATCCTTGTTATTGTGTCCCAGGGCTTTGGTTTGCTTATTCATGAAGGCCCAATGACATAAAAACGATAATGGATGACCTTGCATTTTCGTCAAAATTTCAACCATGGCCATAGGGACGGGTGAAAAAGGTCAAGTGATGTAGTTGGATGTTCCTTCAAATGGCCATAACCTCGTAGCCATGTGTCCTAGCGTGATGATCAAGACAGTTTTGGAAAGGTATTGAAGTGATCTACAAGATTTGTACATTGATTGAAAGATCAAAGTCACTTTCAGTGTAGTAAATGGCCTCTGAATGCATTGTACTCGGGAAAACCTGTCGATTTGAGCATGTATTTAAAGGGTAAAGTGACCCATTATGAAACTTTTTCATCGCCAAGATCCTTGTTATTGTGTCCCAGGGCTTTGATTTGCTTATTCATGAAGGCCCAATGACATAAAAACGATAATGGATGACCTTGCATTTTCGTCAAAATTTCAACCATGGCCATAGGGACGGGTGAAATAGCTCAAGTGATGAAGTTGGATGTTCCTTCAAATGGCCATAACCTCGTAGCCATGTGTCCTAGCGTGATGATTAAGACAGTTTTGGAAAGGTATTGAAGTGTTCTACAAGATCTGTACAAAGGTTAAAAGATCAAATTCATTTTTAGTCTAGTAAATCGCCTCTGAATGCATTGTACTCGGGAAAACCTGTCAATTTGAGCATGTGTTTAAAGGGTATTATGAAACTTTTTCATCGCCAAGATCCTTGTTATTGTGTCCCAGGGCTTTGGTTTGCTTATTCATGAAGGCCCAATGACATAAAAACGATAATGGATGACCTTGCATTTTCGTCAAAATTTCAACCATGGCCATAGGGACGGGTGAAATAGCTCAAGTGATGAAGTTGGATGTTCCTTCAAATGGCCATAACTTCGTAGCCATGTGTCCTTGCGTGATGATTAAGACAGTTTTGGAAAGGTATTGAAGTGTTCTACAAGATCTGTACAAAGCTTAAAAGATCAAATTCATTTTTAGTCTAGTAAATCGCCTCTGAATGCATTGTACTCGGGAAAACCTGTCAATTTGAGCATGTGTTTAAAGGGTATTATGAAACTTTTTCATCGCCAAGATCCTTGTTATTGTGTCCCAGGGCTTTGGTTTGCTTATTCATGAAGGCCCAATGACATAAAAACGATAATGGATGACCTTGCATTTTCGTCAAAATTTCAACCATGGCCATAGGGACGGGTGAAAAAGGTCAAGTGATGTAGTTGGATGTTCCTTCAAATGGCCATAACCTCGTAGCCATGTGTCCTAGCGTGATGATCAAGACAGTTTTGGAAAGGTATTGAAGTGATCTACAAGATTTGTACATTGATTGAAAGATCAAAGTCACTTTCAGTGTAGTAAATGGCCTCTGAATGCATTGTACTCGGGAAAACCTGTCGATTTGAGCATGTATTTAAAGGGTAAAGTGACCCATTATGAAACTTTTTCATCGCCAAGATCCTTGTTATTGTGTCCCAGGGCTTTGATTTGCTTATTCATGAAGGCCCAATGACATAAAAACGATAATGGATGACCTTGCATTTTCGTCAAAATTTCAACCATGGCCATAGGGACGGGTGAAAAAGCTCAAGTGATGTAGTTGGATGTTCCTTCAAATGGCCATAACTTCGTAGCCATGTGTCCTTGCATGATGATTAAGACAGTTTTGGAAAGGTATTGAAGTGTTCTACAAGATCTGTACAAAGGTTAAAAGATCAAATTCATTTTTAGTCTAGTAAATCGCCTCTGAATGCATTGTACTCGGGAAAACCTGTCAATTTGAGCATGTGTTTAAAGGGTATTATGAAACTTTTTCATCGCCAAGATCCTTGTTATTGTGTCCCAGGGCTTTGGTTTGCTTATTCATGAAGGCCCAATGACATAAAAACGATAATGGATGACCTTGCATTTTCGTCAAAATTTCAACCATGGCCATAGGGACGGGTGAAAAAGGTCAAGTGATGTAGTTGGATGTTCCTTCAAATGGCCATAACCTCGTAGCCATGTGTCCTAGCGTGATGATCAAGACAGTTTTGGAAAGGTATTGAAGTGATCTACAAGATTTGTACATTGATTGAAAGATCAAAGTCACTTTCAGTGTAGTAAATGGCCTCTGAATGCATTGTACTCGGGAAAACCTGTCGATTTGAGCATGTATTTAAAGGGTAAAGTGACCCATTATGAAACTTTTTCATCGCCAAGATCCTTGTTATTGTGTCCCAGGGCTTTGATTTGCTTATTCATGAAGGCCCAATGACATAAAAACGATAATGGATGACCTTGCATTTTCGTCAAAATTTCAACCATGGCCATAGGGACGGGTGAAATAGCTCAAGTGATGAAGTTGGATGTTCCTTCAAATGGCCATAACTTCGTAGCCATGTGTCCTTGCGTGATGATTAAGACAGTTTTGGAAAGGTATTGAAGTGTTCTACAAGATCTGTACAAAGCTTAAAAGATCAAATTCATTTTTAGTCTAGTAAATCGCCTCTGAATGCATTGTACTCGGGAAAACCTGTCAATTTGAGCATGTGTTTAAAGGGTATTATGAAACTTTTTCATCGCCAAGATCCTTGTGATTGTGTCCCAGGGCTTTGGTTTGCTTATTCATGAAGGCCCAATGACATAAAAACGATAATGGATGACCTTGCATTTTCGTCAAAATTTCAACCATGGCCATAGGGACGGGTGAAAAAGCTCAAGTGATGTAGTTGGATGTTCCTTCAAATGGCCATAACTTCGTAGCCATGTGTCCTTGCGTGATGATTAAGACAGTTTTGGAAAGGTATTGAAGTGTTCTACAAGATCTGTACAAAGGTTAAAAGATCAAATTCATTTTTAGTCTAGTAAATCGCCTCTGAATGCATTGTACTCGGGAAAACCTGTCAATTTGAGCATGTGTTTAAAGGGTATTATGAAACTTTTTCATCGCCAAGATCCTTGTTATTGTGTCCCAGGGCTTTGGTTTGCTTATTCATGAAGGCCCAGTGACATAAAAACGATAATGGATGACCTTGCATTTTCGTCAAAATTTCAACCATGGCCATAGGGACGGGTGAAATAGCTCAAGTGATGTAGTTGGATGTTCCTTCAAATGGCCATAACTTCGTAGCCATGTGTCCTTGCGTGATGATTAAGACAGTTTTGGAAAGGTATTGAAGTGTTCTACAAGATCTGTACAAAGCTTAAAAGATCAAATTCATTTTTAGTCTAGTAAATGGCCTCTGAATGCATTGTACTCGGGAAAACCTGTCGATTTGCGCATGTATTTAAAGGGTAAAGTGACTCATTATGAAACTTTTTCATCGCCAAGATCCTTGTTATTGTGTCCCAGGGCTTTGGTTTGCTTATTCATGAAGGCCCAGTGACATAAAAACGATAATGGATGACCTTGCATTTTCGTCAAAATTTCAACCATGGCCATAGCGACGGGTGAAATAGCTCAAATGATGTAGTTGGATGTTCCTTCAAATGGCCATAACCTCGTAGCCATGTGTCCTAGCGTGATGATTAAGACAGTTTTGGAAAGGTATTGAAGTGGTCTACAAGATCTGTACATTGATTGAACGATCAAAGTCACTTTCAGTGTAGTAAATGGCCTCTGAATGCATTGTACTCGGGAAAACCTGTCGATTTGAGCATGTATTTAAAGGGTAAAGTGACCCATTATGAAACTTTTTCATCGCCAAGATCCTTGTTATTGTGTCCCAGGGCTTTGATTTGCTTATTCATGAAGGCCCAATGACATAAAAACGATAATGGATGACCTTGCATTTTCGTCAAAATTTCAACCATGGCCATAGGGACGGGTGAAAAAGCTCAAGTGATGTAGTTGGATGTTCCTTCAAATGGCCATAACTTCGTAGCCATGTGTCCTTGCGTGATGATTAAGACATTTTTGGAAAGGTATTGAAGTGTTCTACAAGATCTGTACAAAGGTTAAAAGATCAAATTCATTTTTAGTCTAGTAAATCGCATCTGAATGCATTGTACTCGGGAAAACCTGTCAATTTGAGCATGTGTTTAAAGGGTATTATGAAACTTTTTCATCGCCAAGATCCTTGTTATTGTGTCCCAGGGCTTTGGTTTGCTTATTCATGAAGGCCCAGTGACATAAAAACGATAATGGATGACCTTGCATTTTCGTCAAAATTTCAACCATGGCCATAGGGACGGGTGAAATAGCTCAAGTGATGTAGTTGGATGTTCCTTCAAATGGCCATAACCTCGTAGCCATGCGTCCTAGCGTGATGATTAAGACAGTTTTGGAAAGGTATTGAAGTGGTCTACAACATCTGTACATTGATTGAACGATCAAAGTCACTTTCAGTGTAGTAAATGGCCTCTGAATGCATTGTACTCGGGAAAACCTGTTTATTTGAGCATGTATTTAAAGGGTAAAGTGACCCATTATGAAACTTTTTCATCGCCAAGATCCTTGTTATTGTGTCCCAGGGCTTTGATTTGCTTATTCATTAAGGCCCAATGACATAAAAACGATAATGGATGACTTTGCATTTTCGTCAAAATTTCAACCATTGCCATAGGGACGGGTGAAAAAGCTCAAGTGATGTAGTTGGATGTTCCTTCAAATGGCCATAACTTCGTAGCCATGTGTCCTTGCGTGATGATTAAGACAGTTTTGGAAAGGTATTGAAGTGTTCTACAAGATCTGTACAAAGGTTAAAAGATCAAATTCATTTTTAGTCTAGTAAATCGCCTCTGAATGCATTGTACTCGGGAAAACCTGTCAATTTGAGCATGTGTTTAAAGGGTATTATGAAACTTTTTCATCGCCAAGATCCTTGTTATTGTGTCCCAGGGCTTTGGTTTGCTTATTCATGAAGGCCCAATGACATAAAAACGATAATGGATGACCTTGCATTTTCGTCAAAATTTCAACCATGGCCATAGGGACGGGTGAAAAAGGTCAAGTGATGTAGTTGGATGTTCCTTCAAATGGCCATAACCTCGTAGCCATGTGTCCTAGCGTGATGATTAAGACAGTTTTGGAAAGGTATTGAAGTGTTCTACAAGATCTGTACAAAGCTTAAAAGATCAAATTCATTTTTAGTCTAGTAAATCGCATCTGAATGCATTGTACTCGGGAAAACCTGTCGATTTGAGCATGTATTTAAAGGGTAAAGTGACCCATTATGAAACTTTTTCATCGCCAAGATCCTTGTTATTGTGTCCCAGGGCTTTGATTTGCTTATTCATGAAGGCCCAATGACATAAAAACGATAATGGATGACTTTGCATTTTCGTC
This sequence comes from Anopheles coluzzii, assembly GCF_943734685.1. NCBI lineage: Eukaryota > Metazoa > Arthropoda > Insecta > Diptera > Culicidae > Anopheles > Anopheles coluzzii. Next base: position 239,077 of record NW_026054447.1, on the reverse strand, counting down.
AAAATTTCAACCATGGCCATAGGGACGGGTGAAAAAGCTCAAGTGATGTAGTTGGATGTTCCTTCAAATGGCCATAACTTCGTAGCCATGTGTCCTAGCATGATGATTAAGACAGTTTTGGAAAGGTATTGAAGTGTTCTACAAGATCTGTACAAAGGTTAAAAGATCAAATTCATTTTTAGTCTAGTAGATCGCCTCTGAATGCATTGTACTCGGGAAAACCTGTCAATTTGAGCATGTCCCGACAGACAAAGAGAACGAAATTTTCAGGCGAGGGGTAGGTAGAAACACGCGGTGGGGGCCCGGCCCAAGATCGGATCCAAAGTCCGTTGTTTTGGGCTCGAAATTAAAAATGGCGAATGGAGCGCTACCACGGAGAGAATGCGCTCTCTTGCTTGCCTTTAAAATACACGAGGCGCTCTCGCTGTAAAGAACGCTCGCTCGCGCTGTTTCATCGTATTTTCCTCATACCCCTTCCTTCCCGTTTCTTTCGGCTTGCGCAGCGCTGAACTGGTACCCCCTCCCACTTGATTCCAGCGAATTGCGCTGCGCTGGACTGACACCCCCTCCCGCTCGTTTCTTTCGTAGCGCGCTGTGCGCTTCCCTTCATTCGGACTTGGTGCACCCGAATCAAAACAAAAACTTGAACACATCAAACTTGGTTTATATTTTATCACTTTTATTGCAAATAAAGGGGCATTTTCACACATAGCTTCACACAATCTTGCCACAAAATCACACACATTATTTATATAAAAAAATCGTCGTATTTAAAATAGTCGCCTAACTGCATGGATACCGTTGTTGATGTTCAATACAGCAAACAAATATTAAAATGAAGCAACGCAAATCACACATTTAGGATAGATGATAAAAAATAAGCGCAGCTTTATTTCAATGTGCACAACACTTCAACACTTAGCGAAACTTCGATCGCCCGGGACTTAAGCTAACACGCGCGCAGCCTTTCACGGCGAACGCTTGAGCTGAACTGACGATTTCGTGTGGTGGCAAGAAGGGGAGCGCACAGAGGAACACTCGCTGCATTAGTGCGAGCGAGACACCGATACCCGCATGCCGCTGCGAGAAAACCAAACTGAGCGCGCAGGCTGAAAGTGAACGCACACATTCACACATGTGTAATTGTGTGAGTGCAAAAACTGTGTAGAAACCAAAACACGCTCGCGCCTCCGAGCAATTCCGCGAATTTCCAACCGTCTCCCCATGCTTCTACATGCCCCTCGCCTGAAAGTCATACACTTTTTCATTCTCATTGCTAGTAGGGTGTGTTTAAAGGGTATTATGAAACTTTTTCATCGCCAAGATCCTTGTTATTGTGTCCCAGGGCTTTGGTTTGCTTATTCATGAAGGCCCAATGACATAAAAACGATAATGGATGACCTTGCATTTTCGTCAAAATTTCAACCATGGCCATAGGGACGGGTGAAATAGCTCAAGTGATGTAGTTGGATGTTCCTTCAAATGGCCATAACTTCGTAGCCATGTGTCCTAGCATGATGATTAAGACAGTTTTGGAAAGGTATTGAAGTGTTCTACAAGATCTGTACAAAGCTTAAAAGATCAAATTCATTTTTAGTCTAGTAAATCGCCTCTGAATGCATTGTACTCGGGAAAACCTGTCAATTTGAGCATGTGTTTAAAGGGTATTATGAAACTTTTTCATCGCCAAGATCCTTGTTATTGTGTCCCAGGGCTTTGGTTTGCTTATTCATGAAGGCCCAATGACATAAAAACGATAATGGATGACCTTGCATTTTCGTCAAAATTTCAACCATGGCCATAGGGACGGGTGAAAAAGCTCAAGTGAAGTAGTTGGATGTTCCTTCAAATGGCCAGAACTTCGTAGCCATGTGTCCTTGCGTGATGATTAAGACAGTTTTGGAAAGGTATTGAAGTGTTCTACAAGATCTGTACAAAGGTTAAAAGATCAAATTCATTTTTAGTCTAGTAAATCGCCTCTGAATGCATTGTACTCGGGAAAACCTGTCAATTTGAGCATGTGTTTAAAGGGTATTATGAAACTTTTTCATCGCCAAGATCCTTGTTATTGTGTCCCAGGGCTTTGGTTTGCTTATTCATGAAGGCCCAGTGACATAAAAACGATAATGGATGACCTTGCATTTTCGTCAAAATTTCAACCATGACCATAGGGACGGTTGAAATAGCTCAAGTGATGTAGTTGGATGTTCCTTCAAATGGCCATAACTTCGTAGCCATGTGTCCTAGCATGATGATTAAGACAGTTTTGGAAAGGTATTGAAGTGTTCTACAAGATCTGTACAAAGGTTAAAAGATCAAATTCATTTTTAGTCTAGTAAATCGCCTCTGAATGCATTGTACTCGGGAAAACCTGTCAATTTGAGCATGTGTTTAAAGGGTATTATGAAACTTTTTCATCGCCAAGATCCTTGTTATTGTGTCCCAGGGCTTTGGTTTGCTTATTCATGAAGGCCCAATGACATAAAAACGATAATGGATGACCTTGCATTTTCGTCAAAATTTCAACCATGGCCATAGGGACGGGTGAAAAAGCTCAAGTGATGTAGTTGGATGTTCCTTCAAATGGCCATAACTTCGTAGCCATGTGTCCTTGCGTGATGATTAAGACAGTTTTGGAAAGGTATTGAAGTGTTCTACAAGATCTGTACAAAGGTTAAAAGATCAAATTCATTTTTAGTCTAGTAAATCGCCTCTGAATGCATTGTACTCGGGAAAACCTGTAAATTTGAGCATGTGTTTAAAGGGTATTATGAAACTTTTTCATCGCCAAGATCCTTGTTATTGTGTCCCAGGGCTTTGGTTTGCTTATTCATGAAGGCCCAATGACATAAAAACGATAATGGATGACCTTGCATTTTCGTCAAAATTTCAACCATGGCCATAGGGACGGGTGAAATAGCTCAAGTGATGTAGTTGGATGTTCCTTCAAATGGCCATAACTTCGTAGCCATGTGTCCTAGCATGATGATTAAGACAGTTTTGGAAAGATATTGAAGTGTTCTACAAGATCTGTACATTGATTGAAAGATCAAAGTCACTTTCAGTGTAGTAAATGGCCTCTGAATGCATTGTACTCGGGAAAACCTGTCGATTTGAGCATGTATTTAAAGGGTAAAGTGACCCATTATGAAACTTTTTCATCGCCAAGATCCTTGTTATTGTGTCCCAGGGCTTTGGTTTGCTTATTCTTGAAGCCCCAATGACATAAGAACGATAATGGATGACCTTGCATTTTCGTCAAAATTTCAACCATGGCCATAGGGACGGGTGAAATAGCTCAAGTGATGTAGTTGGATGTTCCTTCAAATGGCCATAACTTCGTAGCCATGTGTCCTAGCATGATGATTAAGACAGTTTTGGAAAGGTATTGAAGTGTTCTACAAGATCTGTACAAAGGTTAAAAGATCAAATTCATGTTTAGTCTAGTAAATCGCCTCTGAATGCATTATACTCGGGAAAACCTGTCAATTTGAGCATGTGTTTAAAGGGTATTATGAAACTTTTTCATCGCCAAGATCCTTGTTATTGTGTCCCAGGGCTTTGGTTTGCTTATTCATGAAGGCCCAGTGACATAAAAACGATAATGGATGACCTTGCATTTTCGTCAAAATTTCAACCATGACCATAGGGACGGGTGAAAAAGCTCAAGTGATGTAGTTGGATGTTCCTTCAAATGGCCATAACTTCGTAGCCATGTGTCCTTGCGTGATGATTAAGACAGTTTTGGAAAGGTATTGAAGTGTTCTACAAGATCTGTACATTGATTGAAAGATCAAATTCATTTTTAGTCTAGTAAATCGCCTCTGAATGCATTGTACTCGGGAAAACCTGTCAATTTGAGCATGTGTTTAAAGGGTAATATGACCCATAAAGGTTAAGCTCAGAGCTTAGGAACATATAGTAAATTGCCTCTGAAGTTGAAGGTTTTGTGGAAAGTCTTCAAATGTGCTTCGGGGGACTATGACCCAGTATGAAACTTTTTCATCGCCAAGATCCTTGTTATTGTGTCCCAGGGCTTTGATTTGCTTACTCATGAAGCCCCAATGGCATAAGAACGATAATGAATGACCTTGCATTTTCGTCAAACATTCAAGCATGGCCATGGGGACGGATGAGAAAGCTCAAGTGATGTAGTTGGATGTTCCTTCAAATGGCCATAACTTCGTAGCCATGTGTCCTAGCATGTTGATTAAGACAGTTTTGGAAAGATATTGAAGTGTTCTACAAGATCTGTACAAAGGTTTAAAGATCAAATTCATTTTTAGTCTAGTAAATCGCCTCTGAATGCATTGTACTCGGGAAAACCTGTCAATTTGAGCATGTGTTTAAAGGGTATTATGAAACTTTTTCATCGCCAAGATCCTTGTTATTGTGTCCCAGGGCTTTGGTTTGCTTATTCATGAAGGCCCAATGACATAAAAACGATAATGGATGACCTTGCATTTTCGTCAAAATTTCAACCATGGCCATAGGGACGGGTGAAATAGCTCAAGTGATGTAGTTGGATGTTCCTTCAAATGGCCATAACTTCGTAGCCATGTGTCCTAGCATGATGATTAAGACAGTTTTGGAAAGATATTGAAGTGTTCTACAAGATCTGTACATTGATTGAAAGATCAAAGTCACTTTCAGTGTAGTAAATGGCCTCTGAATGCATTGTACTCGGGAAAACCTGTCGATTTGAGCATGTATTTAAAGGGTAAAGTGACCCATTATGAAACTTTTTCATCGCCAAGATCCTTGTTATTGTGTCCCAGGGCTTTGGTTTGCTTATTCATGAAGCCCCAATGACATAAGAACGTTAATGGATGACCTTGCATTTTCGTCAAAATTTCAACCATGGCCATAGGGACGGGTGAAAAAGCTCAAGTGATGTAGTTGGATGTTCCTTCAAATGGCCATAACTTCGTAGCCATGTGTCCTTGCGTGATGATTAAGACAGTTTTGGAAAGGTATTGAAGTGTTCTACAAGATCTGTACAAAGGTTAAAAGATCAAATTCATTTTTAGTCTAGTAAATCGCATCTGAATGCATTGTACTCGGGAAAACCTGTCAATTTGAGCATGTGTTTAAAGGGTATTATGAAACTTTTTCATCGCCAAGATCCTTGTTATTGTGTCCCAGGGCTTTGGTTTGCTTATTCATGAAGGCCCAATGACATAAAAACGATAATGGATGACCTTGCATTTTCGTCAAAATTTCAACCATGGCCATAGGGACGGGTGAAAAAGCTCAAGTGATGTAGTTGGATGTTCCTTCAAATGGCCATAACTTCGTAGCCATGTGTCCTAGCGTGATGATTAAGACAGTTTTGGAAAGGTATTGAAGTGTTCTACAAGATCTGTACAAAGGTTAAAAGATCAAATTCATTTTTAGTCTAGTAAATCGCCTCTGAATGCATTGTACTCGGGAAAACCTGTCAATTTGAGCATGTGTTTAAAGGGTATTATGAAACTTTTTCATCGCCAAGATCCTTGTTATTGTGTCCCAGGGCTTTGGTTTGCTTATTCATGAAGGCCCAATGACATAAAAACGATAATGGATGACCTTGCATTTTCGTCAAAATTTCAACCATGGCCATAGGGACGGGTGAAATAGCTCAAGTGATGTAGTTGGTTGTTCCTTCAAATGGCCATAACTTCGTAGCCATGTCTCCTAGCGTGATGATTAAGACAGTTTTGGAAAGGTATTGAAGTGTTCTACAAGATCTGTACAAAGGTTAAAAGATAAAATTCATTTTTAGTCTAGTAAATCGCCTCTGAATGCATTGTACTCGGGAAAACCTGTCAATTTGAGCATGTGTTTAAAGGGTATTATGAAACTTTTTCATCGCCAAGATCCTTGTTATTGTGTCCCAGGGCTTTGGTTTGCTTATTCATGAAGGCCCAATGACATAAAAACGATAATGGATGACCTTGCATTTTCGTCAAAATTTCAACCATGGCCATAGGGACGGGTGAAAAAGCTCAAGTGATGTAGTTGGATGTTCCTTCAAATGGCCAGAACTTCGTAGCCATGTGTCCTTGCGTGATGATTAAGACAGTTTTGGAAAGGTATTGAAGTGTTCTACAAGATCTGTACAAAGGTTAAAAGATCAAATTCATTTTTAGTCTAGTAAATCGCCTCTGAATGCATTGTACTCGGGAAAACCTGTCAATTTGAGCATGTGTTTAAAGGGTATTATGAAACTTTTTCATCGCCAAGATCCTTGTTATTGTGTCCCAGGGCTTTGGTTTGCTTATTCATGAAGGCCCAATGACATAAAAACGATAATGGATGACCTTGCATTTTCGTCAAAATTTCAACCATGGCCATAGGGACGGGTGAAAAAGCTCAAGTGATGTAGTTGGATGTTCCTTCAAATGGCCATAACTTCGTAGCCATGTGTCCTAGCGTGATGATTAAGACAGTTTTGGAAAGGTATTGAAGTGTTCTACAAGATCTGTACAAAGGTTAAAAGATCAAATTCATTTTTAGTCTAGTAAATCGCCTCTGAATGCATTGTACTCGGGAAAACCTGTCAATTTGAGCATGTGTTTAAAGGGTATTATGAAACTTTTTCATCGCCAAGATCCTTGTTATTGTGTCCCAGGGCTTTGGTTTGCTTATTCATGAAGGCCCAGTGACATAAAAACGATAATGGATGACCTTGAATTTTCGTCAAAATTTCAACCATGACCATAGGGACGGGTGAAATAGCTCAAGTGATGTAGTTGGATGTTCCTTCAAATGGCCATAACTTCGTAGCCATGTGTCCTAGCATGATGATTAATTCAGTTTTGGAAAGGTATTGAAGTGTTCTACAAGATCTGTACAAAGCTTAAAAGATCAAATTCATTTTTAGTCTAGTAAATCGCCTCTGAATGCATTGTACTCGGGAAAACCTGTCAATTTGAGCATGTGTTTAAAGGGTATTATGAAACTTTTTCATCGCCAAGATCCTTGTTATTGTGTCCCAGGGCTTTGGTTTGCTTATTCATGAAGGCCCAGTGACATAAAAACGATAATGGATGACCTTGCATTTTCGTCAAAATTTCAACCATGGCCATAGGGACGGGTGAAATAGCTCAAGTGATGTAGTTGGATGTTCCTTCAAATGGCCATAACCTCGTAGCCATGTGTCCTAGCGTGATGATTAAGACAGTTTTGGAAAGGTATTGAAGTGGTCTACAAGATCTGTACATTGATTGAACGATCAAAGTCACTTTCAGTGTAGTAAATGGCCTATGAATGCATTGTACTCGGGAAAACCTGTCGATTTGAGCATGTATTTAAAGGGTAAAGTGACCCATTATGAAACTTTTTCATCGCCAAGATCCTTGTTATTGTGTCCCAGGGCTTTGGTTTGCTTATTCATGAAGGCCCAATGACATAAAAACGATAATGGATGACCTTGCATTTTCGTCAAAATTTCAACCATGGCCATAGGGACGGGTGAAAAAGCTCAAGTGATGTAGTTGGATGTTCCTTCAAATGGCCATAACTTCGTAGCCATGTGTCCTTGCGTGATGATTAAGACAGTTTTGGAAAGGTATTGAAGTGTTCTACAAGATCTGTACAAAGGTTAAAAGATCAAATTCATTTTTAGTCTAGTAAATCGCCTCTGAATGCATTGTACTCGGGAAAACCTGTAAATTTGAGCATGTGTTTAAAGGGTATTATGAAACTTTTTCATCGCCAAGATCCTTGTTATTGTGTCCCAGGGCTTTGGTTTGCTTATTCATGAAGGCCCAATGACATAAAAACGATAATGGATGACCTTGCATTTTCGTCAAAATTTCAACCATGGCCATAGGGACGGGTGAAATAGCTCAAGTGATGTAGTTGGATGTTCCTTCAAATGGCCATAACTTCGTAGCCATGTGTCCTAGCATGATGATTAAGACAGTTTTGGAAAGATATTGAAGTGTTCTACCAGATCTGTACAAAGGTTAAAAGATCAAATTCATTTTTAGTCTAGTAAATCGCCTCTGAATGCATTGTACTCGGGAAAACCTGTCAATTTGAGCATGTGTTTAAAGGGTATTATGAAACTTTTTCATCGCCAAGATCCTTGTTATTGTGTCCCAGGGCTTTGGTTTGCTTATTCATGAAGGCCCAGTGACATAAAAACGATAATGGATGACCTTGCATTTTCGTCAAAATTTCAACCATGACCATAGGGACGGGTGAAATAGCTCAAGTGATGTAGTTGGATGTTCCTTCAAATGGCCATAACTTCGTAGCCATGTGTCCTAGCATGATGATTAAGACAGTTTTGGAAAGGTATTGAAGTGTTCTACAAGATCTGTACATTGATTGAAAGATCAAATTCATTTATAGTCTAGTAAATCGCCTCTGAATGCATTGTACTCGGGAAAACCTGTCAATTTGAGCATGTGTTTAAAGGGTATTATGAAACTTTTTCATCGCCAAGATCCTTGTTATTGTGTCCCAGGGCTTTGGTTTGCTTATTCATGAAGGCCCAATGACATAAAAACGATAATGGATGACCTTGCATTTTCGTCAAAATTTCAACCATGGCCATAGGGACGGGTGAAATAGCTCAAGTGATGTAGTTGGATGTTCCTTCAAATGGCCATAACTTCGTAGCCATGTGTCCTAGCATGATGATTAAGACAGTTTTGGAAAGATATTGAAGTGTTCTACAAGATCTGTACATTGATTGAAAGATCAAAGTCACTTTCAGTGTAGTAAATGGCCTCTGAATGCATTGTACTCGGGAAAACCTGTCGATTTGAGCATGTATTTAAAGGGTAAAGTGACCCATTATGAAACTTTTTCATCGCCAAGATCCTTGTTATTGTGTCCCAGGGCTTTGGTTTGCTTATTCATGAAGCCCCAATGACATAAGAACGATAATGGATGACCTTGCATTTTCGTCAAAATTTCAACCATGGCCATAGGGACGGGTGAAATAGCTCAAGTGATGTAGTTGGATGTTCCTTCAAATGGCCATAACTTCGTAGCCATGTGTCCTAGCATGATGATTAAGACAGTTTTGGAAAGGTATTGAAGTGTTCTACAAGATCTGTACAAAGGTTAAAAGATCAAATTCATGTTTAGTCTAGTAAATCGCCTCTGAATGCATTATACTCGGGAAAACCTGTCAATTTGAGCATGTGTTTAAAGGGTATTATGAAACTTTTTCATCGCCAAGATCCTTGTTATTGTGTCCCAGGGCTTTGGTTTGCTTATTCATGAAGGCCCAGTGACATAAAAACGATAATGGATGACCTTGCATTTTCGTCAAAATTTCAACCATGACCATAGGGACGGGTGAAATAGCTCAAGTGATGTAGTTGGATGTTCCTTCAAATGGCCATAACTTCGTAGCCATGTGTCCTAGCATGATGATTAAGACAGTTTTGGAAAGGTATTGAAGTGTTCTACAAGATCTGTACATTGATTGAAAGATCAAATTCATTTTTAGTCTAGTAAATCGCCTCTGAATGCATTGTACTCGGGAAAACCTGTCAATTTGAGCATGTGTTTAAAGGGTAATATGACCCATAAAGGTTAAGCTCAGAGCTTAGGAACATATAGTAAATTGCCTCTGAAGTTGAAGGTTTTGTGGAAAGTCTTCAAATGTGCTTCGGGGGACTATGACCCAGTATGAATCTTTTTCATCGCCAAGATCCTTGTTATTGTGTCCCAGGGCTTTGATTTGCTTACTCATGAAGCCCCAATGGCATAAGAACGATAATGAATGACCTTGCATTTTCGTCAAACATTCAAGCATGGCCATGGGGACGGATGAGAAAGCTCAAGTGATGTAGTTGGATGTTCCTTCAAATGGCCATAACTTCGTAGCCATGTGTCCTAGCGTGATGATTAAGACAGTTTTGGAAAGGTATTGAAGTGTTCTACAAGATCTGTACATTGATTGAAAGATCAAAGTCACTTTCAGTGTAGTAAATGGCCTCTGAATGCATTGTACTCGGGAAAACCTGTCGATTTGAGCATGTGTTTAAAGGGTATTATGAAACTTTTTCATCGCCAAGATCCTTGTTATTGTGTCCCAGGGCTTTGGTTTGCTTATTCATGAAGGCCCAATGACATAAAAACGATAATGGATGACCTTGCATTTTCGTCAAAATTTCAACCATGGCCATAGGGACGGGTGAAATAGCTCAAGTGATGTAGTTGGATGTTCCTTCAAATGGCCATAACTTCGTAGCCATGTGTCCTAGCATGATGATTAAGACAGTTTTGGAAAGATATTGAAGTGTTCTACAAGATCTGTACATTGATTGAAAGATCAAAGTCACTTTCAGTGTAGTAAATGGCCTCTGAATGCATTGTACTCGGGAAAACCTGTCGATTTGAGCATGTATTTAAAGGGTAAAGTGACCCATTATGAAACTTTTTCATCGCCAAGATCCTTGTTATTGTGTCCCAGGGCTTTGGTTTGCTTATTCATGAAGCCCCAATGACATAAGAACGATAATGGATGACCTTGCATTTTCGTCAAAATTTCAACCATGGCCATAGGGACGGGTGAAAAAGCTCAAGTGATGTAGTTGGATGTTCCTTCAAATGGCCATAACTTCGTAGCCATGTGTCCTTGCGTGATGATTAAGACAGTTTTGGAAAGGTATTGAAGTGTTCTACAAGATCTGTACAAAGGTTAAAAGATCAAATTCATTTTTAGTCTAGTAAATCGCATCTGAATGCATTGTACTCGGGAAAACCTGTCAATTTGAGCATGTGTTTAAAGGGTATTATGAAACTTTTTCATCGCCAAGATCCTTGTTATTGTGTCCCAGGGCTTTGGTTTGCTTATTCATGAAGGCCCAATGACATAAAAACGATAATGGATGACCTTGCATTTTCGTCAAAATTTCAACCATGGCCATAGGGACGGGTGAAAAAGCTCAAGTGATGTAGTTGGATGTTCCTTCAAATGGCCATAACTTCGTAGCCATGTGTCCTTGCGTGATGATTAAGACAGTTTTGGAAAGGTATTGAAGTGTTCTACAAGATCTGTACATTGATTGAAAGATCAAATTCATTTTTAGTCTAGTAAATCGCCTCTGAATGCATTGTACTCGGGAAAACCTGTCAATTTGAGCATGTGTTTAAAGGGTATTATGAAACTTTTTCATCGCCAAGATCCTTGTTATTGTGTCCCAGGGCTTTGGTTTGCTTATTCATGAAGCCCCAATGACATAAGAACGATAATGGATGACCTTGCATTTTCGTCAAAATTTCAACCATGGCCATAGGGACGGGTTAGAAAGCTCAAGTGATGTAGTTGGATGTTCCTTCAAATGGCCATAACTTCGTAGCCATGTGTCCTTGCGTGATGATTAAGACAGTTTTGGAAAGGTATTGAAGTGTTCTACAAGATCTGTACATTGATTGAAAGATCAAATTCATTTTTAGTCTAGTAAATCGCCTCTGAATGCATTGTACTCGGGAAAACCTGTCAATTTGAGCATGTGTTTAAAGGGTATTATGAAACTTTTTCATCGCCAAGATCCTTGTTATTGTGTCCCAGGGCTTTGATTTGCTTATTCATGAAGGCCCAATGACATAAAAACGATAATGGATGACCTTGCATTTTCGTCAAAATTTCAACCATGGCCATAGGGACGGGTTAGAAAGCTCAAGTGATGTAGTTGGATGTTCCTTCAAATGGCCATAACTTCGTAGCCATGTGTCCTTGCGTGATGATTAAGACAGTTTTGGAAAGGTATTGAAGTGTTCTACAAGATCTGTACAAAGGTTAAAAGATCAAATTCATTTTTAGTCTAGTAGATCGCCTCTGAATGCATTGTACTCGGGAAAACCTGTCAATTTGAGCATGTGTTTAAAGGGTATTATGAAACTTTTTCATCGCCAAGATCCTTGTTATTGTGTCCCAGGGCTTTGGTTTGCTTATTCATGAAGGCCCAGTGATATAAACCGATAATGGATGACCTTGCATTTTCGTCAAAATTTCAACCATGGCCATAGGGACGGGTGAAATAGCTCTAGTGATGTAGTTGGATGTTCCTTCAAATGGCCATAACCTCGTAGCCATGTGTCCTAGCGTGATGATTAAGACAGTTTTGGAAAGGTATTGAAGTGGTCTACAAGATCTGTACATTGATTGGAAGATCAAAGTCACTTTCAGTGTAGTAAATGGCCTCTGAATGCATTGTACTCGGGAAAACCTGTCGATTTGAGCATGTATTTAAAGGGTAAAGTGACCCATTATGAAACTTTTTCATCGCCAAGATCCTTGTTATTGTGTCCCAGGGCTTTGATTTGCTTATTCATGAAGGCCCAATGACATAAAAACGATAATGGATGACCTTGCATTTTCGTCAAAATTTCAACCATGGCCATAGGGACGGGTGAAAAAGCTCAAGTGATGTAGTTGGATGTTCCTTCAAATGGCCATAACTTCGTAGCCATGTGTCCTTGCGTGATGATTAAGACAGTTTTGGAAAGGTATTGAAGTGGTCTACAAGATCTGTACAAAGGTTAAAAGATCAAATTCATTTTTAGTCTAGTATATCGCCCCTGAATGCATTGTACTCGGGAAAACCTGTCAATTTGAGCATGTGTTTAAAGGGAATTATGAAACTTTTTCATCGCCAAGATCCTTGTTATTGTGTCCCAGGGCTTTGATTTGCTTATTCATGAAGGCCCAATGACATAAAAACGATAATGGATGACCTTGCATTTTCGTCAAAATTTCAACCATGGCCATAGGGACGGGTGAAAAAGCTCAAGTGATGAAGTTGGATGTTCCTTCAAATGGCCATAACTTCGTAGCCATGTGTCCTTGCGTGATGATTAAGACAGTTTTGGAAAGGTATTGAAGTGGTCTACAAGATCTGTACAAAGGTTAAAAGATCAAATTCATTTTTAGTCTAGTAAATCGCCCCTGAATGCATTGTACTCGGGAAAACCTGTCAATTTGAGCATGTGTTTAAAGGGTATTATGAAACTTTTTCATCGCCAAGATCCTTGTTATTGTGTCCCAGGGCTTTGATTTGCTTATTCATGAAGGCCCAATGACATAAAAACGATAATGGATGACCTTGCATTTTCGTCAAAATTTCAACCATGGCCATAGGGACGGGTGAAAAAGCTCAAGTGATGTAGTTGGATGTTCCTTCAAATGGCCATAACTTCGTAGCCATGTGTCCTTGCGTGATGATTAAGACAGTTTTGGAAAGGTATTGAAGTGGTCTACAAGATCTGTACAAAGCTTAAAAGATCAAATTCATTTTTAGTCTAGTAAATCGCCTCTGAATGCATTGTACTCGGGAAAACCTGTCAATTTGAGCATGTGTTTAAAGGGTATTATGAAACTTTTTCATCGCCAAGATCCTTGTTATTGTGTCCCAGGGCTTTGGTTTGCTTATTCATGAAGGCCCAATGACATAAAAACGATAATGGATGACCTTGCATTTTCGTCAAAATTTCAACCATGGCCATAGGGACGGGTGAAATAGCTCAAGTGATGTAGTTGGATGTTCCTTCAAATGGCCATAACTTCGTAGCCATGTGTCCTAGCATGATGATTAAGACAGTTTTGGAAAGGTATTGAGGTGTTCTACAAGATCTGTACAAAGGTTAAAAGATCAAATTCATGTTTAGTCTAGTAAATCGCCTCTGAATGCATTATACTCGGGAAAACCTGTCAATTTGAGCATGTGTTTAAAGGGTATTATGAAACTTTTTCATCGCCAAGATCCTTGTTATTGTGTCCCAGGGCTTTGGTTTGCTTATTCATGAAGGCCCAATAACATAAAAACGATAATGGATGACCTTGCATTTTCGTCAAAATTTCAACCATGGCCATAGGGACGGGTGAAAAAGCTCAAGTGATGTAGTTGGATGTTCCTTCAAATGGCCATAACTTCGTAGCCATGTGTCCTTGCGTGATGATTAAGACAGTTTTGGTAAGGTATTGAAGTGGTTTACAAGATCTGTACATTGATTGAAAGATCAAAGTCACTTTCAGTGTAGTAAATGGCCTCTGAATGCATTGTACTCGGGAAAACCTGTCGATTTGAGCATGTATTTAAAGGGTAAAGTGACCCATTATGAAACTTTTTCATCGCCAAGATCCTTGTTATTGTGTCCCAGGGCTTTGGTTTGCTTATTCATGAAGCCCCAATGACATAAGAACGATAATGGATGACCTTGCATTTTCGTCAAAATTTCAACCATGGCCATAGGGACGGGTGAAATAGCTCAAGTGATGTAGTTGGATGTTCCTTCAAATGGCCATAACTTCGTAGCCATGTGTCCTTGCGTGATGATTAAGACAGTTTTGGAAAGGTATTGAAGTGTTCTACAAGATCTGTACAAAGGTTAAAAGATCCAATTCATTTTTAGTCTAGTAAATCGCCTCTGAATGCATTGTACTCGGGAAAACCTGTAAATTTGAGCATGTGTTTAAAGGGTATTATGAAACTTTTTCATCGCCAAGATCCTTGTTATTGTGTCCCAGGGCTTTGGTTTGCTTATTCATGAAGGCCCAATGACATAAAAACGATAATGGATGACCTTGCATTTTCGTCAAAATTTCAACCATGGCCATAGGGACGGGTGAAAAAGCTCAAGTGATGTAGTTGGATGTTCCTTCAAATGGCCATAACTTCGTAGCCATGTGTCCTTGCATGATGATTAAGACAGTTTTGGAAAGGTATTGAAGTGTTCTACAAGATCTGTACAAAGGTTAAAAGATCAAATTCATTTTTAGTCTAGTAAATCGCCTCTGAATGCATTGTACTCGGGAAAACCTGTCAATTTGAGCATGTGTTTAAAGGGTATTATGAAACTTTTTCATCGCCAAGATCCTTGTTATTGTGTCCCAGGGCTTTGGTTTGCTTATTCATGAAGGCCCAATGACATAAAAACGATAATGGATGACCTTGCATTTTCGTCAAAATTTCAACCATGGCCATAGGGACGGGTGAAATAGCTCAAGTGATGTAGTTGGATGTTCCTTCAAATGGCCATAACTTCGTAGCCATGTGTCCTAGCATGATGATTAAGACAGTTTTGGAAAGGTATTGAGGTGTTCTACAAGATCTGTACAAAGGTTAAAAGATCAAATTCATGTTTAGTCTAGTAAATCGCCTCTGAATGCATTATACTCGGGAAAACCTGTCAATTTGAGCATGTGTTTAAAGGGTATTATGAAACTTTTTCATCGCCAAGATCCTTGTTATTGTGTCCCAGGGCTTTGGTTTGCTTATTCATGAAGGCCCAATAACATAAAAACGATAATGGATGACCTTGCATTTTCGTCAAAATTTCAACCATGGCCATAGGGACGGGTGAAAAAGCTCAAGTGATGTAGTTGGATGTTCCTTCAAATGGCCATAACTTCGTAGCCATGTGTCCTTGCGTGATGATGAAGACAGTTTTGGAAAGGTATTGAAGTGGTCTACAAGATCTGTACATTGATTGAACGATCAAAGTCACTTTCAGTGTAGTAATAGCCTCTGAATGCATTGTACTCGGGAAAACCTGTCGATTTGAGCATGTATTTAAAGGGTAAAGTGACCCATTATGAAACTTTTTCATCGCCAAGATCCTTGTTATTGTGTCCCAGGGCTTTGGTTTGCTTATTCATGAAGCCCCAATGACATAAGAACGATAATGGATGACCTTGCATTTTCGTCAAAATTTCAACCATGGCCATAGGGACGGGTGAAATAGCTCAAGTGATGTAGTTGGATGTTCCTTCAAATGGCCATAACTTCGTAGCCATGTGTCCTTGCATGATGATTAAGACAGTTTTGGAAAGGTATTGAAGTGTTCTACAAGATCTGTACAAAGGTTAAAAGATCAAATTCATGTTTAGTCTAGTAAATCGCCTCTGAATGCATTGTACTCGGGAAAACCTGTCAATTTGAGCATTTTTTTAAAGGGTATTATGAAACTTTTTCATCGCCAAGATCCTTGTTATTGTGTCCCAGGGCTTTGGTTTGCTTATTCATGAAGGCCCAGTGACATAAAAACGATAATGGATGACCTTGCATTTTCGTCAAAATTTCAACCATGGCCATAGGGACGGGTGAAATAGCTCAAGTGATGTAGTTGGATGTTCCTTCAAATGGCCATAACTTCGTAGCCATGTGTCCTAGCATGATGATTAAGACAGTTTTGGAAAGGTATTGAAGTGGTCTACAAGATCTGTACATTGATTGAACGATCAAAGTCACTTTCAGTGTAGTAATAGCCTCTGAATGCATTGTACTCGGGAAAACCTGTCGATTTGAGCATGTATTTAAAGGGTAAAGTGACTCATTATGAAACTTTTTCATCGCCAAGATCCTTGTTATTGTGTCCCAGGGCTTTGGTTTGCTTATTCATGAAGCCCCAATGACATTAAAACGATAATGGATGACCTTGCATTTTCGTCAAAATTTCAACCATGGCCAAAGGGACGGGTGAAATAGCTCAAGTGATGTAGTTGGATGTTCCTTCAAATGGCCATAACTTCGTAGCCATGTGTCCTAGCGTGATGATTAAGACAGTTTTGGAAAGGTATTGAAGTGGTCTACAAGATCTGTACATTGATTGAACGATCAAAGTCACTTTCAGTGTAGTAATAGCCTCTGAATGCATTGTACTCGGGAAAACCTGTCGATTTGAGCATGTATTTAAAGGGTAAAGTGACTCATTATGAAACTTTTTCATCGCCAAGATCCTTGTTATTGTGTCCCAGGGCTTTGGTTTGCTTATTCATGAAGCCCCAATGACATTAAAACGATAATGGATGACCTTGCATTTTCGTCAAAATTTCAACCATGGCCAAAGGGACGGGTGAAATAGCTCAAGTGATGTAGTTGGATGTTCCTTCAAATGGCCATAACTTCGTAGCCATGTGTCCTAGCGTGATGATTAAGACAGTTTTGGAAAGGTATTGAAGTGGTCTACAAGATCTGTACATTGATTGAACGATCAAAGTCACTTTCAGTGTAGTAATAGCCTCTGAATGCATTGTACTCGGGAAAACCTGTCGATTTGAGCATGTATTTAAAGGGTAAAGTGACCCATTATGAAACTTTTTCATCGCCAAGATCCTTGTTATTGTGTCCCAGGGCTTTGATTTGCTTATTCATGAAGGCCCAATGACATAAAAACGATAATGGATGACCTTGCATTTTCGTCAAAATTTCAACCATGGCCATAGGGACGGGTGAAAAAGCTCAAGTGATGTAGTTGGATGTTCCTTCAAATGGCCATAACTTCATAGCCATGTGTCCTTGCGTGATGATTAAGACAGTTTTGGAAAGGTATTGAAGTGGTCTACAAGATCTGTACATAGGTTAAAAGATCAAATTCACTTTTAGTCTAGTAAATGGCCTCTGAATGCATTGTACTCGGGAAAACCTGTCAATTTGAGCATGTGTTTAAAGGGTATTATGAAACTTTTTCATCGCCAAGATCCTTGTTATTGTGTCCCAGGGCTTTGGTTTGCTTATTCATGAAGGCTCAATGACATAAAAACGATAATGGATGACCTTGCATTTTCGTCAAAATTTCAACCATGGCCATAGGGACGGGTGAAATAGCTCAAGTGATGTAGTTGGATGTTCCTTCAAATGGCCATAACTTCGTAGCCATGTGTCCTTGCGTGATGATTAAGACAGTTTTGGAAAGGTATTGAAGTGTTCTACAAGATCTGTACAAAGGTTAAAAGATCAAATTCATTTTTAGTCTAGTAAATCGCATCTGAATGCATTGTACTCGGGAAAACCTGTCAATTTGAGCATGTGTTTAAAGGGTATTATGAAACTTTTTCATCGCCAAGATCCTTGTTATTGTGTCCCAGGGCTTTGGTTTGCTTATTCATGAAGGCCCAATGACATAAAAACGATAATGGATGACCTTGCAATTTCGTCAAAATTTCAACCATGGCCATAGGGACGGGTGAAAAAGCTCAAGTGATGTAGTTGGATGTTCCTTCAAATGGCCATAACTTCGTAGCCATGTGTCCTTGCGTGATGATTAAGACAGTTTTGGAAAGGTATTGAAGTGGTCTACAAGATCTGTACATAGGTTTAAAGATCAAATTCACTTTTAGTCTAGTAAATGGCCTCTGAATGCATTGTACTCGGGAAAACCTGTCAATTTGAGCATGTGTTTAAAGGGTATTATGAAACTTTTTCATCGCCAAGATCCTTGTTATTGTGTCCCAGGGCTTTGGTTTGCTTATTCATGAAGGCTCAATGACATAAAAACGATAATGGATGACCTTGCATTTTCGTCAAAATTTCAACCATGGCCATAGGGACGGGTGAAATAGCTCAAGTGATGTAGTTGGATGTTCCTTCAAATGGCCATAACTTCGTAGCCATGTGTCCTTGCGTGATGATTAAGACAGTTTTGGAAAGGTATTGAAGTGTTCTACAAGATCTGTACAAAGGTTAAAAGATCAAATTCATTTTTAGTCTAGTAAATCGCATCTGAATGCATTGTACTCGGGAAAACCTGTCAATTTGAGCATGTGTTTAAAGGGTATTATGAAACTTTTTCATCGCCAAGATCCTTGTTATTGTGTCCCAGGGCTTTGGTTTGCTTATTCATGAAGGCCCAATGACATAAAAACGATAATGGATGACCTTGCATTTTCGTCAAAATTCCAACCATGGCCATAGGGACGGGTGAAATAGCTCAAGTGATGTAGTTGGATGTTCCTTCAAATGGCCATAACTTCGTAGCCATGTGTCCTAGCATGATGATTAAGACAGTTTTGGAAAGGTATTGAAGTGATCTACAAGACCTGTACATCGGTTAAAAGATCAAATTCACTTTTAGTCTAGTAAATGGCCTCTGAATGCATTGTACTCGGGAAAACCTGTCAATTTGAGCATGTGTTTAAAGGGTATTATGAAACTTTTTCATCGCCAAGATACTTGTTATTGTGTCCCAGGGCTTTGGTTTGCTTATTCATGAAGGCCCAATGACATAAAAACGATAATGGATGACCTTGCATTTTCGTCAAAATTTCAACCATGGCCATAGGGACGGGTGAAATAGCTCAAGTGATGTAGTTGGATGTTCCTTCAAATGGCCATAACTTCGTAGCCATGTGTCCTTGCGTGATGATTAAGACAGTTTTGGAAAGGTATTGAAGTGGTCTACAAGATCTGTACATCGGTTAAAAGATCAAATTCTTTTTTAGTCTAGTAAATGGCCTCTGAATGCATTGTACTCGGGAAAACCTGTCGATTTGCGCATGTATTTAAAGGGTAATATGAAACTTTTTCATCGCCAAGATCCTTGTTATTGTGTCCCAGGGCTTTGGTTTGCTTATTCATGAAGGCCCAATGACATAAAAACGATAATGGATGACCTTGCATTTTCGTCAAAATTTCAACCATGGCCATAGGGACGGGTGAAATAGCTCAAGTGATGTAGTTGGATGTTCCTTCAAATGGCCATAACTTCGTAGCCATGTGTCCTAGCGTGATGATTAAGACAGTTTTGGAAAGGTATTGAAGTGGTCTACAAGATCTGTACATTGATTGAAAGATCAAAGTCACTTTCAGTGTAGTAAATGGCCTCTGAATGCATTGTACTCGGGAAAACCTGTCGATTTGCGCATGTATTTAAAGGGTAAAGTGACTCATTATGAAACTTTTTCATCGCCAAGATCCTTGTTATTGTGTCCCAGGGCTTTGATTTGCTTATTCATGAAGCCCCAATGACATAAAAACGATAATGGATGACCTTGCATTTTCGTCAAAATTTCAACCATGGCCAAAAGGACGGGTGAAATAGCTCAAGTGATGTAGTTGGATGTTCCTTCAAATGGCCATAACCTCGTAGCCATGTGTCCTTGCGTGATGATTAATTCAGTTTTGGAAAGGTATTGAAGTGTTCTAGAAGATCTGTACAAAGGTTAAAAGATCAAATTCATTTTTAGTCTAGTAAATCGCATCTGAATGCATTGTACTCGGGAAAACCTGTCAATTTGAGCATGTGTTTAAAGGGTATTATGAAACTTTTTCATCGCCAAGATCCTTGTTATTGTGTCCCAGGGCTTTGGTTTGCTTATTCATGAAGGCCCAATGACATAAAAACGATAATGGATGACCTTGCATTTTCGTCAAAATTCCAACCATGGCCATAGGGACGGGTGAAATAGCTCAAGTGATGTAGTTGGATGTTCCTTCAAATGGCCATAACCTCGTAGCCATGTGTCCTTGCGTGATGATTAAGACAGTTTTGGAAAGGTATTGAAGTGGTCTACAAGATCTGTACATTGATTGAAAGATCAAAGTCACTTTCAGTGTAGTAAATGGCCTCTGAATGCATTGTACTCGGGACAACCTGTCGATTTGCGCATGTATTTAAAGGGTATAGTGACCCATTATGAAACTTTTTCATCGCCAAGATCCTTGTTATTGTGTCCCAGGGCTTTGATTTGCTTATTCATGAAGGCCCAATGACATTAAAACGATAATGGATGACCTTGCATTTTCGTCAAAATTTCAACCATGGCCAAAGGGACGGGTGAAATAGCTCAAGTGATGTAGTTGGATGTTCCTTCAAATGGCCATAACCTCGTAGCCATGTGTCCTAGCGTGATGATTAAGACAGTTTTGGAAAGGTATTGAAGTGGTCTACAAGATCTGTACATTGATTGAAAGATCAAAGTCACTTTCAGTGTAGTAAATGGCCTCTGAATGCATTGTACTCGGGAAAACCTGTCGATTTGAGCATGTATTTAAAGGGTAAAGTGACCCATTATGAAACTTTTTCATCGCCAAGATCCTTGTTATTGTGTCCCAGGGCTTTGATTTGCTTATTCATGAAGGCCCAATGACATAAAAACGATAATGGATGACCTTGCATTTTCGTCAAAATTTCAACCATGGCCATAGGGACGGGTGAAAAAGCTCAAGTGATGTAGTTGGATGTTCCTTCAAATGGCCATAACTTCGTAGCCATGTGTCCTTGCGTGATGATTAAGACAGTTTTGGAAAGGTATTGAAGTGTTCTACAAGATCTGTACAAAGGTTAAAAGATCAAATTCATTTTTAGTCTAGTAAATCGCATCTGAATGCATTGTACTCGGGAAAACCTGTCAATTTGAGCATGTGTTTAAAGGGTATTATGAAACTTTTTCATCGCCAAGATCCTTGTTATTGTGTCCCAGGGCTTTGGTTTGCTTATTCATGAAGGCCCAGTGACATAAAAACGATAATGGATGACCTTGCATTTTCGTCAAAATTTCAACCATGGCCATAGGGACGGGTGAAATAGCTCAAGTGATGTAGTTGGATGTTCCTTCAAATGGCCATAACCTCGTAGCCATGCGTCCTAGCGTGATGATTAAGACAGTTTTGGAAAGGTATTGAAGTGGTCTACAAGATCTGTACATTGATTGAACGATCAAAGTCACTTTCAGTGTAGTAAATGGCCTCTGAATGCATTGTACTCGGGAAAACCTGTCGATTTGAGCATGTATTTAAAGGGTAAAGTGACCCATTATGAAACTTTTTCATCGCCAAGATCCTTGTTATTGTGTCCCAGGGCTTTGATTTGCTTATTCATGAAGGCCCAATGACATAAAAACGATAATGGATGACTTTGCATTTTCGTCAAAATTTCAACCATGGCCATAGGGACGAGTGAAAAAGCTCAAGTGATGTAGTTGGATGTTCCTTCAAATGGCCATAACTTCGTAGCCATGTGTCCTTGCGTGATGATGAAGACAGTTTTGGAAAGGTATTGAAGTGTTCTACAAGATCTGTACAAAGGTTAAAAGATCCAATTCATTTTTAGTCTAGTAGATCGCCTCTGAATGCATTGTACTCGGGAAAACCTGTCAATTTGAGCATGTGTTTAAAGGGTATTATGAAACTTTTTCATCGCCAAGATCCTTGTTATTGTGTCCCAGGGCTTTGGTTTGCTTATTCATGAAGGCCCAGTGACATAAAAACGATAATGGATGACCTTGCATTTTCGTCAAAATTTCAACCATGGCCATAGGGACGGGTTAGAAAGCTCAAGTGATGTAGTTGGATGTTCCTTCAAATGGCCATAACTTCGTAGCCATGTGTCCTTGCGTGATGATTAAGACAGTTTTGGAAAGGTATTGAAGTGTTCTACAAGATCTGTACAAAGCTTAAAAGATCAAATTCATTTTTAGTCTAGTAAATCGCCTCTGAATGCATTGTACTCGGGAAAACCTGTCAATTTGAGCATGTGTTTAAAGGGTATTATGAAACTTTTTCATAGCCAAGATCCTTGTTATTGTGTCCCAGGGCTTTGGTTTGCTTATTCATGAAGGCGCAATGACATAAAAACGATAATGGATGACCTTGCATTTTCGTCAAAATTTCAACCATGGCCATAGGGACGGGTTAGAAAGCTCAAGTGATGTAGTTGGATGTTCCTTCAAATGGCCATAACTTCGTAGCCATGTGTCCTTGCGTGATGATTAAGACAGTTTTGGAAAGGTATTGAAGTGTTCTACAAGATCTGTACAAAGGTTAAAAGATCAAATTCATTTTTAGTCTAGTAAATCGCCTCTGAATGCATTGTACTCGGGAAAACCTGTCAATTTGAGCATGTGTTTAAAGGGTATTATGAAACTTTTTCATCGCCAAGATCCTTGTTATTGTGTCCCAGGGCTTTGGTTTGCTTATTCATTAAGGCGCAATGACATAAAAACGATAATGGATGACCTTGCATTTTCGTCAAAATTTCAACCATGGCCAAAGGGACGGGTGAAATAGCTCAAGTGATGTAGTTGGATGTTCCTTCAAATGGCCATAACCTCGTAGCCATGCGTCCTAGCGTGATGATTAAGACAGTTTTGGAAAGGTATTGAAGTGGTCTACAAGATCTGTACATTGATTGAACGATCAAAGTCACTTTCAGTGTAGTAAATGGCCTCTGAATGCATTGTACTCGGGAAAACCTGTCGATTTGAGCATGTATTTAAAGGGTAAAGTGACCCATTATGAAACTTTTTCATCGCCAAGATCCTTGTTATTGTGTCCCAGGGCTTTGATTTGCTTATTCATGAAGGCCCAATGACATAAAAACGATAATGGATGACTTTGCATTTTCGTCAAAATTTCAACCATGGCCATAGGGACGGGTGAAAAAGCTCAAGTGATGTAGTTGGATGTTCCTTCAAATGGCCATAACTTCGTAGCCATGTGTCCTAGCATGATGATTAAGACAGTTTTGGAAAGATATTGAAGTGTTCTACAAGATCTGTACAAAGGTTAAAAGATCAAATTCATTTTTAGTCTAGTAGATCGCCTCTGAATGCATTGTACTCGGGAAAACCTGTCAATTTGAGCATGTGTTTAAAGGGTATTATGAAACTTTTTCATCGCCAAGATCCTTGTTATTGTGTCCCAGGGCTTTGGTTTGCTTATTCATGAAGGCCCAATGACATAAAAACGATAATGGATGACCTTGCATTTTCGTCAAAATTTCAACCATGGCCATAGGGACGGGTGAAATAGCTCAAGTGATGTAGTTGGATGTTCCTTCAAATGGCCATAACTTCGTAGCCATGTGTCCTAGCGTGATGCTTAAGACAGTTTTGGAAAGGTATTGAAGTGGTCTACAAGATCTGTACAAAGGATCAAAGATCAAATTCATTTTTAGTCTAGTAAATCGCCTCTGAATGCATTGTACTCGGGAAAACCTGTCAATTTGAGCATGTGTTTAAAGGGTATTATGAAACTTTTTCATCGCCAAGATCCTTGTTATTGTGTCCCAGGGCTTTGGTTTGCTTATTCATGAAGGCCCAATGACATAAAAACGATAATGGATGACCTTGCATTTTCGTCAAAATTTCAACCATGGCCATAGGGACGGGTGAAAAAGCTCAAGTGATGTAGTTGGATGTTCCTTCAAATGGCCATAACTTCGTAGCCATGTGTCCTTGCGTGATGATTAAGACAGTTTTGGAAAGGTATTGAAGTGTTCTACAAGATCTGTACAAAGGTTAAAAGATCAAATTCATTTTTAGTCTAGTAAATCGCCTCTGAATGCATTGTACTCGGGAAAACCTGTCAATTTGAGCATGTGTTTAAAGGGTATTATGAAACTTTTTCATCGCCAAGATCCTTGTTATTGTGTCCCAGGGCTTTGGTTTGCTTATTCATGAAGGCTCAATGACATAAAAACGATAATGGATGACCTTGCATTTTCGTCAAAATTTCAACCATGGCCATAGGGACGGGTGAAATAGCTCAAGTGATGTAGTTGGATGTTCCTTCAAATGGCCATAACTTCGTAGCCATGTGTCCTAGCATGATGATTAAGACCGTTTTGGAAAGGTATTGAAGTGTTCTACAAGATCTGTACAAAGGATCAAAGATCAAATTCATTTTTAGTCTAGTAAATCGCCTCTGAATGCATTGTACTCGGGAAAACCTGTCAATTTGAGCATGTGTTTAAAGGGTATTATGAAACTTTTTCATCGCCAAGATCCTTGTTATTGTGTCCCAGGGCTTTGGTTTGCTTATTCATGAAGGCCCAATGACATAAAAACGATAATGGATGACCTTGCATTTTCGTCAAAATTTCAACCATGGCCATAGGGACGGGTGAAATAGCTCAAGTGATGTAGTTGGATGTTCCTTCAAATGGCCATAACTTCGTAGCCATGTGTCCTAGCGTGATGATTAAGACAGTTTTGGAAAGGTATTGAAGTGGTCTACAAGATCTGTACATTGATTGAAAGATCAAAGTCACTTTTAGTCTAGTAAATGGCCTCTGAATGCATTGTACTCGGGAAAACCTGTCAATTTGAGCATGTGTTTAAAGGGTATTATGAAACTTTTTCATCGCCAAGATCCTTGTTATTGTGTCCCAGGGCTTTGGTTTGCTTATTCATGAAGGCGCAATGACATAAAAACGATAATGGATGACCTTGCATTTTCGTCAAAATTTCAACCATGGCCATAGGGACGGGTTAGAAAGCTCAAGTGATGTAGTTGGATGTTCCTTCAAATGGCCATAACTTCGTAGCCATGTGTCCTAGCGTGATGATTAAGACAGTTTTGGAAAGGTATTGAAGTGGTCTACAAGATCTGTACATAGGTTTAATGATCAAATTCACTTTTAGTCTAGTAAATGGCCTCTGAATGCATTGTACTCGGGAAAACCTGTCAATTTGAGCATGTGTTTAAAGGGTATTATGAAACTTTTTCATCGCCAAGATCCTTGTTATTGTGTCCCAGGGCTTTGGTTTGCTTATTCATGAAGGCCCAATGACATAAAAACGATAATGGATGACCTTGCATTTTCGTCAAAATTCCAACCATGGCCATAGGGACGGGTGAAATAGCTCAAGTGATGTAGTTGGATGTTCCTTCAAATGGCCATAACTTCGTAGCCATGTGTCCTAGCATGATGATTAAGACAGTTTTGGAAAGGTATTGAAGTGGTCTACAAGATCTGTACATCGGTTAAAAGATCAAATTCACTTTTAGTCTAGTAAATGGCCTCTGAATGCATTGTACTCGGGAAAACCTGTCAATTTGAGCATGTGTTTAAAGGGTATTATGAAACTTTTTCATCGCCAAGATCCTTGTTATTGTGTCCCAGGGCTTTGGTTTGCTTATTCATGAAGGCTCAATGACATAAAAACGATAATGGATGACCTTGCATTTTCGTCAAAATTTCAACCATGGCCATAGGGACGGGTGAAATAGCTCAAGTGATGTAGTTGGATGTTCCTTCAAATGGCCATAACTTCGTAGCCATGTGTCCTAGCATGATGATTAAGACAGTTTTGGAAAGGTATTGAAGTGTTCTACAAGATCTGTACAAAGGTTTAAAGATCAAATTCATTTTTAGTCTAGTAAATCGCCTCTGAATGCATTGTACTCGGGAAAACCTGTCAATTTGAGCATGTGTTTAAAGGGTATTATGAAACTTTTTCATCGCCAAGATCCTTGTTATTGTGTCCCAGGGCTTTGGTTTGCTTATTCATGAAGGCTCAATGACATAAAAACGATAATGGATGACCTTGCATTTTCGTCAAAATTTCAACCATGACCATAGGGACGGGTGAAATAGCTCAAGTGATGTAGTTGGATGTTCCTTCAAATGGCCATAACTTCGTAGCCATGTGTCCTTGCGTGATGATTAAGACAGTTTTGGAAAGGTATTGAAGTGTTCTACAAGATCTGTACAAAGGTTAAAAGAACAAATTCATTTTTAGTCTAGTAAATCGCCTCTGAATGCATTGTACTCGGGAAAACCTGTCAATTTGAGCATGTGTTTAAAGGGTATTATGAAACTTTTTCATCGCCAAGATCCTTGTTATTGTGTCCCAGGGCTTTGGTTTGCTTATTCATGAAGGCCCAATGACATAAAAACGATAATGGATGACCTTGCATTTTCGTCAAAATTTCAACCATGGCCATAGGGACGGGTGAAATAGCTCAAGTGATGTAGTTGGATGTTCCTTCAAATGGCCATAACTTCGTAGCCATGTGTCCTAGCATGATGATTAAGACAGTTTTGGAAAGGTATTGAGGTGTTCTACAAGATCTGTACAAAGGTTAAAAGATCAAATTCATTTTTAGTCTAGTAAATCGCCTCTGAATGCATTATACTCGGGAAAACCTGTCAATTTGAGCATGTGTTTAAAGGGTATTATGAAACTTTTTCATCGCCAAGATCCTTGTTATTGTGTCCCAGGGCTTTGGTTTGCTTATTCATGAAGGCCCAATGACATAAAAACGATAATGGATGACCTTGCATTTTCGTCAAAATTTCAACCATGGCCATAGGGACGGGTGAAATAGCTCAAGTGATGTAGTTGGATGTTCCTTCAAATGGCCATAACTTCGTAGCCATGTGTCCTAGCATGATGATTAAGACAGTTTTGGAAAGGTATTGAAGTGTTCTACAAGATCTGTACAAAGCTTAAAAGATCAAATTCATTTTTAGTCTAGTAAATCGCCTCTGAATGCATTGTACTCGGGAAAACCTGTCAATTTGAGCATGTGTTTAAAGGGTATTATGAAACTTTTTCATCGCCAAGATCCTTGTTATTGTGTCCCAGGGCTTTGGTTTGCTTATTCATGAAGCCCCAATGACATAAAAACGATAATGGATGACCTTGCATTTTCGTCAAAATTTCAACCATGGCCATAGGGACGGGTTAGAAAGCTCAAGTGATGTAGTTGGATGTTCCTTCAAATGGCCATAACTTCGTAGCCATGTGTCCTAGCATGATGATTAAGACAGTTTTGGAAAGATATTGAAGTGTTCTACAAGATCTGTACAAAGGTTTAAAGATCAAATTCATTTTTAGTCTAGTAAATCGCCTCTGAATGCATTGTACTCGGGAAAACCTGTCAATTTGAGCATGTGTTTAAAGGGTATTATGAAACTTTTTCATCGCCAAGATCCTTGTTATTGTGTCCCAGGGCTTTGGTTTGCTTATTCATTAAGGCTCAATGACATAAAAACGATAATGGATGACCTTGCATTTTCGTCAAAATTTCAACCATGGCCATAGGGACGGGTGAAATAGCTCAAGTGATGTAGTTGGATGTTCCTTCAAATGGCCATAACTTCGTAGCCATGTGTCCTAGCATGATGATTAAGACAGTTTTGGAAAGGTATTGAAGTGTTCTACAAGATCTACACAAAGGTTAAAAGAACAAATTCATTTTTAGTCTAGTAAATCGCCTCTGAATGCATTGTACTCGGGAAAACCTGTCAATTTGAGCATGTGTTTAAAGGGTATTATGAAACTTTTTCATCGCCAAGATCCTTGTTAATGTGTCCCAGGGCTTTGGTTTGCTTATTCATGAAGGCCCAATGACATAAAAACGATAATGGATGACCTTGCATTTTCGTCAAAATTTCAACCATGGCCATAGGGACGGGTGAAATAGCTCAAGTGATGTAGTTGGATGTTCCTTCAAATGGCCATAACTTCGTAGCCATGTGTCCTAGCATGATGATTAAGACAGTTTTGGAAAGGTATTGAAGTGTTCTACAAGATCTGTACAAAGGTTAAAAGATCAAATTCATTTTTAGTCTAGTAAATCGCCTCTGAATGCATTATACTCGGGAAAACCTGTCAATTTGAGCATGTGTTTAAAGGGTATTATGAAACTTTTTCATCGCCAAGATCCTTGTTATTGTGTCCCAGGGCTTTGGTTTGCTTATTCATGAAGCCCCAATGACATAAAAACGATAATGGATGACCTTGCATTTTCGTCAAAATTTCAACCATGGCCATAGGGACGGGTGAAAAAGCTCAAGTGATGTAGTTGGATGTTCCTTCAAATGGCCATAACTTCGTAGCCATGTGGCCTAGCGTGATGATTAAGACAGTTTTGGTAAGGTATTGAAGTGGTTTACAAGATCTGTACATTGATTGAAAGATCAAAGTCACTTTCAGTGTAGTAAATGGCCTCTGAATGCATTGTACTCGGGAAAACCTGTCAATTTGAGCATGTGTTTAAAGGGTATTATGAAACTTTTTCATCGCCAAGATCCTTGTTATTGTGTCCCAGGGCTTTGGTTTGCTTAATCATGAAGGCTCAATGACATTAAAACGATAATGGATGACCTTGCATTTTCGTCAAAATTTCAACCATGGCCATAGGGACGGGTGAAATAGCTCAAGTGATGTAGTTGGATGTTCCTTCAAATGGCCATAACTTCGTAGCCATGTGTCCTAGCATGATGATTAAGACAGTTTTGGAAAGGTATTGAAGTGTTCTACAAGATCTGTACAAAGGTTAAAAGATCAAATTCATTTTTAGTCTAGTAAATCGCCTCTGAATGCATTATACTCGGGAAAACCTGTCAATTTGAGCATGTGTTTAAAGGGTATTATGAAACTTTTTCATCGCCAAGATCCTTGTTATTGTGTCCCAGGGCTTTGGTTTGCTTATTCATGAAGCCCCAATGACATAAAAACGATAATGGATGACCTTGCATTTTCGTCAAAATTTCAACCATGGCCATAGGGACGGGTGAAAAAGCTCAAGTGATGTAGTTGGATGTTCCTTCAAATGGCCATAACTTCGTAGCCATGTGGCCTAGCGTGATGATTAAGACAGTTTGGTAAGGTATTGAAGTGGTTTACAAGACCTGTACATTGATTGAAAGATCAAAGTCACTTTCAGTGTAGTAAATGGCCTCTGAATGCATTGTACTCGGGAAAACCTGTCAATTTGAGCATGTGTTTAAAGGGTATTATGAAACTTTTTCATCGCCAAGATCCTTGTTATTGTGTCCCAGGGCTTTGGTTTGCTTATTCATGAAGGCCCAATGACATAAAAACGATAATGGATGACCTTGCATTTTCGTCAAAATTTCAACCATGGCCATAGGGACGGGTGAAAAAGCTCAAGTGATGTAGTTGGATGTTCCTTCAAATGGCCATAACTTCGTAGCCATGTGGCCTAGCGTGATGATTAAGACAGTTTTGGTAAGGTATTGAAGTGGTCTACAAGACCTGTACATTGATTGAAAGATCAAAGTCACTTTCAGTGTAGTAAATGGCCTCTGAATGCATTGTACTCGGGAAAACCTTTCGATTTGAGCATGTATTTAAAGCGTAAAGTGACCCATTATGAAACTTTTTCATCGCCAAGATCCTTGTTATTGTGTCCCAGGGCTTTGGTTTGCTTATTCATGAAGCCCCAATGACATAAAAACGATAATGGTTGACCTTGCATTTTCGTCAAAATTTCAACCATGGCCATAGGGACGGGTGAAATAGCTCAAGTGATGTAGTTGGATGTTCCTTCAAATGGCCATAACTTCGTAGCCATGTGTCCTAGCATGATGATTAAGACAGTTTTGGAAAGGTATTGAAGTGGTCTACAAGATCTGTACATCGGTTAAAAGACCAAATTCCGTTTTAGTCTAGTAAATCGCCTCTGAATGCATTGTACTCGGGAAAACCTGTCAATTTGAGCATGTGTTTAAAGGGTATTATGAAACTTTTTCATCGCCAAGATCCTTGTTATTGTGTCCCAGGGCTTTGTTTTGCTTAATCATGAAGGCTCAATGACATTAAAACGATAATGGATGACCTTGCATTTTCGTCAAAATTTCAACCATGACCATAGGGACGGGTTAGAAAGCTCAAGTGATGTAGTTGGATGTTCCTTCAAATGGCCATAACTTCGTAGCCATGTGTCCTTGCGTGATGATTAAGACAGTTTTGGAAAGGTATTGAAGTGTTCTACAAGATCTGTACAAAGCTTAAAAGATCAAATTCATTTTTAGTCTAGTAAATCGCCTCTGAATGCATTGTACTCGGGAAAACCTGTCAATTTGAGCATGTGTTTAAAGGGTATTATGAAACTTTTTCATCGCCAAGATCCTTGTTATTGTGTCCCAGGGCTTTGGTTTGCTTAATCATGAAGGCTCAATGACATTAAAACGATAATGGATGACCTTGCATTTTCGTCAAAATTTCAACCATGACCATAGGGACGGGTTAGAAAGCTCAAGTGATGTAGTTGGATGTTCCTTCAAATGGCCATAACTTCGTAGCCATGTGTCCTTGCGTGATGATTAAGACAGTTTTGGAAAGGTATTGAAGTGTTCTACAAGATCTGTACAAAGCTTAAAAGATCAAATTCATTTTTAGTCTAGTAAATGGCCTCTGAATGCATTGTACTCGGGAAAACCTTTCGATTTGAGCATGTATTTAAAGCGTAAAGTGACCCATTATGAAACTTTTTCATCGCCAAGATCCTTGTTATTGTGTCCCAGGGCTTTGGTTTGCTTATTCATGAAGCCCCAATGACATAAAAACGATAATGGTTGAACTTGCATTTTCGTCAAAATTTCAACCATGGCCATAGGGACGGGTGAAATAGCTCAAGTGATGTAGTTGGATGTTCCTTCAAATGGCCATAACTTCGTAGCCATGTGTCCTAGCATGATGATTAAGACAGTTTTGGAAAGGTATTGAAGTGGTCTACAAGATCTGTACATCGGTTAAAAGACCAAATTCACTTTTAGTCTAGTAAATCGCCTCTGAATGCATTGTACTCGGGAAAACCTGTCAATTTGAGCATGTGTTTAAAGGGTATTATGAAACTTTTTCATCGCCAAGATCCTTGTTATTGTGTCCCAGGGCTTTGTTTTGCTTAATCATGAAGGCTCAATGACATTAAAACGATAATGGATGACCTTGCATTTTCGTCAAAATTTCAACCATGACCATAGGGACGGGTTAGAAAGCTCAAGTGATGTAGTTGGATGTTCCTTCAAATGGCCATAACTTCGTAGCCATGTGTCCTTGCGTGATGATTAAGACAGTTTTGGAAAGGTATTGAAATGTTCTACAAGATCTGTACAAAGCTTAAAAGATCAAATTCATTTTTAGTCTAGTAAATGGCCTCTGAATGCATTGTACTCGGGAAAACCTTTCGATTTGAGCATGTATTTAAAGCGTAAAGTGACCCATTATGAAACTTTTTCATCGCCAAGATCCTTGTTATTGTGTCCCAGGGCTTTGGTTTGCTTATTCATGAAGGCCCAGTGACATAAAAACGATAATGGATGACCTTGCATTTTCGTCAAAATTTCAACCATGGCCATAGGGACGGGTGAAATAGCTCAAGTGATGTAGTTGGATGTTCCTTCAAATGGCCATAACTTCGTAGCCATGTGTCCTAGCATGATGATTAAGACAGTTTTGGAAAGGTATTGAAGTTTTCTACAAGATCTGTACATTGATTGAAAGATCAAAGTCACTTTCAGTGTAGTAAATGGCCTCTGAATGCATTGTACTCGGGAAAACCTGTCGATTTGAGCATGTATTTAAAGGGTAAAGTGACCCATTATGAAACTTTTTCATCGCCAAGATCCTTGTTATTGTGTCCCAGGGCTTTGGTTTGCTTATTCATGAAGGCCCAATGACATAAAAACGATAATGGATGACCTTGCATTTTCGTCAAAATTTCAACCATGGCCATAGGGACGGGTGAAAAAGCTCAAGTGATGTAGTTGGATGTTCCTTCAAATGGCCATAACTTCGTAGCCATGTGTCCTTGCGTGATGATTAAGACAGTTTTGGAAAGGTATTGAAGTGTTCTACAAGATCTGTACAAAGGTTAAAAGATCAAATTCATTTTTAGTCTAGTAAATCGCCTCTGAATGCATTGTACTCGGGAAAACCTGTCAATTTGAGCATGTGTTTAAAGGGTATTATGAAACTTTTTCATCGCCAAGATCCTTGTTATTGTGTCCCAGGGCTTTGGTTTGCTTATTCATGAAGGCCCAATGACATAAAAACGATAATGGATGACCTTGCATTTTCGTCAAAATTTCAACCATGGCCATAGGGACGGGTGAAAAAGCTCAAGTGATGTAGTTGGATGTTCCTTCAAATGGCCATAACTTCGTAGCCATGTGTCCTAGCGTGATGATTAAGACAGTTTTGGAAAGGTATTGAAGTGGTCTACAAGATCTGTACATAGGTTTAAAGATCAAATTCACTTTTAGTCTAGTAAATGGCCTCTGAATGCATTGTACTCGGGAAAACCTGTCAATTTGAGCATGTGTTTAAAGGGTATTATGAAACTTTTTCATCGCCAAGATCCTTGTTATTGTGTCCCAGGGCTTTGGTTTGCTTATTCATGAAGGCGCAATGACATAAAAACGATAATGGATGACCTTGCATTTTCGTCAAAATTTCAACCATGGCCATAGGGACGGGTTAGAAAGCTCAAGTGATGTAGTTGGATGTTCCTTCAAATGGCCATAACTTCGTAGCCATGTGTCCTAGCGTGATGATTAAGACAGTTTTGGAAAGGTATTGAAGTGGTCTACAAGATCTGTACATAGGTTTAAAGATCAAATTCACTTTTAGTCTAGTAAATGGCCTCTGAATGCATTGTACTCGGGAAAACCTGTCAATTTGAGCATGTGTTTAAAGGGTATTATGAAACTTTTTCATCGCCAAGATCCTTGTTATTGTGTCCCAGGGCTTTGGTTTGCTTATTCATGAAGGCCCAGTGACATAAAAACGATAATGGATGACCTTGCATTTTCGTCAAAATTTCAACCATGGCCATAGGGACGGGTGAAATAGCTCAAGTGATGTAGTTGGATGTTCCTTCAAATGGCCATAACCTCGTAGCCATGCGTCCTAGCGTGATGATTAAGACAGTTTTGGAAAGGTATTGAAGTGGTCTACAAGATCTGTACATTGATTGAACGATCAAAGTCACTTCCAGTGTAGTAAATGGCCTCTGAATGCATTGTACTCGGGAAAACCTGTCGATTTGAGCATGTATTTAAAGGGTAAAGTGACCCATTATGAAACTTTTTCATCGCCAAGATCCTTGTTATTGTGTCCCAGGGCTTTGATTTGCTTATTCATGAAGGCCCAATGACATAAAAACGATAATGGATGACTTTGCATTTTCGTCAAAATTTCAACCATGGCCATAGGGACGGGTGAAAAAGCTCAAGTGATGTAGTTGGATGTTCCTTCAAATGGCCATAACTTCGTAGCCATGTGTCCTTGCGTGATGATTAAGACAGTTTTGGAAAGGTATTGAAGTGTTCTACAAGATCTGTACAAAGGTTAAAAGATCAAATTCATTTTTAGTCTAGTAGATCGCCTCTGAATGCATTGTACTCGGGAAAACCTGTCAATTTGAGCATGTGTTTAAAGGGTATTATGAAACTTTTTCATCGCCAAGATCCTTGTTATTGTGTCCCAGGGCTTTGGTTTGCTTATTCATGAAGGCCCAATGACATAAAAACGATAATGGATGACCTTGCATTTTCGTCAAAATTTCAACCATGGCCATAGGGACGGGTGAAAAAGCTCAAGTGATGTAGTTGGATGTTCCTTCAAATGGCCATAACTTCGTAGCCATGTGTCCTTGCGTGATGATTAAGACAGTTTTGGAAAGGTATTGAAGTGTTCTACAAGATCTGTACAAAGGTTAAAAGATCAAATTCATTTTTAGTCTAGTAAATCGCATCTGAATGCATTGTACTCGGGAAAACCTGTCAATTTGAGCATGTGTTTAAAGGGTATTATGAAACTTTTTCATCGCCAAGATCCTTGTTATTGTGTCCCAGGGCTTTGGTTTGCTTATTCATGAAGGCCCAGTGACATAAAAACGATAATGGATGACCTTGCATTTTCGTCAAAATTTCAACCATGGCCATAGGGACGGGTGAAATAGCTCAAGTGATGTAGTTGGATGTTCCTTCAAATGGCCATAACCTCGTAGCCATGCGTCCTAGCGTGATGATTAAGACAGTTTTGGAAAGGTATTGAAGTGGTCTACAAGATCTGTACATTGATTGAACGATCAAAGTCACTTCCAGTGTAGTAAATGGCCTCTGAATGCATTGTACTCGGGAAAACCTGTCGATTTGAGCATGTATTTAAAGGGTAAAGTGACCCATTATGAAACTTTTTCATCGCCAAGATCCTTGTTATTGTGTCCCAGGGCTTTGATTTGCTTATTCATGAAGGCCCAATGACATAAAAACGATAATGGATGACTTTGCATTTTCGTCAAAATTTCAACCATGGCCATAGGGACGGGTGAAAAAGCTCAAGTGATGTAGTTGGATGTTCCTTCAAATGGCCATAACTTCGTAGCCATGTGTCCTTGCGTGATGATTAAGACAGTTTTGGAAAGGTATTGAAGTGTTCTACAAGATCTGTACAAAGGTTAAAAGATCAAATTCATTTTTAGTCTAGTAGATCGCCTCTGAATGCATTGTACTCGGGAAAACCTGTAAATTTGAGCATGTGTTTAAAGGGTATTATGAAACTTTTTCATCGCCAAGATCCTTGTTATTGTGTCCCAGGGCTTTGGTTTGCTTATTCATGAAGCCCCAATGACATAAGAACGATAATGGATGACCTTGCATTTTCGTCAAAATTTCAACCATGGCCATAGGGACGGGTGAAAAAGGTCAAGTGATGTAGTTGGATGTTCCTTCAAATGGCCATAACTTCGTAGCCATGTGTCCTTGCGTGATGATTAAGACAGTTTTGGAAAGGTATTGAAGTGTTCTACAAGATCTGTACAAAGGTTAAAAGATCAAATTCATTTTTAGTCTAGTAGATCGCCTCTGAATGCATTGTACTCGGGAAAACCTGTCAATTTGAGCATGTGTTT
The DNA here is from genome assembly GCF_943734685.1 of Anopheles coluzzii. Classification (NCBI taxonomy): domain Eukaryota; kingdom Metazoa; phylum Arthropoda; class Insecta; order Diptera; family Culicidae; genus Anopheles; species Anopheles coluzzii. The sequence continues at coordinate 203,954 of NW_026054447.1, read as the reverse complement.
AAAGGGTATTATGAAACTTTTTCATCGCCAAGATCCTTGTTATTGTGTCCCAGGGCTTTGGTTTGCTTATTCATGAAGGCCCAGTGACATAAAAACGATAATGGATGACCTTGCATTTTCGTCAAAATTTCAACCATGACCATAGGGACGGGTGAAATAGCTCAAGTGATGTAGTTGGATGTTCCTTCAAATGGCCATAACTTCGTAGCCATGTGTCCTAGCATGATGATTAAGATAGTTTTGGAAAGGTATTGAAGTGATCTACAAGATCTGTACATCGGTTAGAAGACCAAATTCACTTTTAGTCTAGTAAATGGCCTCTGAATGCATTGTACTCGGGAAAACCTGTCAATTTGAGCATGTGTTTAAAGGGTATTATGAAACTTTTTCATCGCCAAGATCCTTGTTATTGTGTCCCAGGGCTTTGGTTTGCTTATTCATGAAGGCCCAATGACATAAAAACGATAATGGATGACCTTGCATTTTCGTCAAAATTTCAACCATGGCCATAGGGACGGGTGAAAAAGCTCAAGTGATGTAGTTGGATGTTCCTTCAAATGGCCATAACTTCGTAGCCATGTGTCCTTGCGTGATGATTAAGACAGTTTTGGAAAGGTATTGAAGTGTTCTACAAGATCTGTACAAAGGTTAAAAGATCAAATTTATTTTTAGTCTAGTAAATCGCCTCTGAATGCATTGTACTCGGGAAAACCTGTCAATTTGAGCATGTGTTTAAAGGGTATTATGAAACTTTTTCATCGCCAAGATCCTTGTTATTGTGTCCCAGGGCTTTGGTTTGCTTATTCATGAAGGCCCAGTGACATAAAAACGATAATGGATGACCTTGCATTTTCGTCAAAATTTCAACCATGGCCATAGGGACGGGTGAGAAAGCTCAAGTGATGTAGTTGGATGTTCCTTCAAATGGCCATAACTTCGTAGCCATGTGTCCTAGCGTGATGATTAAGACAGTTTTGGAAAGGTATTGAAGTGATCTACAAGATCTGTACATCGGTTAGAAGACCAAATTCACTTTTAGTCTAGTAAATGGCCTCTGAATGCATTGTACTCGGGAAAACCTGTCAATTTGAGCATGTGTTTAAAGGGTATTATGAAACTTTTTCATCGCCAAGATCCTTGTTATTGTGTCCCAGGGCTTTGATTTGCTTATTCATGAAGGCGCAATGACATAAAAACGATAATGGATGACCTTGCATTTTCGTCAAAATTTCAACCATGGCCATAGGGACGGGTTAGAAAGCTCAAGTGATGTAGTTGGATGTTCCTTCAAATGGCCATAACTTCGTAGCCATGTGTCCTTGCGTGATGATTAAGACAGTTTTGGAAAGGTATTGAAGTGTTCTACAAGATCTGTACAAAGCTTAAAAGATCAAATTCATTTTTAGTCTAGTAAATCGCCTCTGAATGCATTGTACTCGGGAAAACCTGTCAATTTGAGCATGTGTTTAAAGGGTATTATGAAACTTTTTCATCGCCAAGATCCTTGTTATTGTGTCCCAGGGCTTTGGTTTGCTTATTCATGAAGGCGCAATGACATAAAAACGATAATGGATGACCTTGCATTTTCGTCAAAATTTCAACCATGGCCATAGGGACGGGTTAGAAAGCTCAAGTGATGTAGTTGGATGTTCCTTCAAATGGCCATAACTTCGTAGCCATGTGTCCTAGCATTATGATTAAGACAGTTTTGGAAAGGTATTGAAGTGTTCTACAAGATCTGTACAAAGGTTAAAAGATCAAATTCATTTTTAGTCTAGTAAATCGCCTCTGAATGCATTGTACTCGGGAAAACCTGTCAATTTGAGCATGTGTTTAAAGGGTATTATGAAACTTTTTCATCGCCAAGATCCTTGTTATTGTGTCCCAGGGCTTTGGTTTGCTTATTCATGAAGGCCCAATGACATAAAAACGATAATGGATGACCTTGCATTTTCGTCAAAATTTCAACCATGGCCATAGGGACGGGTGAAAAAGCTCAAGTGATGTAGTTGGATGTTCCTTCAAATGGCCATAACTTCGTAGCCATGTGTCCTTGCGTGATGATAAAGACAGTTTTGGAAAGGTATTGAAGTGTTCTACAAGATCTGTACAAAGCTTAAAAGATCAAATTCATTTTTACTCTAGTAAATCGCCTCTGAATGCATTGTACTCGGGAAAACCTGTCGATTTGAGCATGTATTTAAAGGGTAAAGTGACCCATTATGAAACTTTTTCATCGCCAAGATCCTTGTTATTGTGTCCCAGGGCTTTGATTTGCTTATTCATGAAGGCCCAATGACATAAAAACGATAATGGATGACTTTGCATTTTCGTCAAAATTTCAACCATGGCCATAGGGACGGGTGAAAAAGCTCAAGTGATGTAGTTGGATGTTCCTTCAAATGGCCATAACTTCGTAGCCATGTGTCCTTGCGTGATGATTAAGACAGTTTTGGAAAGGTATTGAAGTGTTCTACAAGATCTGTACAAAGCTTAAAAGATCAAATTCATTTTTAGTCTAGTAAATCGCCTCTGAATGCATTGTACTCGGGAAAACCTGTCAATTTGAGCATGTGTTTAAAGGGTATTATGAAACTTTTTCATCGCCAAGATCCTTGTTATTGTGTCCCAGGGCTTTGGTTTGCTTATTCATGAAGGCGCAATGACATAAAAACGATAATGGATGACCTTGCATTTTCGTCAAAATTTCAACCATGGCCATAGGGACGGGTTAGAAAGCTCAAGTGATGTAGTTGGATGTTCCTTCAAATGGCCATAACTTCGTAGCCATGTGTCCTAGCATTATGATTAAGACAGTTTTGGAAAGGTATTGAAGTGTTCTACAAGATCTGTACAAAGGTTAAAAGATCAAATTCATTTTTAGTCTAGTAAATCGCCTCTGAATGCATTGTACTCGGGAAAACCTGTCAATTTGAGCATGTGTTTAAAGGGTATTATGAAACTTTTTCATCGCCAAGATCCTTGTTATTGTGTCCCAGGGCTTTGGTTTGCTTATTCATGAAGGCCCAATGACATAAAAACGATAATGGATGACCTTGCATTTTCGTCAAAATTTCAACCATGGCCATAGGGACGGGTGAAAAAGCTCAAGTGATGTAGTTGGATGTTCCTTCAAATGGCCATAACTTCGTAGCCATGTGTCCTAGCATGATGATTAAGACAGTTTTGGAAAGGTATTGAAGTGTTCTACAAGATCTGTACAAAGGTTAAAAGATCAAATTCATTTTTAGTCTAGTAAATCGCCTCTGAATGCATTGTACTCGGGAAAACCTGTCAATTTGAGCATGTGTTTAAAGGGTATTATGAAACTTTTTCATCGCCAAGATCCTTGTTATTGTGTCCCAGGGCTTTGGTTTGCTTATTCATGAAGGCCCAGTGACATAAAAACGATAATGGATGACCTTGCATTTTCGTCAAAATTTCAACCATGGCCATAGGGACGGGTGAAATAGCTCAAGTGATGTAGTTGGATGTTCCTTCAAATGGCCATAACTTCGTAGCCATGTGTCCTAGCGTGATGATTAAGACAGTTTTGGAAAGGTATTGAAGTGGTCTACAAGATCTGTACATTGATTGAAAGATCAAAGTCACTTTCAGTGTAGTAAATGGCCTCTGAATGCATTGTACTCGGGAAAACCTGTCGATTTGAGCATGTATTTAAAGGGTAAAGTGACCCATTATGAAACTTTTTCATCGCCAAGATCCTTGTTATTGTGTCCCAGGGCTTTGATTTGCTTATTCATGAAGGCCCAATGACATAAAAACGATAATGGATGACCTTGCATTTTCGTCAAAATTTCAACCATGGCCATAGGGACGGGTGAAAAAGCTCAAGTGATGTAGTTGGATGTTCCTTCAAATGGCCATAACTTCGTAGCCATGTGTCCTTGCGTGATGATTAAGACAGTTTTGGAAAGGTATTGAAGTGTTCTACAAGATCTGTACAAAGGTTAAAAGATCAAATTCATTTTTAGTCTAGTAGATCGCCTCTGAATGCATTGTACTCGGGAAAACCTGTCAATTTGAGCATGTGTTTAAAGGGTATTATGAAACTTTTTCATCGCCAAGATCCTTGTTATTGTGTCCCAGGGCTTTGGTTTGCTTATTCATGAAGGCCCAGTGACATAAAAACGATAATGGATGACCTTGCATTTTCGTCAAAATTTCAACCATGACCATAGGGACGGGTGAAATAGCTCAAGTGATGTAGTTGGATGTTCCTTCAAATGGCCATAACTTCGTAGCCATGTGTCCTTGCGTGATGATTAAGACAGTTTTGGAAAGGTATTGAAGTGTTCTACAAGATCTGTACAAAGGTTAAAAGATCAAATTCATTTTTAGTCTAGTAAATCGCCTCTGAATGCATTGTACTCGGGAAAACCTGTCGATTTGAGCATGTATTTAAAGGGTAAAGTGACCCATTATGAAACTTTTTCATCGCCAAGATCCTTGTTATTGTGTCCCAGGGCTTTGGTTTGCTTATTCATGAAGGCCCAGTGACATAAAAACGATAATGGATGACCTTGCATTTTCGTCAAAATTTCAACCATGGCCATAGGGACGGGTGAAATAGCTCAAGTGATGTAGTTGGATGTTCCTTCAAATGGCCATAACTTCGTAGCCATGTGTCCTAGCATGATGATTAAGATAGTTTTGGAAAGGTATTGAAGTGGTATACAAGATCTGCGCATAGGTTTAAAGATCAAATTCAGTTTTAGTCTAGTAAATCGCCTCTGAATGCATTATACTCGGGAAAACCTGTCAATTTGAGCATGTGTTTAAAGGGTATTATGAAACTTTTTCATCGCCAAGATCCTTGTTATTGTGTCCCAGGGCTTTGGTTTGCTTATTCATGAAGGCCCAGTGACATAAAAACGATAATGGATGACCTTGCATTTTCGTCAAAATTTCAACCATGGCCATAGGGACGGGTGAAATAGCTCAAGTGATGTAGTTGGATGTTCCTTCAAATGGCCATAACTTCGTAGCCATGTGTCCTAGCATGATGATTAAGACAGTTTTGGAAAGGTATTGAAGTGGTCTACAAGATCTGTACATTGATTGAACGATCAAAGTCACTTCCAGTGTAGTAAATGGCCTCTGAATGCATTGTACTCGGGAAAACCTGTCGATTTGAGCATGTATTTAAAGGGTAAAGTGACCCATTATGAAACTTTTTCATCGCCAAGATCCTTGTTATTGTGTCCCAGGGCTTTGGTTTGCTTATTCATGAAGGCCCAATGACATAAAAACGATAATGGATGACCTTGCATTTTCGTCAAAATTTCAACCATGACCATAGGGACGGGTGAAATAGCTCAAGTGATGTAGTTGGATGTTCCTTCAAATGGCCATAACTTCGTAGCCATGTGTCCTTGCGTGATGATTAAGACAGTTTTGAAAAGGTATTGAAGTGTTCTACAAGATCTGTACAAAGGTTAAAAGATCAAATTCATTTTTAGTCTAGTAAATCGCCTCTGAATGCATTGTACTCGGGAAAACCTGTCAATTTGAGCATGTGTTTAAAGGGTATTATGAAACTTTTTCATCGCCAAGATCCTTGTTATTGTGTCCCAGGGCTTTGGTTTGCTTATTCATGAAGGCCCAGTGACATAAAAACGATAATGGATGACCTTGCATTTTCGTCAAAATTTCAACCATGGCCATAGGGACGGGTGAGAAAGCTCAAGTGATGTAGTTGGATGTTCCTTCAAATGGCCATAACTTCGTAGCCATGTGTCCTAGCGTGATGATTAAGACAGTTTTGGAAAGGTATTGAAGTGATCTACAAGATCTGTACATCGGTTAGAAGACCAAATTCACTTTTAGTCTAGTAAATGGCCTCTGAATGCATTGTACTCGGGAAAACCTGTCAATTTGAGCATGTGTTTAAAGGGTATTATGAAACTTTTTCATCGCCAAGATCCTTGTTATTGTGTCCCAGGGCTTTGATTTGCTTATTCATGAAGGCGCAATGACATAAAAACGATAATGGATGACCTTGCATTTTCGTCAAAATTTCAACCATGGCCATAGGGACGGGTTAGAAAGCTCAAGTGATGTAGTTGGATGTTCCTTCAAATGGCCATAACTTCGTAGCCATGTGTCCTAGCATGATGATAAAGACAGTTTTGGAAAGGTATTGAAGTGGTCTACAAGATCTGTACAAAGGTTAAAAGATCAAATTCATTTTTAGTCTAGTAAATGGCCTCTGAATGCATTGTACTCGGGAAAACCTGTCAATTTGAGCATGTGTTTAAAGGGTATTATGAAACTTTTTCATCGCCAAGATCCTTGTTATTGTGTCCCAGGGCTTTGGTTTGCTTAATCATGAAGGCTCAATGACATAAAAACGATAATGGATGACCTTGCATTTTCGTCAAAATTTCAACCATGACCATAGGGACGGGTTAGAAAGCTCAAGTGATGTAGTTGGATGTTCCTTCAAATGGCCATAACTTCGTAGCCATGTGTCCTTGCGTGATGATTAAGACAGTTTTGGAAAGGTATTGAAGTGTTCTACAAGATCTGTACAAAGCTTAAAAGATCAAATTCATTTTTAGTCTAGTAAATCGCCTCTGAATGCATTGTACTCGGGAAAACCTGTCAATTTGAGCATGTGTTTAAAGGGTATTATGAAACTTTTTCATCGCCAAGATCCTTGTTATTGTGTCCCAGGGCTTTGGTTTGCTTATTCATGAAGGCGCAATGACATAAAAACGATAATGGATGACCTTGCATTTTCGTCAAAATTTCAACCATGGCCATAGGGACGGGTTAGAAAGCTCAAGTGATGTAGTTGGATGTTCCTTCAAATGGCCATAACTTCGTAGCCATGTGTCCTAGCATTATGATTAAGACAGTTTTGGAAAGGTATTGAAGTGTTCTACAAGATCTGTACAAAGGTTAAAAGATCAAATTCATTTTTAGTCTAGTAAATCGCCTCTGAATGCATTGTACTCGGGAAAACCTGTCAATTTGAGCATGTGTTTAAAGGGTATTATGAAACTTTTTCATCGCCAAGATCCTTGTTATTGTGTCCCAGGGCTTTGGTTTGCTTATTCATGAAGGCCCAATGACATAAAAACGATAATGGATGACCTTGCATTTTCGTCAAAATTTCAACCATGGCCATAGGGACGGGTGAAAAAGCTCAAGTGATGTAGTTGGATGTTCCTTCAAATGGCCATAACTTCGTAGCCATGTGTCCTAGCATGATGATAAAGACAGTTTTGGAAAGGTATTGAAGTGTTCTACAAGATCTGTACAAAGCTTAAAAGATCAAATTCATTTTTACTCTAGTAAATCGCCTCTGAATGCATTGTACTCGGGAAAACCTGTCGATTTGAGCATGTATTTAAAGGGTAAAGTGACCCATTATGAAACTTTTTCATCGCCAAGATCCTTGTTATTGTGTCCCAGGGCTTTGATTTGCTTATTCATGAAGGCCCAATGACATAAAAACGATAATGGATGACCTTGCATTTTCGTCAAAATTTCAACCATGGCCATAGGGACGGGTGAAAAAGCTCAAGTGATGTAGTTGGATGTTCCTTCAAATGGCCATAACTTCATAGCCATGTGTCCTTGCGTGATGATTAAGACAGTTTTGGAAAGGTATTGAAGTGTTCTAGAATATCTGTACAAAGGTTAAAAGATCAAATTCATTTTTAGTCTAGTAAATCGCCTCTGAATGCATTGTACTCGGGAAAACCTGTCAATTTGAGCATGTGTTTAAAGGGTAATATGACCCATAAAGGTTAAGCTCAGAGCTTAGGAACATATAGTAAATTGCCTCTGAAGTTGAAGGTTTTGTGGAAAGTCTTCAAATGTGCTTCGGGGGACTATGACCCAGTATGAATCTTTTTCATCGCCAAGATCCTTGTTATTGTGTCCCAGGGCTTTGATTTGCTTACTCATGAAGCCCCAATGGCATAAGAACGATAATGAATGACCTTGCATTTTCGTCAAACATTCAAGCATGGCCATGGGGACGGATGAGAAAGCTCAAGTGATGTAGTTGGATGTTCCTTCAAATGGCCATAACTTCGTAGCCATGTGTCCTTGCGTGATGATTAAGACAGTTTTGGAAAGGTATTGAAGTGTTCTACAAGATCTGTACAAAGCTTAAAAGATCAAATTCATTTTTAGTCTAGTAAATCGCCTCTGAATGCATTGTACTCGGGAAAACCTGTCGATTTGAGCATGTATTTAAAGGGTAAAATGACCCATTATGAAACTTTTTCATCGCCAAGATCCTTGTTATTGTGTCCCAGGGCTTTGATTTGCTTATTCATGAAGGCCCAATGACATAAAAACGATAATGGATGACCTTGCATTTTCGTCAAAATTTCAACCATGGCCATAGGGACGGGTGAAAAAGCTCAAGTGATGTAGTTGGATGTTCCTTCAAATGGCCATAACTTCGTAGCCATGTGTCCTTGCGTGATGATTAAGACAGTTTTGGAAAGGTATTGAAGTGGTCTACAAGATCTGTACATAGGTTTAAAGATCAAATTCACTTTTAGTCTAGTAAATGGCCTCTGAATGCATTGTACTCGGGAAAACCTGTCAATTTGAGCATGTGTTTGAAGGGTATTATGAAACTTTTTCATCGCCAAGATCCTTGTTATTGTGTCCCAGGGCTTTGGTTTGCTTATTCATGAAGGCGCAATGACATAAAAACGATAATGGATGACCTTGCATTTTCGTCAAAATTTCAACCATGGCCATAGGGACGGGTGAAAAAGCTCAAGTGATGTAGTTGGATGTTCCTTCAAATGGCCATAACTTCGTAGCCATGTGTCCTAGCGTGATGATTAAGACAGTTTTGGAAAGGTATTGAAGTGTTCTACAAGATCTGAACAAAGGTTAAAAGATCAAATTCATTTTTAGTCTAGTAAATCGCCTCTGAATGCATTGTACTCGGGAAAACCTGTCAATTTGAGCATGTGTTTAAAGGGTATTATGAAACTTTTTCATCGCCAAGATCCTTGTTATTGTGTCCCAGGGCTTTGGTTTGCTTATTCATGAAGGCCCAATGACATAAAAACGATAATGGATGACCTTGCATTTTCGTCAAAATTTAACCATGGCCATAGGGACGGGTGAAAAAGCTCAAGTGATGTATTTGGATGTTCCTTCAAATGGCCATAACTTCGTAGCCATGTGTCCTTGCGTGATGATTAAGACAGTTTTGGAAAGGTATTGAAGTGGTCTACAAGATCTGTACATAGGTTTAAAGATCAAATTCACTTTTAGTCTAGTAAATCGCCTCTGAATGCATTGTACTCGGGAAAACCTGTCAATTTGAGCATGTGTTTAAAGGGTATTATGAAACTTTTTCATCGCCAAGATCCTTGTTATTGTGTCCCAGGGCTTTGGTTTGCTTATTCATGAAGGCCCAATGACATAAAAACGATAATGGATGACCTTGCATTTTCGTCAAAATTTCAACCATGGCCATAGGGACGGGTGAAAAAGCTCAAGTGATGTAGTTGGATGTTCCTTCAAATGGCCATAACTTCGTAGCCATGTGTCTTTGCGTGATGATTAAGACAGTTTTGGAAAGGTATTGAAGTGGTCTACAAGATCTGTACATAGGTTTAAAGATCAAATTCACTTTTAGTCTAGTAAATGGCCTCTGAATGCATTGTACTCGGGAAAACCTGTCAATTTGAGCATGTGTTTAAAGGGTATTATGAAACTTTTTCATCGCCAAGATCCTTGTTATTGTGTCCCAGGGCTTTGGTTTGCTTATTCATGAAGGCCCAATGACATAAAAACGATAATGGATGACCTTGCATTTTCGTCAAAATTCCAACCATGGCCATAGGGACGGGTGAGAAAGCTCAAGTGATGTAGTTGGATGTTCCTTCAAATGGCCATAACTTCGTAGCCATGTGTCCTAGCATGATGATTAAGACAGTTTTGGAAAGGTATTGAAGTGGTCTACAAGATCTGTACATCGGTTAAAAGATCAAATTCACTTTTAGTCTAGTAAATGGCCTCTGAATGCATTGTACTCGGGAAAACCTGTCAATTTGAGCATGTGTTTAAAGGGTATTATGAAACTTTTTCATCGCCAAGATCCTTGTTATTGTGTCCCAGGGCTTTGGTTTGCTTATTCATAAAGGCTCAATGACATAAAAACGATAATGGATGACCTTGCATTTTCGTCAAAATTTCAACCATGGCCATAGGGACGGGTGAAATAGCTCAAGTGATGTAGTTGGATGTTCCTTCAAATGGCCATAACTTCGTAGCCATGTGTCCTTGCGTGATGATTAAGACAGTTTTGGAAAGGTATTGAAGTGTTCTACAAGATCTGTACAAAGGTTAAAAGATCAAATTCATTTTTAGTCTAGTAAATCGCATCTGAATGCATTGTACTCGGGAAAACCTGTCAATTTGAGCATGTGTTTAAAGGGTATTATGAAACTTTTTCATCGCCAAGATCCTTGTTATTGTGTCCCAGGGCTTTGGTTTGCTTATTCATGAAGGCCCAATGACATAAAAACGATAATGGATGACCTTGCATTTTCGTCAAAATTTCAACCATGGCCATAGGGACGGGTGAAATAGCTCAAGTGATGTAGTTGGATGTTCCTTCAAATGGCCATAACTTCGTAGCCATGTGTCCTAGCATGATGATTAAGACAGTTTTGGAAAGGTATTGAAGTGTTCTACAAGATCTGTACAAAGGTTAAAAGATCAAATTCATTTTTAGTCTAGTAAATCGCATCTGAATGCATTGTACTCGTGAAAACCTGTCAATTTGAGCATGTGTTTAAAGGGTATTATGAAACTTTTTCATCGCCAAGATCCTTGTTATTGTGTCCCAGGGCTTTGGTTTGCTTATTCATGAAGGCTCAATGACATAAAAACGATAATGGATGACCTTGCATTTTCGTCAAAATTTCAACCATGGCCATAGGGACGGGTGAAATAGCTCAAGTGATGTAGTTGGATGTTCCTTCAAATGGCCATAACTTCGTAGCCATGTGTCCTTGCGTGATGATTAAGACAGTTTTGGAAAGGTATTGAAGTGTTCTACAAGATCTGTACAAAGGTTAAAAGATCAAATTCATTTTTAGTCTAGTAAATCGCATCTGAATGCATTGTACTCGGGAAAACCTGTCAATTTGAGCATGTGTTTAAAGGGTAAAGTGACCCATTATGAAACTTTTTCATCGCCAAGATCCTTGTTATTGTGTCCCAGGGCTTTGATTTGCTTATTCATGAAGGCCCAATGACATAAAAACGATAATGGATGACCTTGCATTTTCGTCAAAATTTCAACCATGGCCATAGGGACGGGTGAAATAGCTCAAGTGATGTAGTTGGATGTTCCTTCAAATGGCCATAACTTCGTAGCCATGTGTCCTAGCATGATGATTAAGACAGTTTTGGAAAGGTATTGAAGTGTTCTACAAGATCTGTACAAAGGTTAAAAGATCAAATTCATTTTTAGTCTAGTAAATCGCATCTGAATGCATTGTACTCGTGAAAACCTGTCAATTTGAGCATGTGTTTAAAGGGTATTATGAAACTTTTTCATCGCCAAGATCCTTGTTATTGTGTCCCAGGGCTTTGGTTTGCTTATTCATGAAGGCTCAATGACATAAAAACGATAATGGATGACCTTGCATTTTCGTCAAAATTTCAACCATGGCCATAGGGACGGGTGAAATAGCTCAAGTGATGTAGTTGGATGTTCCTTCAAATGGCCATAACTTCGTAGCCATGTGTCCTTGCGTGATGATTAAGACAGTTTTGGAAAGGTATTGAAGTGTTCTACAAGATCTGTACAAAGGTTAAAAGATCAAATTCATTTTTAGTCTAGTAAATCGCATCTGAATGCATTGTACTCGGGAAAACCTGTCAATTTGAGCATGTGTTTAAAGGGTATTATGAAACTTTTTCATCGCCAAGATCCTTGTTATTGTGTCCCAGGGCTTTGGTTTGCTTATTCATGAAGGCCCAATGACATAAAAACGATAATGGATGACCTTGCATTTTCGTCAAAATTTCAACCATGGCCATAGGGACGGGTGAAATAGCTCAAGTGATGTAGTTGGATGTTCCTTCAAATGGCCATAACTTCGTAGCCATGTGTCCTAGCATGATGATTAAGACAGTTTTGGAAAGGTATTGAAGTGTTCTACAAGATCTGTACAAAGGTTAAAAGATCAAATTCATTTTTAGTCTAGTATATCGCCCCTGAATGCATTGTACTCGGGAAAACCTGTCAATTTGAGCATGTGTTTAAAGGGTATTATGAAACTTTTTCATCGCCAAGATCCTTGTTATTGTGTCCCAGGGCTTTGGTTTGCTTATTCATGAAGGCCCAATGACATAAAAACGATAATGGATGACCTTGCATTTTCGTCAAAATTTCAACCATGGCCATAGGGACGGGTGAAATAGCTCAAGTGATGTAGTTGGATGTTCCTTCAAATGGCCATAACTTCGTAGCCATGTGTCCTAGCATGATGATTAAGACAGTTTTGGAAAGGTATTGAAGTGTTCTACAAGATCTGAACAAAGGTTAAAAGATCAAATTCTATTTTAGTCTAGTAAATGGCCTCTGAATGCATTGTACTCGGGAAAACCTGTCAATTTGAGCATGTGTTTAAAGGGTATTATGAAACTTTTTCATCGCCAAGATCCTTGTTATTGTGTCCCAGGGCTTTGGTTTGCTTATTCATGAAGGCTCAATGACATAAAAACGATAATGGATGACCTTGCATTTTCGTCAAAATTTCAACCATGGCCATAGGGACGGGTGAAATAGCTCAAGTGATGTAGTTGGATGTTCCTTCAAATGGCCATAACTTCGTAGCCATGTGTCCTAGCATGATGATTAAGACAGTTTTGGAAAGGTATTGAAGTGTTCTACAAGATCTGTACAAAGGTTAAAAGATCAAATTCATTTTTAGTCTAGTAAATCGCATCTGAATGCATTGTACTCGGGAAAACCTGTCAATTTGAGCATGTGTTTAAAGGGTATTATGAAACTTTTTCATCGCCAAGATCCTTGTTATTGTGTCCCAGGGCTTTGGTTTGCTTATTCATGAAGGCTCAATGACATAAAAACGATAATGGATGACCTTGCATTTTCGTCAAAATTTCAACCATGGCCATAGCGACGGGTGAAATAGCTCAAGTGATGTAGTTGGATGTTCCTTCAAATGGCCATAACCTCGTAGCCATGTGTCCTAGCGTGATGATTAAGACAGTTTTGGAAAGGTATTGAAGTGGTCTACAAGATCTGTACAAAGGTTAAAAGATCAAATTCATTTTTAGTCTAGTAGATCGCCTCTGAATGCATTGTACTCGGGAAAACCTGTCAATTTGAGCATGTGTTTAAAGGGTATTATGAAACTTTTTCATCGCCAAGATCCTTGTCATTGTGTCCCAGGGCTTTGGTTTGCTTATTCATGAAGGCCCAATGACATAAAAACGATAATGGATGACCTTGCATTTTCGTCAAAATTTCAACCATGGCCATAGGACGGGTGAAATAGCTCAAGTGATGTAGTTGGATGTTCCTTCAAATGGCCATAACTTCGTAGCCATGTGTCCTAGAATGATGATTAAGACAGTTTTGGAAAGGTATTGAAGTGTTCTACAAGATCTGTACAAAGGTTAAAAGATCAAATTCATTTTTAGTCTAGTAGATCGCCTCTGAATGCATTGTACTCGGGAAAACCTGTCAATTTGAGCATGTGTTTAAAGGGTATTATGAAACTTTTTCATCGCCAAGATCCTTGTCATTGTGTCCCAGGGCTTTGGTTTGCTTATTCATGAAGGCCCAATGACATAAAAACGATAATGGATGACCTTGCATTTTCGTCAAAATTTCAACCATGGCCATAGGACGGGTGAAATAGCTCAAGTGATGTAGTTGGATGTTCCTTCAAATGGCCATAACTTCGTAGCCATGTGTCCTAGAATGATGATTAAGACAGTTTTGGAAAGGTATTGAAGTGTTCTACAAGATCTGTACAAAGGTTAAAAGATCAAATTCATTTTTAGTCTAGTAAATCGCCTCTGAATGCATTGTACTCGGGAAAACCTGTCAATTTGAGCATGTGTTTAAAGGGTATTATGAAACTTTTTCATCGCCAAGATCCTTGTCATTGTGTCCCAGGGCTTTGGTTTGCTTATTCATGAAGGCCCAATGACATAAAAACGATAATGGATGACCTTGCATTTTCGTCAAAATTTCAACCATGGCCATAGGACGGGTGAAATAGCTCAAGTGATGTAGTTGGATGTTCCTTCAAATGGCCATAACCTCGTAGCCATGTGTCCTAGCGTGATGATTAAGACAGTTTTGGAAAGGTATTGAAGTGGTCTACAAGATCTGTACAAAGGTTAAAAGATCAAATTCATTTTTAGTCTAGTAGATCGCCTCTGAATGCATTGTACTCGGGAAAACCTGTCAATTTGAGCATGTGTTTAAAGGGTATTATGAAACTTTTTCATCGCCAAGATCCTTGTCATTGTGTCCCAGGGCTTTGGTTTGCTTATTCATGAAGGCCCAATGACATAAAAACGATAATGGATGACCTTGCATTTTCGTCAAAATTTCAACCATGGCCATAGGACGGGTGAAATAGCTCAAGTGATGTAGTTGGATGTTCCTTCAAATGGCCATAACTTCGTAGCCATGTGTCCTAGAATGATGATTAAGACAGTTTTGGAAAGGTATTGAAGTGTTCTACAAGATCTGTACAAAGGTTAAAAGATCAAATTCATTTTTAGTCTAGTAGATCGCCTCTGAATGCATTGTACTCGGGAAAACCTGTCAATTTGAGCATGTGTTTAAAGGGTATTATGAAACTTTTTCATCGCCAAGATCCTTGTCATTGTGTCCCAGGGCTTTGGTTTGCTTATTCATGAAGGCCCAATGACATAAAAACGATAATGGATGACCTTGCATTTTCGTCAAAATTTCAACCATGGCCATAGGACGGGTGAAATAGCTCAAGTGATGTAGTTGGATGTTCCTTCAAATGGCCATAACTTCGTAGCCATGTGTCCTAGAATGATGATTAAGACAGTTTTGGAAAGGTATTGAAGTGTTCTACAAGATCTGTACAAAGGTTAAAAGATCAAATTCATTTTTAGTCTAGTAAATCGCCTCTGAATGCATTGTACTCGGGAAAACCTGTCAATTTGAGCATGTGTTTAAAGGGTATTATGAAACTTTTTCATCGCCAAGATCCTTGTCATTGTGTCCCAGGGCTTTGGTTTGCTTATTCATGAAGGCCCAATGACATAAAAACGATAATGGATGACCTTGCATTTTCGTCAAAATTTCAACCATGGCCATAGGACGGGTGAAATAGCTCAAGTGATGTAGTTGGATGTTCCTTCAAATGGCCATAACTTCGTAGCCATGTGTCCTAGAATGATGATTAAGACAGTTTTGGAAAAGTATTGAAGTGTTCTACAAGATCTGTACAAAGGTTAAAAGATCAAATTCATTTTTAGTCTAGTAGATCGCCTCTGAATGCATTGTACTCGGGAAAACCTGTCAATTTGAGCATGTGTTTAAAGGGTATTATGAAACTTTTTCATCGCCAAGATCCTTGTTATTGTGTCCCAGGGCTTTGGTTTGCTTATTCATGAAGGCTCAATGACATAAAAACGATAATGGATGACCTTGCATTTTCGTCAAAATTTCAACCATGGCCATAGCGACGGGTGAAATAGCTCAAGTGATGTAGTTGGATGTTCCTTCAAATGGCCATAACCTCGTAGCCATGTGTCCTAGCGTGATGATTAAGACAGTTTTGGAAAGGTATTGAAGTGGTCTACAAGATCTGTACATTGATTGAACGATCAAAGTCACTTTCAGTGTAGTAAATGGCCTCTGAATGCATTGTACTCGGGAAAACCTGTCGATTTGAGCATGTATTTAAAGGGTAAAGTGACCCATTATGAAACTTTTTCATCGCCAAGATCCTTGTTATTGTGTCCCAGGGCTTTGATTTGCTTATTCATGAAGGCCCAATGACATAAAAACGATAATGGATGACTTTGCATTTTCGTCAAAATTTCAACCATGGCCATAGGACGGGTGAAATAGCTCAAGTGATGTAGTTGGATGTTCCTTCAAATGGCCATAACTTCGTAGCCATGTGTCCTAGCATGATGATTAAGACAGTTTTGGAAAGGTATTGAAGTGTTCTACAAGATCTGTACAAAGGTTAAAAGATCAAATTCATGTTTAGTCTAGTAAATCGCCTCTGAATGCATTGTACTCGGGAAAACCTGTCAATTTGAGCATGTGTTTAAAGGGTATTATGAAACTTTTTCATCGCCAAGATCCTTGTTATTGTGTCCCAGGGCTTTGGTTTGCTTATTCATGAAGGCCCAATGACATAAAAACGATAATGGATGACCTTGCATTTTCGTCAAAATTTCAACCATGGCCATAGGGACGGGTGAAATAGCTCAAGTGATGTAGTTGGATGTTCCTTCAAATGGCCATAACTTCGTAGCCATGTGTCCTAGCGTGATGATTAAGACAGTTTTGGAAAGGTATTGAAGTGGTCTACAAGATCTGTACAAAAATTTAAAGATCAAATTCATGTTTAGTCTAGTAAATCGCCTCTGAATGCATTGTACTCGGGAAAACCTGTCAATTTGAGCATGTGTTTAAAGGGTATTATGAAACTTTTTCATCGCCAAGATCCTTGTTATTGTGTCCCAGGGCTTTGGTTTGCTTATTCATGAAGGCCCAATGACATAAAAACGATAATGGATGACTTTGCATTTTCGTCAAAATTTCAACCATGGCCATAGGGACGGGTGAAAAAGCTCAAGTGATGTAGTTGGATGTTCCTTCAAATGGCCATAACTTCGTAGCCATGTGTCCTAGCATGATGATTAAGACAGTTTTGGAAAGGTATTGAAGTGTTCTACAAGATCTGTACAAAGGTTAAAAGATCAAATTTATTTTTAGTCTAGTAAATCGCCTCTGAATGCATTGTACTCGGGAAAACCTGTCAATTTGAGCATGTGTTTAAAGGGTATTATGAAACTTTTTCATCGCCAAGATCCTTGTTATTGTGTCCCAGGGCTTTGATTTGCTTATTCATGAAGGCCCAGTGACATAAAAACGATAATGGATGACCTTGCATTTTCGTCAAAATTTCAACCATGGCCATAGGGACGGGTGAAATAGCTCAAGTGATGTAGTTGGATGTTCCTTCAAATGGCCATAACCTCGTAGCCATGTGTCCTAGCGTGATGATTAAGACAGTTTTGGAAAGGTATTGAAGTGGTCTACAAGATCTGTACATAGGTTTGAAGATCAAATTCACTTTTAGTCTAGTAAATGGCCTCTGAATGCATTGTACTCGGGAAAACCTGTCAATTTGAGCATGTGTTTAAAGGGTATTATGAAACTTTTTCATCGCCAAGATCCTTGTTATTGTGTCCCAGGGCTTTGGTTTGCTTATTCATGAAGGCCCAATGACATAAAAACGATAATGGATGACCTTGCATTTTCGTCAAAATTTCAACCATGGCCATAGGGACGGGTGAAAAAGCTCAAGTGATGTAGTTGGATGTTCCTTCAAATGGCCATAACTTCGTAGCCATGTGTCCTTGCGTGATGATTAAGACAGTTTTGGAAAGGTATTGAAGTGGTCTACAAGATCTGTACATAGGTTTAAAGATCAAATTCACTTTTAGTCTAGTAAATGGCCTCTGAATGCATTGTACTCGGGAAAACCTGTCAATTTGAGCATGTGTTTAAAGGGTATTATGAAACTTTTTCATCGCCAAGATCCTTGTTATTGTGTCCCAGGGCTTTGGTTTGCTTATTCATGAAGGCCCAATGACATAAAAACGATAATGGATGACCTTGCATTTTCGTCAAAATTTCAACCATGGCCATAGGGACGGGTGAAATAGCTCAAGTGATGTAGTTGGATGTTCCTTCAAATGGCCATAACTTCGTAGCCATGTGTCCTAGCGTGATGATTGAGACAGTTTTGGGAAGGTATTGAAGTGGTCTACAAGATCTGTACATAGGTTTAAAGATCAAAGTCACTTTTAGTCTAGTAAATGGCCTCTGAATGCATTGTACTCGGGAAAACCTGTCAATTTGAGCATGTGTTTAAAGGGTATTATGAAACTTTTTCATCGCCAAGATCCTTGTTATTGTGTCCCAGGGCTTTGGTTTGCTTATTCATGAAGGCCCAATGACATAAAAACGATAATGGATGACCTTGCATTTTCGTCAAAATTTCAACCATGGCCATAGGGACGGGTGAAATAGCTCAAGTGATGTAGTTGGATGTTCCTTCAAATGGCCATAACTTCGTAGCCATGTGTCCTAGCATGATGATTAAGACAGTTTTGGAAAGGTATTGAAGTGGTCTACAAGATCTGTACATAGGTTTAAAGATCAAATTCACTTTTAGTCTAGTAAATGGCCTCTGAATGCATTGTACTCGGGAAAACCTGTCAATTTGAGCATGTGTTTAAAGGGTATTATGAAACTTTTTCATCGCCAAGATCCTTGTTATTGTGTCCCAGGGCTTTGGTTTGCTTATTCATGAAGGCCCAATGACATAAAAACGATAATGGATGACCTTGCATTTTCGTCAAAATTTCAACCATGGCCATAGGGACGGGTGAAAAAGCTCAAGTGATGTAGTTGGATGTTCCTTCAAATGGCCATAACTTCGTAGCCATGTGTCCTTGCGTGATGATTAAGACAGTTTTGGAAAGGTATTGAAGTGGTCTACAAGATCTGTACATAGGTTTAAAGATCAAATTCACTTTTAGTCTAGTAAATGGCCTCTGAATGCATTGTACTCGGGAAAACCTGTCAATTTGAGCATGTGTTTAAAGGGTATTATGAAACTTTTTCATCGCCAAGATCCTTGTTATTGTGTCCCAGGGCTTTGGTTTGCTTATTCATGAAGGCCCAATGACATAAAAACGATAATGGATGACCTTGCATTTTCGTCAAAATTTCAACCATGGCCATAGGGACGGGTGAAATAGCTCAAGTGATGTAGTTGGATGTTCCTTCAAATGGCCATAACTTCGTAGCCATGTGTCCTAGCGTGATGATTGAGACAGTTTTGGGAAGGTATTGAAGTGGTCTACAAGATCTGTACATAGGTTTAAAGATCAAATTCACTTTTAGTCTAGTAAATGGCCTCTGAATGCATTGTACTCGGGAAAACCTGTCAATTTGAGCATGTGTTTAAAAAAAAATGATGATGATAAGTTCCACCTCTTACCCCAACACAGGTTTGAGAAGGACGAAAGTATCTATAAGATTATTCTACTCTAATAGTTGTTATGAAATAAAAACGAGCAAGTGGTGGCTTCGGAAAACTCTCAGAGGAACCGTCCGAGTCATACACACACCCAAGATGACCAACATAGTTTCATCAAGAAAAAACGGGTCATACTCCATCGAATACAATAGCATTCCCTAGCATCCTTTACGTAGTTCGCCAAGAACCAATACATGGATCCGGCGCACCACTTATCAGGACACAACTGCGACATGCATATGGCCAGTTCCACTAGTGCCAACCGCTGACTCCAGGGTCTCTGGCACCAACGGCTGGCTCCAGGGCACTACCTTCCGAAGCAGGAGAATTTAATGTATCCCTTACGTAGCTCGCCAAGAACCAACTAGTGGATCCGGCGCACTACTTATCGGAACACAACTGCAACATGCATATGGCCAGTTCCACTAGTGCCAATGGTTGGCTCTAGGGCACTACCTTCCGAAGCAGGTGAACCTAATGTATCTGGAATTGGCCACTTACAATCATCAATGAGTGAATCCTGTTGTGACCTCCCAGACCGTGTGCAAACCGTAAATTCCCACAAATTGATCCCGAATGTCCACTTCAACGCGCGCGTGTCTCAAACCTATGTTGTCTCTTTCTTATATATATATATATATATTTTTTTTTTTTAATTTAAATTTTCATATATAAAAAAAAAATCTTATCATCATCATCAAGATCGTGATGACAACTGTAGTTACAAATTACATAGTGACATAGGACATCGACACATATTTCACGTTACACAGTTTGCTTAACATAAATGACGCACTTACGTTTGAAATCAAATAAGTTTCTCGCATTCTTAATTTCTCCGGGTAATCTGTTGTACCGTTGAATTCCTTTGAAGAACAAAGAGTTTCTGGCACTTTGTGACTGCAAGTTGGGTACCCTCGGCTCATTAGCTCTGCGTGTGCAGTGCCAGTGGACGTCGTACCCCCGAATTATGCTCTCCCCCAGATACCCAGGCAACAGGCCTTTTAACATTTTAAAAATAAAGATCATGGTCTGGTATACAATCCTCTGCTCTACCGACATCCATTGAAGAATATCTAGCATAACAGTGGTCGGCGTACGTCGACCGCACCCTAGTACTAACCTCATGATGCGATTTTGCAACCTTTGAAGCCTTTTAATTTGCCCCTTGTTGCCAAGAAATAGAATGGACGAGCAAAAGTCAAAGTGCGGCGATACCAATGATTTGTAGAGGTGAACTTTCCCAAAGAAGTCGAGATCCTTCGCCAATCTACTTATTACTCCACACTTTTTAGCCACTTTAGCGATGACCCAGTCAATGTGAGCGTGGAACTTTAACCTGTCATCTAGGATTACCCCTAAGTATTTAGCCTGTCTAACTCTTTCGATTCGTTCCGAATTTATCACAATAGATGGAGGTTCGTCCAATACTCCCGCAGACATCACCATGTAACAAGTCTTGTTAATGTTTAATGCCAGCTTTTTGTGCTTCAGCCATCCATCCAGAGCGTTTAAATCGATATTAATCAGAGACTCTGCTTGCTTGATATCTTTGTGCGAGATAAACAGAACGGTATCGTCAGCAAAAAGATTGATCTCACAAGCCTTCAAAACCTGTTTCATGTCATTGATATACATGATAAACAAAATTGGTCCAAGAACACTACCTTGTGGAACACCAAGGGTGTTTTCTATAGGCTCTGATACAGAGTTACCAAATAAAGTTCTCTGAGTTCTGTCTTTTAAATAACTTTCGAACCAACTGAGCTCCCTCCCCACAATACCAAAACGCCTTAAGGTAGAAAGCAATAATGGCCTAGATATTGTTTCAAATGCCCGTTTTAGATCCAAGAAAACAGCAACTATCGATTCCCTCCGATCCATCAACACCCTCCACCTCGCCAGTACAAGATTCAGAGCAGTCTCACAAGAGTGTCCTTGCCGATATCCTGATTGCTCTCGGATCAACAGCTCGCTTCCATTCAGAAACTGAACCAATTGCTCCTTAACTACTGTCTCCAGCACCTTTTCGAGCACATGCAACATGTTGATAGGACGAAAATCCTCCGCATTGGCAGCTCCGCTCACCTTAGGAATAGGTATTATCAATGAATCCTTCCATGTTTTTGGGAAAATTCCACTCTCTAGCGATTCATTTATCACTATCAAAAGGTCATCTCCTATCACATGAAAGCAATCCTGTATGGTTGTTGAACTCACGTTCCCTATACCTGTGGTTTTTCTCAGGTTGAAACAAATAATCTTTAGCTGACTAAGAGTTATTTTTTGGAATCTGAAATGGTTTCGTGGAGATTCTCTATGCGACAAATAATAAGGCTCATTAACATCATCAATGTTTTGATTTATATCCAAAACACTGTTGACAAAAAACGAGTTAAACCTGTTACAGATGATGGAGTCTTCAGATTCGATCAAACCGTCAAATTTAACAATAGAAACATGTGCTTCATCTGGCCTTAACATGCTTTTTAGCACTTTCCACAATTCTCTGCTATCTCCCTTGTGCTTATTTATCTCACTGCTATAGTAATTTTTGCGTGAGTTTTTAAGATTTCTACTGTATAAATTTCTGAGTGTAGTATACTCAGTCCAATCATAATCTGTGTTAGTTCTAATAAATTGTTTGTACGCTTTGTCTCTTTTCCGTTTAATACGTGCAAGATCCAAAGTATACCACCTACTAGTTTCTCTTGAAACAATTGTCTTTTCTTCCACCAAGGTGTTCATTGCATTTTTCAACGTGTTCCATAACAAGTCAGCTGCTTCATCCAAGTTGGACGCGACATAATGTAAGCCTTGTGACACATTGTTGCAAAGAGCAAGTTTCGAGTACCTATTCCAGCATTTAACTTTACGTTGAACCGTTTTACAACGCTCATCATTTATGGTCAAAACAAGTGTTTCATGATCCGATATTTTCAATAGCGGATCAGTAGTGACTTTGATTGAGTCAATACTACTGTAAACCTGATCAATCAAAGTTCTGCTCTGCCTAGCAATTCGTGTGAATTCGTTGACTTTTTGGATCATATTTACTGAATCCATTAAGCTTTTCAGCTTCGCAGATTTTTCAACATTCACCCAGTCAATATTGAAATCACCGACGACAATGTTCATTTTACTAAAATCCAGAAACCTTTCTAACCACTCTTCCAAAATGTCTACGAACCTTGAATCACTTGCACTAGGTGAGTGATACAATATGCTATAATTTCCTGCCGTCATACCCCGAGAAATCGCTAAACCGAGAAACCAATTACCCTCTAATGACTCGTTTAAGATCACTTTAAGGACAATATCACTTCTGGCATAAGCTGCAACACCTCCTGTGTGACGTGAATGTGATAAACACGACACTACCCTATAACCTTTTATATAATATTGCTCAAATGCTTCCTCCTCGGTCACGTGAGTTTCCGAGATCAAGACCAACAAAGGTTGAACTTTTTCTACTGTCTCACGAAACATAGCATAGTTAGATGAAAGACCGGCAACATTGAAATATAAAATCTCTCTGAACCGCCCTAATTCCACCCCTCCCTGCTATTGAGAAAGTTGCATTCGTCTCTCTACCTGTTTTTTAAACAGCGGGCATTCATAGCTATTGGCCGCATGTTGTACCTGTAGTTTCTGGTTCCTAGATGTGTTAGCTAAAACACAATTCACACACTTTAGGATGGACGAGGTGCAATCTGACGTTCGGTGCTCGCCACTGCACTTTGAGCAAGCTTCCTTATTTTGGCATTCAGTGCTCTTATGGTTAAACTGACCACATTTAAAACAACGCATAACATGTATGCTCCTAGAAATTTTACAACGATCAAAACCAATATTGATTTTATCGATTTTTTCCAAACATTTATCAGTCTCATTGTCGATTTCCAATACCGCGTTGTGTTTCTGGTACTTGTAGATCTTACTCTCAAACATTCCAATTACTTTCACCTGTTTCCAGGGAATTAACTCATTTTGAGATTTCAAAAGATCTACTAAGTCGGACTCAGAATATTTTTCACTCAT
Source organism: Anopheles coluzzii (assembly GCF_943734685.1). Taxonomy (NCBI): domain Eukaryota; kingdom Metazoa; phylum Arthropoda; class Insecta; order Diptera; family Culicidae; genus Anopheles; species Anopheles coluzzii. The sequence continues at coordinate 180,573 of NW_026054447.1, read as the reverse complement.
TCCAATAATTTTTACTCGTGCCATTGGCAAGGAAGTCAAATACCCGTCTCCTAAAATGCCTTCTACTTCATTTCTAACATTATCTAAATTCGCCTGAGCAGAACATTGAACATAAACTTGACCGTCCCTGCCATTACGGAATTCCGATATCTGCTGTCGCCTCGGATCCAATTTAGCGCGTAGATCAGCTCTTGTCGTATCGCAAGACTGAACCACCTTAGGAACAATAACCAGTGTTTTATTCTTATTTTTGTTTTTATTTTTTCCCATGGACTCCTTCATATCGTCATTTTTCCTAATTTTGGGAGTAACTTTATTGTTTCCCTCGTCAAATCTATTAATAATAGTTTGAACATTACTGTCCCCACTATTTGTCCTCTTCCTTTTTTTAGTGACCGTCGCCCATGATTCTAAATTTATTTCTTGCACTGTTTCGCTGGTTTTCATAGTGTCAGAAGTTGCACGCAAGGCCGCCTTAGACATTTTTGAGGCTTCTATAGCACTTAACGTTTCACGCAATGTTGTCTCCAACTTACGCTCCACTTGCGCGCAAAGCTCAGTTTTGAGAGTCTCGATTCCTCTCTCTAAAGCGTTAGATATCCACACGCTCACATTGACCTCTAAATCCCTCAATGTTTGTGCAAGCAAATCATTCGATTTAGCTGCATCAATCTCCATATCAACCAAGCCCGCTTTTTGATCCAAACAGATGTCACAAATATATACAACATTGCGGTTCTCACTTAAAAGTTTTACCGCAGGCTTATTGAGTGTGGGTGTAATACACCGACGGTGAAAACTAAACCCACAACTCCCGGCACAAACGATCGGGTCATCGCCGTTTACGATCACGGCTGAGCATTTCAAACACTCCATGCCGCAAAACAAATCACGGGCGAAACTATTATCAACTATTTATACTTACATTGATATCTACGCAGGCGTCTTCAAGCAAAAATACACACACACTCTTCGGTGTCACACACACAACACAAACTACGGTGCTAATTTGGTCGGACACAAACACAAACAAATATCTACACCGGGAAGGATCGATCGTTGTCTCAACGTACAACGCTGTTGACCGCACAATCCACCCGTAATTTTGCACAATAAACAACGTACACAATATCAACAGTGAAACCGAAAGAGTTTACAAACATTTAACAGCACTTGTGAAATTTTTTTGAGCGCTCAGCTCTTTATATCACACGTTTTACAGGAAAACACAAGGAGCTAAACAGTAACACAACTACACTTGTCACCAGTCACCAGCCATGATCAATTGTTTAAAGGGTATTATGAAACTTTTTCATCGCCAAGATCCTTGTTATTGTGTCCCAGGGCTTTGGTTTGCTTATTCATGAAGGCCCAATGACATAAAAACGATAATGGATGACCTTGCATTTTCGTCAAAATTCCAACCATGGCCATAGGGACGGGTGAAATAGCTCAAGTGATGTAGTTGGATGTTCCTTCAAATGGCCATAACTTCGTAGCCATGTGTCCTAGCATGATGATTAAGACAGTTTTGGAAAGGTATTGAAGTGGTCTACAAGATCTGTACATCGGTTAAAAGATCAAATTCACTTTTAGTCTAGTAAATGGCCTCTGAATGCATTGTACTCGGGAAAACCTGTCAATTTGAGCATGTGTTTAAAGGGTATTATGAAACTTTTTCATCGCCAAGATCCTTGTTATTGTGTCCCAGGGCTTTGGTTTGCTTATTCATGAAGGCTCAATGACATAAAAACGATAATGGATGACCTTGCATTTTCGTCAAAATTTCAACCATGGCCATAGGGACGGGTGAAAAAGGTCAAGTGATGTAGTTGGATGTTCCTTCAAATGGCCATAGCTTCGTAGCCATGTGGCCTAGCGTGATGATTAAGACAGTTTTGGTAAGGTATTGAAGTGGTCTACAAGATCTGAACATTGATTGAAAGATCAAAGTCACTTTCAGTGTAGTAAATGGCCTCTGAATGCATTGTACTCGGGAAAACCTGTCGATTTGAGCATGTATTTAAAGGGTAAAGTGACCCATTATGAAACTTTTTCATCGCCAAGATTCTTGTTATTGTGTCCCAGGGCTTTGATTTGCTTATTCATGAAGGCCCAATGACATAAAAACGATAATGGATGACCTTGCATTTTCGTCAAAATTTCAACCATGGCCATAGGGACGGGTGAAAAAGCTCAAGTGATGTAGTTGGATGTTCCTTCAAATGGCCATAACTTCGTAGCCATGTGTCCTTGCGTGATGATTAAGACAGTTTTGGAAAGGTATTGAAGTGTTCTACAAGATCTGTACATTGATTGGAAGATCAAAGTCACCTTCAGTGTAGTAAATGGCCTCTGAATGCATTGTACTCGGGAAAACCTGTCAATTTGAGCATGTGTTTAAAGGGTATTATGAAACTTTTTCATCGCCAAGATCCTTGTTATTGTGTCCCAGGGCTTTGGTTTGCTTATTCATGAAGGCTCAATGACATAAAAACGATAATGGATGACCTTGCATTTTCGTCAAAATTTCAACCATGGCCATAGGGACGGGTGAAATAGCTCAAGTGATGTAGTTGGATGTTCCTTCAAATGGCCATAACTTCGTAGCCATGTGTCCTTGCGTGATGATTAAGACAGTTTTGGAAAGGTATTGAAGTGTTCTACAAGATCTGTACAAAGGTTAAAAGATCAAATTCATTTTTAGTCTAGTAAATCGCCTCTGAATGCATTGTACTCGGGAAAACCTGTCAATTTGAGCATGTGTTTAAAGGGTATTATGAAACTTTTTCATCGCCAAGATCCTTGTTATTGTGTCCCAGGGCTTTGGTTTGCTTATTCATGAAGGCTCAATGACATAAAAACGATAATGGATGACCTTGCATTTTCGTCAAAATTTCAACCATGGCCATAGGGACGGGTTAGAAAGCTCAAGTGATGTAGTTGGATGTTCCTTCAAATGGCCATAACTTCGTAGCCATGTGTCCTTGCGTGATGATTAAGACAGTTTTGGAAAGGTATTGAAGTGTTCTACAAGATCTGTACAAAGGTTAAAAGATCAAATTCATTTTTAGTCTAGTAAATCGCATCTGAATGCATTGTACTCGGGAAAACCTGTCAATTTGAGCATGTGTTTAAAGGGTATTATGAAACTTTTTCATCGCCAAGATCCTTGTTATTTTGTCCCAGGGCTTTGGTTTGCTTATTCATGAAGGCCCAGTGACATAAAAACGATAATGGATGACCTTGCATTTTCGTCAAAATTTCAACCATGGCCATAGCGACGGGTGAAATAGCTCAAGTGATGTAGTTGGATGTTCCTTCAAATGGCCATAACCTCGTAGCCATGTGTCCTAGCGTGATGATTAAGACAGTTTTGGAAAGGTATTGAAGTGGTTTACAAGATCTGTACATTGATTGAAAGATCAAAGTCACTTTCAGTGTAGTAAATGGCCTCTGGATGCATTGTACTCGGGAAAACCTGTCGATTTGAGCATGTATTTAAAGGGTAAAGTGACCCATTATGAAACTTTTTCATCGCCAAGATCCTTGTTATTGTGTCCCAGGGCTTTGATTTGCTTATTCATGAAGGCCCAATGACATAAAAACGATAATGGATGACCTTGCATTTTCGTCAAAATTTCAACCATGGCCATAGGGACGGGAGAAAAAGCTCAAGTGATGTAGTTGGATGTTCCTTCAAATGGCCATAACTTCGTAGCCATGTGTCCTAGCATGATGATTAAGACAGTTTTGGAAAGGTATTGAAGTGTTCTACAAGATCTGTACAAAGGTTAAAAGATCAAATTCATTTTTAGTCTAGTAAATCGCCTCTGAATGCATTGTACTCGGGAAAACCTGTCAATTTGAGCATGTGTTTAAAGGGTATTACGAAACTTTTTCATCGCCAAGATCCTTGTTATTGTGTCCCAGGGCTTTGGTTTGCTTATTCATGAAGGCCCAATGACATAAAAACGATAATGGATGACCTTGCATTTTCGTCAAAATTTCAACCATGGCCATAGGGACGGGAGAAAAAGCTCAAGTGATGTAGTTGGATGTTCCTTCAAATGGCCATAACCTCGTAGCCATGTGTCCTAGCGTGATGATTAAGACAGTTTTGGAAAGGTATTGAAGTGGTCTACAAGATCTGTACATTGATTGAACGATCAAAGTCACTTTCAGTGTAGTAAATGGCCTCTGAATGCATTGTACTCGGGAAAACCTGTCGATTTGAGCATGTATTTAAAGGGTAAAGTGACCCATTATGAAACTTTTTCATCGCCAAGATCCTTGTTATTGTGTCCCAGGGCTTTGATTTGCTTATTCATGAAGGCCCAATGACATAAAAACGATAATGGATGACCTTGCATTTTCGTCAAAATTTCAACCATGGCCATAGGGACGGGTGAAAAAGCTCAAGTGATGTAGTTGGATGTTCCTTCAAATGGCCATAACTTCGTAGCCATGTGTCCTTGCGTGATGATTAAGACAGTTTTGGAAAGGTATTGAAGTGTTCTACAAGATCTGTACAAAGGTTAAAAGATCAAATTCATTTTTAGTCTAGTAAATCGCCTCTGAATGCATCGTACTCGGGAAAACCTGTCAATTTGAGCATGTGTTTAAAGGGTATTATGAAACTTTTTCATCGCCAAGATCCTTGTTATTGTGTCCCAGGGCTTTGGTTTGCTTATTCATGAAGGCCCAGTGACATAAAAACGATAATGGATGACCTTGCATTTTCGTCAAAATTTCAACCATGGCCATAGGGACGGGTGAAATAGCTCAAGTGATGTAGTTGGATGTTCCTTCAAATGGCCATAACTTCGTAGCCATGTGTCCTAGCATGATGATTAAGACAGTTTTGGAAAGGTATTGAAGTGTTCTACAAGATTTGTACATTGATTGAAAGATCAAAGTCACTTTCAGTGTAGTAAATGGCCTCTGAATGCATTGTACTCGGGAAAACCTGTCGATTTGCGCATGTATTTAAAGGGTAAAGTGACTCATTATGAAACTTTTTCATCGCCAAGATCCTTGTTATTGTGTCCCAGGGCTTTGATTTGCTTATTCATGAAGCCCCAATGACATTAAAACGATAATGGATGACCTTGCATTTTCGTCAAAATTTCAACCATGGCCAAAGGGACGGGTGAAATAGCTCAAGTGATGTAGTTGGATGTTCCTTCAAATGGCCATAACCTCGTAGCCATGTGTCCTAGCGTGATGATTAAGACAGTTTTGGAAAGGTATTGAAGTGGTCTACAAGATCTGTACAATGATTGAACGATCAAAGTCACTTTCAGTGTAGTAAATGGCCTCTGAATGCATTGTACTCGGGAAAACCTGTCGATTTGAGCATGTATTTAAAGGGTAAAGTGACCCATTATGAAACTTTTTCATCGCCAAGATCCTTGTTATTGTGTCCCAGGGCTTTGATTTGCTTATTCATGAAGGCCCAATGACATAAAAACGATAATGGATGACCTTGCATTTTCGTCAAAATTTCAACCATGGCCATAGGGACGGGTGAAAAAGCTCAAGTGATGTAGTTGGATGTTCCTTCAAATGGCCATAACTTCGTAGCCATGTGTCCTTGCGTGATGATTAAGACAGTTTTGGAAAGGTATTGAAGTGTTCTACAAGATCTGTACAAAGGTTAAAAGATCAAATTCATTTTTAGTCTAGTAAATCGCCTCTGAATGCATCGTACTCGGGAAAACCTGTCAATTTGAGCATGTATTTAAAGGGTAAAGTGACCCATTATGAAACTTTTTCATCGCCAAGATCCTTGTTATTGTGTCCCAGGGCTTTGGTTTGCTTATTCATGAAGCCCCAATGACATAAGAACGATAATGGATGACCTTGCATTTTCGTCAAAATTTCAACCATGGCCATAGGGACGGGTGAAAAAGCTCAAGTGATGTAGTTGGATGTTCCTTCAAATGGCCATAACTTCGTAGCCATGTGTCCTTGCGTGATGATTAAGACAGTTTTGGAAAGGTATTGAAGTGTTCTACAAGATCTGTACAAAGCTTAAAAGATCAAATTCATTTTTAGTCTAGTAAATCGCCTCTGAATGCATTGTACTCGGGAAAACCTGTCAATTTGAGCATGTGTTTAAAGGGTATTATGAAACTTTTTCATCGCCAAGATCCTTGTTATTGTGTCCCAGGGCTTTGGTTTGCTTATTCATGAAGGCCCAGTGACATAAAAACGATAATGGATGACCTTGCATTTTCGTCAAAATTTCAACCATGGCCATAGGGACGGGTGAAATAGCTCAAGTGATGTAGTTGGATGTTCCTTCAAATGGCCATAACTTCGTAGCCATGTGTCCTAGCATGATGATTAAGACAGTTTTGGAAAGGTATTGAAGTGGTCTACAAGATCTGTACATTGATTGAACGATCAAAGTCACTTTCAGTGTAGTAAATGGCCTCTGAATGCATTGTACTCGGGAAAACCTGTCGATTTGAGCATGTATTTAAAGGGTAAAGTGACCCATTATGAAACTTTTTCATCGCCAAGATCCTTGTTATTGTGTCCCAGGGCTTTGATTTGCTTATTCATGAAGGCCCAATGACATAAAAACGATAATGGATGACCTTGCATTTTCGTCAAAATTTCAACCATGGCCATAGGGACGGGTGAAATAGCTCAAGTGATGTAGTTGGATGTTCCTTCAAATGGCCATAACTTCATAGCCATGTGTCCTTGCGTGATGATTAAGACAGTTTTGGAAAGGTATTGAAGTGTTCTACAAGATCTGTACAAAGGTTAAAAGATCAAATTCATTTTTAGTCTAGTAAATCGCCTCTGAATGCATTGTACTCGGGAAAACCTGTCAATTTGAGCATGTGTTTAAAGGGTATTATGAAACTTTTTCATCGCCAAGATCCTTGTTATTGTGTCCCAGGGCTTTGGTTTGCTTATTCATGAAGGCCCAGTGACATAAAAACGATAATGGATGACCTTGCATTTTCGTCAAAATTTCAACCATGGCCATAGCGACGGGTGAAATAGCTCAAGTGATGTAGTTGGATGTTCCTTCAAATGGCCATAACCTCGTAGCCATGTGTCCTAGCGTGATGATTAAGACAGTTTTGGAAAGGTATTGAAGTGGTCTACAAGATCTGTACATTGATTGAAAGATCAAAGTCACTTTCAGTGTAGTAAATGGCCTCTGAATGCATTGTACTCGGGACAACCTGTCGATTTGCGCATGTATTTAAAGGGTAAAGTGACCCATTATGAAACTTTTTCATCGCCAAGATCCTTGTTATTGTGTCCCAGGGCTTTGATTTGCTTAATCATGAAGGCCCAATGACATAAAAACGATAATGGATGACCTTGCATTTTCGTCAAAATTTCAACCATGGCCATAGGGACGGGTGAAAAAGCTCAAGTGATGTAGTTGGATGTTCCTTCAAATGGCCATAACTTCGTAGCCATGTGTCCTTGCGTGATGATTAAGACAGTTTTGGAAAGGTATTGAAGTGTTCTACAAGATCTGTACAAAGGTTAAAAGATCAAATTCATTTTTAGTCTAGTAGATCGCCTCTGAATGCATTGTACTCGGGAAAACCTGTCAATTTGAGCATGTGTTTAAAGGGTATTATGAAACTTTTTCATCGCCAAGATCCTTGTTATTGTGTCCCAGGGCTTTGGTTTGCTTATTCATGAAGGCCCAGTGACATAAAAACGATAATGGATGACCTTGCATTTTCGTCAAAATTTCAACCATGGCCATAGGGACGGGTGAAATAGCTCAAGTGATGAAGTTGGATGTTCCTTCAAATGGCCATAACCTCGTAGCCATGTGTCCTAGCGTGATGATTAAGACAGTTTTGGAAATGTATTGAAGTGTTCTACAAGATCTGTACAAAGCTTAAAAGATCAAATTCATTTTTAGTCTAGTATATCGCCCCTGAATGCATTGTACTCGGGAAAACCTGTCGATTTGAGCATGTATTTAAAGGGTAAAGTGACCCATTACGAAACTTTTTCATCGCCAAGATCCTTGTTATTGTGTCCCAGGGCTTTGGTTTGCTTATTCATGAAGGCCCAGTGACATAAAAACGATAATGGATGACCTTGCATTTTCGTCAAAATTTCAACCATGGCCATAGGGACGGGTGAAATAGCTCAAGTGATGTAGTTGGATGTTCCTTCAAATGGCCATAGCTTCGTAGCCATGTGTCGTTGCGTGATGATTAAGACAGTTTTGGAAAGGTATTGAAGTGTTCTACAAGATCTGTACAAAGGTTAAAAGATCAAATTCATTTTTAGTCTAGTAAATCGCCTCTGAATGCATTGTACTCGGGAAAACCTGTCAATTTGAGCATGTGTTTAAAGGGTATTATGAAACTTTTTCATCGCCAAGATCCTTGTTATTGTGTCCCAGGGCTTTGATTTGCTTATTCATGAAGCCCCAATGGCATAAAAACGATAATGGATGACCTTGCATTTTCGTCAAAATTTCAACCATGGCCATAGGGACGGGTGAAATAGCTCAAGTGATGTAGTTGGATGTTCCTTCAAATGGCCATAACCTCGTAGCCATGTGTCCTAGCGTGATGATTAAGACAGTTTTGGAAAGGTATTGAAGTGGTCTACAAGATCTGTACATTGATTGAAAGATCAAAGTCACTTTCAGTGTAGTAAATGGCCTCTGAATGCATTGTACTCGGGACAACCTGTCGATTTGAGCATGTATTTAAAGGGTAAAGTGACCCATTATGAAACTTTTTCATCGCCAAGATCCTTGTTATTGTGTCCCAGGGCTTTGATTTGCTTATTCATGAAGGCCCAATGACATAAAAACGATAATGGATGACCTTGCATTTTTGTCAAAATTTCAACCATGGCCATAGGGACGGGTGAAAAAGGTCAAGTGATGTAGTTGGATGTTCCTTCAAATGGCCATAACCTCGTAGCCATGTGTCCTAGCGTGATGATTAAGACAGTTTTGGAAAGGTATTGAAGTGGTCTACAAGATCTGTACATTGATTGAAAGATCAAAGTCACTTTCAGTGTAGTAAATGGCCTCTGAATGCATTGTACTCGGGACAACCTGTCGATTTGCGCATGTATTTAAAGGGTAAAGTGACCCATTATGAAACTTTTTCATCGCCAAGATCCTTGTTATTGTGTCCCAGGGCTTTGATTTGCTTATTCATGAAGGCCCAATGACATAAAAACGATAATGGATGACCTTGCATTTTTGTCAAAATTTCAACCATGGCCATAGGGACGGGTGAAAAAGCTCAAGTGATGTAGTTGGATGTTCCTTCAAATGGCCATAACTTCATAGCCATGTGTCCTTGCGTGATGATTAAGACAGTTTTGGAAAGGTATTGAAGTGTTCTACAAGATCTGTACATAGGTTTCAAGATCAAATTCACTTTTAGTCTAGTAAATGGCCTCTGAATGCATTGTACTCGGGAAAACCTGTCAATTTGAGCATGTGTTTAAAGGGTATTATGAAACTTTTTCATCGCCAAGATCCTTGTTATTGTGTCCCAGGGCTTTGGTTTACTTATTCATGAAGGCTCAATGACATAAAAACGATAATGGATGACCTTGCATTTTCGTCAAAATTTCAACCATGGCCATAGGGACGGGTGAAAAAGCTCAAGTGATGTAGTTGGATGTTCCTTCAAATGGCCATAACTTCATAGCCATGTGTCCTTGCGTGATGATTAAGACAGTTTTGGAAAGGTATTGAAGTGTTCTACAAGATCTCTACAAAGCTTAAAAGATCAAATTCATTTTTAGTCTAGTAAATCGCCTCTGAATGCATTGTACTCGGGAAAACCTGTCAATTTGAGCATGTGTTTAAAGGGTATTATGAAACTTTTTCATCGCCAAGATCCTTGTTATTGTGTCCCAGGGCTTTGGTTTGCTTATTCATGAAGGCCCAATGACATAAAAACGATAATGGATGACCTTGCATTTTCGTCAAAATTTCAACCATGGCCATAGGGACGGGTGAAATAGCTCAAGTGATGTAGTTGGATGTTCCTTCAAATGGCCATAACTTCGTAGCCATGTGTCCTAGCGTGATGATTAAGACAGTTTTGGAAAGGTATTGAAGTGTTCTACAAGATCTGTACAAAGGTTAAAAGATCAAATTCATTTTTAGTCTAGTAAATCGCCTCTGAATGCATTGTACTCGGGAAAACCTGTCAATTTGAGCATGTGTTTAAAGGGTATTATGAAACTTTTTCATCGCCAAGATCCTTGTTATTGTGTCCCAGGGCTTTGGTTTGCTTATTCATGAAGGCCCAATGACATAAAAACGATAATGGATGACCTTGCATTTTCGTCAAAATTTCAACCATGGCCATAGGGACGGGTGAAATAGCTCAAGTGATGTAGTTGGATGTTCCTTCAAATGGCCATAACTTCGTAGCCATGTGTCCTAGCATGATGATTAAGACAGTTTTGGAAAGGTATTGAAGTAGTATACAAGATCTGTACGTAGGTTTAAAGATCAATTTCACTTTTAGTCTAGTAAATGGCCTCTGAATGCATTGTACTCGGGAAAACCTGTCAATTTGAGCATGTGTTTAAAGGGTATTATGAAACTTTTTCATCGCAAAGATCCTTGTTATTGTGTCCCAGGGCTTTGGTTTGCTTATTCATGAAGGCTCAATGACATAAAAACGATAATGGATGACCTTGCATTTTCGTCAAAATTTCAACCATGGCCATAGGGACGGGTGAAATAGCTCAAGTGATGTAGTTGGATGTTCCTTCAAATGGCCATAACTTCGTAGCCATGTGTCCTTGCGTGATGATTAAGACAGTTTTGGAAAGGTATTGAAGTGTTCTACAAGATCTGTACATTGATTGAACGATAAAAGTCACTTTCAGTGTAGTAAATGGCCTCTGAATGCATTGTACTCGGGAAAACCTGTCGATTTGAGCATGTATTTAAAGGGTAAAGTGACCCATTATGAAACTTTTTCATCGCCAAGATCCTTGTTATTGTGTCCCAGGGCTTTGGTTTGCTTATTCATGAAGGCCCAATGACATTAAAACGATAATGGATGACCTTGCATTTTCGTCAAAATTTCAACCATGGCCATAGGGACGGGTGAAAAAGCTCAAGTGATGTAGTTGGATGTTCCTTCAAATGGCCATAACTTCATAGCCATGTGTCCTTGCGTGATGATTAAGACAGTTTTGGAAAGGTATTGAAGTGTTCTACAAGATCTCTACAAAGCTTAAAAGATCAAATTCATTTTTAGTCTAGTAAATCGCCTCTGAATGCATTGTACTCGGGAAAACCTGTCAATTTGAGCATGTGTTTAAAGGGTATTATGAAACTTTTTCATCGCCAAGATCCTTGTTATTGTGTCCCAGGGCTTTGGTTTGCTTATTCATGAAGGCCCAATGACATAAAAACGATAATGGATGACCTTGCATTTTCGTCAAAATTTCAACCATGGCCATAGGGACGGGTGAAAAAGCTCAAGTGATGTAGTTGGATGTTCCTTCAAATGGCCATAACTTCGTAGCCATGTGTCCTAGCATGATGATTAAGACAGTTTTGGAAAGGTATTGAAGTGTTCTACAAGATCTGTACATTGATTGAAAGATCAAAGTCATTTTCAGTGTAGTAAATGGCCTCTGAATGCATTGTACTCGGGAAAACCTGTCGATTTGAGCATGTATTTAAAGGGTAAAGTGACCCATTATGAAACTTTTTCATCGCCAAGATCCTTGTTATTGTGTCCCAGGGCTTTGATTTGCTTATTCATGAAGGCCCAATGACATAAAAACGATAATGGATGACCTTGCATTTTCGTCAAAATTTCAACCATGGCCATAGGGACGGGTGAAAAAGCTCAAGTGATGTAGTTGGATGTTCCTTCAAATGGCCATAACTTCGTAGCCATGTGTCCTTGCGTGATGATTAAGACAGTTTTGGAAAGGTATTGAAGTGTTCTACAAGATCTGTACAAAGGTTAAAAGATCAAATTCATTTTTAGTCTAGTAAATCGCCTCTGAATGCATCGTACTCGGGAAAACCTGTCAATTTGAGCATGTGTTTAAAGGGTATTATGAAACTTTTTCATCGCAAAGATCCTTGTTATTGTGTCCCAGGGCTTTGGTTTGCTTATTCATGAAGGCTCAATGACATAAAAACGATAATGGATGACCTTGCATTTTCGTCAAAATTTCAACCATGGCCATAGGGACGGGTGAAATAGCTCAAGTGATGTAGTTGGATGTTCCTTCAAATGGCCATAACTTCGTAGCCATGTGTCCTTGCGTGATGATTAAGACAGTTTTGGAAAGGTATTGAAGTGTTCTACAAGATCTGTACATTGATTGAACGATAAAAGTCACTTTCAGTGTAGTAAATGGCCTCTGAATGCATTGTACTCGGGAAAACCTGTCGATTTGAGCATGTATTTAAAGGGTAAAGTGACCCATTATGAAACTTTTTCATCGCCAAGATCCTTGTTATTGTGTCCCAGGGCTTTGGTTTGCTTATTCATGAAGGCCCAATGACATTAAAACGATAATGGATGACCTTGCATTTTCGTCAAAATTTCAACCATGGCCATAGGGACGGGTGAAAAAGCTCAAGTGATGTAGTTGGATGTTCCTTCAAATGGCCATAACTTCGTAGCCATGTGTCCTTGCGTGATGATTAAGACAGTTTTGGAAAGGTATTGAAGTGTTCTACAAGATCTGTACAAAGGTTAAAGATCAAATTCATTTTTAGTCTAGTAAATCGCCTCTGAATGCATTGTACTCGGGAAAACCTGTCAATTTGAGCATGTGTTTAAAGGGTATTATGAAACTTTTTCATCGCCAAGATCCTTGTTATTGTGTCCCAGGGCTTTGGTTTGCTTAATCATGAAGGCTCAATGACATAAAAACGATAATGGATGACCTTGCATTTTCGTCAAAATTTCAACCATGGCCATAGGGACGGGTGAAATAGCTCAAGTGATGTAGTTGGATGTTCCTTCAAATGGCCATAACTTCGTAGCCATGTGTCCTAGCATGATGATTAAGACAGTTTTGGAAAGGTATTGAAGTGTTCTACAAGATTTGTACATTGATTGAAAGATCAAAGTCACTTTCAGTGTAGTAAATGGCCTCTGAATGCATTGTACTCGGGAAAACCTGTCGATTTGCGCATGTATTTAAAGGGTAAAGTGACTCATTATGAAACTTTTTCATCGCCAAGATCCTTGTTATTGTGTCCCAGGGCTTTGATTTGCTTATTCATGAAGCCCCAATGACATTAAAACGATAATGGATGACCTTGCATTTTCGTCAAAATTTCAACCATGGCCAAAGGGACGGGTGAAATAGCTCAAGTGATGTAGTTGGATGTTCCTTCAAATGGCCATAACCTCGTAGCCATGTGTCCTAGCGTGATGATTAAGACAGTTTTGGAAAGGTATTGAAGTGGTCTACAAGATCTGTACATTGATTGAACGATCAAAGTCACTTTCAGTGTAGTAAATGGCCTCTGAATGCATTGTACTCGGGAAAACCTGTCGATTTGAGCATGTATTTAAAGGGTAAAGTGACCCATTATGAAACTTTTTCATCGCCAAGATCCTTGTTATTGTGTCCCAGGGCTTTGATTTGCTTATTCATGAAGGCCCAATGACATAAAAACGATAATGGATGACCTTGCATTTTCGTCAAAATTTCAACCATGGCCATAGGGACGGGTGAAAAAGCTCAAGTGATGTAGTTGGATGTTCCTTCAAATGGCCATAACTTCGTAGCCATGTGTCCTTGCGTGATGATTAAGACAGTTTTGGAAAGGTATTCAAGTGTTCTACAAGATCTGTACAAAGGTTAAAAGATCAAATTCATTTTTAGTCTAGTAAATCGCCTCTGAATGCATCGTACTCGGGAAAACCTGTCAATTTGAGCATGTATTTAAAGGGTAAAGTGACCCATTATGAAACTTTTTCATCGCCAAGATCCTTGTTATTGTGTCCCAGGGCTTTGGTTTGCTTATTCATGAAGCCCCAATGACATAAGAACGATAATGGATGACCTTGCATTTTCGTCAAAATTTCAACCATGGCCATAGGGACGGGTGAAAAAGCTCAAGTGATGTAGTTGGATGTTCCTTCAAATGGCCATAACTTCGTAGCCATGTGTCCTTGCGTGATGATTAAGACAGTTTTGGAAAGGTATTGAAGTGTTCTACAAGATCTGTACAAAGCTTAAAAGATCAAATTCATTTTTAGTCTAGTAAATCGCCTCTGAATGCATTGTACTCGGGAAAACCTGTCAATTTGAGCATGTGTTTAAAGGGTATTATGAAACTTTTTCATCGCCAAGATCCTTGTTATTGTGTCCCAGGGCTTTGGTTTGCTTATTCATGAAGGCCCAGTGACATAAAAACGATAATGGATGACCTTGCATTTTCGTCAAAATTTCAACCATGGCCATAGGGACGGGTGAAATAGCTCAAGTGATGTAGTTGGATGTTCCTTCAAATGGCCATAACTTCGTAGCCATGTGTCCTAGCATGATGATTAAGACAGTTTTGGAAAGGTATTGAAGTGGTCTACAAGATCTGTACATTGATTGAACGATCAAAGTCACTTTCAGTGTAGTAAATGGCCTCTGAATGCATTGTACTCGGGAAAACCTGTCGATTTGAGCATGTATTTAAAGGGTAAAGTGACCCATTATGAAACTTTTTCATCGCCAAGATCCTTGTTATTGTGTCCCAGGGCTTTGATTTGCTTATTCATGAAGGCCCAATGACATAAAAACGATAATGGATGACCTTGCATTTTCGTCAAAATTTCAACCATGGCCATAGGGACGGGTGAAATAGCTCAAGTGATGTAGTTGGATGTTCCTTCAAATGGCCATAACTTCATAGCCATGTGTCCTTGCGTGATGATTAAGACAGTTTTGGAAAGGTATTGAAGTGTTCTACAAGATCTGTACAAAGGTTAAAAGATCAAATTCATTTTTAGTCTAGTAAATCGCATCTGAATGCATTGTACTCGGGAAAACCTGTCAATTTGAGCATGTGTTTAAAGGGTATTATGAAACTTTTTCATCGCCAAGATCCTTGTTATTGTGTCCCAGGGCTTTGGTTTGCTTATTCATGAAGGCCCAGTGACATAAAAACGATAATGGATGACCTTGCATTTTCGTCAAAATTTCAACCATGGCCATAGCGACGGGTGAAATAGCTCAAGTGATGTAGTTGGATGTTCCTTCAAATGGCCATAACCTCGTAGCCATGTGTCCTAGCGTGATGATTAAGACAGTTTTGGAAAGGTATTGAAGTGGTCTACAAGATCTGTACATTGATTGAAAGATCAAAGTCACTTTCAGTGTAGTAAATGGCCTCTGAATGCATTGTACTCGGGACAACCTGTCGATTTGCGCATGTATTTAAAGGGTAAAGTGACCCATTATGAAACTTTTTCATCGCCAAGATCCTTGTTATTGTGTCCCAGGGCTTTGATTTGCTTAATCATGAAGGCCCAATGACATAAAAACGATAATGGATGACCTTGCATTTTCGTCAAAATTTCAACCATGGCCATAGGGACGGGTGAAAAAGCTCAAGTGATGTAGTTGGATGTTCCTTCAAATGGCCATAACTTCGTAGCCATGTGTCCTTGCGTGATGATTAAGACAGTTTTGGAAAGGTATTGAAGTGTTCTACAAGATCTGTACAAAGGTTAAAAGATCAAATTCATTTTTAGTCTAGTAGATCGCCTCTGAATGCATTGTACTCGGGAAAACCTGTCAATTTGAGCATGTGTTTAAAGGGTATTATGAAACTTTTTCATCGCCAAGATCCTTGTTATTGTGTCCCAGGGCTTTGATTTGCTTATTCATGAAGCCCCAATGACATTAAAACGATAATGGATGACCTTGCATTTTCGTCAAAATTTCAACCATGGCCAAAGGGACGGGTGAAATAGCTCAAGTGATGTAGTTGGATGTTCCTTCAAATGGCCATAACCTCGTAGCCATGTGTCCTAGCATGATGATTAAGACAGTTTTGGAAAGGTATTGAAGTGTTCTACAAGATCTGTACATTGATTGAAAGATCAAAGTCATTTTCAGTGTAGTAAATGGCCTCTGAATGCATTGTACTCGGGAAAACCTGTCGATTTGCGCATGTATTTAAAGGGTAAAGTGACTCATTATGAAACTTTTTCATCGCCAAGATCCTTGTTATTGTGTCCCAGGGCTTTGGTTTGCTTATTCATGAAGGCCCAATGACATAAAAACGATAATGGATGACCTTGCATTTTCGTCAAAATTTCAACCATGGCCATAGGGACGGGTGAAATAGCTCAAGTGATGTAGTTGGATGTTCCTTCAAATGGCCATAACCTCGTAGCCATGTGTCCTTGCGTGATGATTAAGACAGTTTTGGAAAGGTATTGAAGTGTTCTACAAGATCTGTACATTGATTGGAAGATCAAAGTCACCTTCAGTGTAGTAAATGGCCTCTGAATGCATTGTACTCGGGAAAACCTGTCAATTTGAGCATGTGTTTAAAGGGTATTATGAAACTTTTTCATCGCCAAGATCCTTGTTATTGTGTCCCAGGGCTTTGGTTTGCTTATTCATGAAGGCTCAATGACATAAAAACGATAATGGATGACCTTGCATTTTCGTCAAAATTTCAACCATGGCCATAGGGACGGGTGAAATAGCTCAAGTGATGTAGTTGGATGTTCCTTCAAATGGCCATAACTTCGTAGCCATGTGTCCTAGCATGATGATTAAGACAGTTTTGGAAAGGTATTGAAGTGTTCTACAAGATCTGTACAAAGGTTAAAAGATCAAATTCATTTTTAGTCTAGTAAATCGCCTCTGAATGCATTGTACTCGGGAAAACCTGTCAATTTGAGCATGTGTTTAAAGGGTATTATGAAACTTTTTCATCGCCAAGATCCTTGTTATTGTGTCCCAGGGCTTTGGTTTGCTTATTCATGAAGGCTCAATGACATAAAAACGATAATGGATGACCTTGCATTTTCGTCAAAATTTCAACCATGGCCATAGGGACGGGTTAGAAAGCTCAAGTGATGTAGTTGGATGTTCCTTCAAATGGCCATAACTTCGTAGCCATGTGTCCTTGCGTGATGATTAAGACAGTTTTGGAAAGGTATTGAAGTGTTCTACAAGATCTGTACAAAGGTTAAAAGATCAAATTCATTTTTAGTCTAGTAAATCGCATCTGAATGCATTGTACTCGGGAAAACCTGTCAATTTGAGCATGTGTTTAAAGGGTATTATGAAACTTTTTCATCGCCAAGATCCTTGTTATTTTGTCCCAGGGCTTTGGTTTGCTTATTCATGAAGGCCCAGTGACATAAAAACGATAATGGATGACCTTGCATTTTCGTCAAAATTTCAACCATGGCCATAGCGACGGGTGAAATAGCTCAAGTGATGTAGTTGGATGTTCCTTCAAATGGCCATAACCTCGTAGCCATGTGTCCTAGCGTGATGATTAAGACAGTTTTGGAAAGGTATTGAAGTGGTCTACAAGATCTGTACATTGATTGAAAGATCAAAGTCACTTTCAGTGTAGTAAATGGCCTCTGGATGCATTGTACTCGGGAAAACCTGTCGATTTGAGCATGTATTTAAAGGGTAAAGTGACCCATTATGAAACTTTTTCATCGCCAAGATCCTTGTTATTGTGTCCCAGGGCTTTGATTTGCTTATTCATGAAGGCCCAATGACATAAAAACGATAATGGATGACCTTGCATTTTCGTCAAAATTTCAACCATGGCCATAGGGACGGGAGAAAAAGCTCAAGTGATGTAGTTGGATGTTCCTTCAAATGGCCATAACTTCGTAGCCATGTGTCCTAGCATGATGATTAAGACAGTTTTGGAAAGGTATTGAAGTGGTCTACAAGATCTGTACATTGATTGAACGATCAAAGTCACTTTCAGTGTAGTAAATGGCCTCTGAATGCATTGTACTCGGGAAAACCTGTCGATTTGAGCATGTATTTAAAGGGTAAAGTGACCCATTATGAAACTTTTTCATCGCCAAGATCCTTGTTATTGTGTCCCAGGGCTTTGATTTGCTTATTCATGAAGGCCCAATGACATAAAAACGATAATGGATGACCTTGCATTTTCGTCAAAATTTCAACCATGGCCATAGGGACGGGAGAAAAAGCTCAAGTGATGTAGTTGGATGTTCCTTCAAATGGCCATAACTTCGTAGCCATGTGTCCTAGCATGATGATTAAGACAGTTTTGGAAAGGTATTGAAGTGTTCTACAAGATCTGTACAAAGGTTAAAAGATCAAATTCATTTTTAGTCTAGTAAATCGCCTCTGAATGCATTGTACTCGGGAAAACCTGTCAATTTGAGCATGTGTTTAAAGGGTATTATGAAACTTTTTCATCGCCAAGATCCTTGTTATTGTGTCCCAGGGCTTTGGTTTGCTTATTCATGAAGGCCCAATGACATAAAAACGATAATGGATGACCTTGCATTTTCGTCAAAATTTCAACCATGGCCATAGGGACGGGAGAAAAAGCTCAAGTGATGTAGTTGGATGTTCCTTCAAATGGCCATAACCTCGTAGCCATGTGTCCTAGCGTGATGATTAAGACAGTTTTGGAAAGGTATTGAAGTGGTCTACAAGATCTGTACATTGATTGAACGATCAAAGTCACTTTCAGTGTAGTAAATGGCCTCTGAATGCATTGTACTCGGGAAAACCTGTCGATTTGAGCATGTATTTAAAGGGTAAAGTGACCCATTATGAAACTTTTTCATCGCCAAGATCCTTGTTATTGTGTCCCAGGGCTTTGATTTGCTTATTCATGAAGGCCCAATGACATAAAAACGATAATGGATGACCTTGCATTTTCGTCAAAATTTCAACCATGGCCATAGGGACGGGTGAAAAAGCTCAAGTGATGTAGTTGGATGTTCCTTCAAATGGCCATAACTTCGTAGCCATGTGTCCTTGCGTGATGATTAAGACAGTTTTGGAAAGGTATTGAAGTGTTCTACAAGATCTGTACAAAGGTTAAAAGATCAAATTCATTTTTAGTCTAGTAAATCGCCTCTGAATGCATCGTACTCGGGAAAACCTGTCAATTTGAGCATGTGTTTAAAGGGTATTATGAAACTTTTTCATCGCCAAGATCCTTGTTATTGTGTCCCAGGGCTTTGGTTTGCTTATTCATGAAGGCCCAGTGACATAAAAACGATAATGGATGACCTTGCATTTTCGTCAAAATTTCAACCATGGCCATAGGGACGGGTGAAATAGCTCAAGTGATGTAGTTGGATGTTCCTTCAAATGGCCATAACTTCGTAGCCATGTGTCCTAGCATGATGATTAAGACAGTTTTGGAAAGGTATTGAAGTGTTCTACAAGATTTGTACATTGATTGAAAGATCAAAGTCACTTTCAGTGTAGTAAATGGCCTCTGAATGCATTGTACTCGGGAAAACCTGTCGATTTGCGCATGTATTTAAAGGGTAAAGTGACTCATTATGAAACTTTTTCATCGCCAAGATCCTTGTTATTGTGTCCCAGGGCTTTGATTTGCTTATTCATGAAGCCCCAATGACATTAAAACGATAATGGATGACCTTGCATTTTCGTCAAAATTTCAACCATGGCCAAAGGGACGGGTGAAATAGCTCAAGTGATGTAGTTGGATGTTCCTTCAAATGGCCATAACCTCGTAGCCATGTGTCCTAGCGTGATGATTAAGACAGTTTTGGAAAGGTATTGAAGTGGTCTACAAGATCTGTACATTGATTGAACGATCAAAGTCACTTTCAGTGTAGTAAATGGCCTCTGAATGCATTGTACTCGGGAAAACCTGTCGATTTGAGCATGTATTTAAAGGGTAAAGTGACCCATTATGAAACTTTTTCATCGCCAAGATCCTTGTTATTGTGTCCCAGGGCTTTGATTTGCTTATTCATGAAGGCCCAATGACATAAAAACGATAATGGATGACCTTGCATTTTCGTCAAAATTTCAACCATGGCCATAGGGACGGGTGAAAAAGCTCAAGTGATGTAGTTGGATGTTCCTTCAAATGGCCATAACTTCGTAGCCATGTGTCCTTGCGTGATGATTAAGACAGTTTTGGAAAGGTATTGAAGTGTTCTACAAGATCTGTACAAAGGTTAAAAGATCAAATTCATTTTTAGTCTAGTAAATCGCCTCTGAATGCATCGTACTCGGGAAAACCTGTCAATTTGAGCATGTATTTAAAGGGTAAAGTGACCCATTATGAAACTTTTTCATCGCCAAGATCCTTGTTATTGTGTCCCAGGGCTTTGGTTTGCTTATTCATGAAGCCCCAATGACATAAGAACGATAATGGATGACCTTGCATTTTCGTCAAAATTTCAACCATGGCCATAGGGACGGGTGAAAAAGCTCAAGTGATGTAGTTGGATGTTCCTTCAAATGGCCATAACTTCGTAGCCATGTGTCCTTGCGTGATGATTAAGACAGTTTTGGAAAGGTATTGAAGTGTTCTACAAGATCTGTACAAAGCTTAAAAGATCAAATTCATTTTTAGTCTAGTAAATCGCCTCTGAATGCATTGTACTCGGGAAAACCTGTCAATTTGAGCATGTGTTTAAAGGGTATTATGAAACTTTTTCATCGCCAAGATCCTTGTTATTGTGTCCCAGGGCTTTGGTTTGCTTATTCATGAAGGCCCAGTGACATAAAAACGATAATGGATGACCTTGCATTTTCGTCAAAATTTCAACCATGGCCATAGGGACGGGTGAAATAGCTCAAGTGATGTAGTTGGATGTTCCTTCAAATGGCCATAACTTCGTAGCCATGTGTCCTAGCATGATGATTAAGACAGTTTTGGAAAGGTATTGAAGTGGTCTACAAGATCTGTACATTGATTGAACGATCAAAGTCACTTTCAGTGTAGTAAATGGCCTCTGAATGCATTGTACTCGGGAAAACCTGTCGATTTGAGCATGTATTTAAAGGGTAAAGTGACCCATTATGAAACTTTTTCATCGCCAAGATCCTTGTTATTGTGTCCCAGGGCTTTGATTTGCTTATTCATGAAGGCCCAATGACATAAAAACGATAATGGATGACCTTGGATTTTCGTCAAAATTTCAACCATGGCCATAGGGACGGGTGAAATAGCTCAAGTGATGTAGTTGGATGTTCCTTCAAATGGCCATAACTTCATAGCCATGTGTCCTTGCGTGATGATTAAGACAGTTTTGGAAAGGTATTGAAGTGTTCTACAAGATCTGTACAAAGGTTAAAAGATCAAATTCATTTTTAGTCTAGTAAATCGCATCTGAATGCATTGTACTCGGGAAAACCTGTCAATTTGAGCATGTGTTTAAAGGGTATTATGAAACTTTTTCATCGCCAAGATCCTTGTTATTGTGTCCCAGGGCTTTGGTTTGCTTATTCATGAAGGCCCAGTGACATAAAAACGATAATGGATGACCTTGCATTTTCGTCAAAATTTCAACCATGGCCATAGCGACGGGTGAAATAGCTCAAGTGATGTAGTTGGATGTTCCTTCAAATGGCCATAACCTCGTAGCCATGTGTCCTAGCGTGATGATTAAGACAGTTTTGGAAAGGTATTGAAGTGGTCTACAAGATCTGTACATTGATTGAAAGATCAAAGTCACTTTCAGTGTAGTAAATGGCCTCTGAATGCATTGTACTCGGGACAACCTGTCGATTTGCGCATGTATTTAAAGGGTAAAGTGACCCATTATGAAACTTTTTCATCGCCAAGATCCTTGTTATTGTGTCCCAGGGCTTTGATTTGCTTAATCATGAAGGCCCAATGACATAAAAACGATAATGGATGACCTTGCATTTTCGTCAAAATTTCAACCATGGCCATAGGGACGGGTGAAAAAGCTCAAGTGATGTAGTTGGATGTTCCTTCAAATGGCCATAACTTCGTAGCCATGTGTCCTTGCGTGATGATTAAGACAGTTTTGGAAAGGTATTGAAGTGTTCTACAAGATCTGTACAAAGGTTAAAAGATCAAATTCATTTTTAGTCTAGTAGATCGCCTCTGAATGCATTGTACTCGGGAAAACCTGTCAATTTGAGCATGTGTTTAAAGGGTATTATGAAACTTTTTCATCGCCAAGATCCTTGTTATTGTGTCCCAGGGCTTTGGTTTGCTTATTCATGAAGGCCCAGTGACATAAAAACGATAATGGATGACCTTGCATTTTCGTCAAAATTTCAACCATGGCCATAGGGACGGGTGAAATAGCTCAAGTGATGAAGTTGGATGTTCCTTCAAATGGCCATAACCTCGTAGCCATGTGTCCTAGCGTGATGATTAAGACAGTTTTGGAAATGTATTGAAGTGTTCTACAAGATCTGTACAAAGCTTAAAAGATCAAATTCATTTTTAGTCTAGTATATCGCCCCTGAATGCATTGTACTCGGGAAAACCTGTCGATTTGAGCATGTATTTAAAGGGTAAAGTGACCCATTACGAAACTTTTTCATCGCCAAGATCCTTGTTATTGTGTCCCAGGGCTTTGGTTTGCTTATTCATGAAGGCCCAGTGACATAAAAACGATAATGGATGACCTTGCATTTTCGTCAAAATTTCAACCATGGCCATAGGGACGGGTGAAATAGCTCAAGTGATGTAGTTGGATGTTCCTTCAAATGGCCATAGCTTCGTAGCCATGTGTCGTTGCGTGATGATTAAGACAGTTTTGGAAAGGTATTGAAGTGTTCTACAAGATCTGTACAAAGGTTAAAAGATCAAATTCATTTTTAGTCTAGTAAATCGCCTCTGAATGCATTGTACTCGGGAAAACCTGTCAATTTGAGCATGTGTTTAAAGGGTATTATGAAACTTTTTCATCGCCAAGATCCTTGTTATTGTGTCCCAGGGCTTTGGTTTGCTTATTCATGAAGGCGCAATGACATAAAAACGATAATGGATGACCTTGCATTTTCGTCAAAATTTCAACCATGGCCAAAGGGACGGGTGAAATAGCTCAAGTGATGTAGTTGGATGTTCCTTCAAATGGCCATAACCTCGTAGCCATGTGTCCTAGCGTGATGATTAAGACAGTTTTGGAAAGGTATTGAAGTGTTCTACAAGATCTGTACAAAGGTTAAAAGATCAAATTCATTTTTAGTCTAGTAAATCGCATCTGAATGCATTGTACTCGGGAAAACCTGTCAATTTGAGCATGTGTTTAAAGGGTATTATGAAACTTTTTCATCGCCAAGATCCTTGTTATTGTGTCCCAGGGCTTTGGTTTGCTTATTCATGAAGGCCCAATGACATAAAAACGATAATGGATGACCTTGCATTTTCGTCAAAATTTCAACCATGGCCATAGGGACGGGTGAAATAGCTCAAGTGATGTAGTTGGATGTTCCTTCAAATGGCCATAACCTCGTAGCCATGTGTCCTAGCGTGATGATTAAGACAGTTTTGGAAAGGTATTGAAGTGGTCTACAAGATCTGTACATTGATTGAAAGATCAAAGTCACTTTCAGTGTAGTAAATGGCCTCTGAATGCATTGTACTCGGGACAACCTGTCGATTTGAGCATGTATTTAAAGGGTAAAGTGACCCATTATGAAACTTTTTCATCGCCAAGATCCTTGTTATTGTGTCCCAGGGCTTTGATTTGCTTATTCATGAAGGCCCAATGACATAAAAACGATAATGGATGACCTTGCATTTTTGTCAAAATTTCAACCATGGCCATAGGGACGGGTGAAAAAGGTCAAGTGATGTAGTTGGATGTTCCTTCAAATGGCCATAACCTCGTAGCCATGTGTCCTAGCGTGATGATTAAGACAGTTTTGGAAAGGTATTGAAGTGGTCTACAAGATCTGTACATTGATTGAAAGATCAAAGTCACTTTCAGTGTAGTAAATGGCCTCTGAATGCATTGTACTCGGGACAACCTGTCGATTTGCGCATGTATTTAAAGGGTAAAGTGACCCATTATGAAACTTTTTCATCGCCAAGATCCTTGTTATTGTGTCCCAGGGCTTTGATTTGCTTATTCATGAAGGCCCAATGACATAAAAACGATAATGGATGACCTTGCATTTTTGTCAAAATTTCAACCATGGCCATAGGGACGGGTGAAAAAGCTCAAGTGATGTAGTTGGATGTTCCTTCAAATGGCCATAACTTCATAGCCATGTGTCCTTGCGTGATGATTAAGACAGTTTTGGAAAGGTATTGAAGTGTTCTACAAGATCTGTACATAGGTTTAAAGATCAAATTCACTTTTAGTCTAGTAAATGGCCTCTGAATGCATTGTACTCGGGAAAACCTGTCAATTTGAGCATGTGTTTAAAGGGTATTATGAAACTTTTTCATCGCCAAGATCCTTGTTATTGTGTCCCAGGGCTTTGGTTTACTTATTCATGAAGGCTCAATGACATAAAAACGATAATGGATGACCTTGCATTTTCGTCAAAATTTCAACCATGGCCATAGGGACGGGTGAAAAAGCTCAAGTGATGTAGTTGGATGTTCCTTCAAATGGCCATAACTTCATAGCCATGTGTCCTTGCGTGATGATTAAGACAGTTTTGGAAAGGTATTGAAGTGTTCTACAAGATCTCTACAAAGCTTAAAAGATCAAATTCATTTTTAGTCTAGTAAATCGCCTCTGAATGCATTGTACTCGGGAAAACCTGTCAATTTGAGCATGTGTTTAAAGGGTATTATGAAACTTTTTCATCGCCAAGATCCTTGTTATTGTGTCCCAGGGCTTTGGTTTGCTTATTCATGAAGGCCCAATGACATAAAAACGATAATGGATGACCTTGCATTTTCGTCAAAATTTCAACCATGGCCATAGGGACGGGTGAAATAGCTCAAGTGATGTAGTTGGATGTTCCTTCAAATGGCCATAACTTCGTAGCCATGTGTCCTAGCGTGATGATTAAGACAGTTTTGGAAAGGTATTGAAGTGTTCTACAAGATCTGTACAAAGGTTAAAAGATCAAATTCATTTTTAGTCTAGTAAATCGCCTCTGAATGCATTGTACTCGGGAAAACCTGTCAATTTGAGCATGTGTTTAAAGGGTATTATGAAACTTTTTCATCGCCAAGATCCTTGTTATTGTGTCCCAGGGCTTTGGTTTGCTTATTCATGAAGGCCCAATGACATAAAAACGATAATGGATGACCTTGCATTTTCGTCAAAATTTCAACCATGGCCATAGGGACGGGTGAAATAGCTCAAGTGATGTAGTTGGATGTTCCTTCAAATGGCCATAACTTCGTAGCCATGTGTCCTTGCGTGATGATTAAGACAGTTTTGGAAAGGTATTGAAGTGTTCTACAAGATCTGTACAAAGGTTAAAAGATCAAATTCATTTTTAGTCTAGTAAATCGCCTCTGAATGCATTGTACTCGGGAAAACCTGTCAATTTGAGCATGTGTTTAAAGGGTATTATGAAACTTTTTCATCGCCAAGATCCTTGTTATTGTGTCCCAGGGCTTTGGTTTGCTTATTCATGAAGGCCCAATGACATAAAAACGATAATGGATGACCTTGCATTTTCGTCAAAATTTCAACCATGGCCATAGGGACGGGTGAAAAAGCTCAAGTGATGTAGTTGGATGTTCCTTCAAATGGCCATAACTTCGTAGCCATGTGTCCTAGCATGATGATTAAGACAGTTTTGGAAAGGTATTGAAGTGTTCTACAAGATCTGTACATTGATTGAAAGATCAAAGTCATTTTCAGTGTAGTAAATGGCCTCTGAATGCATTGTACTCGGGAAAACCTGTCGATTTGCGCATGTATTTAAAGGGTAAAGTGACTCATTATGAAACTTTTTCATCGCCAAGATCCTTGTTATTGTGTCCCAGGGCTTTGATTTGCTTATTCATGAAGCCCCAATGACATTAAAACGATAATGGATGACCTTGCATTTTCGTCAAAATTTCAACCATGGCCAAAGGGACGGGTGAAATAGCTCAAGTGATGTAGTTGGATGTTCCTTCAAATGGCCATAACCTCGTAGCCATGTGTCCTTGCGTGATGATTAAGACAGTTTTGGAAAGGTATTGAAGTGTTCTAGAAGATCTGTACAAAGGTTAAAAGATCAAATTCATTTTTAGTCTAGTAAATCGCCTCTGAATGCATTGTACTCGGGAAAACCTGTCAATTTGAGCATGTGTTTAAAGGGTATTATGAAACTTTTTCATCGCCAAGATCCTTGTTATTGTGTCCCAGGGCTTTGGTTTGCTTATTCATGAAGGCCCAATGACATAAAAACGATAATGGATGACCTTGCATTTTCGTCAAAATTTCAACCATGGCCATAGGGACGGGTGAAAAAGCTCAAGTGATGTAGTTGGATGTTCCTTCAAATGGCCATAACTTCGTAGCCATGTGTCCTTGCGTGATGATTAAGACAGTTTTGGAAAGGTATTGAAGTGTTCTACAAGATCTGTACAAAGGTTAAAAGATCAAATTCATTTTTAGTCTAGTAAATCGCCTCTGAATGCATTGTACTCGGGAAAACCTGTCAATTTGAGCATGTGTTTAAAGGGTATTATGAAACTTTTTCATCGCCAAGATCCTTGTTATTGTGTCCCAGGGCTTTGGTTTGCTTATTCATGAAGGCCCAATGACATAAAAACGATAATGGATGACCTTGCATTTTCGTCAAAATTTCAACCATGGCCATAGGGACGGGTGAAAAAGCTCAAGTGATGTAGTTGGATGTTCCTTCAAATGGCCATAACTTCGTAGCCATGTGTCCTAGCATGATGATTAAGACAGTTTTGGAAAGGTATTGAAGTGGTCTACAAGATCTGTACATCGGTTAAAAGACCAAATTCACTTTTAGTCTAGTAAATCGCCTCTGAATGCATTGTACTCGGGAAAACCTGTCAATTTGAGCATGTGTTTAAAGGGTATTATGAAACTTTTTCATCGCCAAAATCCTTGTTATTGTGTCCCAGGGCTTTGGTTTGCTTATTCATGAAGGCCCAATGACATAAAAACGATAATGGATGACCTTGCATTTTCGTCAAAATTTCAACCATGGCCATAGGGACGGGTGAAAAAGCTCAAGTGATGTAGTTGGATGTTCCTTCAAATGGCCATAACTTCGTAGCCATGTGTCCTAGCATGATGATTAAGACAGTTTTGGAAAGGTATTGAAGTGTTCTACAAGATCTGTACAAAGGTTAAAAGATCAAATTCATTTTTAGTCTAGTAAATCGCCTCTGAATGCATTATACTCGGGAAAACCTGTCAATTTGAGCATGTGTTTAAAGGGTATTATGAAACTTTTTCATCGCCAAAATCCTTGTTATTGTGTCCCAGGGCTTTGGTTTGCTTATTCATGAAGGCCCAATGACATAAAAACGATAATGGATGACCTTGCATTTTCGTCAAAATTTCAACCATGGCCATAGGGACGGGTGAAAAAGGTCAAGTGATGTAGTTGGATGTTCCTTCAAATGGCCATAGCTTCGTAGCCATGTGGCCTAGCGTGATGATTAAGACAGTTTTGGAAAGGTATTGAAGTGTTCTACAAGATCTGTACAAAGGTTAAAAGATCAAATTCATTTTTAGTCTAGTAAATCGCCTCTGAATGCATTGTACTCGGGAAAACCTGTCAATTTGAGCATGTGTTTAAAGGGTATTATGAAACTTTTTCATCGCCAAAATCCTTGTTATTGTGTCCCAGGGCTTTGGTTTGCTTATTCATGAAGGCCCAATGACATAAAAACGATAATGGATGACCTTGCATTTTCGTCAAAATTTCAACCATGGCCATAGGGACGGGTGAAAAAGCTCAAGTGATGTAGTTGGATGTTCCTTCAAATGGCCATAACTTCGTAGCCATGTGTCCTTGCATGATGATTAAGACAGTTTTGGAAAGGTATTGAAGTGTTCTACAAGATCTGTACAAAGGTTAAAAGATCAAATTCATTTTTAGTCTAGTAAATCGCCTCTGAATGCATTATACTCGGGAAAACCTGTCAATTTGAGCATGTGTTTAAAGGGTATTATGAAACTTTTTCATCGCCAAGATCCTTGTTATTGTGTCCCAGGGCTTTGGTTTGCTTATTCATGAAGGCCCAATGACATAAAAACGATAATGGATGACCTTGCATTTTCGTCAAAATTTCAACCATGGCCATAGGGACGGGTGAAATAGCTCAAGTGATGTAGTTGGATGTTCCTTCAAATGGCCATAACTTCGTAGCCATGTGTCCTAGCATGATGATTAAGACAGTTTTGGAAAGGTATTGAAGTGTTCTACAAGATCTGTACAAAGCTTAAAAGATCAATTTCATTTTTAGTCTAGTAAATCGCCTCTGAATGCATTGTACTCGGGAAAACCTGTCAATTTGAGCATGTGTTTAAAGGGTATTATGAAACTTTTTCATCGCCAAGATCCTTGTTATTGTGTCCCAGGGCTTTGGTTTGCTTATTCATGAAGGCCTTATGACATAAAAACGATAATGGATGACCTTGCATTTTCGTCAAAATTTCAACCATGGCCATAGGGACGGGTGAAAAAGCTCAAGTGATGTAGTTGGATGTTCCTTCAAATGGCCATAACTTCGTAGCCATGTGTCCTTGCATGATGATTAAGACAGTTTTGGAAAGGTATTGAAGTGTTCTACAAGATCTGTACAAAGGTTAAAAGATCAAATTCATTTTTAGTCTAGTAAATCGCCTCTGAATGCATTATACTCGGGAAAACCTGTCAATTTGAGCATGTGTTTAAAGGGTATTATGAAACTTTTTCATCGCCAAGATCCTTGTTATTGTGTCCCAGGGCTTTGGTTTGCTTATTCATGAAGGCCCAATGACATAAAAACGATAATGGATGACCTTGCATTTTCGTCAAAATTTCAACCATGGCCATAGGGACGGGTGAAATAGCTCAAGTGATGTAGTTGGATGTTCCTTCAAATGGCCATAACTTCGTAGCCATGTGTCCTAGCATGATGATTAAGACAGTTTTGGAAAGGTATTGAAGTGTTCTACAAGATCTGTACATAGGTTTAAAGATCAAATTCACTTTTAGTCTAGTAAATGGCCTCTGAATGCATTGTACTCGGGAAAACCTGTCAATTTGAGCATGTGTTTAAAGGGTATTATGAAACTTTTTCATCGCCAAGATCCTTGTTATTGTGTCCCAGGGCTTTGGTTTGCTTATTCATGAAGGCCCAATGACATAAAAACGATAATGGATGACCTTGCATTTTCGTCAAAATTTCAACCATGGCCATAGGGACGGGTGAAATAGCTCAAGTGATGTAGTTGGATGTTCCTTCAAATGGCCATAACTTCGTAGCCATGTGTCCTAGCATGATGATTAAGACAGTTTTGGAAAGGTATTGAGGTGTTCTACAAGATCTGTACAAAGGTTAAAAGATCAAATTCATGTTTAGTCTAGTAAATCGCCTCTGAATGCATTATACTCGGGAAAACCTGTCAATTTGAGCATGTGTTTAAAGGGTATTATGAAACTTTTTCATCGCCAAGATCCTTGTTATTGTGTCCCAGGGCTTTGGTTTGCTTATTCATGAAGGCCCAATGACATAAAAACGATAATGGATGACCTTGCATTTTCGTCAAAATTTCAACCATGGCCATAGGGACGGGTGAAAAAGCTCAAGTGATGTAGTTGGATGTTCCTTCAAATGGCCATAACTTCGTAGCCATGTGTCCTTGCATGATGATTAAGACAGTTTTGGAAAGGTATTGAAGTGTTCTACAAGATCTGTACAAAGGTTAAAAGATCAAATTCATTTTTAGTCTAGTAAATCGCCTCTGAATGCATTGTACTCGGGAAAACCTGTCAATTTGAGCATGTGTTTAAAGGGTATTATGAAACTTTTTCATCGCCAAGATCCTTGTTATTGTGTCCCAGGGCTTTGGTTTGCTTATTCATGAAGGCCCAATGACATAAAAACGATAATAGATGACCTTGCATTTTCGTCAAAATTTCAACCATGGCCATAGGGACGGGTGAAATAGCTCAAGTGATGTAGTTGGATGTTCCTTCAAATGGCCATAACTTCGTAGCCATGTGTCCTTGCGTGATGATTAAGACAGTTTTGGAAAGGTATTGAAGTGTTCTACAAGATCTGTACAAAGGTTAAAAGATCAAATTCATTTCTACTCTAGTAAATCGCCTCTGAATGCATTGTACTCGGGAAAACCTGTCAATTTGAGCATGTGTTTAAAGGGTATTATGAAACTTTTTCATCGCCAAGATCCTTGTTATTGTGTCCCAGGGCTTTGGTTTGCTTATTCATGAAGGCCCAATGACATAAAAACGATAATGGATGACCTTGCATTTTCGTCAAAATTTCAACCATGGCCCTAGGGACGGGTGAAATAGCTCAAGTGATGTAGTTGGATGTTCCTTCAAATGGCCATAACTTCGTAGCCATGTGTCCTAGCATGATGATTAAGACAGTTTTGGAAAGGTATTGAGGTGTTCTACAAGATCTGTACAAAGGTTAAAAGATCAAATTCATGTTTAGTCTAGTAAATCGCCTCTGAATGCATTATACTCGGGAAAACCTGTCAATTTGAGCATGTGTTTAAAGGGTATTATGAAACTTTTTCATCGCCAAGATCCTTGTTATTGTGTCCCAGGGCTTTGGTTTGCTTATTCATGAAGCCCCAATGACATAAGAACGATAATGGATGACCTTGCATTTTCGTCAAAATTTCAACCATGGCCATAGGGACGGGTGAAATAGCTCAAGTGATGTAGTTGGATGTTCCTTCAAATGGCCATAACTTCGTAGCCATGTGTCCTAGCATGATGATTAAGACAGTTTTGGAAAGGTATTGAAGTGTTCTACAAGATCTGTACAAAGGTTAAAAGATCAAATTCATTTTTATTCTAGTAAATCGCCTCTGAATGCATTGTACTCGGGAAAACCTGTCAATTTGAGCATGTGTTTAAAGGGTATTATGAAACTTTTTCATCGCCAAGATCCTTGTTATTGTGTCCCAGGGCTTTGGTTTGCTTATTCATGAAGGCCCAATGACATAAAAACGATAATGGATGACCTTGCATTTTCGTCAAAATTTCAACCATGGCCATAGGGATGGGTGAAATAGCTCAAGTGATGTAGTTGGATGTTCCTTCAAATGGCCATAACTTCGTAGCCATGTGTCCTAGCATGATGATTAAGACAGTTTTGGAAAGGTATTGAAGTGTTCTACAAGATCTGTGCAAAGGTTAAAAGATCAAATTCATTTTTAGTCTAGTAAATCGCATCTGAATGCATTGTACTCGGGAAAACCTGTCGATTTGAGCATGTATTTAAAGGGTAAAGTGACCCATTATGAAACTTTTTCATCGCCAAGATCCTTGTTATTGTGTCCCAGGGCTTTGGTTTGCTTATTCATGAAGCCCCAATGACATAAGAACGATAATGGATGACCTTGCATTTTCGTCAAAATTTCAACCATGGCCATAGGGACGGGTGAAATAGCTCAAGTGATGTAGTTGGATGTTCCTTCAAATGGCCATAACTTCGTAGCCATGTGTCCTAGCGTGATGATTAAGACAGTTTTGGAAAGGTATTGAAGTGGTCTACAAGATCTGTACATCGGTTAAAAGATCAAATTCACTTTTAGTCTAGTAAATCGCCTCTGAATGCATTGTACTCGGGAAAACCTGTCAATTTGAGCATGTGTTTAAAGGGTATTATGAAACTTTTTCATCGCCAAGATCCTTGTTATTGTGTCCCAGGGCTTTGGTTTGCTTATTCATGAAGGCCCAATGACATAAAAACGATAATGGATGACCTTGCATTTTCGTCAAAATTTCAACCATGGCCATAGGGACGGGTGAAAAAGCTCAAGTGATGTAGTTGGATGTTCCTTCAAATGGCCATAACTTCGTAGCCATGTGTCCTAGCATGATGATTAAGACAGTTTTGGAAAGGTATTGAAGTGTTCTACAAGATCTGTACAAAGGTTAAAAGATCAAATTCATTTTTAGTCTAGTAAATCGCCTCTGAATGCATTGTACTCGGGAAAACCTGTCAATTTGAGCATGTGTTTAAAGGGTATTATGAAACTTTTTCATCGCCAAGATCCTTGTTATTGTGTCCCAGGGCTTTGGTTTGCTTAATCATGAAGGCTCAATGACATAAAAACGATAATGGATGACCTTGCATTTTCGTCAAAATTTCAACCATGACCATAGGGACGGGTGAAATAGCTCAAGTGATGTAGTTGGATGTTCCTTCAAATGGCCATAACTTCGTAGCCATGTGTCCTAGCATGATGATTAAGACAGTTTTGGAAAGGTATTGAAGTGTTCTACAAGATCTGTATAAGGGTTAAAAGATCAAATTCATTTTTAGTCTAGTAAATCGCCTCTGAATGCATTGTACTCGGGAAAACCTGTCAATTTGAGCATGTGTTTAAAGGGTATTATGAAACTTTTTCATCGCCAAGATCCTTGTTATTGTGTCCCAGGGCTTTGGTTTGCTTATTCATGAAGGCCCAATGACATAAAAACGATAATGGATGACCTTGCATTTTCGTCAAAATTTCAACCATGGCCATAGGGACGGGTGAAATAGCTCAAGTGATGTAGTTGGATGTTCCTTCAAATGGCCATAACTTCGTAGCCATGTGTCCTAGCATGATGATTAAGACAGTTTTGGAAAGGTATTGAAGTGTTCTACAAGATCTGTACATTGATTGAAAGATCAAAGTCACTTTCAGTGTAGTAAATGGCCTCTGAATGCATTGTACTCGGGAAAACCTGTCGATTTGAGCATGTGTTTAAAGGGTATTATGAAACTTTTTCATCGCCAAGATCCTTGTTATTGTGTCCCAGGGCTTTGGTTTGCTTATTCATGAAGCCCCAATGACATAAGAAC
Source organism: Anopheles coluzzii (assembly GCF_943734685.1). Taxonomy (NCBI): domain Eukaryota; kingdom Metazoa; phylum Arthropoda; class Insecta; order Diptera; family Culicidae; genus Anopheles; species Anopheles coluzzii. The sequence goes on along the minus strand of NW_026054447.1, from coordinate 147,662 downwards.
GATAATGGATGACCTTGCATTTTCGTCAAAATTTCAACCATGGCCATAGGGACGGGTGAAAAAGCTCAAGTGATGTAGTTGGATGTTCCTTCAAATGGCCATAACTTCGTAGCCATGTGTCCTTGCGTGATGATTAAGACAGTTTTGGAAAGGTATTGAAGTGTTCTACAAGATCTGTACAAAGGTTAAAAGATCAAATTCATTTTTAGTCTAGTAAATCGCCTCTGAATGCATTGTACTCGGGAAAACCTGTCAATTTGAGCATGTGTTTAAAGGGTATTATGAAACTTTTTCATCGCCAAGATCCTTGTTATTGTGTCGTAGGGCTTTGATTTGCTTATTCATGAAGCCCCAATGACATTAAAACGATAATGGATGACCTTGCATTTTCGTCAAAATTTCAACCATGGCCAAAGGGACGGGTGAAATAGCTCAAGTGATGTAGTTGGATGTTCCTTCAAATGGCCATAACTTCGTAGCCATGTGTCCTTGCGTGATGATTAAGACAGTTTTGGAAAGGTATTGAAGTGTTCTACAAGATCTGTACAAAGGTTAAAAGATCAAATTCATTTTTAGTCTAGTAAATCGCCTCTGAATGCATTGTACTCGGGAAAACCTGTAAATTTGAGCATGTGTTTAAAGGGTATTATGAAACTTTTTCATCGCCAAGATCCTTGTTATTGTGTCCCAGGGCTTTGGTTTGCTTATTCATGAAGGCCCAATGACATAAAAACGATAATGGATGACCTTGCATTTTCGTCAAAATTTCAACCATGGCCATAGGGACGGGTGAAAAAGCTCAAGTGATGTAGTTGGATGTTCCTTCAAATGGCCATAACTTCGTAGCCATGTGTCCTTGCGTGATGATTAAGACAGTTTTGGAAAGGTATTGAAGTGTTCTACAAGATCTGTACAAAGGTTAAAAGATCAAATTCATTTTTAGTCTAGTAAATCGCCTCTGAATGCATTGTACTCGGGAAAACCTGTAAATTTGAGCATGTGTTTAAAGGGTATTATGAAACTTTTTCATCGCCAAGATCCTTGTTATTGTGTCCCAGGGCTTTGGTTTGCTTATTCATGAAGGCCCAATGACATAAAAACGATAATGGATGACCTTGCATTTTCGTCAAAATTTCAACCATGGCCATAGGGACGGGTTAGAAAGCTCAAGTGATGTAGTTGGATGTTCCTTCAAATGGCCATAACTTCGTAGCCATGTGTCCTAGCGTGATGATTAAGACAGTTTTGGAAAGGTATTGAAGTGGTCTACAAGATCTGTACATTGATTGAACGATCAAAGTCACTTTCAGTGTAGTAAATGGCCTCTGAATGCATTGTACTCGGGAAAACCTGTCGATTTGAGCATGTATTTAAAGGGTAAAGTGACCCATTATGAAACTTTTTCATCGCCAAGATCCTTGTTATTGTGTCCCAGGGCTTTGGTTTGCTTATTCATGAAGGCGCAATGACATAAAAACGATAATGGATGACCTTGCATTTTCGTCAAAATTTCAACCATGGCCATAGGGACGGGTGAAAAAGCTCAAGTGATGTAGTTGGATGTTCCTTCAAATGGCCATAACTTCGTAGCCATGTGTCCTAGCATGATGATTAAGACAGTTTTGGAAAGGTATTGAAGTGTTCTACAAGATCTGTAAAAAGCTTAAAAGATCAAATTCATTTTTAGTCTAGTAAATCGCCTCTGAATGCATTGTACTCGGGAAAACCTGTCAATTTGAGCATGTGTTTAAAGGGTATTATGAAACTTTTTCAGTACCAAGATCCTTGTTATTGTGTCCCAGGGCTTTGGTTTGCTTATTCATGAAGGCCCAATGACATAAAAACGATAATGGATGACCTTGCATTTTCGTCAAAATTTCAACCATGGCCATAGGGACGGGTGAAATAGCTCAAGTGATGTAGTTGGATGTTCCTTCAAATGGCCATAACTTCGTAGCCATGTGTCCTAGCATGATGATTAAGACAGTTTTGGAAAAGTATGGAAGTGTTCTACAAGATCTGTACAAAGGTTAAAAGATCAAATTCATTTTTACTCTAGTAAATCGCCTCTGAATGCATTGTACTCGGGAAAACCTGTCAATTTGAGCATGTGTTTAAAGGGTATTATGAAACTTTTTCATCGCCAAGATCCTTGTTATTGTGTCCCAGGGCTTTGGTTTGCTTATTCATGAAGGCTCAATGACATAAAAACGATAATGGATGACCTTGCATTTTCGTCAAAATTTCAACCATGGCCATAGGGACGGGTGAAAAAGCTCAAGTGATGTAGTTGGATGTTCCTTCAAATGGCCATAACTTCGTAGCCATGTGTCCTTGCGTGATGATTAAGACAGTTTTGGAAAAGTATGGAAGTGTTCTACAAGATCTGTACAAAGGTTAAAAGATCAAATTCATTTTTAGTCTAGTAAATCGCCTCTGAATGCATTGTACTCGGGAAAACCTGTCAATTTGAGCATGTGTTTAAAGGGTATTATGAAACTTTTTCATCGCCAAGATCCTTGTTATTGTGTCCCAGGGCTTTGGTTTGCTAATTCATTAAGGCGCAATGACATAAAAACGATAATGGATGACCTTGCATTTTCGTCAAAATTTCAACCATGGCCATAGGGACGGGTGAAAAAGCTCAAGTGATGTAGTTGGATGTTCCTTCAAATGGCCATAACTTCGTAGCCATGTGTCCTTGCGTGATGATTAAGACAGTTTTGGAAAGGTATTGAAGTGGTCTACAAGATCTGCACATAGGTTTAACGATCAGAATCACTGATAGCCTAGTAAATGGCCTCTGAATGCATTGTACTCGGGAAAACCTGTCAATTTGAGCATGTGTTTAAAGGGTAATATAACCCATAAAGGTTAAGCTCAGAGCAAAGGAACATATAGTACATTGCCTCTGAAGTTGAAGGTTTTGTGGAAAGTCTTCAAATGTGCTTCGGGGGACTATGACCCAGTATGAAACTTTTTCATCGCCAAGATCCTTGTTATTGTGTCCCAGGGCTTTGGTTTGCTTATTCATGAAGCCCCAATGACATAAGAACGATAATGGATGACCTTGCATTTTCGTCAAAATTTCAACCATGGCCATAGGGACGGGTGAAATAGCTCAAGTGATGTAGTTGGATGTTCCTTCAAATGGCCATAACTTCGTAGCCATGTGTCCTTGCGTGATGATTAAGACAGTTTTGGAAAAGTATGGAAGTGTTCTACAAGATCTGTACAAAGGTTAAAAGATCAAATTCATTTTTACTCTAGTAAATCGCCTCTGAATGCATTGTACTCGGGAAAACCTGTCAATTTGAGCATGTGTTTAAAGGGTATTATGAAACTTTTTCATCGCCAAGATCCTTGTTATTGTGTCCCAGGGCTTTGGTTTGCTTATTCATGAAGGCTCAATGACATAAAAACGATAATGGATGACCTTGCATTTTCGTCAAAATTTCAACCATGGCCATAGGGACGGGTGAAAAAGCTCAAGTGATGTAGTTGGATGTTCCTTCAAATGGCCATAACTTCGTAGCCATGTGTCCTTGCGTGATGATTAAGACAGTTTTGGAAAAGTATGGAAGTGTTCTACAAGATCTGTACATAGGTTTAAAGATCAAATTCACTTTTAGTCTAGTAAATGGCCTCTGAATGCATTGTACTCGGGAAAACCTGTCAATTTGAGCATGTGTTTAAAGGGTATTATGAAACTTTTTCATCGCCAAGATCCTTGTTATTGTGTCCCAGGGCTTTGGTTTGCTTATTCATGAAGGCGCAATGACATAAAAACGATAATGGATGACCTTGCATTTTCGTCAAAATTTCAACCATGGCCATAGGGACGGGTGAAAAAGCTCAAGTGATGTAGTTGGATGTTCCTTCAAATGGCCATAACTTCATAGCCATGTGTCCTTGCGTGATGATTAAGACAGTTTTGGAAAGGTATTGAAGTGTTCTAGAAGATCTGTACAAAGGTTAAAAGAACAAATTCATTTTTAGTCTAGTAAATCGCCTCTGAATGCATTGTACTCGGGAAAACCTGTCAATTTGAGCATGTGTTTAAAGGGTATTATGAAACTTTTTCATCGCCAAGATCCTTGTTATTGTGTCCCAGGGCTTTGGTTTGCTTAATCATGAAGGCTCAATGACATAAAAACGATAATGGATGACCTTGCATTTTCGTCAAAATTTCAACCATGACCATAGGGACGGGTGAAATAGCTCAAGTGATGTAGTTGGATGTTCCTTCAAATGGCCATAACTTCGTAGCCATGTGTCCTTGCGTGATGATTAAGACAGTTTTGGAAAGGTATTGAAGTGTTCTACAAGATCTGTACAAAGGTTAAAAGATCAAATTCATTTTTAGTCTAGTAAATCGCCTCTGAATGCATTGTACTCGGGAAAACCTGTCAATTTGAGCATGTGTTTAAAGGGTATTATGAAACATTTTCATCGCCAAGATCCTTGTTATTGTGTCCCAGGGCTTTGGTTTGCTTATTCATGAAGGCCCAATGACATAAAAACGATAATGGATGACCTTGCATTTTCGTCAAAATTTCAACCATGGCCATAGGGACGGGTGAAATAGCTCAAGTGATGTAGTTGGATGTTCCTTCAAATGGCCATAACTTCGTAGCCATGTGTCCTTGCGTGATGATTAAGACAGTTTTGGAAAGGTATTGAATTGTTCTACAAGATCTGTACAAAGGTTAAAAGATCAAATTCATTTTTAGTCTAGTAAATCGCCTCTGAATGCATTGTACTCGGGAAAACCTGTAAATTTGAGCATGTGTTTAAAGGGTATTATGAAACTTTTTCATCGCCAAGATCCTTGTTATTGTGTCCCAGGGCTTTGGTTTGCTTATTCATGAAGGCCCAATGACATAAAAACGATAATGGATGACCTTGCATTTTCGTCAAAATTTCAACCATGGCCATAGGGACGGGTGAAAAAGCTCAAGTGATGTAGTTGGATGTTCCTTCAAATGGCCATAACTTCGTAGCCATGTGTCCTTGCGTGATGATTAAGACAGTTTTGGAAAGGTATTGAAGTGGTCTACAAGATCTGTACAAAGGTTTAAAGATCAAATTCATTTTTAGTCTAGTAAATCGCCTCTGAATGCATTGTACTCGGGAAAACCTGTCAATTTGAGCATGTATTTAAAGGGTATTATGAAACTTTTTCATCGCCAAGATCCTTGTTATTGTGTCCCAGGGCTTTGGTTTGCTTATTCATGAAGGCCCAATGACATAAAAACGATAATGGATGACCTTGCATTTTCGTCAAAATTTCAACCATGGCCATAGGGACGGGTGAAATAGCTCAAGTGATGTAGTTGGATGTTCCTTCAAATGGCCATAACTTCGTAGCCATGTGTCCTAGCATGATGATTAAGACAGTTTTGGAAAGGTATTGAAGTGTTATACAAGATCTGTACAAAGGTTAAAAGATCAAATTCATTTTTAGTCTAGTAAATCGCCTCTGAATGCATTATACTCGGGAAAACCTGTCAATTTGAGCATGTGTTTAAAGGGTATTATGAAACTTTTTCATCGCCAAGATCCTTGTTATTGTGTCCCAGGGCTTTGGTTTGCTTATTCATGAAGGCCCAATGACATAAAAACGATAATGGATGACCTTGCATTTTCGTCAAAATTTCAACCATGGCCATAGGGACGGGTGAAAAAGGTCAAGTGATGTAGTTGGATGTTCCTTCAAATGGCCATAGCTTCGTAGCCATGTGGCCTAGCGTGATGATTAAGACAGTTTTGGTAAGGTATTGAAGTGGTTTACAAGATCTACACATTGATTGAAAGATCAAAGTCACTTTCAGTGTAGTAAATGGCCTCTTAATGCATTGTACTCGGGAAAACCTGTCGATTTGAGCATGTATTTAAAGGGTAAAGTGACCCATTATGAAACTTTTTCATCGCCAAGATCCTTGTGATTGTGTCCCAGGGCTTTGGTTTGCTTATTCATGAAGGCTCAATGACATAAAAACGATAATGGATGACCTTGCATTTTCGTCAAAATTTCAACCATGGCCATAGGGACGGGTGAAATAGCTCAAGTGATGTAGTTGGATGTTCCTTCAAATGGCCATAACTTAGTAGCCATGTGTCCTTGCGTGATGATTAAGACAGTTTTGGAAAGGTATTGAAGTGGTCTACAAGATCTGTACATAGGTTTAAAGATCAAATTCACTTTTAGTCTAGTAAATGGCCTCTGAATGCATTGTACTCGGGAAAACCTGTCGATTTGCGCATGTATTTAAAGGGTATTATGAAACTTTTTCATCGCCAAGATCCTTGTTATTGTGTCCCAGGGCTTTGGTTTGCTTATTCATGAAGGCCCAATGACATAAAAACGATAATGGATGACCTTGCATTTTCGTCAAAATTTCAACCATGGCCATAAGGACGGATGAAAAAGCTCAAGTGATGTAGTTGGATGTTCCTTCAAATGGCCATAACTTCGTAGCCATGTGTCCTAGCATGATGATTAAGACAGTTTTGGAAAGGTATTGAAGTGTTCTACAAGATCTGTACATTGATTGAAAGATCAAAGTCACTTTCAGTGTAGTAAATGGCCTCTGAATGCATTGTACTCGGGAAAACCTGTCGATTTGCGCATGTATTTAAAGGGTAAAGTGACTCATTATGAAACTTTTTCATCGCCAAGATCCTTGTTATTGTGTCCCAGGGCTTTGGTTTGCTTATTCATGAAGGCCCAATGACATAAAAACGATAATGGATGACCTTGCATTTTCGTCAAAATTTCAACCATGGCCATAGGGACGGATGAAAAAGCTCAAGTGATGTAGTTGGATGTTCCTTCAAATGGCCATAACTTCGTAGCCATGTGTCCTTGCGTGATGATTAAGACAGTTTTGGAAAGGTATTGAAGTGTTCTACAAGATCTGTACAAAGGTTAAAAGATCAAATTCATTTTTAGTCTAGTAAATCGCCTCTGAATGCATTGTACTCGGGAAAACCTGTCAATTTGAGCATGTGTTTAAAGGGTATTATAAAACTTTTTCATCGCCAAGATCCTTGTTATTGTGTCCCAGGGCTTTGGTTTGCTTATTCAGTAAGGCGCAATGACATAAAAACGATAATGGATGACCTTGCATTTTCGTCAAAATTTCAACCATGGCCATAGGGACGGGTTAGAAAGCTCAAGTGATGTAGTTGGATGTTCCTTCAAATGGCCATAACTTCGTAGCCATGTGTCCTAGCGTGATGATTAAGACAGTTTTGGAAAGGTATTGAAGTGGTCTACAAGATCTGTACATAGGTTTAAAGATCAAATTCACTTTTAGTCTAGTAAATGGCCTCTGAATGCATTGTACTCGGGAAAACCTGTCAATTTGAGCATGTGTTTAAAGGGTATTATGAAACTTTTTCATCGCCAAGATCCTTGTTATTGTGTCCCAGGGCTTTGGTTTGCTTATTCATGAAGGCCCAATGACATAAAAACGATAATGGATGACCTTGCATTTTCGTCAAAATTTCAACCATGGCCATAGGGACGGGTGAAATAGCTCAAGTGATGTAGTTGGATGTTCCTTCAAATGGCCATAACTTCGTAGCCATGTGTCCTAGCGTGATGATTAAGACAGTTTTGAAAAGGTATTGAAGTGGTCTACAAGATCTGTGCATAGGTTTAAAGATCAAATTCACTTTTAGTCTAGTAAATGGCCTCTGAATGCATTGTACTCGGGAAAACCTGTCAATTTGAGCATGTGTTTAAAGGGTATTATGAAACTTTTTCATCGCCAAGATCCTTGTTATTGTGTCCCAGGGCTTTGGTTTGCTTATTCATGAAGGCCCAATGACATAAAAACGATAATGGATGACCTTGCATTTTCGTCAAAATTTCAACCATGGCCATAGGGACGGGTTAGAAAGCTCAAGTGATGTAGTTGGATGTTCCTTCAAATGGCCATAACTTCGTAGCCATGTGTCCTAGCGTGATGATTAAGACAGTTTTGGAAAGGTATTGAAGTGGTCTACAAGATCTGTACATAGGTTTAAAGATCAAATTCTTTTTTAGTCTAGTAAATGGCCTCTGAATGCATTGTACTCGGGAAAACCTGTCAATTTGAGCATGTGTTTAAAGGGTATTATGAAACTTTTTCATCGCCAAGATCCTTGTTATTGTGTCCCAGGGCTTTGATTTGCTTATTCATGAAGCCCCAATGACATTAAAACGATAATGGATGACCTTGCATTTTCGTCAAAATTTCAACCATGGCCAAAGGGACGGGTGAAATAGCTCAAGTGATGTAGTTGGATGTTCCTTCAAATGGCCATAACTTCGTAGCCATGTGTCCTAGCGTGATGATTAAGACAGTTTTGGAAAGGTATTGAAGTGGTCTACAAGATCTTTACATAGGTTTAAAGCTCAAATTCACTTTCAGTGTAGTAAATGGCCTCTGAATGCATTGTACTCGGGAAAACCTGTCGATTTGAGCATGTATTTAAAGGGTAAAGTGACCCATTATGAAACTTTTTCATCGCCAAGATCCTTGTTATTGTGTCCCAGGGCTTTGATTTGCTTATTCATGAAGGCCCAATGACATAAAAACGATAATGGATGACCTTGCATTTTCGTCAAAATTTCAACCATGGCCATAGGGACGGGTGAAAAAGCTCAAGTGATGTAGTTGGATGTTCCTTCAAATGGCCATAACTTCATAGCCATGTGTCCTTGCGTGATGATTAAGACAGTTTTGGAAAGGTATTGAAGTGTTCTAGAAGATCTGTACAAAGGTTAAAAGATCAAATTCATTTTTAGTCTAGTAAATCGCCTCTGAATGCATTGTACTCGGGAAAACCTGTCAATTTGAGCATGTGTTTAAAGGGTATTATGAAACTTTTTCATCGCCAAGATCCTTGTTATTGTGTCCCAGGGCTTTGGTTTGCTTATTCATGAAGGCCCAAGGACATAAAAACGATAATGGATGACCTTGCATTTTCGTCAAAATTCCAACCATGGCCATAGGAACGGGTGAAATAGCTCAAGTGATGTAGTTGGATGTTCCTTCAAATGGCCATAACTTCGTAGCCATGTGTCCTAGCATGATGATTAAGACAGTTTTGGAAAGGTATTGAAGTGGTCTACAAGATCTGTACATCGGTTAAAAGATCAAATTCATTTTTAGTCTAGTAAATCGCCTCTGAATGCATTGTACTCGGGAAAACCTGTCAATTTGAGCATGTGTTTAAAGGGTATTATGAAACTTTTTCATCGCCAAGATCCTTGTTATTGTGTCCCAGGGCTTTGGTTTGCTTATTCATGAAGGCGCAATGACATAAAAACGATAATGGATGACCTTGCATTTTCGTCAAAATTTCAACCATGGCCATAGGGACGGGTTAGAAAGCTCAAGTGATGTAGTTGGATGTTCCTTCAAATGGCCATAACTTCGTAGCCATGTGTCCTAGCATGATGATTAAGACAGTTTTGGAAAGGTATTGAAGTGTTCTACAAGATCTGTACAAAGGTTAAAAGATCAAATTCATTTTTAGTCTAGTAAATCGCCTCTGAATGCATTGTACTCGGGAAAACCTGTCAATTTGAGCATGTGTTTAAAGGGTATTATGAAACTTTTTCATCGCCAAGATCCTTGTTATTGTGTCCCAGGGCTTTGGTTTGCTTATTCATGAAGGCCCAAGGACATAAAAACGATAATGGATGACCTTGCATTTTCGTCAAAATTCCAACCATGGCCATAGGAACGGGTGAAATAGCTCAAGTGATGTAGTTGGATGTTCCTTCAAATGGCCATAACTTCGTAGCCATGTGTCCTAGCATGATGATTAAGACAGTTTTGGAAAGGTATTGAAGTGGTCTACAAGATCTGTACATCGGTTAAAAGATCAAATTCATTTTTAGTCTAGTAAATCGCCTCTGAATGCATTGTACTCGGGAAAACCTGTCAATTTGAGCATGTGTTTAAAGGGTATTATGAAACTTTTTCATCGCCAAGATCCTTGTTATTGTGTCCCAGGGCTTTGGTTTGCTTATTCATTAAGGCGCAATGACATAAAAACGATAATGGATGACCTTGCATTTTCGTCAAAATTTCAACCATGGCCATAGGGACGGGTGAAAAAGCTCAAGTGATGTAGTTGGATGTTCCTTCAAATGGCCATAACTTCGTAGCCATGTGTCCTAGCATGATGATTAAGACAGTTTTGGAAAGGTATTGAAGTGTTCTACAAGATCTGTACAAAGGTTAAAAGATCAAATTCATTTTTAGTCTAGTAAATCGCCTCCGAATGCATTGTACTCGGGAAAACCTGTCAATTTGAGCATGTGTTTAAAGGGTATTATGAAACTTTTTCATCGCCAAGATCCTTGTTATTGTGTCCCAGGGCTTTGGTTTGCTTATTCATGAAGGCCCAATGACATAAAAACGATAATGGATGACCTTGCATTTTCGTCAAAATTTCAACCATGGCCATAGGGACGGGTGAAATAGCTCAAGTGATGTAGTTGGATGTTCCTTCAAATGGCCATAACTTCGTAGCCATGTGTCCTTGCGTGATGATTAAGACAGTTTTGGAAAGGTATTGAAGTGGTCTACAAGATCTGTACATAGGTTTAAAGATCAAATTCACTTTTAGTCTAGTAAATGGCTTCTGAATGCATTGTACTCGGGAAAACCTGTCAATTTGAGCATGTGTTTAAAGGGTATTATGAAACTTTTTCATCGCCAAGATCCTTGTTATTGTGTCCCAGGGCTTTGGTTTGCTTATTCATGAAGGCCCAATGACATAAAAACGATAATGGATGACCTTGCATTTTCGTCAAAATTTCAACCATGGCCATAGGGACGGGTGAAAAAGCTCAAGTGATGTAGTTGGATGTTCCTTCAAATGGCCATAGCTTCGTAGCCATGTGGCCTAGCGTGATGATTAAGGCAGTTTTGGTAAGGTATTGAAGTGTTCTACAAGATCTGTACATAGGTTTAAAGATCAAATTCACTTTTAGTCTAGTAAATCGCCTCTGAATGCATTGTACTCGGGAAAACCTGTCAATTTGAGCATGTGTTTAAAGGGTATTATGAAACTTTTTCATCGCCAAGATCCTTGTTATTGTGTCCCAGGGCTTTGGTTTGCTTATTCATGAAGGCCCAATGACATAAAAACGATAATGGATGACCTTGCATTTTCGTCAAAATTTCAACCATGGCCATAGGGACGGGTGAAATAGCTCAAGTGATGTAGTTGGATGTTCCTTCAAATGGCCATAACTTCGTAGCCATGTGTCCTTGCGTGATGATTAAGACAGTTTTGGAAAGGTATTGAAGTGGTCTACAAGATCTGTACATAGGTTTAAAGATCAAATTCACTTTTAGTCTAGTAAATGGCTTCTGAATGCATTGTACTCGGGAAAACCTGTCAATTTGAGCATGTGTTTAAAGGGTATTATGAAACTTTTTCATCGCCAAGATCCTTGTTATTGTGTCCCAGGGCTTTGGTTTGCTTATTCATGAAGCTCCAATGACATAAAAACGATAATGGATGACCTTGCATTTTCGTCAAAATTTCAACCATGGCCATAGGGACGGGTTAGAAAGCTCAAGTGATGTAGTTGGATGTTCCTTCAAATGGCCATAGCTTCGTAGCCATGTGTCCTAGCATGATGATTAAGACAGTTTTGGAAAGGTATTGAAGTGTTCTACAAGATCTGTACAAAGGTTAAAAGATCCAATTCATTTTTAGTCTAGTAAATCGCCTCTGAATGCATTGTACTCGGGAAAACCTGTCAATTTGAGCATGTGTTTAAAGGGTATTATGAAACTTTTTCATCGCCAAGATCCTTGTTATTGTGTCCCAGGGCTTTGATTTGCTTATTCATGAAGCCCCAATGACATTAAAACGATAATGGATGACCTTGCATTTTCGTCAAAATTTCAACCATGGCCAAAGGGACGGGTGAAATAGCTCAAGTGATGTAGTTGGATGTTCCTTCAAATGGCCATAACTTCGTAGCCATGTGTCCTTGCGTGATGATTAAGACAGTTTTGGAAAGGTATTGAAGTGTTCTACAAGATCTGTACAAAGGTTAAAAGATCAAATTCATTTTTAGTCTAGTAAATCGCCTCTGAATGCATTGTACTCGGGAAAACCTGTCAATTTGAGCATGTGTTTAAAGGGTATTATGAAACTTTTTCATCGCCAAGATCCTTGTTATTGTGTCCCAGGGCTTTGGTTTGCTTATTCATGAAGGCCCAGTGACATAAAAACGATAATGGATGACCTTGCATTTTCGTCAAAATTTCAACCATGGCCATAGGGACGGGTGATATAGCTCAAGTGATGTAGTTGGATGTTCCTTCAAATGGCCATAACCTCGTAGCCATGTGTCCTAGCGTGATGATTAAGACAGTTTTGGAAAGGTATTGAAGTGTTCTACAAGATCTGTACAAAGGTTAAAAGATCAAATTCATTTTTAGTCTAGTAAATCGCCTCTGAATGCATTGTACTCGGGAAAACCTGTCAATTTGAGCATGTGTTTAAAGGGTATTATGAAACTTTTTCATCGCCAAGATCCTTGTTATTGTGTCCCAGGGCTTTGGTTTGCTTATTCATGAAGGCCCAATGACATAAAAACGATAATGGATGACCTTGCATTTTCGTCAAAATTTCAACCATGGCCATAGGGACGGGTGAAAAAGCTCAAGTGATGTAGTTGGATGTTCCTTCAAATGGCCATAACTTCATAGCCATGTGTCCTTGCGTGATGATTAAGACAGTTTTGGAAAGGTATTGAAGTGTTCTACAAGATCTGTACAAAGGTCAAAAGATCAAATTCATTTTTAGTCTAGTAAATCGCCTCTGAATGCATTGTACTCGGGAAAACCTGTCAATTTGAGCATGTGTTTAAAGGGTATTATGAAACTTTTTCATCGCCAAGATCCTTGTTATTGTGTCCCAGGGCTTTGGTTTGCTTATTCATGAAGGCCCAATGACATAAAAACGATAATGGATGACCTTGCATTTTCGTCAAAATTTCAACCATGGCCATACGGACGGGTGAAATAGCTCAAGTGATGTAGTTGGATGTTCCTTCAAATGGCCATAACTTCGTAGCCATGTGTCCTTGCGTGATGATTAAGACAGTTTTGGAAAGGTATTGAAGTGTTCTACAAGATCTGTACAAAGGTTAAAAGATCAAATTCATTTTTAGTCTAGTAAATCGCCTCTGAATGCATTGTACTCGGGAAAACCTGTCAATTTGAGCATGTGTTTAAAGGGTATTATGAAAGTTTTTCATCGCCAAGATCCTTGTTATTGTGTCCCAGGGCTTTGGTTTGCTTATTCATGAAGGCCCAATGACATAAAAACGATAATGGATGACCTTGCATTTTCGTCAAAATTTCAACCATGGCCATACGGACGGGTGAAATAGCTCAAGTGATGTAGTTGGATGTTCCTTCAAATGGCCATAACTTCGTAGCCATGTGTCAATGCGTGATGATTAAGACAGTTTTGGAAAGGTATTGAAGTGTTCTACAAGATCTGTACAAAGGTTAAAAGATCAAATTCATTTTTAGTCTAGTAAATCGCCTCTGAATGCATTATACTCGGGAAAACCTGTCAATTTGAGCATGTGTTTAAAGGGTATTATGAAACTTTTTCATCGCCAAGATCCTTGTTATTGTGTCCCAGGGCTTTGGTTTGCTTATTCATGAAGGCCCAATGACATAAAAACGATAATGGATGACCTTGCATTTTCGTCAAAATTTCAACCATGGCCATACGGACGGGTGAAATAGCTCAAGTGATGTAGTTGGATGTTCCTTCAAATGGCCATAACTTCGTAGCCATGTGTCCTAGCATGATGATTAAGACAGTTTTGGAAAGGTATTGAAGTGTTCTACAAGATCTGTACAAAGGTTAAAAGATCAAATTCATTTTTAGTCTAGTAAATCGCCTCTGAATGCATTATACTCGGGAAAACCTGTCAATTTGAGCATGTGTTTAAAGGGTATTATGAAACTTTTTCATCGCCAAGATCCTTGTTATTGTGTCCCAGGGCTTTGGTTTGCTTATTCATGAAGGCCCAATGACATAAAAACGATAATGGATGACCTTGCATTTTCGTCAAAATTTCAACCATGGCCATAGGGACGGGTTAGAAAGCTCAAGTGATGTAGTTGGATGTTGGATGTTCGTAGCCATGTGTCCTAGCATGATGATTAAGACAGTTTTGGAAAGGTATTGAATTGTTCTACAAGATCTGTACAAAGGTTAAAAGATCAAATTCATTTTAAGTCTAGTAAATCGCCTCTGAATGCATTGTACTCGGGAAAACCTGTCAATTTGAGCATGTGTTTAAAGGGTATTATGAAACTTTTTCATCGCCAAGATCCTTGTTATTGTGTCCCAGGGCTTTGGTTTGCTTATTCATGAAGCCCCAATGACATAAAAACGATAATGGATGACCTTGCATTTTCGTCAAAATTTCAACCATGGCCATAGGGACGGGTTAGAAAGCTCAAGTGATGTAGTTGGATGTTCCTTCAAATGGCCATAACTTCGTAGCCATGTGTCCTAGCATGATGATTAAGACAGTTTTGGAAAGGTTTTGAAGTGTTCTACAAGATTTGTACAAAGGTTTAAAGATCAAATTCATTTTTAGTCTAGTAAATCGCCTCTGAATGCATTGTACTCGGGAAAACCTGTCAATTTGAGCATGTGTTTAAAGGGTATTATGAAACTTTTTCATCGCCAAGATCCTTGTTATTGTGTCCCAGGGCTTTGGTTTGCTTATTCATGAAGGCGCAATGACATAAAAACGATAATGGATGACCTTGCATTTTCGTCAAAATTTCAACCATGGCCATAGGGACGGGTTAGAAAGCTCAAGTGATGTAGTTGGATGTTCCTTCAAATGGCCATAACTTCGTAGCCATGTGTCCTTGCGTGATGATTAAGACAGTTTTGGAAAGGTATTGAAGTGTTCTACAAGATCTGTACAAAGCTTAAAAGATCAAATTCATTTTTAGTCTAGTAAATCGCCTCTGAATGCATTGTACTCGGGAAAACCTGTCGATTTGAGCATGTATTTAAAGGGTAAAGTGACCCATTATGAAACTTTTTCATCGCCAAGATCCTTGTTATTGTGTCCCAGGGCTTTGGTTTGCTTATTCATGAAGCCCCAATGACATAAAAACGATAATGGATGACCTTGCATTTTCGTCAAAATTTCAACCATGGCCATAGGGACGGGTGAAAAAGCTCAAGTGATGTAGTTGGATGTTCCTTCAAATGGCCATAACTTCGTAGCCATGTGGCCTAGCGTGATGATTAAGACAGTTTTGGTAAGGTATTGAAGTGGTTTACAAGACCTGTACATTGATTGAAAGATCAAAGTCACTTTCAGTGTAGTAAATGGCCTCTGAATGCATTGTACTCGGGAAAACCTGTCAATTTGAGCATGTGTTTAAAGGGTATTATGAAACTTTTTCATCGCCAAGATCCTTGTTATTGTGTCCCAGGGCTTTGGTTTGCTTATTCATGAAGGCCCAATGACATAAAAACGATAATGGATGACCTTGCATTTTCGTCAAAATTTCAACCATGGCCATAGGGACGGGTGAAAAAGCTCAAGTGATGTAGTTGGATGTTCCTTCAAATGGCCATAACTTCGTAGCCATGTGTCCTTGCGTGATGATTAAGACAGTTTTGGAAAGGTATTGAAGTGTTCTACAAGATCTGTACAAAGGTTAAAAGATCAAATTCATTTTTAGTCTAGTAAATCGCCTCTGAATGCATTGTACTCGGGAAAACCTGTCAATTTGAGCATGTGTTTAAAGGGTATTATGAAACTTTTTCATCGCCAAGATCCTTGTTATTGTGTCCCAGGGCTTTGGTTTGCTTATTCATGAAGCCTCAATGACATAAAAACGATAATGGATGACCTTGCATTTTCGTCAAAATTTCAACCATGGCCATAGGGACGGGTGAAAAAGCTCAAGTGATGTAGTTGGATGTTCCTTCAAATGGCCATAGCTTCGTAGCCATGTGGCCTAGCGTGATGATTAAGACAGTTTTGGTAAGGTATTGAAGTGGTTTACAAGACCTGTACATTGATTGAAAGATCAAAGTCACTTTCAGTGTAGTAAATGGCCTCTGAATGCATTGTACTCGGGAAAACCTTTCGATTTGAGCATGTGTTTAAAGGGTATTATGAAACTTTTTCATCGCCAAGATCCTTGTTATTGTGTCCCAGGGCTTTGGGTTGCTTATTCATGAAGGCCCAATGACATAAAAACGATTATGGATGACCTTGCATTTTCGTCAAAATTTCAACCATGGCCATAGGGACGGGTGAAAAAGCTCAAGTCATGTAGTTGGATGTTCCTTCAAATGGCCATAACTTCGTAGCCATGTGTCCTAGCATGATGATTAAGACAGTTTTGGAAAGGTATTGAAGTGGTCTACAAGATCTGTACATTGATTGGAAGATCAAAGTCACTTTCAGTGTAGTAAATGGCCTCTGAATGCATTGTACTCGGGAAAACCTGTCGATTTGAGCATGTATTTAAAGGGTAAAGTGACCCATTATGAAACTTTTTCATCGCCAAGATCCTTGTTATTGTGTCCCAGGGCTTTGGTTTGCTTATTCATGAAGCCCCAATGACATAAAAGCGATAATGGTTGACCTTGCATTTTCGTCAAAATTTCAACCATGGCCATAGGGACGGGTGAAATAGCTCAAGTGATGTAGTTGGATGTTCCTTCAAATGGCCATAACTTCGTAGCCATG
This sequence comes from Anopheles coluzzii, assembly GCF_943734685.1. Taxonomy (NCBI): domain Eukaryota; kingdom Metazoa; phylum Arthropoda; class Insecta; order Diptera; family Culicidae; genus Anopheles; species Anopheles coluzzii. The sequence goes on along the minus strand of NW_026054447.1, from coordinate 130,873 downwards.
TGTCCTAGCATGATGATTAAGACAGTTTTGGAAAGGTATTGAAGTGGTCTACAAGATCTGTACATCGGTTAAAAGACCAAATTCACTTTTAGTCTAGTAAATCGCCTCTGAATGCATTGTACTCGGGAAAACCTGTCAATTTGAGCATGTGTTTAAAGGGTATTATGAAACTTTTTCATCGCCAAGATCCTTGTTATTGTGTCCCAGGGCTTTGGTTTGCTTAATCATGAAGGCTCAATGACATTAAAACGATAATGGATGACCTTGCATTTTCGTCAAAATTTCAACCATGACCATAGGGACGGGTTAGAAAGCTCAAGTGATGTAGTTGGATGTTCCTTCAAATGGCCATAACTTCGTAGCCATGTGTCCTTGCGTGATGATTAAGACAGTTTTGGAAAGGTATTGAAGTGTTCTACAAGATCTGTACAAAGCTTAAAAGATCAAATTCATTTTTAGTCTAGTAAATGGCCTCTGAATGCATTGTACTCGGGAAAACCTTTCGATTTGAGCATGTATTTAAAGCGTAAAGTGACCCATTATGAAACTTTTTCATCGCCAAGATCCTTGTTATTGTGTCCCAGGGCTTTGGTTTGCTTATTCATGAAGCCCCAATGACATAAAAACGATAATGGTTGAACTTGCATTTTCGTCAAAATTTCAACCATGGCCATAGGGACGGGTGAAATAGCTCAAGTGATGTAGTTGGATGTTCCTTCAAATGGCCATAACTTCGTAGCCATGTGTCCTAGCATGATGATTAAGACAGTTTTGGAAAGGTATTGAAGTGGTCTACAAGATCTGTACATCGGTTAAAAGACCAAATTCACTTTTAGTCTAGTAAATCGCCTCTGAATGCATTGTACTCGGGAAAACCTGTCAATTTGAGCATGTGTTTAAAGGGTATTATGAAACTTTTTCATCGCCAAGATCCTTGTTATTGTGTCCCAGGGCTTTGGTTTGCTTATTCATGAAGGCCCAATGACATTAAAACGATAATGGATGACCTTGCATTTTCGTCAAAATTTCAACCATGACCATAGGGACGGGTTAGAAAGCTCAAGTGATGTAGTTGGATGTTCCTTCAAATGGCCATAACTTCGTAGCCATGTGTCCTTGCGTGATGATTAAGACAGTTTTGGAAAGGTATTGAAGTGTTCTACAAGATCTGTACAAAGCTTAAAAGATCAAATTCATTTTTAGTCTAGTAAATCGCCTCTGAATGCATTGTACTCGGGAAAACCTGTCAATTTGAGCATGTGTTTAAAGGGTATTATGAAACTTTTTCATCGCCAAGATCCTTGTTATTGTGTCCCAGGGCTTTGGTTTGCTTATTCATGAAGGCCCAATGACATTAAAACGATAATGGATGACCTTGCATTTTCGTCAAAATTTCAACCATGACCATAGGGACGGGTTAGAAAGCTCAAGTGATGTAGTTGGATGTTCCTTCAAATGGCCATAACTTCGTAGCCATGTGTCCTAGCATGATGATTAAGACAGTTTTGGAAAGGTATTGAAGTTTTCTACAAGATCTGTACATTGATTGAAAGATCAAAGTCACTTTCAGTGTAGTAAATGGCCTCTGAATGCATTGTACTCGGGAAAACCTGTCGATTTGAGCATGTATTTAAAGGGTAAAGTGACCCATTATGAAACTTTTTCATCGCCAAGATCCTTGTTATTGTGTCCCAGGGCTTTGGTTTGCTTATTCATGAAGGCCCAATGACATAAAAACGATAATGGATGACCTTGCATTTTCGTCAAAATTTCAACCATGGCCATAGGGACGGGTGAAAAAGCTCAAGTGATGTAGTTGGATGTTCCTTCAAATGGCCATAACTTCGTAGCCATGTGTCCTTGCGTGATGATTAAGACAGTTTTGGAAAGGTATTGAAGTGTTCTACAAGATCTGTACAAAGGTTAAAAGATCAAATTCATTTTTAGTCTAGTAAATCGCCTCTGAATGCATTGTACTCGGGAAAACCTGTCAATTTGAGCATGTGTTTAAAGGGTATTATGAAACTTTTTCATCGCCAAGATCATTGTTATTGTGTCCCAGGGCTTTGGTTTGCTTATTCATGAAGGCCCAATGACATTAAAACGATAATGGATGACCTTGCATTTTCGTCAAAATTTCAACCATGACCATAGGGACGGGTTAGAAAGCTCAAGTGATGTAGTTGGATGTTCCTTCAAATGGCCATAACTTCGTAGCCATGTGTCCTTGCGTGATGATTAAGACAGTTTTGGAAAGGTATTGAAGTGTTCTACAAGATCTGTACAAAGCTTAAAAGATCAAATTCATTTTTAGTCTAGTAAATCGCCTCTGAATGCATTGTACTCGGGAAAACCTGTCAATTTGAGCATGTGTTTAAAGGGTATTATGAAACTTTTTCATCGCCAAGATCCTTGTTATTGTGTCCCAGGGCTTTGGTTTGCTTAATCATGAAGGCTCAATGACATTAAAACGATAATGGATGACCTTGCATTTTCGTCAAAATTTCAACCATGACCATAGGGACGGGTTAGAAAGCTCAAGTGATGTAGTTGGATGTTCCTTCAAATGGCCATAACTTCGTAGCCATGTGTCCTTGCGTGATGATTAAGACAGTTTTGGAAAGGTATTGAAGTGTTCTACAAGATCTGTACAAAGCTTAAAAGATCAAATTCATTTTTAGTCTAGTAAATGGCCTCTGAATGCATTGTACTCGGGAAAACCTTTCGATTTGAGCATGTATTTAAAGCGTAAAGTGACCCATTATGAAACTTTTTCATCGCCAAGATCCTTGTTATTGTGTCCCAGGGCTTTGGTTTGCTTATTCATGAAGCCCCAATGACATAAAAACGATAATGGTTGAACTTGCATTTTCGTCAAAATTTCAACCATGGCCATAGGGACGGGTGAAATAGCTCAAGTGATGTAGTTGGATGTTCCTTCAAATGGCCATAACTTCGTAGCCATGTGTCCTAGCATGATGATTAAGACAGTTTTGGAAAGGTATTGAAGTGGTCTACAAGATCTGTACATCGGTTAAAAGACCAAATTCACTTTTAGTCTAGTAAATCGCCTCTGAATGCATTGTACTCGGGAAAACCTGTCAATTTGAGCATGTGTTTAAAGGGTATTATGAAACTTTTTCATCGCCAAGATCCTTGTTATTGTGTCCCAGGGCTTTGTTTTGCTTAATCATGAAGGCTCAATGACATTAAAACGATAATGGATGACCTTGCATTTTCGTCAAAATTTCAACCATGACCATAGGGACGGGTTAGAAAGCTCAAGTGATGTAGTTGGATGTTCCTTCAAATGGCCATAACTTCGTAGCCATGTGTCCTTGCGTGATGATTAAGACAGTTTTGGAAAGGTATTGAAATGTTCTACAAGATCTGTACAAAGCTTAAAAGATCAAATTCATTTTTAGTCTAGTAAATCGCCTCTGAATGCATTGTACTCGGGAAAACCTGTCAATTTGAGCATGTGTTTAAAGGGTATTATGAAACTTTTTCATCGCCAAGATCCTTGTTATTGTGTCCCAGGGCTTTGGTTTGCTTATTCATGAAGGCCCAGTGACATAAAAACGATAATGGATGACCTTGCATTTTCGTCAAAATTTCAACCATGGCCATAGGGACGGGTGAAATAGCTCAAGTGATGTAGTTGGATGTTCCTTCAAATGGCCATAACTTCGTAGCCATGTGTCCTAGCATGATGATTAAGACAGTTTTGGAAAGGTATTGAAGTTTTCTACAAGATCTGTACATTGATTGAAAGATCAAAGTCACTTTCAGTGTAGTAAATGGCCTCTGAATGCATTGTACTCGGGAAAACCTGTCGATTTGAGCATGTATTTAAAGGGTAAAGTGACCCATTATGAAACTTTTTCATCGCCAAGATCCTTGTTATTGTGTCCCAGGGCTTTGATTTGCTTATTCATGAAGGCCCAATGACATAAAAACGATAATGGATGACTTTGCATTTTCGTCAAAATTTCAACCATGGCCATAGGGACGGGTGAAAAAGCTCAAGTGATGTAGTTGGATGTTCCTTCAAATGGCCATAACTTCGTAGCCATGTGTCCTTGCGTGATGATTAAGACAGTTTTGGAAAGGTATTGAAGTGTTCTACAAGATCTGTACAAAGGTTAAAAGATCAAATTCATTTTTAGTCTAGTAAATCGCCTCTGAATGCATTGTACTCGGGAAAACCTGTCAATTTGAGCATGTGTTTAAAGGGTATTATGAAACTTTTTCATCGCCAAGATCCTTGTTATTGTGTCCCAGGGCTTTGGTTTGCTTATTCATGAAGGCGCAATGACATAAAAACGATAATGGATGACCTTGCATTTTCGTCAAAATTTCAACCATGGCCATAGGGACGGGTGAAAAAGGTCAAGTGATGTAGTTGGATGTTCCTTCAAATGGCCATAACCTCGTAGCCATGTGTCCTAGCGTGATGATTAAGACAGTTTTGGAAAGGTATTGAAGTGTTCTACAAGATCTGTACAAAGGTTCAAAGATCAAATTCACTTTCAGTGTAGTAAATGGCCTCTGAATGCATTGTACTCGGGAAAACCTGTCGATTTGAGCATGTGTTTAAAGGGTAAAGTGACCCATTATGAAACTTTTTCATCGCCAAGATCCTTGTTATTGTGTCCCAGGGCTTTGATTTGCTTATTCATGAAGGCCCAATGACATAAAAACGATAATGGATGACCTTGCATTTTCGTCAAAATTTCAACCATGGCCATAGGGACGGGTGAAAAAGGTCAAGTGATGTAGTTGGATGTTCCTTCAAATGGCCATAACCTCGTAGCCATGTGTCCTAGCGTGATGATTAAGACAGTTTTGGAAAGGTATTGAAGTGGTCTACAAGATCTGTATATTGATTGAACGATCAAAGTTACTTTCAGTGTAGTAAATGGCCTCTGAATGCATTGTACTCGGGAAAACCTGTCGATTTGAGCATGTATTTAAAGGGTAAAGTGACCCATTATGAAACTTTTTCATCGCCAAGATCCTTGTTATTGTGTCCCAGGGCTTTGATTTGCTTATTCATGAAGGCCCAATGACATAAAAACGATAATGGATGACCTTGCATTTTCGTCAAAATTTCAACCATGGCCATAGGGACGGGTGAAAAAGCTCAAGTGATGTAGTTGGATGTTCCTTCAAATGGCCATAACTTCGTAGCCATGTGTCCTAGCGTGATGATTAAGACAGTTTTGGAAAGGTATTGAAGTGGTCTACAAGATCTGTACAAAGGTTAAAAGATCAAATTCATTTTTAGTCTAGTATATCGCCCCTGAATGCATTGTACTCGGGAAAACCTGTCAATTTGAGCATGTGTTTAAAGGGTATTATGAAACTTTTTCATCGCCAAGATCCTTGTTATTGTGTCCCAGGGCTTTGATTTGCTTATTCATGAAGGCCCAATGACATAAAAACGATAATGGATGACCTTGCATTTTCGTCAAAATTTCAACCATGGCCATAGGGACGGGTGAAAAAGCTCAAGTGATGTAGTTGGATGTTCCTTCAAATGGCCATAACCTCGTAGCCATGTGTCCTAGCGTGATGATTAAGACAGTTTTGGAAAGGTATTGAAGTGGTCTACAAGATCTGTACATTGATTGAAAGATCAAAGTCACTTTCAGTGTAGTAAATGGCCTCTGAATGCATTGTACTCGGGACAACCTGTCGATTTGCGCATGTATTTAAAAGGTAAAGTGACCCATTATGAAACTTTTTCATCGCCAAGATCCTTGTTATTGTGTCCCAGGGCTTTGATTTTCTTAGTCATGAAGGCCCAATGACATTAAAACGATAATGGATGACCTTGCATTTTCGTCAAAATTTCAACCATGGCCATAGGGACGGGTGAAAAAGCTCAAGTGATGTAGTTGGATGTTCCTTCAAATGGCCATAACTTCGTAGCCATGTGTCCTTGCGTGATGATTAAGACAGTTTTGGAAAGGTATTGAAGTGTTCTACAAGATCTGTACAAAGGTTAAAAGATCAAATTCATTTTTAGTCTAGTAAATCGCCTCTGAATGCATTGTACTCGGGAAAACCTGTCGATTTGAGCATGTATTTAAAGGGTAAAGTGACCCATTATGAAACTTTTTCATCGCCAAGATCCTTGTTATTGTGTCCCAGGGCTTTGATTTGCTTATTCATGAAGGCCCAATGACATAAAAACGATAATGGATGACTTTGCATTTTCGTCAAAATTTCAACCATGGCCATAGGGACGGGTGAAAAAGCTCAAGTGATGTAGTTGGATGTTCCTTCAAATGGCCATAACTTCGTAGCCATGTGTCCTTGCGTGATGATTAAGACAGTTTTGGAAAGGTATTGAAGTGTTCTACAAGATCTGTACAAAGGTTAAAAGATCAAATTCATTTTTAGTCTAGTAGATCGCCTCTGAATGCATTGTACTCGGGAAAACCTGTCAATTTGAGCATGTGTTTAAAGGGTATTATGAAACTTTTTCATCGCCAAGATCCTTGTTATTGTGTCCCAGGGCTTTGATTTGCTTATTCATGAAGGCCCAATGACATAAAAACGATAATGGATGACCTTGCATTTTCGTCAAAATTTCAACCATGGCCATAGGGACGGGTGAAAAAGGTCAAGTGATGTAGTTGGATGTTCCTTCAAATGGCCATAACCTCGTAGCCATGTGTCCTAGCGTGATGATTAAGACAGTTTTGGAAAGGTATTGAAGTGGTCTACAAGATCTGTACATTGATTGAACGATCAAAGTCACTTTCAGTGTAGTAAATGGCCTCTGAATGCATTGTACTCGGGAAAACCTGTCGATTTGAGCATGTGTTTAAAGGGTAAAGTGACCCATTATGAAACTTTTTCATCGCCAAGATCCTTGTTATTGTGTCCCAGGGCTTTGATTTGCTTAATCATGAAGGCCCAATGACATAAAAACGATAATGGATGACCTTGCATTTTCGTCAAAATTTCAACCATGGCCATAGGGACGGGTGAAAAAGCTCAAGTGATGTAGTTGGATGTTCCTTCAAATGGCCATAACTTCGTAGCCATGTGTCCTTGCGTGATGATTAAGACAGTTTTGGAAAGGTATTGAAGTGGTCTACAAGATCTGTACAAAGGTTAAAAGATCAAAATCACTTTCAGTGTAGTAAATGGCCTCTGAATGCATTGTACTCGGGAAAACCTGTCAATTTGAGCATGTGTTTAAAGGGTATTATGAAACTTTTTCATCGCCAAGATCCTTGTTATTGTGTCCCAGGGCTTTGATTTGCTTATTCATGAAGGCCCAATGACATAAAAACGATAATGGATGACCTTGCATTTTCGTCAAAATTTCAACCATGGCCATAGGGACGGGTGAAATAGCTCAAGTGATGTAGTTGGATGTTCCTTCAAATGGCCATAACCTCGTAGCCATGCGTCCTAGCGTGATGATTAAGACAGTTTTGGAAAGGTATTGAAGTGGTCTACAAGATCTGTACATTGATTGAACGATCAAAGTCATTTCCAGTGTAGTAAATGGCCTCTGAATGCATTGTACTCGGGAAAACCTGTCGATTTGAGCATGTATTTAAAGGGTAAAGTGACCCATTATGAAACTTTTTCATCGCCAAGATCCTTGTTATTGTGTCCCAGGGCTTTGATTTGCTTATTCATGAAGGCCCAATGACATAAAAACGATAATGGATGACTTTGCATTTTCGTCAAAATTTCAACCATGGCCATAGGGACGGGTGAAAAAGCTCAAGTGATGTAGTTGGATGTTCCTTCAAATGGCCATAACTTCGTAGCCATGTGTCCTTGCGTGATGATTAAGACAGTTTTGGAAAGGTATTGAAGTGTTCTACAAGATCTGTACAAAGGTTAAAAGATCAAATTCATTTTTAGTCTAGTAGATCGCCTCTGAATGCATTGTACTCGGGAAAACCTGTCAATTTGAGCATGTGTTTAAAGGGTATTATGAAACTTTTTCATCGCCAAGATCCTTGTTATTGTGTCCCAGGGCTTTGGTTTGCTTATTCATGAAGGCCCAGTGACATAAAAACGATAATGGATGACCTTGCATTTTCGTCAAAATTTCAACCATGACCATAGGGACGGGTGAAATAGCTCAAGTGATGTAGTTGGATGTTCCTTCAAATGGCCATAACTTCGTAGCCATGTGTCCTAGCATGATGATTAAGACAGTTTTGGAAAGGTATTGAAGTGTTCTACAAGATCTGTACAAAGCTTAAAAGATCAAATTCATTTTTAGTCTAGTAAATCGCCTCTGAATGCATTGTACTCGGGAAAACCTGTCAATTTGAGCATGTGTTTAAAGGGTATTATGAAACTTTTTCATCGCCAAGATCCTTGTTATTGTGTCCCAGGGCTTTGGTTTGCTTATTCATGAAGGCCCAATGACATAAAAACGATAATGGATGACCTTGCATTTTCGTCAAAATTTCAACCATGGCCATAGGGACGGGTGAAAAAGCTCAAGTGATGTAGTTGGATGTTCCTTCAAATGGCCATAACTTCGTAGCCATGTGTCCTTGCGTGATGATTAAGACAGTTTTGGAAAGGTATTGAAGTGTTCTACAAGATCTGTACAAAGGTTAAAAGATCAAATTCATTTTTAGTCTAGTAAATCGCCTCTGAATGCATTGTACTCGGGAAAACCTGTCAATTTGAGCATGTGTTTAAAGGGTATTATGAAACTTTTTCATCGCCAAGATCCTTGTTATTGTGTCCCAGGGCTTTGGTTTGCTTAATCATGAAGGCTCAATGACATAAAAACGATAATGGATGACCTTGCATTTTCGTCAAAATTTCAACCATGGCCATAGGGACGGGTTAGAAAGCTCAAGTGATGTAGTTGGATGTTCCTTCAAATGGCCATAACTTCATAGCCATGTGTCCTTGCGTGATGATTAAGACAGTTTTGGAAAGGTATTGAAGTGTTCTAGAAGATCTGTACAAAGGTTAAAAGATCAAATTCAATTTTAGTCTAGTAAATCGCCTCTGAATGCATTGTACTCGGGAAAACCTGTCAATTTGAGCATGTGTTTAAAGGGTATTATGAAACTTTTTCATCGCCAAGATCCTTGTTATTGTGTCCCAGGGCTTTGGTTTGCTTATTCATGAAGGCCCAATAACATAAAAACGATAATGGATGACCTTGCATTTTCGTCAAAATTCCAACCATGGCCATAGGGACGGGTGAAATAGCTCAAGTGATGTAGTTGGATGTTCCTTCAAATGGCCATAACTTCGTAGCCATGTGTCCTTGCGTGATGATTAAGACAGTTTTGGAAAGGTATTGAAGTGTTCTACAAGATCTGTACAAAGCTTAAAAGATCAAATTCATTTTTAGTCTAGTAAATCGCCTCTGAATGCATTGTACTCGGGAAAACCTGTAAATTTGAGCATGTGTTTAAAGGGTATTATGAAACTTTTTCATCGCCAAGATCCTTGTTATTGTGTCCCAGGGCTTTGGTTTGCTTATTCATGAAGGCCCAATGACATAAAAACGATAATGGATGACCTTGCATTTTCGTCAAAATTTCAACCATGGCCATAGGGACGGGTTAGAAAGCTCAAGTGATGTAGTTGGATGTTCCTTCAAATGGCCATAACTTCGTAGCCATGTGTCCTAGCATGATGATTAAGACAGTTTTGGAAAGGTATTGAGGTGTTCTACAAGATCTGTACAAAGGTTAAAAGATCAAATTCATTTTTAGTCTAGTAAATCGCCTCTGAATGCATTATACTCGGGAAAACCTGTCAATTTGAGCATGTGTTTAAAGGGTATTATGAAACTTTTTCATCGCCAAGATCCTTGTTATTGTGTCCCAGGGCTTTGGTTTGCTTATTCATGAAGGCCCAATGACATAAAAACGATAATGGATGACCTTGCATTTTCGTCAAAATTTCAACCATGGCCATAGGGACGGGTGAAAAAGCTCAAGTGATGTAGTTGGATGTTCCTTCAAATGGCCATAACTTCGTAGCCATGTGTCCTTGCGTGATGATTAAGACAGTTTTGGAAAGGTATTGAAGTGTTCTACAAGATCTGTACAAAGGTTAAAAGATCAAATTCATTTTTAGTCTAGTAAATGGCCTCTGAATGCATTGTACTCGGGAAAACCTGTCAATTTGAGCATGTGTTTAAAGGGTATTATGAAACTTTTTCATCGCCAAGATCCTTGTTATTGTGTCCCAGGGCTTTGGTTTGCTTATTCATGAAGGCCCAATGACATAAAAACGATAATGGATGACCTTGCATTTTCGTCAAAATTTCAACCATGGCCATAGGGACGGGTGAAAAAGCTCAAGTGATGTAGTTGGATGTTCCTTCAAATGGCCATAACTTCGTAGCCATGTGTCCTTGCGTGATGATTAAGACAGTTTTGGAAAGGTATTGAAGTGGTCTACAAGATCTGTACATAGGTTTAAAGATCAAATTCACGTTTAGTCTAGTAAATGGCCTCTGAATGCATTGTACTCGGGAAAACCTGTCAATTTGAGCATGTGTTTAAAGGGTATTATGAAACTTTTTCATCGCCAAGATCCTTGTTATTGTGTCCCAGGGCTTTGGTTTGCTTATTCATGAAGGCCCAATGACATAAAAACGATAATGGATGACCTTGCATTTTCGTCAAAATTTCAACCATGGCCATAGGGACGGGTGAAAAAGCTCAAGTGATGTAGTTGGATGTTCCTTCAAATGGCCATAACTTCGTAGCCATGTGTCCTTGCGTGATGATTAAGACAGTTTGGAAAGGTATTGAAGTGTTCTACAAGATCTGTACAAAGCTTAAAAGATCAAATTCATTTTTAGTCTAGTAAATGGCCTCTGAATGCATTGTACTCGGGAAAACCTGTCAATTTGAGCATGTGTTTAAAGGGTATTATGAAACTTTTTCATCGCCAAGATCCTTGTTATTGTGTCCCAGGGCTTTGGTTTGCTTATTCATGAAGGCCCAATGACATAAAAACGATAATGGATGACCTTGCATTTTCGTCAAAATTTCAACCATGGCCATAGGGACGGGTGAAAAAGCTCAAGTGATGTAGTTGGATGTTCCTTCAAATGGCCATAACTTCGTAGCCATGTGTCCTTGCGTGATGATTAAGACAGTTTTGGAAAGGTATTGAAGTGGTCTACAAGATCTGTACATAGGTTTAAAGATCAAATTCACGTTTAGTCTAGTAAATGGCCTCTGAATGCATTGTACTCGGGAAAACCTGTCAATTTGAGCATGTGTTTAAAGGGTATTATGAAACTTTTTCATCGCCAAGATCCTTGTTATTGTGTCCCAGGGCTTTGGTTTGCTTATTCATGAAGGCCCAATGACATAAAAACGATAATGGATGACCTTGCATTTTCGTCAAAATTTCAACCATGGCCATAGGGACGGGTGAAATAGCTCAAGTGATGTAGTTGGATGTTCCTTCAAATGGCCATAACCTCGTAGCCATGCGTCCTAGCGTGATGATTAAGACAGTTTTGGAAAGGTATTGAAGTGGTCTACAAGATCTGTACATTGATTGAACGATCAAAGTCATTTCCAGTGTAGTAAATGGCCTCTGAATGCATTGTACTCGGGAAAACCTGTCGATTTGAGCATGTATTTAAAGGGTAAAGTGACCCATTATGAAACTTTTTCATCGCCAAGATCCTTGTTATTGTGTCCCAGGGCTTTGATTTGCTTATTCATGAAGGCCCAATGACATAAAAACGATAATGGATGACTTTGCATTTTCGTCAAAATTTCAACCATGGCCATAGGGACGGGTGAAAAAGCTCAAGTGATGTAGTTGGATGTTCCTTCAAATGGCCATAACTTCGTAGCCATGTGTCCTTGCGTGATGATTAAGACAGTTTTGGAAAGGTATTGAAGTGTTCTACAAGATCTGTACAAAGGTTAAAAGATCAAATTCATTTTTAGTCTAGTAGATCGCCTCTGAATGCATTGTACTCGGGAAAACCTGTCAATTTGAGCATGTGTTTAAAGGGTATTATGAAACTTTTTCATCGCCAAGATCCTTGTTATTGTGTCCCAGGGCTTTGGTTTGCTTATTCATGAAGGCCCAGTGACATAAAAACGATAATGGATGACCTTGCATTTTCGTCAAAATTTCAACCATGACCATAGGGACGGGTGAAATAGCTCAAGTGATGTAGTTGGATGTTCCTTCAAATGGCCATAACTTCGTAGCCATGTGTCCTAGCATGATGATTAAGACAGTTTTGGAAAGGTATTGAAGTGTTCTACAAGATCTGTACAAAGCTTAAAAGATCAAATTCATTTTTAGTCTAGTAAATCGCCTCTGAATGCATTGTACTCGGGAAAACCTGTCAATTTGAGCATGTGTTTAAAGGGTATTATGAAACTTTTTCATCGCCAAGATCCTTGTTATTGTGTCCCAGGGCTTTGGTTTGCTTATTCATGAAGGCCCAATGACATAAAAACGATAATGGATGACCTTGCATTTTCGTCAAAATTTCAACCATGGCCATAGGGACGGGTTAGAAAGCTCAAGTGATGTAGTTGGATGTTCCTTCAAATGGCCATAACTTCGTAGCCATGTGTCCTAGCATGATGATTAAGACAGTTTTGGAAAGGTATTGAGGTGTTCTACAAGATCTGTACAAAGGTTAAAAGATCAAATTCAATTTTAGTCTAGTAAATCGCCTCTGAATGCATTGTACTCGGGAAAACCTGTCAATTTGAGCATGTGTTTAAAGGGTATTATGAAACTTTTTCATCGCCAAGATCCTTGTTATTGTGTCCCAGGGCTTTGGTTTGCTTATTCATGAAGGCCCAATGACATAAAAACGATAATGGATGACCTTGCATTTTCGTCAAAATTTCAACCATGGCCATAGGGACGGGTGAAAAAGCTCAAGTGATGTAGTTGGATGTTCCTTCAAATGGCCATAACTTCGTAGCCATGTGTCCTTGCGTGATGATTAAGACAGTTTTGGAAAAGTATTGAAGTGTTCTACAAGATCTGTACAAAGGTTAAAAGATCAAATTCATTTTTACTCTAGTAAATCGCATCTGAATGCATTGTACTCGGGAAAACCTGTCAATTTGAGCATGTGTTTAAAGGGTATTATGAAACTTTTTCATCGCCAAGATCCTTGTTATTGTGTCCCAGGGCTTTGGTTTGCTTATTCATGAAGGCCCAATTACATAAAAACGATAATGGATGACCTTGCATTTTCGTCAAAATTCCAACCATGGCCATAGCGACGGGTGAAATAGCTCAAGTGATGTAGTTGGATGTTCCTTCAAATGGCCATAACTTCGTAGCCATGTGTCCTAGCATGATGATTAAGACAGTTTTGGAAAAGTATTGAAGTGTTCTACAAGATCTGTACAAAGGTTAAAAGAACAAATTCATTTTTAGTCTAGTAAATGGCCTCTGAATGCATTGTACTCGGGAAAACCTGTCAATTTGAGCATGTGTTTAAAGGGTATTATGAAACTTTTTCATCGCCAAGATCCTTGTTATTGTGTCCCAGGGCTTTGGTTTGCTTATTCATGAAGGCTCAATGACATAAAAACGATAATGGATGACCTTGCATTTTCGTCAAAATTTCAACCATGGCCATAGGGACGGGTGAAATAGCTCAAGTGATGAAGTTGGATGTTCCTTCAAATGGCCATAACCTCGTAGCCATGTGTCCTAGCGTGATGATTAAGACAGTTTTGGAAAGGTATTGAAGTGTTCTACAAGATCTGTACAAAGGTTAAAAGATCAAATTCATTTTTAGTCTAGTAAATCGCCTCTGAATGCATTGTACTCGGGAAAACCTGTCGATTTGAGCATGTATTTAAAGGGTAAAGTGACCCATTATGAAACTTTTTCATCGCCAAGATCCTTGTTATTGTGTCCCAGGGCTTTGATTTGCTTATTCATGAAGCCCCAATGACATTAAAACGATAATGGATGACCTTGCATTTTCGTCAAAATTTCAACCATGGCCAAAGGGACGGGTGAAATAGCTCAAGTGATGTAGTTGGATGTTCCTTCAAATGGCCATAACCTCGTAGCCATGTGTCCTAGCGTGATGATTAAGACAGTTTGGAAAGGTATTGAAGTGTTCTACAAGATCTGTACAAAGGTTCAAAGATCAAATTCATTTTTAGTCTAGTAAATCGCATCTGAATGCATTGTACTCGGGAAAACCTGTCAATTTGAGCATGTGTTTAAAGGGTATTATGAAACTTTTTCATCGCCAAGATCCTTGTTATTGTGTCCCAGGGCTTTGATTTGCTTATTCATGAAGGCTCAATGACATAAAAACGATAATGGATGACCTTGCATTTTCGTCAAAATTTCAACCATGGCCATAGATACGGGTGAAATAGCTCAAGTGATGAAGTTGGATGTTCCTTCAAATGGCCATAACCTCGTAGCCATGTGTCCTAGCGTGATGATTAAGACAGTTTTGGAAAGGTATTGAAGTGTTCTACAAGATCTGTACAAAGGTTCAAAGATCAAATTCATTTTTAGTCTAGTAAATCGCATCTGAATGCATTGTACTCGGGAAAACCTGTCAATTTGAGCATGTGTTTAAAGGGTATTATGAAACTTTTTCATCGCCAAGATCCTTGTTATTGTGTCCCAGGGCTTTGGTTTGCTTATTCATGAAGGCCCAATGACATAAAAACGATAATGGATGACTTTGCATTTTCGTCAAAATTTCAACCATGGCCATAGGGACGGGTGAAAAAGCTCAAGTGATGTAGTTGGATGTTCCTTCAAATGGCCATAACCTCGTAGCCATGTGTCCTAGCGTGATGATTAAGACAGTTTTGGAAAGGTATTGAAGTGTTCTACAAGATCTGTACAAAGGTTAAAAGATCAAATTCATTTTTAGTCTAGTAAATCGCCTCTGAATGCATTGTACTCGGGAAAACCTGTCGATTTGAGCATGTATTTAAAGGGTAAAGTGACCCATTATGAAACTTTTTCATCGCCAAGATCCTTGTTATTGTGTCCCAGGGCTTTGGTTTGCTTATTCATGAAGGCCCAATGACATAAAAACGATAATGGATGACCTTGCATTTTCGTCAAAATTTCAACCATGGCCATAGGGACGGGTGAAAAAGCTCAAGTGATGTAGTTGGATGTTCCTTCAAATGGCCATAACCTCGTAGCCATGTGTCCTAGCGTGATGATTAAGACAGTTTTGGAAAGGTATTGAAGTGTTCTACAAGATCTGTACAAAGGTTAAAAGATCAAATTCATTTTTAGTCTAGTAAATCGCCTCTGAATGCATTGTACTCGGGAAAACCTGTCGATTTGAGCATGTATTTAAAGGGTAAAGTGACCCATTATGAAACTTTTTCATCGCCAAGATCCTTGTTATTGTGTCCCAGGGCTTTGATTTGCTTATTCATGAAGCCCCAATGACATTAAAACGATAATGGATGACCTTGCATTTTCGTCAAAATTTCAACCATGGCCAAAGGGACGGGTGAAATAGCTCAAGTGATGTAGTTGGATGTTCCTTCAAATGGCCATAACCTCGTAGCCATGTGTCCTAGCGTGATGATTAAGACAGTTTTGGAAAGGTATTGAAGTGTTCTACAAGATCTGTACAAAGGTTCAAAGATCAAATTCATTTTTAGTCTAGTAAATCGCATCTGAATGCATTGTACTCGGGAAAACCTGTCAATTTGAGCATGTGTTTAAAGGGTATTATGAAACTTTTTCATCGCCAAGATCCTTGTTATTGTGTCCCAGGGCTTTGATTTGCTTATTCATGAAGGCTCAATGACATAAAAACGATAATGGATGACCTTGCATTTTCGTCAAAATTTCAACCATGGCCATAGATACGGGTGAAATAGCTCAAGTGATGAAGTTGGATGTTCCTTCAAATGGCCATAACTTCGTAGCCATGTGGCCTAGCGTGATCATTAAGACAGTTTTGGAAAGGTATTGAAGTGTTCTACAAGATCTGTACAAAGGTTAAAAGATCAAATTCATTTTTAGTCTAGTAAATCGCATCTGAATGCATTGTACTCGGGAAAACCTGTCAATTTGAGCATGTGTTTAAAGGGTATTATGAAACTTTTTCATCGCCAAGATCCTTGTTATTGTGTCCCAGGGCTTTGGTTTGCTTATTCATGAAGGCCCAGTGACATAAAAACGATAATGGATGACCTTGCATTTTCGTCAAAATTTCAACCATGGCCATAGGGACGGGTGAAATAGCTCAAGTGATGAAGTTGGATGTTCCTTCAAATGGCCATAACCTCGTAGCCATGTGTCCTAGCGTGATGATTAAGACAGTTTTGGAAAGGTATTGAAGTGTTCTACAAGATCTGTACAAAGGTTCAAAGATCAAATTCATTTTTAGTCTAGTAAATCGCCTCTGAATGCATTGTACTCGGGAAAACCTGTCAATTTGAGCATGTGTTTAAAGGGTATTATGAAACTTTTTCATCGCCAAGATCCTTGTTATTGTGTCCCAGGGCTTTGGTTTGCTTAATCATGAAGGCCCAATGACATAAAAACGATAATGGATGACCTTGCATTTTCGTCAAAATTTCAACCATGGCCATAGGGACGGGTGAAATAGCTCAAGTGATGAAGTTGGATGTTCCTTCAAATGGCCATAACCTCGTAGCCATGTGTCCTAGCGTGATGATTAAGACAGTTTTGGAAAGGTATTGAAGTGTTCTACAAGATCTGTACAAAGGTTAAAAGAACAAATTCATTTTTAGTCTAGTAAATCGCCTCTGAATGCATTGTACTCGGGAAAACCTGTCAATTTGAGCATGTGTTTAAAGGGTATTATGAAACTTTTTCATCGCCAAGATCCTTGTTATTGTGTCCCAGGGCTTTGATTTGCTTATTCATGAAGGCCCAATGACATAAAAACGATAATGGATGACTTTGCATTTTCGTCAAAATTTCAACCATGGCCATAGGGACGGGTGAAAAAGCTCAAGTGATGTAGTTGGATGTTCCTTCAAATGGCCATAACTTCATAGCCATGTGTCCTTGCGTGATGAATAAGACAGTTTTGGAAAGGTATTGAAGTGGTCTACAAGATCTGTACATTGATTGAAAGATCAAAGTCACTTTCAGTGTAGTAAATGGCCTCTGAATGCATTGTACTCGGGAAAACCTGTCGATTTGAACATGTATTTAAAGGGTAAAGTGACCCATTATGAAACTTTTTCATCGCCAAGATCCTTGTTATTGTGTCCCAGGGCTTTGATTTGCTTATTCATGAAGGCCCAATGACATAAAAACGATAATGGATGACCTTGCATTTTCGTCAAAATTTCAACCATGGCCATAGGGACGGGTTAGAAAGCTCAAGTGATGTAGTTGGATGTTCCTTCAAATGGCCATAACCTCGTAGCCATGTGTCCTAGCGTGATGATTAAGACAGTTTTGGAAAGGTATTGAAGTGTTCTACAAGATCTGTACAAAGGTTAAAAGAACAAATTCATTTTTAGTCTAGTAAATCGCCTCTGAATGCATTGTACTCGGGAAAACCTGTCAATTTGAGCATGTGTTTAAAGGGTATTATGAAACTTTTTCATCGCCAAGATCCTTGTTATTGTGTCCCAGGGCTTTGATTTGCTTATTCATGAAGGCCCAATGACATAAAAACGATAATGGATGACTTTGCATTTTCGTCAAAATTTCAACCATGGCCATAGGGACGGGTGAAAAAGCTCAAGTGATGTAGTTGGATGTTCCTTCAAATGGCCATAACTTCGTAGCCATGTGTCCTTGCGTGATGATTAAGACAGTTTTGGAAAGGTATTGAAGTGTTCTACAAGATCTGTACAAAGCTTAAAAGATCAAATTCATTTTTAGTCTAGTAAATCGCCTCTGAATGCATTGTACTCGGGAAAACCTGTCAATTTGAGCATGTGTTTAAAGGGTATTATGAAACTTTTTCATCGCCAAGATCCTTGTTATTGTGTCCCAGGGCTTTGGTTTGCTTATTCATGAAGGCCCAATGACATAAAAACGATAATGGATGACCTTGCATTTTCGTCAAAATTTCAACCATGGCCATAGGGACGGGTGAAAAAGCTCAAGTGATGTAGTTGGATGTTCCTTCAAATGGCCATAACTTCGTAGCCATGTGTCCTTGCGTGATGATTAAGACAGTTTTGGAAAGGTATTGAAGTGGTCTACAAGATCTGTACATAGGTTTAAAGATCAAATTCACTTTTAGTGTAGTAAATGGCCTCTGAATGCATTGTACTCGGGAAAACCTGTCAATTTGAGCATGTGTTTAAAGGGTATTATGAAACTTTTTCATCGCCAAGATCCTTGTTATTGTGTCCCAGGGCTTTGGTTTGCTTATTCATGAAGGCCCAATGACATAAAAACGATAATGGATGACCTTGCATTTTCGTCAAAATTCCAACCATGGCCATAGGGACGGGTGAAATAGCTCAAGTGATGTAGTTGGATGTTCCTTCAAATGGCCATAACCTCGTAGCCATGTGTCCTAGCGTGATGATTAAGACAGTTTTGGAAAGGTATTGAAGTGTTCTACAAGATCTGTACATCGGTTAAAAGATCAAATTCACTTTTAGTCTAGTAAATGGCCTCTGAATGCATTGTACTCGGGAAAACCTGTCAATTTGAGCATGTGTTTAAAGGGTATTATGAAACTTTTTCATCGCCAAGATCCTTGTTATTGTGTCCCAGGGCTTTGGTTTGCTTATTCATGAAGGCCCAATGACATAAAAACGATAATGGATGACCTTGCATTTTCGTCAAAATTCCAACCATGGCCATAGGGACGGGTGAAATAGCTCAAGTGATGTAGTTGGATGTTCCTTCAAATGGCCATAACTTCGTAGCCATGTGTCCTTGCGTGATGATTAAGACAGTTTTGGAAAGGTATTGAAGTGTTCTACAAGATCTGTACAAAGGTTAAAAGATCAAATTCATTTTTAGTCTAGTAAATCGCATCTGAATGCATTGTACTCGGGAAAACCTGTCAATTTGAGCATGTGTTTAAAGGGTATTATGAAACTTTTTCATCGCCAAGATCCTTGTTATTGTGTCCCAGGGCTTTGGTTTGCTTATTCATGAAGGCCCAATGACATAAAAACGATAATGGATGACCTTGCATTTTCGTCAAAATTTCAACCATGGCCATAGGGACGGGTGAAATAGCTCAAGTGATGTAGTTGGATGTTCCTTCAAATGGCCATAACTTCGTAGCCATGTGTCCTAGCATGATGATTAAGACAGTTTTGGAAAGGTATTGAAGTGTTCTACAAGATCTGTACAAAGCTTAAAAGATCAAATTCATTTTTAGTCTAGTAAATCGCCTCTGAATGCATTGTACTCGGGAAAACCTGTCGATTTGAGCATGTATTTAAAGGGTAAAGTGACCCATTATGAAACTTTTTCATCGCCAAGATCCTTGTTATTGTGTCCCAGGGCTTTGGTTTGCTTATTCATGAAGGCCCAATGACATGAAAACGATAATGGATGACCTTGCATTTTCGTCAAAATTTCAACCATGGCCATAGGGACGGGTGAAAAAGCTCAAGTGATGTAGTTGGATGTTCCTTCAAATGGCCATAACTTCGTAGCCATGTGTCCTTGCGTGATGATTAAGACAGTTTTGGAAAGGTATTGAAGTGTTCTACAAGATCTGTACAAAGCTTAAAAGATCAAATTCATTTTTAGTCTAGTAAATCGCCTCTGAATGCATTGTACTCGGGAAAACCTGTAAATTTGAGCATGTGTTTAAAGGGTATTATGAAACTTTTTCATCGCCAAGATCCTTGTTATTGTGTCCCAGGGCTTTGGTTTGCTTATTCATGAAGGCCCAATGACATAAAAACGATAATGGATGACCTTGCATTTTCGTCAAAATTTCAACCATGGCCATAGGGACGGGTTAGAAAGCTCAAGTGATGTAGTTGGATGTTCCTTCAAATGGCCATAACTTCGTAGCCATGTGTCCTAGCATGATGATTAAGACAGTTTTGGAAAGGTATTGAAGTGTTCTACAAGATCTGTACAAAGGTTAAAAGATCAAATTCATTTTTAGTCTAGAAAATCGCCTCTGAATGCATTGTACTCGGGAAAACCTGTCAATTTGAGCATGTGTTTAAAGGGTATTATGAAACTTTTTCATCGCCAAGATCCTTGTTATTGTGTCCCAGGGCTTTGGTTTGCTTATTCATGAAGGCGCAATGACATAAAAACGATAATGGATGACCTTGCATTTTCGTCAAAATTTCAACCATGGCCATAGGGACGGGTGAAAAAGCTCAAGTGATGAAGTTGAATGTTCCTTCAAATGGCCATAACTTCGTAGCCATGTGTCCTTGCGTGATGATTAAGACAGTTTTGGAAAGGTATTGAAGTGTTCTACAAGATCTGTACAAAGGTTAAAAGATCAAATTCATTTTTAGTCTAGTAAATCGCCTCTGAATGCATTGTACTCGGGAAAACCTGTCAATTTGAGCATGTGTTTAAAGGGTATTATGAAACTTTTTCATCGCCAAGATCCTTGTTATTGTGTCCCAGGGCTTTGATTTGCTTATTCATGAAGGCCCAATGACATAAAAACGATAATGGATGACCTTGCATTTTCGTCAAAATTTCAACCATGGCCATAGGGACGGGTGAAAAAGGTCAAGTGATGTAGTTGGATGTTCCTTCAAATGGCCATAACCTCGTAGCCATGTGTCCTAGCGTGATGATTAAGACAGTTTTGGAAAGGTATTGAAGTGGTCTACAAGATCTGTACATTGATTGAACGATCAAAGTCACTTTAAGTGTAGTAAATGGCCTCTGAATGCATTGTACTCGGGAAAACCTGTCGATTTGAGCATGTGTTTAAAGGGTAAAGTGACCCATTATGAAACTTTTTCATCGCCAAGATCCTTGTTATTGTGTCCCAGGGCTTTGATTTGCTTATTCATGAAGGCCCAATGACATAAAAACGATAATGGATGACCTTGCATTTTCGTCAAAATTTCAACCATGGCCATAGGGACGGGTGAAAAAGCTCAAGTGATGTAGTTGGATGTTCCTTCAAATGGCCATAACTTCGTAGCCATGTGTCCTTGCGTGATGATTAAGACAGTTTTGGAAAGGTATTGAAGTGGTCTACAAGATCTGTACAAAGGTTAAAAGATCAAATTCACTTTCAGTGTAGTAAATGGCCTCTGAATGCATTGTACTCGGGAAAACCTGTCAATTTGAGCATGTGTTTAAAGGGTATTATGAAACTTTTTCATCGCCAAGATCCTTGTTATTGTGTCCCAGGGCTTTGATTTGCTTATTCATGAAGGCCCAATGACATAAAAACGATAATGGATGACCTTGCATTTTCGTCAAAATTTCAACCATGGCCATAGGGACGGGTGAAAAAGGTCAAGTGATGTAGTTGGATGTTCCTTCAAATGGCCATAACCTCGTAGCCATGTGTCCTAGCGTGATGATTAAGACAGTTTTGGAAAGGTATTGAAGTGGTCTACAAGATCTGTATATTGATTGAACGATCAAAGTTACTTTCAGTGTAGTAAATGGCCTCTGAATGCATTGTACTCGGGAAAACCTGTCGATTTGAGCATGTATTTAAAGGGTAAAGTGACCCATTATGAAACTTTTTCATCGCCAAGATCCTTGTTATTGTGTCCCAGGGCTTTGATTTGCTTATTCATGAAGGCCCAATGACATAAAAACGATAATGGATGACCTTGCATTTTCGTCAAAATTTCAACCATGGCCATAGGGACGGGTGAAAAAGCTCAAGTGATGTAGTTGGATGTTCCTTCAAATGGCCATAACTTCGTAGCCATGTGTCCTAGCGTGATGATTAAGACAGTTTTGGAAAGGTATTGAAGTGGTCTACAAGATCTGTACAAAGGTTAAAAGATCAAATTCATTTTTAGTCTAGTATATCGCCCCTGAATGCATTGTACTCGGGAAAACCTGTCAATTTGAGCATGTGTTTAAAGGGTATTATGAAACTTTTTCATCGCCAAGATCCTTGTTATTGTGTCCCAGGGCTTTGATTTGCTTATTCATGAAGGCCCAATGACATAAAAACGATAATGGATGACCTTGCATTTTCGTCAAAATTTCAACCATGGCCATAGGGACGGGTGAAAAAGCTCAAGTGATGAAGTTGGATGTTCCTTCAAATGGCCATAACTTCGTAGCCATGTGTCCTTGCGTGATGATTAAGACAGTTTTGGAAAGGTATTGAAGTGGTCTACAAGATCTGTACAAAGGTTAAAAGATCAAATTCATTTTTAGTCTAGTAAATCGCACCTGAATGCATTGTACTCGGGAAAACCTGTCAATTTGAGCATGTGTTTAAAGGGTATTATGAAACTTTTTCATCGCCAAGATCCTTGTTATTGTGTCCCAGGGCTTTGATTTGCTTATTCATGAAGGCCCAATGACATAAAAACGATAATGGATGACCTTGCATTTTCGTCAAAATTTCAACCATGGCCATAGGGACGGGTGAAAAAGCTCAAGTGATGTAGTTGGATGTTCCTTCAAATGGCCATAACCTCGTAGCCATGTGTCCTAGCGTGATGATTAAGACAGTTTTGGAAAGGTATTGAAGTGGTCTACAAGATCTGTACATTGATTGAAAGATCAAAGTCACTTTCAGTGTAGTAAATGGCCTCTGAATGCATTGTACTCGGGACAACCTGTCGATTTGCGCATGTATTTAAAAGGTAAAGTGACCCATTATGAAACTTTTTCATCGCCAAGATCCTTGTTATTGTGTCCCAGGGCTTTGATTTTCTTAGTCATGAAGGCCCAATGACATTAAAACGATAATGGATGACCTTGCATTTTCGTCAAAATTTCAACCATGGCCATAGGGACGGGTGAAAAAGCTCAAGTGATGTAGTTGGATGTTCCTTCAAATGGCCATAACTTCGTAGCCATGTGTCCTTGCGTGATGATTAAGACAGTTTTGGAAAGGTATTGAAGTGTTCTACAAGATCTGTACAAAGGTTAAAAGATCAAATTCATTTTTAGTCTAGTAAATCGCCTCTGAATGCATTGTACTCGGGAAAACCTGTCAATTTGAGCATGTGTTTAAAGGGTATTATGAAACTTTTTCATCGCCAAGATCCTTGTTATTGTGTCCCAGGGCTTTGGTTTGCTTATTCATGAAGGCCCAGTGACATAAAAACGATAATGGATGACCTTGCATTTTCGTCAAAATTTCAACCATGGCCATAGGGACGGGTGAAATAGCTCAAGTGATGAAGTTGGATGTTTCTTCAAATGGCCATAACCTCGTAGCCATGTGTCCTAGCGTGATGATTAAGACAGTTTTGGAAAGGTATTGAAGTGGTCTACAAGATCTGTACATTGATTGAACGATCAAAGTCACTTTCAGTGTAGTAAATGGCCTCTGAATGCATTGTACTCGGGAAAACCTGTCGATTTGAGCATGTATTTAAAGGGTAAAGTGACCCATTATGAAACTTTTTCATCGCCAAGATCCTTGTTATTGTGTCCCAGGGCTTTGATTTGCTTATTCATGAAGGCCCAATGACATAAAAACGATAATGGATGACCTTGCATTTTCGTCAAAATTTCAACCATGGCCATAGGGACGGGTGAAAAAGCTCAAGTGATGTAGTTGGATGTTCCTTCAAATGGCCATAACTTCATAGCCATGTGTCCTTGCGTGATGATTAAGACAGTTTTGGAAAGGTATTGAAGTGTTCTACAAGATCTGTACAAAGGTTAAAAGATCAAATTCATTTTTAGTCTAGTAAATCGCCTCTGAATGCATTGTACTCTGGAAAACCTGTCAATTTGAGCATGTGTTTAAAGGGTATTATGAAACTTTTTCATCGCCAAGATCCTTGTTATTGTGTCCCAGGGCTTTGGTTTGCTTATTCATGAAGGCCCAATGACATAAAAACGATAATGGATGACCTTGCATTTTCGTCAAAATTTCAACCATGGCCATAGGGACGGGTGAAATAGCTCAAGTGATGTAGTTGGATGTTCCTTCAAATGGCCATAACTTCGTAGCCATGTGTCCTAGCATGATGATTAAGACAGTTTTGGAAAGGTATTGAAGTGTTCTACAAGATCTGTACAAAGCATAAAAGATCAAATTCATTTTTAGTCTAGTAAATCGCCTCTGAATGCATTGTACTCGGGAAAACCTGTCAATTTGAGCATGTGTTTAAAGGGTATTATGAAACTTTTTCATCGCCAAGATCCTTGTTATTGTGTCCCAGGGCTTTGGTTTGCTTATTCATTAAGGCGCAATGACATAAAAACGATAATGGATGACCTTGCATTTTCGTCAAAATTTCAACCATGGCCATAGGGACGGGTGAAATAGCTCAAGTGATGTAGTTGGATGTTCCTTCAAATGGCCATAACTTCGTAGCCATGTGTCCTTGCATGATGATTAAGACAGTTTTGGAAAGGTATTGAAGTGTTCTACAAGATCTGTACAAAGGTTAAAAGATCAAATTCATTTTTAGTCTAGTAAATCGCCTCTGAATGCATTGTACTCGGGAAAACCTGTCAATTTGAGCATGTGTTTAAAGGGTATTATGAAACTTTTTCATCGCCAAGATCCTTGTTATTGTGTCCCAGGGCTTTGGTTTGCTTATTCATGAAGGCCCAATGACATAAAAACGATAATGGATGACCTTGCATTTTCGTCAAAATTTCAACCATGGCCATAGGGACGGGTGAAAAAGCTCAAGTGATGTAGTTGGATGTTCCTTCAAATGGCCATAACTTCGTAGCCATGTGTCCTAGCATGATGATTAAGACAGTTTTGGAAAGGTATTGAAGTGTTCTACAAGATCTGTACAAAGGTTCAAAGATCAAATTCATTTTTAGTCTAGTAAATCGCCTCTGAATGCATTGTACTCGGGAAAACCTGTCAATTTGAGCATGTGTTTAAAGGGTATTATGAAACTTTTTCATCGCCAAGATCCTTGTTATTGTGTCCCAGGGCTTTGGTTTGCTTATTCATGAAGGCCCAATGACATAAAAACGATAATGGATGACCTTGCATTTTCGTCAAAATTTCAACCATGGCCATAGGGACGGGTGAAAAAGCTCAAGTGATGTAGTTGGATGTTCCTTCAAATGGCCATAACTTCGTAGCCATGTGTCCTTGCGTGATGATTAAGACAGTTTTAAAAAGGTATTGAAGTGTTCTACAAGATCTGTACAAAGGTTAAAAGATCAAATTCATTTTTAGTCTAGTAAATCGCATCTGAATGCATTGTACTCGGGAAAACCTGTCAATTTGAGCATGTGTTTAAAGGGTATTATGAAACTTTTTCATCGCCAAGATCCTTGTTATTGTGTCCCAGGGCTTTGGTTTGCTTATTCATGAAGGCCCAATGACATAAAAACGATAATGGATGACCTCGCATTTTCGTCAAAATTTCAACCATGGCCATAGGGACGGGTGAAATAGCTCAAGTGATGTAGTTGGATGTTCCTTCAAATGGCCATAACCTCGTAGCCATGCGTCCTAGCGTGATGATTAAGACAGTTTTGGAAAGGTATTGAAGTGGTCTACAAGATCTGTACATTGATTGAAATATCAAAGTCACTTTCAGTGTAATAAATGGCCTCTGAATGCATTGTACTCGGGAAAACCTGTCGATTTGAGCATGTATTTAAAGGGTAAAGTGACCCATTATGAAACTTTTTCATCGCCAAGATCCTTGTTATTGTGTCCCAGGGCTTTGATTTGCTTATTCATGAAGGCCCAATGACATAAAAACGATAATGGATGACCTCGCATTTTCGTCAAAATTTCAACCATGGCCATAGGGACGGGTGAAAAAGCTCAAGTGATGTAGTTGGATGTTCCTTCAAATGGCCATAACTTCGTAGCCATGTGTCCTTGCGTGATGATTAAGACAGTTTTGGAAAGGTATTGAAGTGTTCTACAAGATCTGTACAAAGGTTAAAAGATCCAATTCATTTTTAGTCTAGTAAATCGCCTCTGAATGCATTGTACTCGGGAAAACCTGTCAATTTGAGCATGTGTTTAAAGGGTATTATGAAACTTTTTCATCGCCAAGATCCTTGTTATTGTGTCCCAGGGCTTTGGTTTGCTTATTCATGAAGGCCCAATGACATAAAAACGATAATGGATGACCTTGCATTTTCGTCAAAATTTCAACCATGGCCATAGGGACGGGTTAGAAAGCTCAAGTGATGTAGTTGGATGTTCCTTCAAATGGCCATAACTTCGTAGCCATGTGTCCTTGCGTGATGATTAAGACAGTTTTGGAAAGGTATTGAAGTGTTCTACAAGATCTGTACAAAGGTTAAAAGATCCAATTCATTTTTAGTCTAGTAAATCGCCTCTGAATGCATTGTACTCGGGAAAACCTGTCAATTTGAGCATGTGTTTAAAGGGTATTATGAAACTTTTTCATCGCCAAGATCCTTGTTATTGTGTCCCAGGGCTTTGGTTTGCTTATTCATGAAGGCCCAATGACATAAAAACGATAATGGATGACCTTGCATTTTCGTCAAAATTTCAACCATGGCCATAGGGACGGGTTAGAAAGCTCAAGTGATGTAGTTGGATGTTCCTTCAAATGGCCATAACTTCGTAGCCATGTGTCCTTGCGTGATGATTAAGACAGTTTTGGAAAGGTATTGAAGTGTTCTACAAGATCTGTACAAAGGTTAAAAGATCCAATTCATTTTTAGTCTAGTAAATCGCCTCTGAATGCATTGTACTCGGGAAAACCTGTCAATTTGAGCATGTGTTTAAAGGGTATTATGAAACTTTTTCATCGCCAAGATCCTTGTTATTGTGTCCCAGGGCTTTGGTTTGCTTATTCATGAAGGCCCAATGACATAAAAACGATAATGGATGACCTTGCATTTTCGTCAAAATTTCAACCATGGCCATAGGGACGGGTTAGAAAGCTCAAGTGATGTAGTTGGATGTTCCTTCAAATGGCCATAACTTCGTAGCCATGTGTCCTAGCATGATGATTAAGACAGTTTTGGAAAGGTATTGAAGTGTTCTACAAGATCTGTACAAAGGTTTAAAGATCAAATTCATTTTTAGTCTAGTAAATCGCCTCTGAATGCATTGTACTCGGGAAAACCTGTCAATTTGAGCATGTGTTTAAAGGGTATTATGAAACTTTTTCATCGCCAAGATCCTTGTTATTGTGTCCCAGGGCTTTGGTTTGCTTATTCATGAAGGCTCAATGACATAAAAACGATAATGGATGACCTTGCATTTTCGTCAAAATTTCAACCATGGCCATAGGGACGGGTGAAATAGCTCAAGTGATGTAGTTGGATGTTCCTTCAAATGGCCATAACTTCGTAGCCATGTGTCCTTGCGTGATGGTTAAGACAGTTTTGGAAAGGTATTGAAGTGTTCTACAAGATCTGTACAAAGGTTAAAAGATCAAATTCATTTTTAGTCTAGTAAATCGCCTCTGAATGCATTGTACTCGGGAAAACCTGTCAATTTGAGCATGTGTTTAAAGGGTATTATGAAACTTTTTCATCGCCAAGATCCTTGTTATTGTGTCCCAGGGCTTTGGTTTGCTTATTCATGAAGGCCCAATGACATAAAAACGATAATGGATGACCTTGCATTTTCGTCAAAATTTCAACCATGGCCATAGGGACGGGTGAAATAGCTCAAGTGATGTAGTTGGATGTTCCTTCAAATGGCCATAACTTCGTAGCCATGTGTCCTAGCATGATGATTAAGACAGTTTTGGAAAGGTATTGAGGTGTTCTACAAGATCTGTACAAAGGTTAAAAGATCAAATTCAGTTTTAGTCTAGTAAATCGCCTCTGAATGCATTATACTCGGGAAAACCTGTCAATTTGAGCATGTGTTTAAAGGGTATTATGAAACTTTTTCATCGCCAAGATCCTTGTTATTGTGTCCCAGGGCTTTGGTTTGCTTATTCATGAAGGCCCAATGACATGAAAACGATAATAAATGACCTTGCATTTTCGTCAAAATTTCAACCATGGCCATAGGGACGGGTGAAATAGCTCAAGTGATGTAGTTGGATGTTCCTTCAAATGGCCATAACTTCGTAGCCATGTGTCCTAGCATGATGATTAAGACAGTTTTGGAAAGGTATTGAAGTGTTCTACAAGATCTGTACAAAGGTTAAAAGATCAAATTCATTTTAAGTCTAGTAAATCGCCTCTGAATGCATTGTACTCGGGAAAACCTGTCAATTTGAGCATGTGTTTAAAGGGTATTATGAAACTTTTTCATCGCCAAGATCCTTGTTATTGTGTCCCAGGGCTTTGGTTTGCTTATTCATTAAGGCGCAATGACATAAAAACGATAATGGATGACCTTGCATTTTCGTCAAAATTTCAACCATGGCCATAGGGACGGGTGAAATAGCTCAAGTGATGTAGTTGGATGTTCCTTCAAATGGCCATAACTTCGTAGCCATGTGTCCTAGCATGATGATTAAGATAGTTTTGGAAAGGTATTGAAGTGTTCTACAAGATCTGTACATAGGTTTAAAGATGAAATTCACTTTTAGTCTAGTAAATGGCCTCTGAATGCATTGTACTCGGGAAAACCTGTCAATTTGAGCATGTGTTTAAAGGGTATTATGAAACTTTTTCATCGCCAAGATCCTTGTTATTGTGTCCCAGGGCTTTGGTTTGCTTATTCATGAAGGCCCAGTGACATAAAAACGATAATGGATGACCTTGCATTTTCGTCAAAATTTCAACCATGGCCATAGGGACGGGTGAAAAAGCTCAAGTGATGTAGTTGGATGTTCCTTCAAATGGCCATAACTTCGTAGCCATGTGTCCTTGCGTGATGATTAAGACAGTTTTGGAAAGGTATTGAAGTGTTCTACAAGATCTGTACAAAGGTTAAAAGATCAAATTCATTTTTAGTCTAGTAAATCGCCTCTGAATGCATTGTACTCGGGAAAACCTGTCAATTTGAGCATGTGTTTAAAGGGTATTATGAAACTTTTTCATCGCCAAGATCCTTGTTATTGTGTCCCAGGGCTTTGGTTTGCTTATTCATGAAGGCCCAATGACATAAAAACGATAATGGATGACCTTGCATTTTCGTCAAAATTTCAACCATGGCCATAGGGACGGGTGAAAAAGCTCAAGTGATGTAGTTGGATGTTCCTTCAAATGGCCATAACTTCGTAGCCATGTGTCCTTGCGTGATGATTAAGACAGTTTTGGAAAGGTATTGAAGTGTTCTACAAGATCTGTACAAAGGTTAAAAGATCAAATTCATTTTTAGTCTAGTAAATCGCCTCTGAATGCATTGTACTCGGGAAAACCTGTCAATTTGAGCATGTGTTTAAAGGGTATTATGAAACTTTTTCATCGCCAAGATCCTTGTTATTGTGTCCCAGGGCTTTGGTTTGCTTATTCATGAAGGCCCAGTGACATAAAAACGATAATGGATGACCTTGCATTTTCGTCAAAATTTCAACCATGGCCATAGGGACGGGTGAAATAGCTCAAGTGATGTAGTTGGATGTTCCTTCAAATGGCCATAACCTCGTAGCCATGCGTCCTAGCGTGATGATTAAGACAGTTTTGGAAAGGTATTGAAGTGGTCTACAAGATCTGTACATTGATTGAAATATCAAAGTCACTTTCAGTGTAGTAAATGGCCTCTGAATGCATTGTACTCGGGAAAACCTGTCGATTTGAGCATGTATTTAAAGGGTAAAGTGACCCATTATGAAACTTTTTCATCGCCAAGATCCTTGTTATTGTGTCCCAGGGCTTTGATTTGCTTATTCATGAAGGCCCAATGACATAAAAACGATAATGGATGACCTCGCATTTTCGTCAAAATTTCAACCATGGCCATAGGGACGGGTGAAAAAGCTCAAGTGATGTAGTTGGATGTTCCTTCAAATGGCCATAACTTCGTAGCCATGTGTCCTTGCGTGATGATTAAGACAGTTTTGGAAAGGTATTGAGGTGTTCTACAAGATCTGTACAAAGGTTAAAAGATCAAATTCATTTTTAGTCTAGTAAATCGCCTCTGAATGCATTGTACTCGGGAAAACCTGTCAATTTGAGCATGTGTTTAAAGGGTATTATGAAACTTTTTCATCGCCAAGATCCTTGTTATTATGTCCCAGGGCTTTGATTTGCTTATTCATGAAGGCCCAATGACATAAAAACGATAATGGATGACCTCGCATTTTCGTCAAAATTTCAACCATGGCCATAGGGACGGGTGAAAAAGGTCAAGTGATGTAGTTGGATGTTCCTTCAAATGGCCATAACTTCGTAGCCATGTGTCCTAGCGTGATGATTAAGACAGTTTTGGAAAGGTATTGAAGTGTTCTACAAGATCTGTACATAGGTTAAAAGATCAAATTCATTTTTAGTCTAGTAAATCGCCTCTGAATGCATTGTACTCGGGAAAACCTGTCAATTTGAGCATGTGTTTAAAGGGTATTATGAAACTTTTTCATCGCCAAGATCCTTGTTATTGTGTCCCAGGGCTTTGGTTTGCTTATTCATGAAGGCCCAGTGACATAAAAACGATAATGGATGACCTTGCATTTTCGTCAAAATTTCAACCATGGCCATAGGGACGGGTGAAATAGCTCAAGTGATGTAGTTGGATGTTCCTTCAAATGGCCATAACTTCGTAGCCATGTGTCCTAGCATGATGATTAAGACAGTTTTGGAAAGGTATTGAAGTGTTCTACAAGATCTGTACAAAGGTTTAAAGATCAAATTCATTTTTAGTCTAGTAAATCGCCTCTGAATGCATTGTACTCGGGAAAACCTGTCAATTTGAGCATGTGTTTAAAGGGTATTATGAAACTTTTTCATCGCCAAGATCCTTGTTATTGTGTCCCAGGGCTTTGATTTGCTTATTCATGAAGGCCCAATGACATAAAAACGATAATGGATGACCTTGCATTTTCGTCAAAATTTCAACCATGGCCATAGGGACGGGTGAAATAGCTCAAGTGATGTAGTTGGATGTTCCTTCAAATGGCCATAACTTCGTAGCCATGTGTCCTTGCGTGATGATTAAGACAGTTTTGGAAAGGTATTGAAGTGTTCTACAAGATCTGTACAAAGGTTAAAAGATCCAATTCATTTTTAGTCTAGTAAATCGCCTCTGAATGCATTGTACTCGGGAAAACCTGTAAATTTGAGCATGTGTTTAAAGGGTATTATGAAACTTTTTCATCGCCAAGATCCTTGTTATTGTGTCCCAGGGCTTTGGTTTGCTTATTCATGAAGGCCCAATGACATAAAAACGATAATGGATGACCTTGCATTTTCGTCAAAATTTCAACCATGGCCATAGGGACGGGTGAAAAAGCTCAAGTGATGTAGTTGGATGTTCCTTCAAATGGCCATAACTTCGTAGCCATGTGTCCTTGCGTGATGATTAAGACAGTTTTGGAAAGGTATTGAAGTGTTTTACAAGATCTGTACAAAGGTTAAAAGATCAAATTCATTTTTAGTCTAGTAAATCGCCTCTGAATGCATTGTACTCGGGAAAACCTGTCAATTTGAGCATGTGTTTAAAGGGTATTATGAAACTTTTCCATCGCCAAGATCCTTGTTATTGTGTCCCAGGGCTTTGGTTTGCTTATTCATGAAGGCCCAGTGACATAAAAACGATAATGGATGACCTTGCATTTTCGTCAAAATTTCAACCATGGCCATAGGGACGGGTGAAATAGCTCAAGTGATGTAGTTGGATGTTCCTTCAAATGGCCATAACTTCGTAGCCATGTGTCCTTGCGTGATGATTAAGACAGTTTTGGAAAGGTATTGAAGTGGTCTACAAGATCTGTACATAGGTTTAAAGATCAAATTCACTTTTAGTCTAGTAAATGGCCTCTGAATGCATTGTACTCGGGAAAACCTGTCAATTTGAGCATGTGTTTAAAGGGTATTATGAAACTTTTTCATCGCCAAGATCCTTGTTATTGTGTCCCAGGGCTTTGGTTTGCTTATTCATGAAGGCGCAATGACATAAAAACGATAATGGATGACCTTGCATTTTCGTCAAAATTTCAACCATGGCCATAGGGACGGGTTAGAAAGCTCAAGTGATGTAGTTGGATGTTCCTTCAAATGGCCATAACTTCGTAGCCATGTGTCCTAGCATGATGATTAAGACAGTTTTGGAAAGGTATTGAAGTGTTCTACAAGATCTGTACAAAGGTTTAAAGATCAAATTCATTTTTAGTCTAGTAAATCGCCTCTGAATGCATTGTACTCGGGAAAACCTGTCAATTAGAGCATGTGTTTAAAGGGTATTATGAAACTTTTTCATCGCCAAGATCCTTGTTATTGTGTCCCAGGGCTTTGGTTTGCTTATTCATGAAGGCTCAATGACATAAAAACGATAATGGATGACCTTGCATTTTCGTCAAAATTTCAACCATGGCCATAGGGACGGGTGAAATAGCTCAAGTGATGTAGTTGGATGTTCCTTCAAATGGCCATAACTTCGTAGCCATGTGTCCTTGCGTGATGATTAAGACAGTTTTGGAAAGGTATTGAAGTGTTCTACAAGATCTGTACAAAGGTTAAAAGATCAAATTCATTTTTAGTCTAGTAAATCGCCTCTGAATGCATTGTACTCGGGAAAACCTGTCAATTTGAGCATGTGTTTAAAGGGTATTATGAAACTTTTTCATCGCCAAGATCCTTGTTATTGTGTCCCAGGGCTTTGGTTTGCTTATTCAGGAAGGCCCAATGACATAAAAACGATAATGGATGACCTTGCATTTTCGTCAAAATTTCAACCATGGCCATAGGGACGGGTGAAAAAGCTCAAGTGATGTAGTTGGATGTTCCTTCAAATGGCCATAACTTCGTAGCCATGTGTCCTTGCGTGATGATTAAGACAGTTTTGGAAAGGTATTGAAGTGGTCTACAAGATCTGTACAAAGGTTAAAAGATCAAATTCATTTTTAGTCTAGTATATCGCCCCTGAATGCATTGTACTCGGGAAAACCTGTCAATTTGAGCATGTGTTTAAAGGGTATTATGAAACTTTTTCATCGCCAAGATCCTTGTTATTGTGTCCCAGGGCTTTGGTTTGCTTATTCATGAAGGCGCAATGACATAAAAACGATAATGGATGACCTTGCAATTTCGTCAAAATTTCAACCATGGCCATAGGGACGGGTTAGAAAGCTCAAGTGATGTAGTTGGATGTTCCTTCAAATGGCCATAACTTCGTAGCCATGTGTCCTAGCATGATGATTAAGACAGTTTTGGAAAGATATTGAAGTGTTCTACAAGATCTGTACAAAGGTTAAAAGATCAAATTCATTTTTAGTCTAGTAAATCGCCTCTGAATGCATTATACTCGGGAAAACCTGTCAATTTGAGCATGTGTTTAAAGGGTATTATGAAACTTTTTCATCGCCAAGATCCTTGTTATTGTGTCCCAGGGCTTTGGTTTGCTTATTCATGAAGGCCCAATGACATAAAAACGATAATAAATGACCTTGCATTTTCGTCAAAATTTCAACCATGGCCATAGGGACGGGTGAAATAGCTCAAGTGATGTAGTTGGATGTTCCTTCAAATGGCCATAACTTCGTAGCCATGTGTCCTAGCATGATGATTAAGACAGTTTTGGAAAGGTATTGAAGTGTTCTACAAGATCTGTACAAAGGTTAAAAGATCAAATTCATTTTAAGTCTAGTAAATCGCCTCTGAATGCATTGTACTCGGGAAAACCTGTCAATTTGAGCATGTGTTTAAAGGGTATTATGAAACTTTTTCATCGCCAAGATCCTTGTTATTGTGTCCCAGGGCTTTGGTTTGCTTATTCATTAAGGCGCAATGACATAAAAACGATAATGGATGACCTTGCATTTTCGTCAAAATTTCAACCATGGCCATAGGGACGGGTGAAATAGCTCAAGTGATGTAGTTGGATGTTCCTTCAAATGGCCATAACTTCGTAGCCATGTGTCCTAGCATGATGATTAAGATAGTTTTGGAAAGGTATTGAAGTGTTCTACAAGATCTGTACATAGGTTTAAAGATCAAATTCACTTTTAGTCTAGTAAATGGCCTCTAAATGCATTGTACTCGGGAAAACCTGTCAATTTGAGCATGTGTTTAAAGGGTATTATGAAACTTTTTCATCGCCAAGATCCTTGTTATTGTGTCCCAGGGCTTTGGTTTGCTTATTCATGAAGGCCCAATGACATAAAAACGATAATGGATGACCTTGCATTTTCGTCAAAATTTCAACCATGGCCATAGGGACGGGTGAAATAGCTCAAGTGATGTAGTTGGATGTTCCTTCAAATGGCCATAACTTCGTAGCCATGTGTCCTAGCGTGATGATTAAGACAGTTTTGGAAAGGTATTGAAGTAGTCTACAAGATCTGTACATAAGTTTAAAGATCAAATTCACTTTTAGTCTAGTAAATGGCCTCTGAATGCATTGTACTCGGGAAAACCTTTCAATTTGAGCATGTGTTTGAAGGGTATTATGAAACTTTTTCATCGCCAAGATCCTTGTTATTGTGTCCCAGGGCTTTGGTTTGCTTATTCATGAAGGCCCAATGACATAAAAACGATAATGGATGACCTTGCATTTTCGTCAAAATTTCAACCATGGCCATAGGGACGGGTGAAAAAGCTCAAGTGATGTAGTTGGATGTTCCTTCAAATGGCCATAACTTCGTAGCCATGTGTCCTTGCATGATGATTAAGACAGTTTTGGAAAGGTATTGAAGTGTTCTACAAGATCTGTATAAAGGTTAAAAGATCAAATTCATTTTTAGTCTAGTAAATCGCCTCTGAATGCATTGTACTCGGGAAAACCTGTCGATTTGAGCATGTATTTAAAGGGTAAAGTGACCCATTATGAAACTTTTTCATCGCCAAGATCCTTGTTATTGTGTCCCAGGGCTTTGGTTTGCTTATTCATGAAGGCCCAATGACATAAAAACGATAATGGATGACCTTGCATTTTCGTCAAAATTTCAACCATGGCCATAGGGACGGGTGAAAAAGGTCAAGCGATGTAGTTGGATGTTCCTTCAAATGGCCATAGCTTCGTAGCCATGTGTCCTAGCGTGATGATTAAGACAGTTTTGGAAAGGTATTGAAGTGGTCTACAAGATCTGTACATAGGTTTAAAGATCAAATTCACTTTTAGTCTAGTAAATGGCCTCTGAATGCATTGTACTCGGGAAAACCTGTCAATTTGAGCATGTATTTAAAGGGTATTATGAAACTTTTTCATCGCCAAGATCCTTGTTATTGTGTCCCAGGGCTTTGGTTTGCTTATTCATGAAGGCCCAATGACATAAAAACGATAATGGATGACCTTGCATTTTCGTCAAAATTTCAACCATGGCCATAGGGACGGGTGAAAAAGCTCAAGTGATGTAGTTGGATGTTCCTTCAAATGGCCATAACTTCGTAGCCATGTGTCCTAGCGTGATGATTAAGACAGTTTTGGAAAGGTATTGAAGTGGTCTACAAGATCTGTACATCGGTTAAAAGACCAAATTCACTTTTAGTCTAGTAAATCGCCTCTGAATGCATTGTACTCGGGAAAACCTGTCAATTTGAGCATGTGTTTAAAGGGTATTATGAAACTTTTTCATCGCCAAGATCCTTGTTATTGTGTCCCAGGGCTTTGGTTTGCTTATTCATGAAGGCCCAATGACATAAAAACGATAATGGATGACCTTGCATTTTCGTCAAAATTTCAACCATGGCCATAGGGACGGGTGAAAAAGCTCAAGTGATGTAGTTGGATGTTCCTTCAAATGGCCATAACTTCGTAGCCATGTGTCCTTGCATGATGATTAAGACAGTTTTGGAAAGGTATTGAAGTGTTCTACAAGATCTGTACAAAGGTTAAAAGATCAAATTCATTTTTAGTCTAGTAAATCGCCTCTGAATGCATTGTACTCGGGAAAACCTGTCAATTTGAGCATGTGTTTAAAGGGTATTATGAAACTTTTTCATCGCCAAGATCCTTGTTATTGTGTCCCAGGGCTTTGGTTTGCTTATTCATGAAGGCCCAATGACATAAAATTGATAATGGATGACCTTGCATTTTCGTCAAAATTTCAACCATGGCCATAGGGACGGGTTAGAAAGCTCAAGTGATGTAGTTGGATGTTCCTTCAAATGGCCATAACTTCGTAGCCATGTGTCCAAGCATGATGATTAAGACAGTTTTGGAAAGGTATTGAAGTGTTCTACAAGATCTGTACAAAGGTTAAAAGATCAAATTCATTTTTAGTCTAGTAAATCGCCTCTGAATGCATTGTACTCGGGAAAACCTGTCAATTTGAGCATGTGTTTAAAGGGTATTATGAAACTTTTTCATCGCCAAGATCCTTGTTATTGTGTCCCAGGGCTTTGGTTTGCTTATTCATGAAGGCCCAGTGACATAAAAACGATAATGGATGACCTTGCATTTTCGTCAAAATTTCAACCATGGCCATAGGGACGGGTGAAAAAGCTCAAGTGATGTAGTTGGATGTTCCTTCAAATGGCCATAACTTCGTAGCCATGTGTCCTTGCGTGATGATTAAGACAGTTTTGGAAAGGTATTGAAGTGTTCTACAAGATCTGTACAAAGGTTAAAAGATCAAATTCACTTTTAGTCTAGTAAATCGCCTCTGAATGCATTGTACTCGGGAAAACCTGTCAATTTGAGCATGTGTTTAAAGGGTATTATGAAACTTTTTCATCACCAAGATCCTTGTTATTGTGTCCCAGGGCTTTGATTTGCTTATTCATGAAGGCCCAATGACATAAAAACGATAATGGATGACCTTGCATTTTCGTCAAAATTTCAACCATGGCCATAGGGACGGGTGAAAAAGCTCAAGTGATGTAGTTGGATGTTCCTTCAAATGGCCATAACTTCGTAGCCATGTGTCCTAGCATGATGATTAAGACAGTTTTGGAAAGGTATTGAAGTGGTCTACGAGATCTGTACATTGATTGAACGATCAAAGTCATTTCCAGTGTAGTAAATGGCCTCTGAATGCATTGTACTCGGGGAAAACCTGTCGATTTGAGCATGTATTTAAAGGGTAAAGTGACCCATTATGAAACTTTTTCATCGCCAAGATCCTTGTTATTGTGTCCCAGGGCTTTGATTTGCTTATTCATGAAGGCCCAGTGACATAAAAACGATAATGGATGACCTTGCATTTTCGTCAAAATTTCAACCATGGCCATAGGGACGGGTGAAAAAGCTCAAGTGATGTAGTTGGATGTTCCTTCAAATGGCCATAACTTCGTAGCCATGTGTCCTTGCGTGATGATTAAGACAGTTTTGGAAAGGTATTGAAGTGTTATACAAGATCTGTACAAAGGTTAAAAGATCAAATTCATTTTTAGTCTAGTAAATCGCCTCTGAATGCATTGTACTCGGGAAAACCTGTCAATTTGAGCATGTGTTTAAAGGGTATTATGAAACTTTTTCATCGCCAAGATCCTTGTTATTGTGTCCCAGGGCTTTGATTTGCTTATTCATGAAGGCCCAATGACATAAAAACGATAATGGATGACTTTGCATTTTCGTCAAAATTTCAACCATGGCCATAGGGACGGGTGAAAAAGCTCAAGTGATGTAGTTGGATGTTCCTTCAAATGGCCATAACTTCGTAGCCATGTGTCCTAGCATGATGATTAAGACAGTTTTGGAAAGGTATTGAAGTGGTCTACAAGATCTGTACATTGATTGAACGATCAAAGTCATTTCCAGTGTAGTAAATGGCCTCTGAATGCATTGTACTCGGGGAAAACCTGTCGATTTGAGCATGTATTTAAAGGGTAAAGTGACCCATTATGAAACTTTTTCATCGCCAAGATCCTTGTTATTGTGTCCCAGGGCTTTGATTTGCTTATTCATGAAGGCCCAGTGACATAAAAACGATAATGGATGACCTTGCATTTTCGTCAAAATTTCAACCATGGCCATAGGGACGGGTGAAATAGCTCAAGTGATGTAGTTGGATGTTCCTTCAAATGGCCATAACTTCGTAGCCATGTGTCCTAGCATGATGATTAAGACAGTTTTGGAAAGGTATTGAAGTGGTCTACAAGATCTGTACAAAGGTTAAAAGATCAAATTCACTTTTAGTCTAGTAAATTGCCTCTGAATGCATTGTACTCGGGAAAACCTGTCGATTTGCGCATGTATTTAAAGGGTAAAGTGACTCATTATGAAACTTTTTCATCGCCAAGATCCTTGTTATTGTGTCCCAGGGCTTTGATTTGCTTATTCATGAAGCCCCAATGACATAAAAACGATAATGGATGACCTTGCATTTTCGTCAAAATTTCAACCATGGCCAAAGGGACGGGTGAAATAGCTCAAGTGATGTAGTTGGATGTTCCTTCAAATGGCCATAACCTCGTAGCCATGTGTCCTTGCGTGATGATTAAGACAGTTTTGGAAAGGTATTGAAGTGTTCTAGAAGATCTGTACATTGATTGAAAGATCAAAGTCACTTTCAGTGTAGTAAATGGCCTCTGAATGCATTGTACTCGGGAAAACCTGTCGATTTGAGCATGTATTTAAAGGGTAAAGTGACCCATTATGAAACTTTTTCATCGCCAAGATCCTTGTTATTGTGTCCCAGGGCTTTGGTTTGCTTATTCATGAAGGCCCAATGACATAAAAACGATAATGGATGACCTTGCATTTTCGTCAAAATTTCAACCATGGCCATAGGGACGGGTGAAAAAGCTCAAGTGATGTAGTTGGATGTTCCTTCAAATGGCCATAACTTCGTAGCCATGTGTCCTAGCGTGATGATTAAGACAGTTTTGGAAAGGTATTGAAGTGGTCTACAAGATCTGTACATTGATTGAAAGATCAAAGTCACTTTCAGTGTAGTAAATGGCCTCTGAATGCATTGTACTCGGGAAAACCTGTCGATTTGAGCATGTATTTAAAGGGTAAAGTGACCCATTATGAAACTTTTTCATCGCCAAGATCCTTGTTATTGTGTCCCAGGGCTTTGGTTTGCTTATTCATGAAGGCCCAATGACA
Organism: Anopheles coluzzii; assembly: GCF_943734685.1. Lineage (NCBI taxonomy): Eukaryota > Metazoa > Arthropoda > Insecta > Diptera > Culicidae > Anopheles > Anopheles coluzzii. The sequence continues at coordinate 91,815 of NW_026054447.1, read as the reverse complement.
TAAAAACGATAATGGATGACCTTGCATTTTCGTCAAAATTTCAACCATGGCCATAGGGACGGGTGAAAAAGCTCAAGTGATGTAGTTGGATGTTCCTTCAAATGGCCATAACTTCGTAGCCATGTGTCCTTGCGTGATGATTAAGACAGTTTTGGAAAGGTATTGAAGTGTTATACAAGATCTGTACATTGATTGAACGATCAAAGTCATTTCCAGTGTAGTAAATGGCCTCTGAATGCATTGTACTCGGGAAAACCTGTCGATTTGAGCATGTGTTTAAAGGGTAAAGTGACCCATTATGAAACTTTTTCATCGCCAAGATCCTTGTTATTGTGTCCCAGGGCTTTGGTTTGCTTATTCATGAAGGCCCAATGACATAAAAACGATAATGGATGACCTTGCATTTTCGTCAAAATTTCAACCATGGCCATAGGGACGGGTGAAAAAGCTCAAGTGATGTAGTTGGATGTTCCTTCAAATGGCCATAACTTCGTAGCCATGTGTCCTAGCATGATGATTAAGACAGTTTTGGAAAGGTATTGAAGTGGTCTACAAGATCTGTACATTGATTGAACGATCAAAGTCATTTCCAGTGTAGTAAATGGCCTCTGAATGCATTGTACTCGGGAAAACCTGTCGATTTGAGCATGTATTTAAAGGGTAAAGTGACCCATTATGAAACTTTTTCATCGCCAAGATCCTTGTTATTGTGTCCCAGGGCTTTGGTTTGCTTATTCATGAAGGCCCAATGACATAAAAACGATAATGGATGACCTTGCATTTTCGTCAAAATTTCAACCATGGCCATAGGGACGGGTGAAAAAGCTCAAGTGATGTAGTTGGATGTTCCTTCAAATGGCCATAACTTCGTAGCCATGTGTCCTAGCGTGATGATTGAGACAGTTTTGGGAAGGTATTGAAGTGGTCTACAAGATCTGTACATAGGTTTAAAGATCAAATTCACTTTTAGTCTAGTAAATCGCCTCTGAATGCATTGTACTCGGGAAAACCTGTCGATTTGAGCATGTGTTTAAAGGGTAAAGTGACCCATTATGAAACTTTTTCATCGCCAAGATCCTTGTTATTGTGTCCCAGGGCTTTGATTTGCTTATTCATTAAGGCCCAATGACATAAAAACGATAATGGATGACCTTGCATTTTCGTCAAAATTTCAACCATGGCCATAGGGACGGGTGAAAAAGCTCAAGTGATGTAGTTGGATGTTCCTTCAAATGGCCATAACTTCGTAGCCATGTGTCCTAGCATGATGATTAAGACAGTTTTGGAAAGGTATTGAAGTGTTCTACAAGATCTGTACAAAGGTTAAAAGATCAAATTCATTTTTTGTCTAGTAAATCGCCTCTGAATGCATTGTACTCGGGAAAACCTGTCAATTTGAGCATGTGTTTAAAGGGTATTATGAAACTTTTTCATCGCCAAGATCCTTGTTATTGTGTCCCAGGGCTTTGGTTTGCTTATTCATGAAGGCCCAATGACATCAAAACGATAATGGATGACCTTGCATTTTCGTCAAAATTTCAACCATGGCCATAGGGACGGGTTAGAAAGCTCAAGTGATGTAGTTGGATGTTCCTTCAAATGGCCATAACCTCGTAGCCATGTGTCCTAGCATGATGATTAAGACAGTTTTGGAAAGGTATTGAAGTGGTCTACAAGATCTGTACAATGGTTTAAAGATCAAATTCATTTTTAGTCTAGTAAATCGCCTCTGAATGCATTGTACTCGGGAAAACCTGTTAATTTGAGCATGTGTTTAAAGGGTATTAAGAAACTTTTTCATCGCCAAGATCCTTGTTATTGTGTCCCAGGGCTTTGGTTTGCTTATTCATGAAGGCCCAATGACATAAAAACGATAATGGATGACCTTGCATTTTCGTCAAAATTTCAACCATGGCCATAGGGACGGGTGAAATAGCTCAAGTGATGTAGTTGGATGTTCCTTCAAATGGCCATAACTTCGTAGCCATGTGTCCTTGCGTGATGATTAAGACAGTTTTGGAAAGGTATTGTAGTGTTCTACAAGATCTGTACAAAGGTTAAAAGATCAAATTCATTTTTAGTCTAGTAAATGGCCTCTGAATGCATTGTACTCGGGAAAACCTGTCAATTTGAGCATGTGTTTAAAGGGTAATATGACCCATAAAGGTTAAGCTCAGAGCAAAGGAACATATAGTAAATTGCCTCTGAAGTTGAAGGTTTTGTGGAAAGTCTTCAAATGTGCTTCGGGGGACTATGACCCAGTATGAAACTTTTTCATCGCCAAGATCCTTGTTATTGTGTCCCAGGGCTTTGGTTTGCTTATTCATGAAGGCCCAATGACATAAAAACGATAATGGATGACCTTGCATTTTCGTCAAAATTTCAACCATGGCCATAGGGACGGGTTAGAAAGCTCAAGTGATGTAGTTGGACGTTCCTTCAAATGGCCATAACTTCGTAGCCATGTGTCCTTGCGTGATGATTAAGACAGTTTTGGAAAGGTATTGAAGTGTTCTACAAGATCTGTACAAAGGTTAAAAGATCAAATTCATTTTTAGTCTAGTAAATCGCCTATGAATGCATTATACTCGGGAAAACCTGTCAATTTGAGCATGTGTTTAAAGGGTATTATGAAACTTTTTCATCGCCAAGATCCTTGTTATTGTGTCCCAGGGCTTTGGTTTGCTTACTCATGAAGCCCCAATGACATAAAAACGATAATGGATGACCTTGCATTTTCGTCAAAATTTCAACCATGGCCATAGGGACGGGTGATATAGCTCAAGTGATGTAGTTGGATGTTCCTTCAAATGGCCATAACTTCGTAGCCATGTGTCCTTGCGTGATGATTAAGACAGTTTTGGAAAGGTATTGTAGTGTTCTACAAGATCTGTACAAAGGTTAAAAGATCAAATTCATTTTTAGTCTAGTAAATGGCCTCTGAATGCATTGTACTCGGGAAAACCTGTCAATTGGAGCATGTGTTTAAAGGGTAATATGACCCATAAAGGTTAAGCTCAGAGCAAAGGAACATATAGTAAATTGCCTTTGAAGTTGAAGGTTTTGTGGAAAGTCTTCAAATGTGCTTCGGGGGACTATGACCCAGTATGAAACTTTTTCATCGCCAAGATCCTTGTTATTGTGTCCCAGGGCTTTGGTTTGCTTACTCATGAAGCCCCAATGACATAAGAACGATAATGGATGACCTTGCATTTTCGTCACAATTTCAACCATGGCCATAGGGACGGGTGAAATAGCTCAAGTGATGTAGTTGGATGTTCCTTCAAATGGCCATAACTTCGTAGCCATGTGTCCTTGCGTGATGATTAAGACAGTTTTGGAAAGGTATTGAAGTGGTCTACAAGATCTGTACATAGGTTTAAAGATCAAATTCACTTTTAGTCTAGTAAATCGCCTCTGAATGCATTGTACTCGGGAAAACCTGTCAATTTGAGCATGTGTTTAAAGGGTATTATGAAACTTTTTCATCGCCAAGATCCTTGTTATTGTGTCCCAGGGCTTTGATTTGCTTATTCATGAAGGCCCAATGACATAAAAACGATAATGGATGACCTTGCATTTTCGTCAAAATTTCAACCATGGCCATAGGGACGGGTGAAATAGCTCAAGTGATGTAGTTGGATGTTCCTTCAAATGGCCATAGCTTCGTAGCCATGTGGCCTAGCGTGATGATTAAGACTGTTTTGGAAAGGTATTGAAGTGGTCTACAAGATCTGTACAAAGGTTAAAAGATTAAATTTATTTTTAGTCTAGTAAATCGCCTCTGAATGCATTGTACTCGGGAAAACCTGTCAATTTTAGCATGTGTTTAAAGGGTATTATGAAACTTTTTCATCGCCAAGATCCTTGTTATTGTGTCCCAGGGCTTTGGTTTGCTTATTCATGAAGCCCCAATGACATAAGAACGATAATGGATGACCTTGCATTTTCGTCAAAATTTCAACCATGGCCATAGGGACAGGTGAAAAAGCTCAAGTGATATAGTTGGATGTTCCTTCAAATGGCCATAATTTTGTAGCCATGTGTCCTTGCGTGATGATTAAGACAGTTTTGGAAAGGTATTGAAGTGTTCTACAAGATCTGTACAAAGGTTAAAAGATCAAATTCATTTTTAGTCTAGTAAATCGCCTCTGAATGCATTATACTCGGGAAAACCTGTCAATTTGAGCATGTGTTTAAAGGGTATTATGAAACTTTTTCATCGCCAAGATCCTTGTTATTGTGTCCCAGGGCTTTGGTTTGCTTATTCATGAAGGCTCAATGACATAAAAACGATAATGGATGACCTTGCATTTTCGTCAAAATTTCAACCATGGCCATAGGGACGGGTGAAAAAGCTCAAGTGATGTAGTTGGATGTTCCTTCAAATGGCCATAACCTCGTAGCCATGCGTCCTAGCGTGATGATTAAGACAGTTTTGGAAAGGTATTGAAGTGGTCTACAAGATCTGTACATCGGTTAAAAGATCAAATTCACTTTCAGTGTAGTAAATGGCCTCTGAATGCATTGTACTCGGGAAAACCTGTCAATTGGAGCATGTGTTTAAAGGGTAATATGACCCATAAAGGTTAAGCTCAGAGCAAAGGAACATATAGTAAATTGCCTTTGAAGTTGAAGGTTTTGTGGAAAGTCTTCAAATGTGCTTCGGGGGACTATGACCCAGTATGAAACTTTTTCATCGCCAAGATCCTTGTTATTGTGTCCCAGGGCTTTGGTTTGCTTACTCATGAAGCCCCAATGACATAAGAACGATAATGGATGACCTTGCATTTTCGTCAAAATTTCAACCATGGCCATAGGGACGGGTTAGAAAGCTCAAGTGATGTAGTTGGACGTTCCTTCAAATGGCCATAACTTCGTAGCCATGTGTCCTTGCGTGATGATTAAGACAGTTTTGGAAAGGTATTGAAGTGTTCTACAAGATCTGTACAAAGGTTAAAAGATCAAATTCATTTTTAGTCTAGTAAATCGCCTATGAATGCATTATACTCGGGAAAACCTGTCAATTTGAGCATGTGTTTAAAGGGTATTATGAAACTTTTTCATCGCCAAGATCCTTGTTATTGTGTCCCAGGGCTTTGGTTTGCTTACTCATGAAGCCCCAATGACATAAAAACGATAATGGATGACCTTGCATTTTCGTCAAAATTTCAACCATGGCCATAGGGACGGGTGATATAGCTCAAGTGATGTAGTTGGATGTTCCTTCAAATGGCCATAACTTCGTAGCCATGTGTCCTTGCGTGATGATTAAGACAGTTTTGGAAAGGTATTGAAGTGTTCTACAAGATCTGTACAAAGGTTAAAAGATCAAATTCATTTTTAGTCTAGTAAATGGCCTCTGAATGCATTGTACTCGGGAAAACCTGTCAATTGGAGCATGTGTTTAAAGGGTAATATGACCCATAAAGGTTAAGCTCAGAGCAAAGGAACATATAGTAAATTGCCTTTGAAGTTGAAGGTTTTGTGGAAAGTCTTCAAATGTGCTTCGGGGGACTATGACCCAGTATGAAACTTTTTCATCGCCAAGATCCTTGTTATTGTGTCCCAGGGCTTTGGTTTGCTTACTCATGAAGCCCCAATGACATAAGAACGATAATGGATGACCTTGCATTTTCGTCAAAATTTCAACCATGGCCATAGGGACGGGTTAGAAAGCTCAAGTGATGTAGTTGGATGTTCCTTCAAATGGCCATAACTTCGTAGCCATGTGTCCTAGCGTGATGATTAAGACAGTTTTGGAAAGGTATTGAAGTGGTCTACAAGATCTGTACAAAGGTTAAAAGATCAAATTCATTTTTAGTCTAGTAAATCGCCTCTGAATGCTTTGTACTCGGGAAAACCTGTCAATTTGAGCATGTGTTTAAAGGGTATTATGAAACTTTTTCATCGCCAAGATCCTTGTTATTGTGTCCGAGGGCTTTGATTTGCTTATTCATGAAGCCCCAATGACATTAAAACGATAATGGATGACCTTGCATTTTCGTCAAAATTTCAACCATGGCCAAAGGGACTGGTGAAATAGCTCAAGTGATGTAGTTGGATGTTCCTTCAAATGGCCATAACCTCGTAGCCATGTGTCCTAGCGTGATGATTAAGACAGTTTTGGAAAGGTATTGAAGTGGTCTACAAGATCTGTACATTGATTGAAAGATCAAAGTCACTTTCAGTGTAGTAAATGGCCTCTGAATGCATTGTACTCGGGAAAACCTGTCAATTTGAGCATGTGTTTAAAGGGTAAAGTGACCCATTATGAAACTTTTTCATCGCCAAGATCCTTGTTATTGTGTCCCAGGGCTTTGATTTGCTTATTCATGAAGGCCCAATGACATAAAAACGATAATGGATGACCTTGCGTTTTCGTCAAAATTTCAACCATGGCCATAGGGACGGGTGAAATAGCTCAAGTGATGTAGTTGGATGTTCCTTCAAATGGCCATAACTTCGTAGCCATGTGTCCTAGCGTGATGATTAAGACAGTTTTGGAAAGGTATTGAAGTGTTCTACAAGATCTGTACAAAGGTTAAAAGATCAAATTCATTTTTAGTCTAGTAAATCGCCTCTGAATGCATTGTACTCGGGAAAACCTGTCAATTTGAGCATGTGTTTAAAGGGTATTATGAAACTTTTTCATCGCCAAGATCCTTGTTATTGTGTCCCAGGGCTTTGATTTGCTTATTCATGAAGGCCCAATGACATAAAAACGATAATGGATGACCTTGCATTTTCGTCAAAATTTCAACCATGGCCATAGGGACGGGTGAAATAGCTCAAGTGATGTATTTGGATGTTCCTTCAAATGGCCATAACTTCGTAGCCATGTGTCCTAGCGTGATGATTAAGACAGTTTTGGAAAGGTATTGAAGTGGTCTACAAGATCTGTACATTGATTGAAAGATCAAAGTCACTTTCAGTGTAGTAAATGGTCTCTGAATGCATTGTACTCGGGAAAACCTGTCGATTTGAGCATGTATTTAAAGGGTAAAGTGACCCATTATGAAACTTTTTCATCGCCAAGATCCTTGTTATTGTGTCCCAGGGCTTTGATTTGCTTATTCATGAAGGCCCAATGACATAAAAACGATAATGGATGACCTTGCATTTTCGTCAAAATTTCAACCATGGCCATAGGGACGGGTTAGAAAGCTCAAGTGATGTAGTTGGATGTTCCTTCAAATGGCCATAACTTCGTAGCCATGTGTCCTTGCGTGATGATTAAGACAGTTTTGGAAAGGTATTGAAGTGTTCTACAAGATCTGTACAAAGGTTAAAAGATCAAATTCATTTTTAGTCTAGTAAATCGCCTCTGAATGCTTTGTACTCGGGAAAACCTGTCAATTTGAGCATGTGTTTAAAGGGTATTATGAAACTTTTTCAACGCCAAGATCCTTGTTATTGTGTCCCAGGGCTTTGATTTGCTTATTCATAAAGGCCCAATGACATAAAAACGATAATGGATGACCTTGCATTTTCGTCAAAATTTCAACCATGGCCATAGGGACGGGTGAAAAAGCTCAAGTGATGTAGTTGGACGTTCCTTCAAATGGCCATAACTTCGTAGCCATGTGTCCTTGCGTGATGATTAAGACAGTTTTGGAAAGGTATTGAAGTGTTCTACAAGATCTGTACAAAGGTTAAAAGATCAAATTCATTTTTAGTCTAGTAAATCGCCTCTGAATGCTTTGTACTCGGGAAAACCTGTCAATTTGAGCATGTGTTTAAAGGGTATTATGAAACTTTTTCATCGCCAAGATCCTTGTTATTGTGTCCCAGGGCTTTGATTTGCTTATTCATGAAGCCCCAATGACATTAAAACGATAATGGATGACCTTGCATTTTCGTCAAAATTTCAACCATGGCCAAAGGGACGGGTGAAATAGCTCAAGTGATGTAGTTGGATGTTCCTTCAAATGGCCATAACCTCGTAGCCATGTGTCCTAGCGTGATGATTAAGACAGTTTTGGAAAGGTATTGAAGTGGTCTACAAGATCTGTACATTGATTGAAAGATCAAAGTCACTTTCAGTGTAGTAAATGGCCTCTGAATGCATTGTACTCGGGAAAACCTGTCAATTTGAGCATGTGTTTAAAGGGTAAAGTGACCCATTATGAAACTTTTTCATCGCCAAGATCCTTGTTATTGTGTCCCAGGGCTTTGATTTGCTTATTCATGAAGGCCCAATGACATAAAAACGATAATGGATGACCTTGCATTTTCGTCAAAATTTCAACCATGGCCATAGGGACGGGTTAGAAAGCTCAAGTGATGTAGTTGGATGTTCCTTCAAATGGCCATAACTTCGTAGCCATGTGTCTTAGCATGATGATGAAGACAGTTTTGGAAAGGTATTGAAGTGTTCTACAAGATCTGTACAAAGGTTAAAAGATCAAATTCATTTTTAGTCTAGTAAATCGCCTTTGAATGCATTGTACTCGGGAAAACCTGTCAATTTGAGCATGTGTTTAAAGGGTAAAGTGACCCATTATGAAACTTTTTCATCGCCAAGATCCTTGTTATTGTGTCCCAGGGCTTTGATTTGCTTATTCATGAAGGCCCAATGACATAAAAACGATAATGGATGACCTTGCATTTTCGTCAAAATTTCAACCATGGCCATAGGGACGGGTGAAATAGCTCAAGTGATGTATTTGGATGTTCCTTCAAATGGCCATAACTTCGTAGCCATGTGTCCTAGCGTGATGATTAAGACAGTTTTGGAAAGGTATTGAAGTGGTCTACAAGATCTGTACATTGATTGAAAGATCAAAGTCACTTTCAGTGTAGTAAATGGTCTCTGAATGCATTGTACTCGGGAAAACCTGTCGATTTAAGCATGTATTTAAAGGGTAAAGTGACCCATTATGAAACTTTTTCATCGCCAAGATCCTTGTTATTGTGTCCCAGGGCTTTGATTTGCTTATTCATGAAGGCCCAATGACATAAAAACGATAATGGATGACCTTGCATTTTCGTCAAAATTTCAACCATGGCCATAGGGACGGGTGAAAAAGCTCAAGTGATGTAGTTGGATGTTCCTTCAAATGGCCATAACTTCGTAGCCATGTGTCCTAGCGTGATGATTAAGACAGTTTTGGAAAGGTATTGAAGTGGTCTACAAGATCTGTACATAGGTTTAAAGATCAAATTCACTTTTAGTCTAGTAAATGGCCTCTGAATGCATTGTACTCGGGAAAACCTGTCAATTTGAGCATGTGTTTAAAGGGTATTATGAAACTTTTTCATCGCCAAGATCCTTGTTATTGTGTCCCAGGGCTTTGGTTTGCTTATTCATGAAGGCGCAATGACATAAAAACGATAATGGATGACCTTGCATTTTCGTCAAAATTTCAACCATGGCCATAGGGACGGGTGAAAAAGCTCAAGTGATGTAGTTGGATGTTCCTTCAAATGGCCATAACCTCGTAGCCATGTGTCCTAGCGTGATGATTAAGACAGTTTTGGAAAGGTATTGAAGTGTTCTACAAGATCTGTACAAAGGTTAAAAGATCAAATTCAGTTTTAGTCTAGTAAATCGCCTCTGAATGCTTTGTACTCGGGAAAACCTGTCAATTTGAGCATGTGTTTAAAGGGTATTATGAAACTTTTTCATCGCCAAGATCCTTGTTATTGTGTCCCAGGGCTTTAGTTTGCTTATTCATGAAGGCCCAATGACATGAAAACGATAATGGATGACCTTGCATTTTCGTCAAAATTTCAACCATGGCCATAGGGACGGGTTAGAAAGCTCAAGTGATGTAGTTGGATGTTCCTTCAAATGGCCATAACTTCGTAGCCATGTGTCCTAGCGTGATGATTAAGACAGTTTTGGAAAGGTATTGAAGTGGTCTACAAGATCTGTACATTGATTGAAAGATCAAAGTCACTTTCAGTGTAGTAAATGGCCTCTGAATGCATTGTACTCGGGAAAACCTGTCGATTTGAGCATGTATTTAAAGGGTATTATGAAACTTTTTCATCGCCAAGATCCTTGTTATTGTGTCCCAGGGCTTTAGTTTGCTTATTCATGAAGGCCCAGTGACATAAAAACGATAATGGATGACCTTGCATTTTCGTCAAAATTTCAACCATGGCCATAGGGACGGGTGAAATAGCTCAAGTGATGTAGTTGGATGTTCCTTCAAATGGCCATAGCTTCGTAGCCATGTGGCCTAGCGTGATGATTAAGACAGTTTTGGAAAGGTATTGAAGTGGTCTACAAGATCTGTACATAGGTTAAAAGATCAAATTCACTTTTAGTCTAGTAAATGGCCTCTGAATGCATTGTACTCGGGAAAACCTGTCAATTTGAGCATGTGTTTAAAGGGTATTATGAAACTTTTTCATCGCCAAGATCCTTGTTATTGTGTCCCAGGGCTTTGGTTTGCTTATTCATGAAGGCGCAATGACATAAAAACGATAATGGATGACCTTGCATTTTCGTCAAAATTTCAACCATGGCCATAGGGACGGGTGAAAAAGCTCAAGTGATGTAGTTGGATGTTCCTTCAAATGGCCATAACCTCGTAGCCATGTGTCCTAGCGTGATGATTAAGACAGTTTTGGAAAGGTATTGAAGTGTTCTACAAGATCTGTACAAAGGTTAAAAGATCAAATTCAGTTTTAGTCTAGTAAATCGCCTCTGAATGCTTTGTACTCGGGAAAACCTGTCAATTTGAGCATGTGTTTAAAGGGTATTATGAAACTTTTTCATCGCCAAGATCCTTGTTATTGTGTCCCAGGGCTTTGGTTTGCTTATTCATGAAGGCGCAATGACATAAAAACGATAATGGATGACCTTGCATTTTCGTCAAAATTTCAACCATGGCCATAGGGACGGGTGAAATAGCTCAAGTGATGTAGTTGGATGTTCCTTCAAATGGCCATAACTTCGTAGCCATGTGTCCTAGCGTGATGATTAAGACAGTTTTGGAAAGGTATTGAAGTGTTCTACAAGATCTGTACAAAGGTTAAAAGATCAAATTCATTTTTAGTCTAGTAAATCGCCTCTGAATGCTTTGTACTCGGGAAAACCTGTCAATTTGAGCATGTGTTTAAAGGGTATTATGAAACTTTTTCATCGCCAAGATCCTTGTTATTGTGTCCCAGGGCTTTGGTTTGCTTATTCATGAAGGCGCAATGACATAAAAACGATAATGGATGACCTTGCATTTTCGTCAAAATTTCAACCATGGCCATAGGGACGGGTGAAAAAGCTCAAGTGATGTAGTTGGATGTTCCTTCAAATGGCCATAACTTCGTAGCCATGTGTCCTTGCGTGATGATTAAGACAGTTTTGGAAAGGTATTGAAGTGGTCTACAAGATCTGTACAAAGGTTAAAAGATCAAATTCATTTTTAGTCTAGTAAATCGCCTCTGAATGCATTGTACTCGGGAAAACCTGTCAATTTGAGCATGTGTTTAAAGGGTATTATGAAACTTTTTCATCGCCAAGATCCTTGTTATTGTGTCCCAGGGCTTTGGTTTGCTTATTCATGAAGGCCCAATGACATAAAAACGATAATGGATGACCTTGCATTTTCGTCAAAATTTCAACCATGGCCATAGGGACGGGTGAAATAGCTCAAGTGATGTAGTTGGATGTTCCTTCAAATGGCCATAGCTTCGTAGCCATGTGGCCTAGCGTGATGATTAAGACAGTTTTGGAAAGGTATTGAAGTGGTCTACAAGATCTGTACAAAGGTTAAAAGATCAAATTCATTTTTAGTCTAGTAAATCGCCTCTGAATGCTTTGTACTCGGGAAAACCTGTCAATTTGAGCATGTGTTTAAAGGGTATTATGAAACTTTTTCATCGCCAAGATCCTTGTTATTGTGTCCCAGGGCTTTGATTTGCTTATTCATGAAGGCCCAATGACATAAAAACGATAATGGATGACCTTGCATTTTCGTCAAAATTTCAACCATGGCCATAGGGACGGGTGAAAAAGCTCAAGTGATGTAGTTGGATGTTCCTTCAAATGGCCATAACTTCGTAGCCATGTGTCCTAGCATGATGATTAAGACAGTTTTGGAAAGGTATTGAAGTAGTTTACAAGATCTGTACAAAGGTTAAAAGATCAAATTCATTTTTTGTCTAGTAAATTGCCTCTGAATGCATTGTACTCGGGAAAACCTGTCAATTTTAGCATGTGTTTAAAGGGTAAAGTGACCCATTATGAAACTTTTTCATCGCCAAGATCCTTGTTATTGTGTCCCAGGGCTTTGATTTGCTTATTCATGAAGCCCCAATGTCATTAAAACGATAATGGATGACCTTGCATTTTCGTCAAAATTTCAACCATGGCCATAGGGACAGGTGAAAAAGCTCAAGTGATGTAGTTGGATGTTCCTTCAAATGGCCATAACCTCGTAGCCATGTGTCCTAGCGTGATGATTAAGACAGTTTTGGAAAGGTATTGAAGTGGTTTACAAGATCTGTACATTGATTGAAAGATCAAAGTCACTTTTAGTGTAGTAAATGGCCTCTGAATGCATTGTACTCGGGAAAACCTGTCGATTTGAGCATGTATTTAAAGGGTAAAGTGACCCATTATGAAACTTTTTCATCGCCAAGATCCTTGTTATTGTGTCCCAGGGCTTTGATTTGCTTATTCATGAAGGCCCAATGACATAAAAACGATAATGGATGACCTTGCATTTTCGTCAAAATTTCAACCATGGCCATAGGGACGGGTGAAAAAGCTCAAGTGATGTAGTTGGATGTTCCTTCAAATGGCCATAACTTCGTAGCCATGTGTCCTAGCATGATGATTAAGACAGTTTTGGAAAGGTATTGAAGTAGTATACAAGATCTGTACATAGGTTTAAAGATCAAAGTCACTTTCAGTGTAGTAAATGGCCTCTGAATGCATTGTACTCGGGAAAACCTGTCAATTTGAGCATGTATTTAAAGGGTAAAGTGACCCATTATGAAACTTTTTCATCGCCAAGATCCTTGTTATTGTGTCCCAGGGCTTTGATTTGCTTATTCATGAAGCCCCAATGACATTAAAACGATAATGGATGACCTTGCATTTTCGTCAAAATTTCAACCATGGCCAAAGGGACGGGTGAAATAGCTCAAGTGATGTAGTTGGATGTTCCTTCAAATGGCCATAACCTCGTAGCCATGTGTCCTAGCGTGATGATTAAGAGAGTTTTGGAAAGGTATTGAAGTGGTCTACAAGATCTGCGCATAGGTTTAAAGATCAAAGTCACTTTTAGTCTAGTAAATGGCCTCTGAATGCATTGTACTCGGGAAAACCTGTCGATTTGAGCATGTATTTAAAGGGTAAAGTGACCCATTATGAAACTTTTTCATCGCCAAGATCCTTGTTATTGTGTCCCAGGGCTTTGGTTTGCTTATTCATGAAGGCGCAATGACATAGAAACGATAATGGATGACCTTGCATTTTCGTCAAAATTTCAACCATGGCCATAGGGACGGGTGAAAAAGCTCAAGTGATGTAGTTGGATGTTCCTTCAAATGGCCATAACTTCGTAGCCATGTGGCCTAGCGTGATCATTAAGACAGTTTTGGAAAGGTATTGAAGTGTTCTACAAGATCTGTACAAAGGTTAAAAGATCAAATTCATTTTTAGTCTAGTAAATCGCCTCTGAATGCTTTGTACTCGGGAAAACCTGTCAATTTGAGCATGTGTTTAAAGGGTATTATGAAACTTTTTCATCGCCAAGATCCTTGTTATTGTGTCCCAGGGCTTTGGTTTGCTTATTCATGAAGGCCCAATGACATAAAAACGATAATGGATGACCTTGCATTTTCGTCAAAATTTCAACCATGGCCATAGGGACGGGTGAAAAAGCTCAAGTGATGTAGTTGGATGTTCCTTCAAATGGCCATAGCTTCGTAGCCATGTGGCCTAGCGTGATGATTAAGACAGTTTTGAAAAGGTATTGAAGTGGTCTACAAGATCTGTACATTGATTGAAAGATCAAAGTCACTTTCAGTGTAGTAAATGGCCTCTGAATGCATTGTACTCGGGAAAACCTGTCAATTTGAGCATGTGTTTAAAGGGTATTATGAAACTTTTTCATCGCCAAGATCCTTGTTATTGTGTCCCAGGGCTTTGATTTGCTTATTCATGAAGGCCCAATGACATTAAAACGATAATGGATGACCTTGCATTTTCGTCAAAATTTCAACCATGGCCAAAGGGACGGGTGAAATAGCTCAAGTGATGTAGTTGGATGTTCCTTCAAATGGCCATAACCTCGTAGCCATGTGTCCTAGCGTGATGATTAAGAGAGTTTTGGAAAGGTATTGAAGTGGTCTACAAGATCTGTACATTGATTGAAAGATCAAAGTCACTTTCAGTGTAGTAAATGGCCTCTGAATGCATTGTACTCGGGAAAACCTGTCGATTTGCGCATGTATTTAAAGGGTAAAGTGACCCATTATGAAACTTTTTCATCGCCAAGATCCTTGTTATTGTGTCCCAGGGCTTTGGTTTGCTTATTCATGAAGGCCCAATGACATAAAAACGATAATGGATGACCTTGCATTTTCGTCAAAATTTCAACCATGGCCATAGGGACGGGTGAAATAGCTCAAGTGATGTAGTTGGATGTTCCTTCAAATGGCCATAACCTCGTAGCCATGTGTCCTTGCGTGATGATTAAGACAGTTTTGGTAAGGTATTGAAGTGGTCTACAAGATCTGTACATTGATTGAAAGATCAAAGTCACTTTCAGTGTAGTAAATGGCCTCTGAATGCATTGTACTCGGGAAAACCTGTCGATTTGAGCATGTATTTAAAGGGTAAAGTGACCCATTATGAAACTTTTTCATCGCCAAGATCCTTGTTATTGTGTCCCAGGGCTTTGATTTGCTTATTCATGAAGGCCCAATGACATAAAAACGATAATGGATGACCTTGCATTTTCGTCAAAATTTCAACCATGGCCATAGGGACGGGTGAAATAGCTCAAGTGATGTAGTTGGATGTTCCTTCAAATGGCCATAACTTCGTAGCCATGTGTCCTAGCGTGATGATTAAGACAGTTTTGGAAAGGTATTGAAGTGTTCTACAAGATCTGTACATTGATTGAAAGATCAAAGTCACTTTCAGTGTAGTAAATGGCCTCTGAATGCATTGTACTCGGGAAAACCTGTCAATTTGAGCATGTGTTTAAAGGGTATTATGAAACTTTTTCATCGCCAAGATCCTTGTTATTGTGTCCCAGGGCTTTGATTTGCTTATTCATGAAGGCCCAATGACATTAAAACGATAATGGATGACCTTGCATTTTCGTCAAAATTTCAACCATGGCCAAAGGGACGGGTGAAATAGCTCAAGTGATGTAGTTGGATGTTCCTTCAAATGGCCATAACCTCGTAGCCATGTGTCCTAGCGTGATGATTAAGAGAGTTTTGGAAAGGTATTGAAGTGGTCTACAAGATCTGTACATTGATTGAAAGATCAAAGTCACTTTCAGTGTAGTAAATGGCCTCTGAATGCATTGTACTCGGGAAAACCTGTCGATTTGCGCATGTATTTAAAGGGTAAAGTGACCCATTATGAAACTTTTTCATCGCCAAGATCCTTGTTATTGTGTCCCAGGGCTTTGGTTTGCTTATTCATGAAGGCCCAATGACATAAAAACGATAATGGATGACCTTGCATTTTCGTCAAAATTTCAACCATGGCCATAGGGACGGGTGAAATAGCTCAAGTGATGTAGTTGGATGTTCCTTCAAATGGCCATAACCTCGTAGCCATGTGTCCTTGCGTGATGATTAAGACAGTTTTGGTAAGGTATTGAAGTGGTCTACAAGATCTGTACATTGATTGAAAGATCAAAGTCACTTTCAGTGTAGTAAATGGCCTCTGAATGCATTGTACTCGGGAAAACCTGTCGATTTGAGCATGTATTTAAAGGGTAAAGTGACCCATTATGAAACTTTTTCATCGCCAAGATCCTTGTTATTGTGTCCCAGGGCTTTGATTTGCTTATTCATGAAGGCCCAATGACATAAAAACGATAATGGATGACCTTGCATTTTCGTCAAAATTTCAACCATGGCCATAGGGACGGGTGAAATAGCTCAAGTGATGTAGTTGGATGTTCCTTCAAATGGCCATAACCTCGTAGCCATGTGTCCTTGCGTGATGATTAAGAGAGTTTTGGAAAGGTATTGAAGTGGTCTACAAGATCTGTACATTGATTGAAAGATCAAAGTCACTTTCAGTGTAGTAAATGGCCTCTGAATGCATTGTACTCGGGAAAACCTGTCGATTTGCGCATGTATTTAAAGGGTAAAGTGACCCATTATGAAACTTTTTCATCGCCAAGATCCTTGTTATTGTGTCCCAGGGCTTTGGTTTGCTTATTCATGAAGGCCCAATGACATAAAAACGATAATGGATGACCTTGCATTTTCGTCAAAATTTCAACCATGGCCATAGGGACGGGTGAAATAGCTCAAGTGATGTAGTTGGATGTTCCTTCAAATGGCCATAACCTCGTAGCCATGTGTCCTTGCGTGATGATTAAGACAGTTTTGGTAAGGTATTGAAGTGGTCTACAAGATCTGTACATTGATTGAAAGATCAAAGTCACTTTCAGTGTAGTAAATGGCCTCTGAATGCATTGTACTCGGGAAAACCTGTCGATTTGAGCATGTATTTAAAGGGTAAAGTGACCCATTATGAAACTTTTTCATCGCCAAGATCCTTGTTATTGTGTCCCAGGGCTTTGATTTGCTTATTCATGAAGGCCCAATGACATAAAAACGATAATGGATGACCTTGCATTTTCGTCAAAATTTCAACCATGGCCATAGGGACGGGTGAAATAGCTCAAGTGATGTAGTTGGATGTTCCTTCAAATGGCCATAACTTCGTAGCCATGTGTCCTAGCATGATGATTAAGACAGTTTTGGAAAGGTATTGAAGTAGTATACAAGATCTGTACATAGGTTTAAAGATCAAAGTCACTTTTAGTGTAGTAAATGGCCTCTGAATGCATTGTACTCGGGAAAACCTGTCGATTTGAGCATGTATTTAAAGGGTAAAGTGACCCATTATGAAACTTTTTCATCGCCAAGATCCTTGTTATTGTGTCCCAGGGCTTTGATTTGCTTATTCATGATGGCCCAATGACATAAAAACGATAATGGATGACCTTGCATTTTCGTCAAAATTTCAACCATGGCCATAGGGACGGGTGAAATAGCTCAAGTGATGTAGTTGGATGTTCCTTCAAATGGCCATAACTTCGTAGCCATGTGTCCTTGCGTGATGATTAAGACAGTTTTGGAAAGGTATTGAAGTGTTCTACAAGATCTGTAGAAAGGTTAAAAGATCAAAGTCACTTTTAGTGTAGTAAATGGCCTCTGAATGCATTGTACTCGGGAAAACCTGTCAATTTGAGCATGTGTTTAAAGGGTATTATGAAACTTTTTCATCGCCAAGATCCTTGTTATTGTGTCCCAGGGCTTTGGTTTGCTTATTCATGAAGGCCCAGTGACATAAAAACGATAATGGATGACCTTGCATTTTCGTCAAACATTCAAGCATGGCCAAAGGGACGGGTGAAATAGCTCAAGTGATGTAGTTGGATGTTCCTTCAAATGGCCATAACTTCGTAGCCATGAGTCCTAGCGTGATGATTAAGACAGTTTTGGAAAGGTATTGAAGTGGTCTACAAGATCTGTACATTGACTGAACGATCAAAGTCACTTCCAGTGTAGTAAATGGCCTCTGAATGCATTGTACTCGGGAAAACCTGTCGATTTGAGCATGTATTTAAAGGGTAAAGTGACCCATTATGAAACTTTTTCATCGCCAAGATCCTTGTTATTGTGTCCCAGGGCTTTGGTTTGCTTATTCATGAAGGCCCAGTGACATAAAAACGATAATGGATGACCTTGCATTTTCGTCAAAATTTCAACCATGGCCATAGGGACGGGTGAAATAGCTCAAGTGATGTAGTTGGATGTTCCTTCAAATGGCCATAACTTCGTAGCCATGTGTCCTAGCATGATGATTAAGACAGTTTTGGAAAGGTATTGAAGTGGTCTTCAAGATCTGTACATTGATTGAAAGATCAAAGTCACTTTCAGTGTAGTAAATGGCCTCTGAATGCATTGTACTCGGGAAAACCTGTCAATTTGAGCATGTATTTAAAGGGTAAAGTGACCCATTATGAAACTTTTTCATCGCCAAGATCCTTGTTATTGTGTCCCAGGGCTTTGGTTTGCTTATTCATGAAGGCGCAATGACATAAAAACGATAATGGATGACCTTGCATTTTTGTCAAAATTTCAACCATGGCCATAGGGACGGGTTAGAAAGCTCAAGTGATGTAGTTGGATGTTCCTTCAAATGGCCATAACTTCGTAGCCATGTGTCCTTGCGTGATGATTAAGACAGTTTTGGAAAGGTATTGAAGTGTTCTACAAGATCTGTAGAAAGGTTAAAAGATCAAAGTCACTTTTAGTGTAGTAAATGGCCTCTGAATGCATTGTACTCGGGAAAACCTGTCAATTTGAGCATGTGTTTAAAGGGTATTATGAAACTTTTTCATCGCCAAGATCCTTGTTATTGTGTCCCAGGGCTTTGGTTTGCTTATTCATGAAGGCCCAATGACATAAAAACGATAATGGATGACCTTGCATTTTCGTCAAAATTTCAACCATGGCCATAGGGACGGGTGAAATAGCTCAAGTGATGTAGTTGGATGTTCCTTCAAATGGCCATAACCTCGTAGCCATGTGTCCTAGCGTGATGATTAAGACAGTTTTGGTAAGGTATTGAAGTGGTCTACAAGATCTGTACATTGATTGAAAGATCAAAGTCACTTTCAGTGTAGTAAATGGCCTCTGAATGCATTGTACTCGGGAAAACCTGTCGATTTGAGCATGTATTTAAAGGGTAAAGTGACCCATTATGAAACTTTTTCATCGCCAAGATCCTTGTTATTGTGTCCCAGGGCTTTGATTTGCTTATTCATGAAGGCCCAATGACATAAAAACGATAATGGATGACCTTGCATTTTCGTCAAAATTTCAACCATGGCCATAGGACGGGTGAAATAGCTCAAGTGATGTAGTTGGATGTTCCTTCAAATGGCCATAACTTCGTAGCCATGTGTCCTAGCGTGATGATTAAGACAGTTTTGGAAAGGTATTGAAGTAGTATACAAGATCTGTACATAGGTTTAAAGATCAAAGTCACTTTCAGTGTAGTAAATCGCCTCTGAACGCATTGTACTCGGGAAAACCTGTCAATTTGAGCATGTGTTTAAAGGGTATTATGAAACTTTTTCATCGCCAAGATCCTTGTTATTGTGTCCCAGGGCTTTGGTTTGCTTATTCATGAAGGCCCAATGACATAAAAACGATAATGAATGACCTTGCATTTTCGTCAAAATTTCAACCATGGCCATAGGGACGGGTGAAATAGCTCAAGTGATGTAGTTGGATGTTCCTTCAAATGGCCATAACCTCGTAGCCATGTGTCCTTGCGTGATGATTAAGACAGTTTTGGAAAGGTATTGAAGTGTTCTACAAGATCTGTACAAAGGTTTAAAGATCAAATTCATTTTTAGTCTAGTAAATCGCCTCTGAATGCATTGTACTCGGGAAAACCTGTCAATTTGAGCATGTGTTTAAAGGGTAAAGTGACCCATTATGAAACTTTTTCATCGCCAAGATCCTTGTTATTGTGTCCCAGGGCTTTGGTTTGCTTATTCATGAAGGCGCAATGACATAAAAACGATAATGGATGACCTTGCATTTTCGTCAAAATTTCAACCATGGCCATAGGGACGGGTGAAATAGCTCAAGTGATGTAGTTGGATGTTCCTTCAAATGGCCATAGCTTCGTAGCCATGTGTCCTTGCGTGATGATTAAGACAGTTTTGGAAAGGTATTGAAGTGGTCTACAAGATCTGTACATTGATTGAAAGATCAAAGTCACTTTCAGTGTAGTAAATGGCCTCTGAATGCATTGTACTCGGGAAAACCTGTCGATTTGAGCATGTATTTAAAGGGTAAAGTGACCCATTATGAAACTTTTTCATCGCCAAGATCCTTGTTATTGTGTCCCAGGGCTTTGGTTTGCTTATTCATGAAGGCCCAATGACATAAAAACGATAATGGATGACCTTGCATTTTCGTCAAAATTTCAACCATGGCCATAGGGACGGGTTAGAAAGCTCAAGTGATGTAGTTGGATGTTCCTTCAAATGGCCATAACTTCGTAGCCATGTGTCCTAGCATGATGATTAAGACAGTTTTGGAAAGGTATTGAAGTGTTCTACAAGATCTGTACAAAGCTTAAAAGATCAAATTCATTTTTAGTCTAGTAAATCGCCTCTGAATGCATTGTACTCGGGAAAACCTGTCAATTTGAGCATGTGTTTAAAGGGTATTATGAAACTTTTTCATCGCCAAGATCCTTGTTATTGTGTCCCAGGGCTTTGGTTTGCTTATTCATGAAGGCGCAATGACATAAAAACGATAATGGATGACCTTGCATTTTCGTCAAAATTTCAACCATGGCCATAGGGACGGGTGAAAAAGCTCAAGTGATGTAGTTGGATGTTCCTTCAAATGGCCATAACTTCGTAGCCATGTGGCCTAGCGTGATCATTAAGACAGTTTTGGAAAGGTATTGAAGTGTTCTACAAGATCTGTACAAAGGTTAAAAGATCAAATTCATTTTCAGTCTAGTAAATCGCCTCTGAATGCTTTGTACTCGGGAAAACCTGTCAATTTGAGCATGTGTTTAAAGGGTATTATGAAACTTTTTCATCGCCAAGATCCTTGTTATTGTGTCCCAGGGCTTTGGTTTGCTTATTCATGAAGGCTCAATGACATAAAAACGATAATGGATGACCTTGCATTTTCGTCAAAATTTCAACCATGGCCATAGGGACGGGTGAAAAAGCTCAAGTGATGTAGTTGGATGTTCCTTCAAATGGCCATAGCTTCGTAGCCATGTGGCCTAGCGTGATGATTAAGACAGTTTTGGAAAGGTATTGAAGTGTTCTACAAGATCTGTACAAAGGTTAAAAGATCAAATTCATTTTCAGTCTAGTAAATCGCCTCTGAATGCTTTGTACTCGGGAAAACCTGTCAATTTGAGCATGTGTTTAAAGGGTATTATGAAACTTTTTCATCGCCAAGATCCTTGTTATTGTGTCCCAGGGCTTTGATTTGCTTATTCATGAAGGCCCAATGACATTAAAACGATAATGGATGACTTTGCATTTTCGTCAAAATTTCAACCATGGCCATAGGGACGGGTGAAAAAGCTCAAGTGATGTAGTTGGATGTTCCTTCAAATGGCCATAACTTCGTAGCCATGTGTCCTAGCATGATGATTAAGACAGTTTTGGAAAGGTATTGAAGTGTTCTACAAGATCTGTACAAAGGGTAAAAGATCAAATTCATTTTTAGTCTAGTAAATCGCCTCTGAATGCATTGTACTCGGGAAAACCTGTCAATTTGAGCATGTGTTTAAAGGGTATTATGAAACTTTTTCATCGCCAAGATCCTTGTTATTGTGTCCCAGGGCTTTGATTTGCTTATTCATGATGGCCCAATGACATGAAAACGATAATGGATGACCTTGCATTTTCGTCAAAATTTCAACCATGGCCATAGGGACGGGTGAAATAGCTCAAGTGATGTAGTTGGATGTTCTTTCAAATGGCCATAACCTCGTAGCCATGTGTCCTAGCATGATGATTAAGACAGTTTTGGAAAGGTATTGAAGTGGTCTACAAGATCTGTACATTGATTGAAAGATCAAAGTCACTTTCAGTGTAGTAAATGGCCTCTGAATGCATTGTACTCGGGAAAACCTGTCGATTTGCGCATGTATTTAAAGGGTAAAGTGACTCATTATGAAACTTTTTCATCGCCAAGATCCTTGTTATTGTGTCCCAGGGCTTTGATTTGCTTATTCATGAAGGCCCAATGACATAAAAACGATAATGGATGACCTTGCATTTTCGTCAAAATTTCAACCATGGCCATAGGGACGGGTGAAAAAGCTCAAGTGATGTAGTTGGATGTTCCTTCAAATGGCCATAACTTCGTAGCCATGTGTCCTTGCGTGATGATTAAGACAGTTTTGGAAAGGTATTGAAGTGTTCTACAAGATCTGTACAAAGGTTAAAAGATCAAATTCATTTTTAGTCTAGTAAATCGCCTCTGAATGCATTGTACTCGGGAAAACCTGTCGATTTGAGCATGTATTTAAAGGGTATTATGAAACTTTTTCATCGCCAAGATCCTTGTTATTGTGTCCCAGGGCTTTGGTTTGCTTATTCATGAAGGCCCAGTGACATAAAAACGATAATGGATGACCTTGCATTTTCGTCAAAATTTCAACCATGGCCATAGGGACGGGTGAAAAAGCTCAAGTGATGTAGTTGGATGTTCCTTCAAATGGCCATAACTTCGTAGCCATGTGTCCTTGCGTGATGATTAAGACAGTTTTGGAAAGGTATTGAAGTGGTCTACAAGATCTGTACATAGGTTAAAAGATCAAATTCACTTTTAGTCTAGTAAATGGCCTCTGAATGCATTGTACTCGGGAAAACCTGTCAATTTGAGCATGTGTTTAAAGGGTATTATGAAACTTTTTCATCGCCAAGATCCTTGTTATTGTGTCCCAGGGCTTTGGTTTGCTTATTCATGAAGGCCCAATGACATAAAAACGATAATGGATGACCTTGCATTTTCGTCAAAATTTCAACCATGGCCATAGGGACGGGTTAGAAAGCTCAAGTGATGTAGTTGGATGTTCCTTCAAATGGCCATAACTTCGTAGCCATGTGTCCTAGCATGATGATTAAGACAGTTTTGGAAAGGTATTGAAGTGGTCTACAAGATCTGTACATTGATTGAAAGATCAAAGTCACTTTTAGTGTAGTAAATGGCCTCTGAATGCATTGTACTCGGGAAAACCTGTCGATTTGAGCATGTATTTAAAGGGTAAAGTGACCCATTATGAAACTTTTTCATCGCCAAGATCCTTGTTATTGTGTCCCAGGGCTTTGGTTTGCTTATTCATGAAGGCGCAATGACATAAAAACGATAATGGATGACCTTGCATTTTCGTCAAAATTTCAACCATGGCCATAGGGACGGGTGAAAAAGCTCAAGTGATGTAGTTGGATGTTCCTTCAAATGGCCATAACTTCGTAGCCATGTGGCCTAGCGTGATCATTAAGACAGTTTTGGAAAGGTATTGAAGTGTTCTACAAGATCTGTACAAAGGTTAAAAGATCAAATTCATTTTTAGTCTAGTAAATCGCCTCTGAATGCTTTGTACTCGGGAAAACCTGTCAATTTGAGCATGTGTTTAAAGGGTATTATGAAACTTTTTCATCGCCAAGATCCTTGTTATTGTGTCCCAGGGCTTTGGTTTGCTTATTCATGAAGGCTCAATGACATAAAAACGATAATGGATGACCTTGCATTTTCGTCAAAATTTCAACCATGGCCATAGGGACGGGTGAAAAAGCTCAAGTGATGTAGTTGGATGTTCCTTCAAATGGCCATAGCTTCGTAGCCATGTGGCCTAGCGTGATGATTAAGACAGTTTTGGAAAGGTATTGAAGTGGTCTACAAGATCTGTACATTGATTGAAAGATCAAAGTCACTTTCAGTGTAGTAAATGGCCTCTGAATGCATTGTACTCGGGAAAACCTGTCAATTTGAGCATGTGTTTAAAGGGTATTATGAAACTTTTTCATCGCCAAGATCCTTGTTATTGTGTCCCAGGGCTTTGGTTTGCTTATTCATGAAGGCCCAATGACATAAAAACGATAATGGATGACCTTGCATTTTCGTCAAAATTTCAACCATGGCCATAGGGACGGGTTAGAAAGCTCAAGTGATGTAGTTGGATGTTCCTTCAAATGGCCATAACTTCGTAGCCATGTGTCCTAGCATGATGATTAAGACAGTTTTGGAAAGGTATTGAAGTGGTCTACAAGATCTGTACATTGATTGAAAGATCAAAGTCACTTTTAGTGTAGTAAATGGCCTCTGAATGCATTGTACTCGGGAAAACCTGTCGATTTGAGCATGTATTTAAAGGGTAAAGTGACCCATTATGAAACTTTTTCATCGCCAAGATCCTTGTTATTGTGTCCCAGGGCTTTGGTTTGCTTATTCATGAAGGCGCAATGACATAAAAACGATAATGGATGACCTTGCATTTTCGTCAAAATTTCAACCATGGCCATAGGGACGGGTGAAAAAGCTCAAGTGATGTAGTTGGATGTTCCTTCAAATGGCCATAACTTCGTAGCCATGTGGCCTAGCGTGATCATTAAGACAGTTTTGGAAAGGTATTGAAGTGTTCTACAAGATCTGTACAAAGGTTAAAAGATCAAATTCATTTTTAGTCTAGTAAATCGCCTCTGAATGCTTTGTACTCGGGAAAACCTGTCAATTTGAGCATGTGTTTAAAGGGTATTATGAAACTTTTTCATCGCCAAGATCCTTGTTATTGTGTCCCAGGGCTTTGGTTTGCTTATTCATGAAGGCTCAATGACATAAAAACGATAATGGATGACCTTGCATTTTCGTCAAAATTTCAACCATGGCCATAGGGACGGGTGAAAAAGCTCAAGTGATGTAGTTGGATGTTCCTTCAAATGGCCATAGCTTCGTAGCCATGTGGCCTAGCGTGATGATTAAGACAGTTTTGGAAAGGTATTGAAGTGGTCTACAAGATCTGTACATTGATTGAAAGATCAAAGTCACTTTCAGTGTAGTAAATGGCCTCTGAATGCATTGTACTCGGGAAAACCTGTCAATTTGAGCATGTGTTTAAAGGGTATTATGAAACTTTTTCATCGCCAAGATCCTTGTTATTGTGTCCCAGGGCTTTGGTTTGCTTATTCATGAAGGCCCAATGACATAAAAACGATAATGGATGACCTTGCATTTTCGTCAAAATTTCAACCATGGCCATAGGGACGGGTGAAAAAGCTCAAGTGATGTAGTTGGATGTTCCTTCAAATGGCCATAACTTCGTAGCCATGTGTCCTTGCGTGATGATTAAGACAGTTTTGGAAAGGTATTGAAGTGTTCTACAAGATCTGTACAAAGGTTAAAAGATCAAATTCATTTTGAGTCTAGTAAATGGCCTCTGAATGCATTGTACTCGGGAAAACCTGTCAATTTGAGCATGTGTTTAAAGGGTATTATGAAACTTTTTCATCGCCAAGATCCTTGTTATTGTGTCCCAGGGCTTTGGTTTGCTTATTCATGAAGGCGCAATGACATAAAAACGATAATGGATGACCTTGCATTTTCGTCAAAATTTCAACCATGGCCATAGGGACGGGTGAAATAGCTCAAGTGATGTAGTTGGATGTTCCTTCAAATGGCCATAACTTCGTAGCCATGTGGCCTAGCGTGATCATTAAGACAGTTTTGGAAAGGTATTGAAGTGTTCTACAAGATCTGTACATTGATTGAAAGATCAAAGTCACTTTCAGTGTAGTAAATGGCCTCTGAATGCATTGTACTCGGGAAAACCTGTCAATTTGAGCATGTGTTTAAAGGGTATTATGAAACTTTTTCATCGCCAAGATCCTTGTTATTGTGTCCCAGGGCTTTGGTTTGCTTATTCATGAAGGCCCAATGACATAAAAACGATAATGGATGACCTTGCATTTTCGTCAAAATTTCAACCATGGCCATAGGGACGGGTGAAATAGCTCAAGTGATGTAGTTGGATGTTCCTTCAAATGGCCATAGCTTCGTAGCCATGTGGCCTAGCGTGATGATTAAGACAGTTTTGGAAAGGTATTGAAGTGGTCTACAAGATCTGTACATTGATTGAAAGATCAAAGTCACTTTCAGTGTAGTAAATGGCCTCTGAATGCATTGTACTCGGGAAAACCTGTCAATTTGAGCATGTGTTTAAAGGGTATTATGAAACTTTTTCATCGCCAAGATCCTTGTTATTGTGTCCCAGGGCTTTGATTTGCTTATTTATGAAGGCCCAATGACATAAAAACGATAATGGATGACCTTGCATTTTCGTCAAAATTTCAACCATGGCCATAGGGACGGGTGAAATAGCTCAAGTGATGTAGTTGGATGTTCCTTCAAATGGCCATAACTTCGTAGCCATGTGGCCTAGCGTGATCATTAAGACAGTTTTGGAAAGGTATTGAAGTGTTCTACAAGATCTGTACATTGATTGAAAGATCAAAGTCACTTTCAGTGTAGTAAATGGCCTCTGAATGCATTGTACTCGGGAAAACCTGTCAATTTGAGCATGTGTTTAAAGGGTATTATGAAACTTTTTCATCGCCAAGATCCTTGTTATTGTGTCCCAGGGCTTTGGTTTGCTTATTCATGAAGGCCCAATGACATAAAAACGATAATGGATGACCTTGCATTTTCGTCAAAATTTCAACCATGGCCATAGGGACGGGTGAAATAGCTCAAGTGATGTAGTTGGATGTTCCTTCAAATGGCCATAGCTTCGTAGCCATGTGGCCTAGCGTGATGATTAAGACAGTTTTGGAAAGGTATTGAAGTGGTCTACAAGATCTGTACATTGATTGAAAGATCAAAGTCACTTTCAGTGTAGTAAATGGCCTCTGAATGCATTGTACTCGGGAAAACCTGTCAATTTGAGCATGTGTTTAAAGGGTATTATGAAACTTTTTCATCGCCAAGATCCTTGTTATTGTGTCCCAGGGCTTTGATTTGCTTATTTATGAAGGCCCAATGACATAAAAACGATAATGGATGACCTTGCATTTTCGTCAAAATTTCAACCATGGCCATAGGGACGGGTGAAAAAGCTCAAGTGATGTAGTTGGATGTTCCTTCAAATGGCCATAACTTCGTAGCCATGTGTCCTTGCGTGATGATTAAGACAGTTTTTAAAAGGTATTGAAGTGTTCTACAAGATCTGTACAAAGGTTAAAAGATCAAATTCATTTTGAGTCTAGTAAATGGCCTCTGAATGCATTGTACTCGGCAAAAACCTGTCAATTTGAGCATGTGTTTAAAGGGTATTATGAAACTTTTTCATCGCCAAGATCCTTGTTATTGTGTCCCAGGGCTTTGATTTGCTTATTTATGAAGGCCCAATGACATAAAAACGATAATGGATGACCTTGCATTTTCGTCAAAATTTCAACCATGGCCATAGGGACGGGTGAAAAAGCTCAAGTGATGTAGTTGGATGTTCCTTCAAATGGCCATAACTTCGTAGCCATGTGGCCTAGCGTGATCATTAAGACAGTTTTGGAAAGGTATTGAAGTGTTCTACAAGATCTGTACAAAGGTTAAAAGATCAAATTCATTTTTAGTCTAGTAAATCGCCTCTGAATGCTTTGTACTCGGGAAAACCTGTCAATTTGAGCATGTGTTTAAAGGGTATTATGAAACTTTTTCATCGCCAAGATCCTTGTTATTGTGTCCCAGGGCTTTGGTTTGCTTATTCATGAAGGCCCAATGACATAAAAACGATAATGGATGACCTTGCATTTTCGTCAAAATTCCAACCATGGCCATAGGGACGGGTGAAATAGCTCAAGTGATGTAGTTGGATGTTCCTTCAAATGGCCATAGCTTCGTAGCCATGTGTCCTTGCGTGATGATTAAGACAGTTTTGGAAAGGTATTGAAGTGTTCTACAAGATCTGTACATTGATTGAAAGATCAAAGTCACTTTCAGTGTAGTAAATGGCCTCTGAATGCATTGTACTCGGGAAAACCTGTCGATTTGCGCATGTATTTAAAGGGTAAAGTGACCCATTATGAAACTTTTTCATCGCCAAGATCCTTGTTATTGTGTCCCAGGGCTTTGATTTGCTTATTCATGAAGGCCCAATGACATAAAAACGATAATGGATGACCTTGCATTTTCGTCAAAATTTCAACCATGGCCATAGGGACGGGTTAGAAAGCTCAAGTGATGTAGTTGGATGTTCCTTCAAATGGCCATAACCTCGTAGCCATGTGTCCTAGCGTGATGATTAAGACAGTTTTGGAAAGGTATTGAAGTGGTCTACAAGATCTGTACATAGGTTAAAAGATCAAATTCATTTTTAGTCTAGTAAATGGCCTCTGAATGCATTGTACTCGGGAAAACCTGTCAATTGGAGCATGTGTTTAAAGGGTATTATGAAACTTTTCCATCGCCAAGATCCTTGTTATTGTGTCCCAGGGCTTTGATTTGCTTATTTATGAAGGCCCAATGACATAAAAACGATAATGGATGACCTTGCATTTTCGTCAAAATTTCAATCATGGCCATAGGGACGGGTTAGAAAGCTCAAGTGATGTAGTTGGATGTTCCTTCAAATGGCCATAACTTCGTAGCCATGTGTCCTTGCGTGATGATTAAGACAGTTTTGGAAAGGTATTGAAGTGTTCTACAAGATCTGTACAAAGGTTAAAAGATCAAATTCATTTTGAGTCTAGTAAATCGCCTCTGAACGCATTGTACTCGGGAAAACCTGTCAATTTGAGCATGTGTTTAAAGGGTATTATGAAACTTTTTCATCGCCAAGATCCTTGTTATTGTGTCCCAGGGCTTTGGTTTGCTTATTCATGAAGGCCCAATGACATAAAAACGATAATGGATGACCTTGCATTTTCGTCAAAATTTCAACCATGGCCATAGGGACGGGTGAAATAGCTCAAGTGATGTAGTTGGATGTTCCTTCAAATGGCCATAACTTCGTAGCCATGTGTCCTAGCATGATGATTAAGACAGTTTTGGAAAGGTATTGAAGTGTTCTACAAGATCTGTACAAAGGTTAAAAGATCAAATTCATTTTTAGTCTAGTAAATCGCCTCTGAATGCATTATACTCGGGAAAACCTGTCAATTTGAGCATGTGTTTAAAGGGTATTATGAAACTTTTTCATCGCCAAGATCCTTGTTATTGTGTCCCAGGGCTTTGGTTTGCTTATTCATGAAGGCCCAATGACATAAAAACGATAATGGATGACCTTGCATTTTCGTCAAAATTTCAACCATGGCCATAGGGACGGGTGAAATAGCTCAAGTGATGTAGTTGGATGTTCCTTCAAATGGCCATAACTTCATAGCCATGTGTCCTTGCGTGATGATTAAGACAGTTTTGGAAAGGTATTGAAGTGTTCTACAAGATCTGTACAAAGCTTAAAAGATCAAATTCACTTTTAGTCTAGTAGATCGCCTCTGAATGCATTGTACTCGGGAAAACCTGTCAATTTGAGCATGTGTTTAAAGGGTATTATGAAACTTTTTCATCGCCAAGATCCTTGTTATTGTGTCCCAGGGCTTTGGTTTGCTTATTCATGAAGGCCCAATGACATAAAAACGATAATGGATGACCTTGCATTTTCGTCAAAATTTCAACCATGGCCATAGGGACGGGTGAAATAGCTCAAGTGATGTAGTTGGATGTTCCTTCAAATGGCCATAGCTTCGTAGCCATGTGGCCTAGCGTGATGATTAAGACAGTTTTGGAAAGGTATTGAAGTGGTCTACAAGATCTGTACATTGATTGAAAGATCAAAGTCACTTTCAGTGTAGTAAATGGCCTCTGAATGCATTGTACTCGGGAAAACCTGTCAATTTGAGCATGTGTTTAAAGGGTATTATGAAACTTTTTCATCGCCAAGATCCTTGTTATTGTGTCCCAGGGATTTGATTTGCTTATTCATGAAGCCCCAATGACATTAAAACGATAATGGATGACCTTGCATTTTCGTCAAAAATTCAACCATGGCCAAAGGGACGGGTGAAATAGCTCAAGTGATGTAGTTGGATGTTCCTTCAAATGGCCATAACTTCGTAGCCATGTGTCCTAGCATGATGATTAAGACAGTTTTGGAAAGATATTGAAGTGTCCTACAAGATCTGTACATTGATTGAAAGATCAAAGTCACTTTCAGTGTAGTAAATGGCCTCTGAATGCATTGTACTCGGGAAAACCTGTCGATTTGAGCATGTATTTAAAGGGTAAAGTGACCCATTATGAAACTTTTTCATCGCCAAGATCCTTGTTATTGTGTCCCAGGGCTTTGGTTTGCTTATTCATGAAGGTGCAATGACATAAAAACGATAATGGATGACCTTGCATTTTCGTCAAAATTTCAACCATGGCCATAGGGACGGGTGAAATAGCTCAAGTGATGTAGTTGGATGTTCCTTCAAATGGCCATAACCTCGTAGCCATGTGTCCTAGCGTGATGATTAAGACAGTTTTGGAAAGGTATTGAAGTGGTCTACAAGATCTGTACAAAGGTTAAAAGATCAAATTCATTTTTAGTCTAGTAAATCGCCTCTGAATGCATTGTACTCGGGAAAACCTGTCAATTGGAGCATGTGTTTAAAGGGTATTATGAAACTTTTTCATCGCCAAGATCCTTGTTATTGTGTCCCAGGGCTTTGATTTGCTTATTCATGAAGGCCCAATGACATAAAAACGATAATGGATGACCTTGCATTTTCGTCAAAATTTCAACCATGGCCAAAGGGACGGGTGAAATAGCTCAAGTGATGTAGTTGGATGTTCCTTCAAATGGCCATAACCTCGTAGCCATGTGTCCTAGCGTGATGATTAAGACAGTTTTGGAAAGGTATTGAAGTGGTCTACAAGATCTAAACATTGATTGAACGATCAAAGTCACTTTCAGTGTAGTAAATGGCCTCTGAATGCATTGTACTCGGGAAAACCTGTCGATTTGAGCATGTATTTAAAGGGTAAAGTGACCCATTATGAAACTTTTTCATCGCCAAGATCCTTGTTATTGTGTCCCAGGGCTTTGGTTTGCTTATTCATGAAGGTGCAATGACATAAAAACGATAATGGATGACCTTGCATTTTCGTCAAAATTTCAACCATGGCCATAGGGACGGGTGAAATAGCTCAAGTGATGTAGTTGGATGTTCCTTCAAATGGCCATAGCTTCGTAGCCATGTGGCCTAGCGTGATGATTAAGACAGTTTTGGAAAGGTATTGAAGTGTTCTACAAGATCTGTACATTGATTGAAAGATCAAAGTCACTTTCAGTGTAGTAAATGGCCTCTGAATGCATTGTACTCGGGAAAACCTGTCGATTTGCGCATGTATTTAAAGGGTAAAGTGACCCATTATGAAACTTTTCCATCGCCAAGATCCTTGTTATTGTGTCCCAGGGCTTTGGTTTGCTTATTCATGAAGGCCCAATGACATAAAAACGATAATGGATGACCTTGCATTTTCGTCAAAATTTCAACCATGGACATAGGGACGGGTGAAAAAGCTCAAGTGATGTAGTTGGATGTTCCTTCAAATGGCCATAACTTCGTAGCCATGTGTCCTTGCGTGATGATTAAGACAGTTTTGGAAAGGTATTGAAGTAGTATACAAGATCTGTACATAGGTTTAAAGATCAAAGTCACTTTTAGTGTAGTAAATGGCCTCTGAATGCATTGTACTCGGGAAAACCTGTCAATTGGAGCATGTGTTTAAAGGGTATTATGAAACTTTTCCATCGCCAAGATCCTTGTTATTGTGTCCCAGGGCTTTGGTTTGCTTATTCATGAAGGCCCAATGACATAAAAACGATAATGGATGACCTTGCATTTTCGTCAAAATTTCAACCATGGCCATAGGGACGGGTGAAAAAGCTCAAGTGATGTAGTTGGATGTTCCTTCAAATGGCCATAACTTCGTAGCCATGTGTCCTTGCGTGATGATTAAGACAGTTTTGGAAAGGTATTGAAGTGTTCTACAAGATCTGTACAAAGGTTAAAAGATCAAATTCATTTTGAGTCTAGTAAATCGCCTCTGAACGCATTGTACTCGGGAAAACCTGTCAATTTGAGCATGTGTTTAAAGGGTATTATGAAACTTTTTCATCGCCAAGATCCTTGTTATTGTGTCCCAGGGCTTTGGTTTGCTTATTCATGAAGGCCCAATGACATAAAAACGATAATGGATGACCTTGCATTTTCGTCAAAATTTCAACCATGGCCATAGGGACGGGTGAAAAAGCTCAAGTGATGTAGTCGGATGTTCCTTCAAATGGCCATAACTTCGTAGCCATGTGTCCTTGCGTGATGATTAAGACAGTTTTGGAAAGGTATTGAAGTGGTCTACAAGATCTGTACAAAGGTTTAAAGATCAAATTCATTTTTAGTCTAGTAAATCGCCTCTGAATGCATTGTACTCGGGAAAACCTGTCAATTTGAGCATGTGTTTAAAGGGTATTATGAAACTTTTTCATCGCCAAGATCCTTGTTATTGTGTCCCAGGGCTTTGGTTTGCTTATTCATGAAGGCCCAATGACATCAAAACGATAATGGATGACCTTGCATTTTCGTCAAAATTTCAACCATGGCCATAGGGACGGGTTAGAAAGCTCAAGTGATGTAGTTGGATGTTCCTTCAAATGGCCATAACCTCGTAGCCATGTGTCCTAGCATGATGATTAAGACAGTTTTGGAAAGGTATTGAAGTGGTCTACAAGATCTGTACAATGGTTTAAAGATCAAATTCATTTTTAGTCTAGTAAATCGCCTCTGAATGCATTGTACTCGGGAAAACCTGTTAATTTGAGCATGTGTTTAAAGGGTATTAAGAAACTTTTTCATCGCCAAGATCCTTGTTATTGTGTCCCAGGGCTTTGGTTTGCTTATTCATGAAGGCCCAATGACATAAAAACGATAATGGATGACCTTGCATTTTCGTCAAAATTTCAACCATGGCCATAGGGACGGGTGAAATAGCTCAAGTGATGTAGTTGGATGTTCCTTCAAATGGCCATAACTTCGTAGCCATGTGTCCTTGCGTGATGATTAAGACAGTTTTGGAAAGGTATTGTAGTGTTCTACAAGATCTGTACAAAGGTTTAAAGATCAAATTCATTTTTAGTCTAGTAAATGGCCTCTGAATGCATTGTACTCGGGAAAACCTGTCAATTTGAGCATGTGTTTAAAGGGTAATATGACCCATAAAGGTTAAGCTCAGAGCAAAGGAACATATAGTAAATTGCCTCTGAAGTTGAAGGTTTTGTGGAAAGTCTTCAAATGTGCTTCGGGGGACTATGACCCAGTATGAAACTTTTTCATCGCCAAGATCCTTGTTATTGTGTCCCAGGGCTTTGGTTTGCTTATTCATGAAGGCCCAATGACATAAAAACGATAATGGATGACCTTGCATTTTCGTCAAAATTTCAACCATGGCCATAGGGACGGGTTAGAAAGCTCAAGTGATGTAGTTGGACGTTCCTTCAAATGGCCATAACTTCGTAGCCATGTGTCCTTGCGTGATGATTAAGACAGTTTTGGAAAGGTATTGAAGTGTTCTACAAGATCTGTACAAAGGTTAAAAGATCAAATTCATTTTTAGTCTAGTAAATCGCCTATGAATGCATTATACTCGGGAAAACCTGTCAATTTGAGCATGTGTTTAAAGGGTATTATGAAACTTTTTCATCGCCAAGATCCTTGTTATTGTGTCCCAGGGCTTTGGTTTGCTTACTCATGAAGCCCCAATGACATAAAAACGATAATGGATGACCTTGCATTTTCGTCAAAATTTCAACCATGGCCATAGGGACGGGTGATATAGCTCAAGTGATGTAGTTGGATGTTCCTTCAAATGGCCATAACTTCGTAGCCATGTGTCCTTGCGTGATGATTAAGACAGTTTTGGAAAGGTATTGTAGTGTTCTACAAGATCTGTACAAAGGTTAAAAGATCAAATTCATTTTTAGTCTAGTAAATGGCCTCTGAATGCATTGTACTCGGGAAAACCTGTCAATTGGAGCATGTGTTTAAAGGGTAATAT
The DNA here is from genome assembly GCF_943734685.1 of Anopheles coluzzii. NCBI lineage: Eukaryota > Metazoa > Arthropoda > Insecta > Diptera > Culicidae > Anopheles > Anopheles coluzzii. Next base: position 58,002 of record NW_026054447.1, on the reverse strand, counting down.
GACCCATAAAGGTTAAGCTCAGAGCAAAGGAACATATAGTAAATTGCCTTTGAAGTTGAAGGTTTTGTGGAAAGTCTTCAAATGTGCTTCGGGGGACTATGACCCAGTATGAAACTTTTTCATCGCCAAGATCCTTGTTATTGTGTCCCAGGGCTTTGGTTTGCTTACTCATGAAGCCCCAATGACATAAGAACGATAATGGATGACCTTGCATTTTCGTCAAAATTTCAACCATGGCCATAGGGACGGGTTAGAAAGCTCAAGTGATGTAGTTGGACGTTCCTTCAAATGGCCATAACTTCGTAGCCATGTGTCCTTGCGTGATGATTAAGACAGTTTTGGAAAGGTATTGAAGTGTTCTACAAGATCTGTACAAAGGTTAAAAGATCAAATTCATTTTTAGTCTAGTAAATCGCCTATGAATGCATTATACTCGGGAAAACCTGTCAATTTGAGCATGTGTTTAAAGGGTATTATGAAACTTTTTCATCGCCAAGATCCTTGTTATTGTGTCCCAGGGCTTTGATTTGCTTATTCATGAAGGCCCAATGACATAAAAACGATAATGGATGACCTTGCATTTTCGTCAAAATTTCAACCATGGCCATAGGGACGGGTGAAATAGCTCAAGTGATGTAGTTGGATGTTCCTTCAAATGGCCATAACTTCGTAGCCATGTGTCCTTGCGTGATGATTAAGACAGTTTTGGAAAGGTATTGAAGTGGTCTACAAGATCTGTACATAGGTTTAAAGATCAAATTCACTTTTAGTCTAGTAAATCGCCTCTGAATGCATTGTACTCGGGAAAACCTGTCAATTTGAGCATGTGTTTAAAGGGTATTATGAAACTTTTTCATCGCCAAGATCCTTGTTATTGTGTCCCAGGGCTTTGATTTGCTTATTCATGAAGGCCCAATGACATAAAAACGATAATGGATGACCTTGCATTTTCGTCAAAATTTCAACCATGGCCATAGGGACGGGTGAAATAGCTCAAGTGATGTAGTTGGATGTTCCTTCAAATGGCCATAGCTTCGTAGCCATGTGGCCTAGCGTGATGATTAAGACTGTTTTGGAAAGGTATTGAAGTGGTCTACAAGATCTGTACAAAGGTTAAAAGATTAAATTCATTTTTAGTCTAGTAAATCGCCTCTGAATGCATTGTACTCGGGAAAACCTGTCAATTTTAGCATGTGTTTAAAGGGTATTAAGAAACTTTTTCATCGCCAAGATCCTTGTTATTGTGTCCCAGGGCTTTGGTTTGCTTATTCATGAAGCCCCAATGACATAAGAACGATAATGGATGACCTTGCATTTTCGTCAAAATTTCAACCATGGCCATAGGGACAGGTGAAAAAGCTCAAGTGATGTAGTTGGATGTTCCTTCAAATGGCCATAATTTTGTAGCCATGTGTCCTTGCGTGATGATTAAGACAGTTTTGGAAAGGTATTGAAGTGTTCTACAAGATCTGTACATCGGTTAAAAGATCAAATTCACTTTCAGTGTAGTAAATGGCCTCTGAATGCATTGTACTCGGGAAAACCTGTCAATTGGAGCATGTGTTTAAAGGGTAATATGACCCATAAAGGTTAAGCTCAGAGCAAAGGAACATATAGTAAATTGCCTTTGAAGTTGAAGGTTTTGTGGAAAGTCTTCAAATGTGCTTCGGGGGACTATGACCCAGTATGAAACTTTTTCATCGCCAAGATCCTTGTTATTGTGTCCCAGGGCTTTGGTTTGCTTACTCATGAAGCCCCAATGACATAAGAACGATAATGGATGACCTTGCATTTTCGTCAAAATTTCAACCATGGCCATAGGGACGGGTTAGAAAGCTCAAGTGATGTAGTTGGACGTTCCTTCAAATGGCCATAACTTCGTAGCCATGTGTCCTTGCGTGATGATTAAGACAGTTTTGGAAAGGTATTGAAGTGTTCTACAAGATCTGTACAAAGGTTAAAAGATCAAATTCATTTTTAGTCTAGTAAATCGCCTATGAATGCATTATACTCGGGAAAACCTGTCAATTTGAGCATGTGTTTAAAGGGTATTATGAAACTTTTTCATCGCCAAGATCCTTGTTATTGTGTCCCAGGGCTTTGGTTTGCTTATTCATGAAGCCCCAATGACATAAGAACGATAATGGATGACCTTGCATTTTCGTCAAAATTTCAACCATGGCCATAGGGACAGGTGAAAAAGCTCAAGTGATGTAGTTGGATGTTCCTTCAAATGGCCATAATTTTGTAGCCATGTGTCCTTGCGTGATGATTAAGACAGTTTTGGAAAGGTTTTGAAGTGGTCTACAAGATCTGTACATTGATTGAAAGATCAAAGTCACTTTCAGTGTAGTAAATGGCCTCTGAATGCATTGTACTCGGGAAAACCTGTCGATTTGAGCATGTGTTTAAAGGGTATTATGAAACTTTTTCATCGCCAAGATCCTTGTTATTGTGTCCCAGGGCTTTGATTTGCTTATTCATGAAGGCCCAATGACATAAAAACGATAATGGATGACCTTGCATTTTCGTCAAAATTTCAACCATGGCCATAGGGACGGGTGATATAGCTCAAGTGATGTAGTTGGATGTTCCTTCAAATGGCCATAACTTCGTAGCCATGTGTCCTTGCGTGATGATTAAGACAGTTTTGGAAAGGTATTGTAGTGTTCTACAAGATCTGTACATTGATTGAAAGATCAAAGTCACTTTCAGTGTAGTAAATGGCCTCTGAATGCATTGTACTCGGGAAAACCTGTCAATTTGAGCATGTGTTTAAAGGGTAAAGTGACCCATTATGAAACTTTTTCATCGCCAAGATCCTTGTTATTGTGTCCCAGGGCTTTGATTTGCTTATTCATGAAGGCCCAATGACATAAAAACGATAATGGATGACCTTGCGTTTTCGTCAAAATTTCAACCATGGCCATAGGGACGGGTTAGAAAGCTCAAGTGATGTAGTTGGATGTTCCTTCAAATGGCCATAACTTCGTAGCCATGTGTCCTTGCGTGATGATTAAGACAGTTTTGGAAAGGTATTGAAGTGTTCTACAAGATCTGTACAAAGGTTAAAAGATCAAATTCATTTTTAGTCTAGTAAATCGCCTCTGAATGCATTGTACTCGGGATAACCTGTCAATTTGAGCATGTGTTTAAAGGGTATTATGAAACTTTTTCATCGCCAAGATCCTTGTTATTGTGTCCCAGGGCTTTGATTTGCTTATTCATGAAGGCCCAATGACATAAAAACGATAATGGATGACCTTGCATTTTCGTCAAAATTTCAACCATGGCCATAGGGACGGGTGAAATAGCTCAAGTGATGTATTTGGATGTTCCTTCAAATGGCCATAACTTCGTAGCCATGTGTCCTAGCGTGATGATTAAGACAGTTTTGGAAAGGTATTGAAGTGGTCTACAAGATCTGTACATTGATTGAAAGATCAAAGTCACTTTCAGTGTAGTAAATGGTCTCTGAATGCATTGTACTCGGGAAAACCTGTCGATTTGAGCATGTATTTAAAGGGTAAAGTGACCCATTATGAAACTTTTTCATCGCCAAGATCCTTGTTATTGTGTCCCAGGGCTTTGATTTGCTTATTCATGAAGGCCCAATGACATAAAAACGATAATGGATGACCTTGCATTTTCGTCAAAATTTCAACCATGGCCATAGGGACGGGTGAAATAGCTCAAGTGATGTAGTTGGACGTTCCTTCAAATGGCCATAACTTCGTAGCCATGTGTCCTAGCGTGATGATTAAGACAGTTTTGGAAAGGTATTGAAGTGGTCTACAAGATCTGTACATTGATTGAAAGATCAAAGTCACTTTCAGTGTAGTAAATGGTCTCTGAATGCATTGTACTCGGGAAAACCTGTCGATTTGAGCATGTATTTAAAGGGTAAAGTGACCCATTATGAAACTTTTTCATCGCCAAGATCCTTGTTATTGTGTCCCAGGGCTTTGGTTTGCTTATTCATGAAGGCCCAATGACATAAAAACGATAATGGATGACCTTGCATTTTCGTCAAAATTTCAACCATGGCCATAGGGACGGGTGAAATAGCTCAAGTGATGTAGTTGGATGTTCCTTCAAATGGCCATAACTTCGTAGCCATGTGTCCTAGCATGATGATTAAGACAGTTTTGGAAAGGTATTGAAGTGGTCTACAAGATCTGTACATTGATTGAACGATCAAAGTTACTTTCAGTGTAGTAAATGGCCTCTGAATGCATTGTACTCGGGAAAACCTGTCGATTTGAGCATGTATTTAAAGGGTAAAGTGACCCATTATGAAACTTTTTCATCGCCAAGATCCTTGTTATTGTGTCCCAGGGCTTTGATTTGCTTATTCATGAAGGCCCAATGACATAAAAACGATAATGGATGACCTTGCATTTTCGTCAAAATTTCAACCATGGCCATAGGGACGGGTGAAATAGCTCAAGTGATGTAGTTGGATGTTCCTTCAAATGGCCATAACTTCGTAGCCATGTGTCCTAGCGTGATGATTAAGACAGTTTTGGAAAGGTATTGAAGTGGTCTACAAGATCTGTACATTGATTGAAAGATCAAAGTCACTTTCAGTGTAGTAAATGGTCTCTGAATGCATTGTACTCGGGAAAACCTGTCAATTTGAGCATGTGTTTAAAGGGTAAAGTGACCCATTATGAAACTTTTTCATCGCCAAGATCCTTGTTATTGTGTCCCAGGAATTTGATTTGCTTATTCATGAAGGCCCAATGACATAAAAACGATAATGGATGACCTTGCATTTTCGTCAAAATTTCAACCATGGCCATAGGGACGGGTGAAATAGCTCAAGTGATGTATTTGGATGTTCCTTCAAATGGCCATAACTTCGTAGCCATGTGTCCTAGCGTGATGATTAAGACAGTTTTGGAAAGGTATTGAAGTGGTCTACAAGATCTGTACATTGATTGAAAGATCAAAGTCACTTTCAGTGTAGTAAATGGTCTCTGAATGCATTGTACTCGGGAAAACCTGTCGATTTAAGCATGTATTTAAAGGGTAAAGTGACCCATTATGAAACTTTTTCATCGCCAAGATCCTTGTTATTGTGTCCCAGGGCTTTGATTTGCTTATTCATGAAGGCCCAATGACATAAAAACGATAATGGATGACCTTGCATTTTCGTCAAAATTTCAACCATGGCCATAGGGACGGGTGAAAAAGCTCAAGTGATGTAGTTGGATGTTCCTTCAAATGGCCATAACTTCGTAGCCATGTGTCCTAGCGTGATGATTAAGACAGTTTTGGAAAGGTATTGAAGTGGTCTACAAGATCTGTACATAGGTTAAAAGATCAAATTCACTTTTAGTCTAGTAAATGGCCTCTGAATGCATTGTACTCGGGAAAACCTGTCAATTTGAGCATGTGTTTAAAGGGTATTATGAAACTTTTTCATCGCCAAGATCCTTGTTATTGTGTCCCAGGGCTTTGGTTTGCTTATTCATGAAGGCGCAATGACATAAAAACGATAATGGATGACCTTGCATTTTCGTCAAAATTTCAACCATGGCCATAGGGACGGGTGAAAAAGCTCAAGTGATGTAGTTGGATGTTCCTTCAAATGGCCATAACCTCGTAGCCATGTGTCCTAGCGTGATGATTAAGACAGTTTTGGAAAGGTATTGAAGTGTTCTACAAGATCTGTACAAAGGTTAAAAGATCAAATTCAGTTTTAGTCTAGTAAATCGCCTCTGAATGCTTTGTACTCGGGAAAACCTGTCAATTTGAGCATGTGTTTAAAGGGTATTATGAAACTTTTTCATCGCCAAGATCCTTGTTATTGTGTCCCAGGGCTTTAGTTTGCTTATTCATGAAGGCCCAATGACATAAAAACGATAATGGATGACCTTGCATTTTCGTCAAAATTTCAACCATGGCCATAGGGACGGGTTAGAAAGCTCAAGTGATGTAGTTGGATGTTCCTTCAAATGGCCATAACTTCGTAGCCATGTGTCCTAGCGTGATGATTAAGACAGTTTTGGAAAGGTATTGAAGTGGTCTACAAGATCTGTACATTGATTGAAAGATCAAAGTCACTTTCAGTGTAGTAAATGGCCTCTGAATGCATTGTACTCGGGAAAACCTGTCGATTTGAGCATGTATTTAAAGGGTATTATGAAACTTTTTCATCGCCAAGATCCTTGTTATTGTGTCCCAGGGCTTTAGTTTGCTTATTCATGAAGGCCCAGTGACATAAAAACGATAATGGATGACCTTGCATTTTCGTCAAAATTTCAACCATGGCCATAGGGACGGGTGAAATAGCTCAAGTGATGTAGTTGGATGTTCCTTCAAATGGCCATAGCTTCGTAGCCATGTGGCCTAGCGTGATGATTAAGACAGTTTTGGAAAGGTATTGAAGTGGTCTACAAGATCTGTACATAGGTTAAAAGATCAAATTCACTTTTAGTCTAGTAAATGGCCTCTGAATGCATTGTACTCGGGAAAACCTGTCAATTTGAGCATGTGTTTAAAGGGTATTATGAAACTTTTTCATCGCCAAGATCCTTCTTATTGTGTCCCAGGGCTTTGATTTGCTTATTCATGAAGGCCCAGTGACATAAAAACGATAATGGATGACCTTGCATTTTCGTCAAAATTTCAACCATGGCCATAGGGACGGGTGAAATAGCTCAAGTGATGTAGTTGGATGTTCCTTCAAATGGCCATAACTTCGTAGCCATGTGTCCTAGCATGATGATTAAGACAGTTTTGGGAAGGTATTGAAGTGTTCTACAAGATCTGTACAAAGGTTAAAAGATCAAATTCAGTTTTAGTCTAGTAAATCGCCTCTGAATGCTTTGTACTCGGGAAAACCTGTCAATTTGAGCATGTGTTTAAAGGGTATTATGAAACTTTTTCATCGCCAAGATCCTTGTTATTGTGTCCCAGGGCTTTGGTTTGCTTATTCATGAAGGCGCAATGACATAAAAACGATAATGGATGACCTTGCATTTTCGTCAAAATTTCAACCATGGCCATAGGGACGGGTGAAATAGCTCAAGTGATGTAGTTGGATGTTCCTTCAAATGGCCATAACTTCGTAGCCATGTGTCCTAGCGTGATGATTAAGACAGTTTTGGAAAGGTATTGAAGTGTTCTACAAGATCTGTACAAAGGTTAAAAGATCAAATTCATTTTTAGTCTAGTAAATCGCCTCTGAATGCTTTGTACTCGGGAAAACCTGTCAATTTGAGCATGTGTTTAAAGGGTATTATGAAACTTTTTCATCGCCAAGATCCTTGTTATTGTGTCCCAGGGCTTTGGTTTGCTTATTCATGAAGGCGCAATGACATAAAAACGATAATGGATGACCTTGCATTTTCGTCAAAATTTCAACCATGGCCATAGGGACGGGTGAAAAAGCTCAAGTGATGTAGTTGGATGTTCCTTCAAATGGCCATAACTTCGTAGCCATGTGTCCTTGCGTGATGATTAAGACAGTTTTGGAAAGGTATTGAAGTGGTCTACAAGATCTGTACAAAGGTTAAAAGATCAAATTCATTTTTAGTCTAGTAAATCGCCTCTGAATGCATTGTACTCGGGAAAACCTGTCAATTTGAGCATGTGTTTAAAGGGTATTATGAAACTTTTTCATCGCCAAGATCCTTGTTATTGTGTCCCAGGGCTTTGGTTTGCTTATTCATGAAGGCCCAATGACATAAAAACGATAATGGATGACCTTGCATTTTCGTCAAAATTTCAACCATGGCCATAGGGACGGGTGAAATAGCTCAAGTGATGTAGTTGGATGTTCCTTCAAATGGCCATAACTTCGTAGCCATGTGTCCTTGCGTGATGATTAAGACAGTTTTGGAAAGGTATTGAAGTGTTCTACAAGATCTGTACAAAGGTTAAAAGATCAAATTCATTTTTAGTCTAGAAAATCGCCTCTGAATGCATTGTACTCGGGAAAACCTGTCAATTTGAGCATGTGTTTAAAGGGTATTATGAAACTTTTTCATCGCCAAGATCCTTGTTATTGTGTCCCAGGGCTTTGGTTTGCTTATTCATGAAGGCTCAATGACATAAAAACGATAATGGATGACCTTGCATTTTCGTCAAAATTTCAACCATGGCCATAGGGACGGGTGAAATAGCTCAAGTGATGTAGTTGGATGTTCCTTCAAATGGCCATAGCTTCGTAGCCATGTGGCCTTGCGTGATGATTAAGACAGTTTTGGAAAGGTATTGAAGTGGTCTACAAGATCTGTACAAAGGTTAAAAGATCAAATTCATTTTTAGTCTAGTAAATCGCCTCTGAATGCATTGTACTCGGGAAAACCTGTCAATTTGAGCATGTGTTTAAAGGGTATTATGAAACTTTTTCATCGCCAAGATCCTTGTTATTGTGTCCCAGGGCTTTGGTTTGCTTATTCATGAAGGCCCAATGACATAAAAACGATAATGGATGACCTTGCATTTTCGTCAAAATTTCAACCATGGCCATAGGGACGGGTGAAAAAGCTCAAGTGATGTAGTTGGATGTTCCTTCAAATGGCCAAAACCTCGTAGCCATGTGTCCTTACGTGATGATTAAGACAGTTTTGGAAAGGTATTGAAGTGTTCTTCAAGATCTGTACAAAGGTTAAAAGATCAAATTCATTTTTAGTCTAGTAAATCGCCTCTGAATGCATTGTACTCGGGAAAACCTGTCAATTTGAGCATGTGTTTAAAGGGTATTATGAAACTTTTTCATCGCCAAGATCCTTGTTATTATGTCCCAGGGCTTTGGTTTGCTTATTCATGAAGGCCCAATGACATAAAAACGATACTGGATGACCTTGCATTTTCGTCAAAATTTCAACCATGGCCATAGGGACGGGTGAAATAGCTCAAGTGATGTAGTTGGATGTTCCTTCAAATGGCCATAACTTCGTAGCCATGTGTCCTTGCGTGATGATTAAGACAGTTTTGGAAAGGTATTGAAGTGGTCTACAAGATCTGTACATAGGTTTAAAGATCAAATTCACTTTTAGTCTAGTAAATCGCCTCTGAATGCATTGTACTCGGGAAAACCTGTCGATTTGAGCATGTGTTTAAAGGGTAAAGTGACCCATTATGAAACTTTTTCATCGCCAAGATCCTTGTTATTGTGTCCCAGGGCTTTGATTTGCTTATTCATTAAGGCCCAATGACATAAAAACGATAATGGATGACCTTGCATTTTCGTCAAAATTTCAACCATGGCCATAGGGACGGGTGAAAAAGCTCAAGTGATGTAGTTGGATGTTCCTTCAAATGGCCATAACTTCGTAGCCATGTGTCCTAGCATGATGATTAAGACAGTTTTGGAAAGGTATTGAAGTGTTCTACAAGATCTGTACAAAGGTTAAAAGATCAAATTCATTTTTTGTCTAGTAAATTGCCTCTGAATGCATTGTACTCGGGAAAACCTGTCAATTTTAGCATGTGTTTAAAGGGTAAAGTGACCCATTATGAAACTTTTTCATCGCCAAGATCCTTGTTATTGTGCCCAGGGCTTTGGTTTGCTTATTCATGAAGGTGCAATGACATAAAAACGATAATGGATGACCTTGCATTTTCGTCAAAATTTCAACCATGGCCATAGGGACGGGTGAAAAAGCTCAAGTGATGTAGTTGGATGTTCCTTCAAATGGCCATAACCTCGTAGCCATGTGTCCTAGCGTGATGATTAAGACAGTTTTGGAAAGGTATTGAAGTGTTCTACAAGATCTGTACATTGATTGAAAGATCAAAGTCACTTTCAGTGTAGTAAATGGCCTCTGAATGCATTGTACTCGGGAAAACCTGTCGATTTGAGCATGTATTTAAAGGGTAAAGTGACCCATTATGAAACTTTTTCATCGCCAAGATCCTTGTTATTGTGTCCCAGGGCTTTGATTTGCTTATTCATTAAGGCCCAATGACATAAAAACGATAATGGATGACCTTGCATTTTCGTCAAAATTTCAACCATGGCCATAGGGACGGGTGAAAAAGCTCAAGTGATGTAGTTGGATGTTCCTTCAAATGGCCATAACTTCGTAGCCATGTGTCCTTGCGTGATGATTAAGACAGTTTTGGTAAGGTATTGAAGTGGTCTACAAGATCTGTACATTGATTGAAAGATCAAAGTCACTTTCAGTGTAGTAAATGGCCTCTGAATGCATTGTACTCGGGAAAACCTGTCGATTTGAGCATGTATTTAAAGGGTAAAGTGACCCATTATGAAACTTTTTCATCGCCAAGATCCTTGTTATTGTGTCCAAGGGCTTTGGTTTGCTTATTCATGAAGGCCCAATGACATAAAAACGATAATGGATGACCATGCATTTTCGTCAAAATTTCAACCATGGCCATAGGGACGGGTGAAAAAGCTCAAGTGATGTAGTTGGATGTTCCTTCAAATGGCCATAGCTTCGTAGCCATGTGGCCTAGCGTGATGATTAAGACAGTTTTGGAAAGGTATTGAAGTGGTCTACAAGATCTGTACATAGGTTAAAAGATTTAATTCATTTTTAGTCTAGTAAATGGCCTCTGAATGCATTGTACTCGGGAAAACCGGTCGATTTGAGCATGTATTTAAAGGGTAAAGTGACCCATTATGAAACTTTTTCATCGCCAAGATCCTTGTTATTGTGTCCCAGGGCTTTGATTTGCTTATTCATGAAGGCCCAATGACATAAAAACGATAATGGATGACCTTGCATTTTCGTCAAAATTTCAACCATGGCCATAGGGACGGGTGAAAAAGCTCAAGTGATGTAGTTGGATGTTCCTTCAAATGGCCATAACTTCGTAGCCATGTGTCCTTGCGTGATGATTAAGACAGTTTTGGAAAGGTATTGAAGTGGTCTACAAGATCTGTACATTGATTGAAAGATCAAAGTCACTTTCAGTGTAGTAAATGGCCTCTGAATGCATTGTACTCGGGAAAACCTGTCAATTTGAGCATGTGTTTAAAGGGTATTATGAAACTTTTTCATCGCCAAGATCCTTGTTATTGTGTCCCAGGGCTTTGGTTTGCTTATTCATGAAGGCCCAATGACATAAAAACGATAATGGATGACCATGCATTTTCGTCAAAATTTCAACCATGGCCATAGGGACGGGTTAGAAAGCTCAAGTGATGTAGTTGGATGTTCCTTCAAATGGCCATAACTTCGTAGCCATGTGTCCTAGCATGATGATTAAGACAGTTTTGGAAAGGTATTGAAGTAGTTTACAAGATCTGTACATAGGTTTAAAGATCAAAGTCACTTTTAGTGTAGTAAATGGCCTCTGAATGCATTGTACTCGGGAAAACCTGTCAATTTGAGCATGTGTTTAAAGGGTATTATGAAACTTTTTCATCGCCAAGATCCTTGTTATTGTGTCCCAGGGCTTTGGTTTGCTTATTCATGAAGGCCCAATGACATAAAAACGATAATGGATGACCTTGCATTTTCGTCAAAATTTCAACCATGGCCATAGGGACGGGTGAAAAAGCTCAAGTGATGTAGTTGGATGTTCCTTCAAATGGCCATAACTTCGTAGCCATGTGGCCTAGCGTGATCATTAAGACAGTTTTGGAAAGGTATTGAAGTGTTCTACAAGATCTGTACAAAGGTTAAAAGATCAAATTCATTTTTAGTCTAGTAAATCGCCTCTGAATGCTTTGTACTCGGGAAAACCTGTCAATTTGAGCATGTGTTTAAAGGGTATTATGAAACTTTTTCATCGCCAAGATCCTTGTTATTGTGTCCCAGGGCTTTGGTTTGCTTATTCATGAAGGCCCAATGACATAAAAACGATAATGGATGACCTTGCATTTTCGTCAAAATTTCAACCATGGCCATAGGGACGGGTGAAATAGCTCAAGTGATGTAGTTGGATGTTCCTTCAAATGGCCATAACTTCGTAGCCATGTGGCCTAGCGTGATCATTAAGACAGTTTTGGAAAGGTATTGAAGTGTTCTACAAGATCTGTACAAAGGTTAAAAGATCAAATTCATTTTGAGTCTAGTAAATCGCCTCTGAATGCTTTGTACTCGGGAAAACCTGTCAATTTGAGCATGTGTTTAAAGGGTATTATGAAACTTTTTCATCGCCAAGATCCTTGTTATTGTGTCCCAGGGCTTTGGTTTGCTTATTCATGAAGGCCCAATGACATAAAAACGATAATGGATGACCTTGCATTTTCGTCAAAATTTCAACCATGGCCATAGGGACGGGTGAAATAGCTCAAGTGATGTAGTTGGATGTTCCTTCAAATGGCCATAACTTCGTAGCCATGTGTCCTAGCATGATGATTAAGACAGTTTTGGAAAGGTATTGAAGTAGTATACAAGATCTGTACATAGGTTTAAAGATCAAATTCACTTTTAGTCTAGTAAATCGCCTCTGAATGCATTGTACTCGGGAAAACCTGTCGATTTGAGCATGTATTTAAAGGGTAAAGTGACCCATTATGAAACTTTTTCATCGCCAAGATCCTTGTTATTGTGTCCCAGGGCTTTGGTTTGCTTATTCATGAAGGCCCAATGACATAAAAACGATAATGGATGACCTTGCATTTTCGTCAAAATTTCAACCATGGCCATAGGGACGGGTGAAAAAGCTCAAGTGATGTAGTTGGATGTTCCTTCAAATGGCCATAACTTCGTAGCCATGTGGCCTAGCGTGATCATTAAGACAGTTTTGGAAAGGTATTGAAGTGTTCTACAAGATCTGTACAAAGGTTAAAAGATCAAATTCATTTTGAGTCTAGTAAATCGCCTCTGAATGCTTTGTACTCGGGAAAACCTGTCAATTTGAGCATGTGTTTAAAGGGTATTATGAAACTTTTTCATCGCCAAGATCCTTGTTATTGTGTCCCAGGGCTTTGGTTTGCTTATTCATGAAGGCCCAATGACATAAAAACGATAATGGATGACCTTGCATTTTCGTCAAAATTTCAACCATGGCCATAGGGACGGGTGAAATAGCTCAAGTGATGTAGTTGGATGTTCCTTCAAATGGCCATAACCTCGTAGCCATGTGTCCTAGCGTGATGATTAAGACAGTTTTGGAAAGGTATTGAAGTGGTCTACAAGATCTGTACATTGATTGAAAGATCAAAGTCACTTTCAGTGTAGTAAATGGCCTCTGAATGCATTGTACTCGGGAAAACCTGTCGATTTGCGCATGTATTTAAAGGGTATTATGAAACTTTTTCATCGCCAAGATCCTTGTTATTGTGTCCCAGGGCTTTGGTTGGCTTATTCATGAAGGCCCAATGACATAAAAACGATAATGGATGACCTTGCTTTTTCGTCAAAATTTCAACCATGGCCATAGGGACGGGTGAAATAGCTCAAGTGATGTAGTTGGATGTTCCTTCAAATGGCCATAACTTCGTAGCCATGTGTCCTTGCGTGATGATTAAGACAGTTTTGGAAAGGTCTTGAAGTGTTCTATAAGATCTGTACATTAATTAAAAGATCAAAGTCACTTTCAGTGTAGTAAATGGCCTCTGAATGCATTGTACTTGGGAAAACCTGTCGATTTGAGCATGTATTTAAAGGGTAAAGTGACCCATTATGAAACTTTTTCATCGCCAAGATCCTTGTTATTGTGTTCCAGGGCTTTGGTTTGCTTATTCATGAAGGCCCAATGACATAAAAAGGATAATGGATGACCTTGCATTTTCGTCAAAATTTCAACCATGGCCATAGGGACGGGTGAAATAGCTCAAGTGATGTAGTTGGATGTTCCTTCAAATGGCCATAGCTTCGTAGCCATGTGGCCTAGCGTGATGATTAAGACAGTTTTGGAAAGGTATTGAAGTGTTCTACAAGATCTGTACAAAGGTTAAAAGATCAAATTCATTTTTAGTCTAGTAAATCGCCTTTGAATGCATTGTACTCGGGAAAACCTGTCAATTTGAGCATGTGTTTAAAGGGTATTATGAAACTTTTTCATCGCCAAGATCCTTGTTATTGTGTTCCAGGGCTTTGGTTTGCTTATTCATGAAGGCCCAATGACATAAAAAGGATAATGGATGACCTTGCATTTTCGTCAAAATTTCAACCATGGCCATAGGGACGGGTGAAATAGCTCAAGTGATGTAGTTGGATGTTCCTTCAAATGGCCATAACCTCGTAGCCATGTGTCCTTGCGTGATGATTAAGACAGTTTTGGAAAGGTATTGAAGTGTTCTACAAGATCTGTACAAAGGTTAAAAGATCAAATTCATTTTTAGTCTAGTAAATCGCCTTTGAATGCATTGTACTCGGGAAAACCTGTCAATTTGAGCATGTGTTTAAAGGGTATTATGAAACTTTTTCATCGCCAAGATCCTTGTTATTGTGTCCCAGGGCTTTGATTTGCTTATTCATGAAGGCCCAATGACATAAAAACGATAATGGATGACCTTGCATTTTCGTCAAAATTTCAACCATGGCCATAGGGACGGGTGAAATAGCTCAAGTGATGTAGTTGGATGTTCCTTCAAATGGCCATAACCTCGTAGCCATGTGTCCTAGCGTGATGATTAAGACAGTTTTGGAAAGGTATTGAAGTGGTCTACAAGATCTGTACATTGATTGAAAGATCAAAGTCACTTTCAGTGTAGTAAATGGCCTCTGAATGCATTGTACTCGGGAAAACCTGTCGATTTGAGCATGTGTTTAAAGGGTAAAGTGACCCATTATGAAACTTTTTCATCGCCAAGATCCTTGTTATTGTGTCCCAGGGCTTTGATTTGCTTATTCATGAAGGCCCAATGACATAAAAACGATAATGGATGACCTTGCATTTTCGTCAAAATTTCAACCATGGCCATAGGGACGGGTGAAAAAGCTCAAGTGATGTAGTTGGATGTTCCTTCAAATGGCCATAACTTCGTAGCCATGTGTCCTAGCGTGATGATTAAGACAGTTTTGGAAAGGTATTGAAGTGTTCTACAAGATCTGTACAAAGGTTAAAAGATCAAATTCATTTTTAGTCTAGTAAATCGCCTCTGAATGCATTGTACTCGGGAAAACCTGTCAATTTGAGCATGTGTTTAAAGGGTATTATGAAACTTTTTCATCGCCAAGATCCTTGTTATTGTGTCCCAGGGCTTTGATTTGCTTATTCATGAAGGCCCAATGACATAAAAACGATAATGGATGACCTTGCATTTTCGTCAAAATTTCAACCATGGCCATGGGGACGGATGAGAAAGCTCAAGTGATGTAGTTGGATGTTCCTTCAAATGGCCATAACTTCGTAGCCATGTGTCCTAGCGTGATGATTAAGACAGTTTTGGAAAGGTATTGAAGTGGTCTACAAGATCTATACATTGATTGAAAGATCAAAGTCACTTTCAGTGTATTAAATGGCCTCTGAATGCATTGTACTCGGGAAAACCTGTCGATTTGAGCATGTGTTTAAAGGGTATTATGAATTATATGGTATTATATTATGTTCCTTCAAATGGCCATAACCTCGTAGCCATGTGTCCTTGCGTGATGATTAAGACAGTTTTGGAAAGGTATTGAAGTGTTCTACAAGATCTGTACAAAGGTTAAAAGATCAAATTCATTTTTAGTCTAGTAAATGGCCTCTGAATGCATTGTACTCGGGAAAACCTGTCGATTTGAGCATGTGTTTAAAGGGTATTATGAAACTTTTTCTTCGCCAAGATCCTTGTTATTGTGTCCCAGGGCTTTGGTTTGCTTATTCATGAAGGCCCAATGACATAAAAACGATAATGGACCTTGCATTTTCGTCAAAATTTCAACCATGGCCATAGGGACGGGTGAAATAGCTCAAGTGATGTAGTTGGATGTTCCTTCAAATGGCCATAGCTTCGTAGCCATGTGTCCTAGCGTGATGAATAAGACAGTTTTGGAAAGGTATTGAAGTGGTCTACAAGATCTGTACATTAATTAAAAGATCAAAGTCACTTTCAGTGTAGTAAATGGCCTCTGAATGCATTGTACTTGGGAAAACCTGTCGATTTGAGCATGTATTTAAAGGGTAAAGTGACCCATTATGAAACTTTTTCATCGCCAAGATCCTTGTTATTGTGTCCCAGGGCTTTGGTTTGCTTATTCATGAAGGCCCAATGACATAAAAACGATAATGGATGACCTTGCATTTTCGTCAAAATTTCAACCATGGCCATAGGGACGGGTGAAATAGCTCAAGTGATGTAGTTGGATGTTCCTTCAAATGGCCATAACTTCGTAGCCATGTGTCTTTGCGTGATGATTAAGACAGTTTTGGAAAGGTATTGAAGTGTTCTACAAGATCTGTACAAAGGTTAAAAGATCAAATTCATTTTTAGTCTAGTAAATGGCCTCTGAATGCATTGTACTCGGGAAAACCTGTCAATTTGAGCATGTGTTTAAAGGGTATTATGAAACTTTTTCATCGCCAAGATCCTTGTTATTGTGTCCCAGGGCTTTGGTTTGCTTATTCATGAAGGCCCAATGACATAAAAACGATAATGGATGACCTTGCATTTTCGTCAAAATTTCAACCATGGCCATAGGGACGGGTGAAAAAGCTCAAGTGATGTAGTTGGATGTTCCTTCAAATGGCCATGACTTCGTAGCCATGTGTCCTTGCGTGATGATTAAGACAGTTTTGGAAAGGTATTGAAGTGTTCTACAAGAGCTGTACAAAGGTTAAAAGATCAAATTCATTTTTAGTCTAGTAAATCGCCTCTGAATGCATTGTACTCGGGAAAACCTGTCAATTTGAGCATGTGTTTAAAGGGTATTATGAAACTTTTTCATCGCCAAGATCCTTGTTATTGTGTCCCAGGGCTTTGGTTTGCTTATTCATGAAGGCGCAATGACATAAAAACGATAATGGATGACCTTGCATTTTCGTCAAAATTTCAACCATGGCCATAGGGACGGGTGAAAAAGCTCAAGTGATGTAGTTGGATGTTCCTTCAAATGGCCATGACTTCGTAGCCATGTGTCCTTGCGTGATGATTAAGACAGTTTTGGAAAGGTATTGAAGTGGTCTACAAGATCTGTACAAAGGTTAAAAGATCAAATTCATTTTTAGTCTAGTAAATCGCCTCTGAATGCATTGTACTCGGGAAAACCTGTCGATTTGAGCATGTATTTAAAGGGTAAAGTGACCCATTATGAAACTTTTTCATCGCAAAGATCCTTGTTATTGTGTCCCAGGGCTTTGATT
The DNA here is from genome assembly GCF_943734685.1 of Anopheles coluzzii. Taxonomy (NCBI): domain Eukaryota; kingdom Metazoa; phylum Arthropoda; class Insecta; order Diptera; family Culicidae; genus Anopheles; species Anopheles coluzzii. Next base: position 40,839 of record NW_026054447.1, on the reverse strand, counting down.
TGCTTATTCACGAAGGCCCAATGACATAAAAACGATAATGGATGACCTTGCATTTTCGTCAAAATTTCAACCATGGCCATAGGGACGGGTGAAATAGCTCAAGTGATGTAGTTGGATGTTCCTTCAAATGGCCATAACTTCGTAGCCATGTGTCTTTGCGTGATGATTAAGACAGTTTTGGAAAGGTATTGAAGTGTTCTACAAGATCTGTACAAAGGTTAAAAGATCAAATTCATTTTTAGTCTAGTAAATGGCCTCTGAATGCATTGTACTCGGGAAAACCTGTCAATTTGAGCATGTGTTTAAAGGGTATTATGAAACTTTTTCATCGCCAAGATCCTTGTTATTGTGTCCCAGGGCTTTGGTTTGCTTATTCATGAAGGCCCAATGACATAAAAACGATAATGGATGACCTTGCATTTTCGTCAAAATTTCAACCATGGCCATAGGGACGGGTGAAAAAGCTCAAGTGATGTAGTTGGATGTTCCTTCAAATGGCCATAACCTCGTAGCCATGTGTCCTAGCGTGATGAATAAGACAGTTTTGGAAAGGTATTGAAGTGGTCTACAAGATCTGTACATAGGTTTAAAGATCAAATTCACTTTTAGTCTAGTAAATCGCCTCTGAATGCATTGTACTCGGGAAAACCTGTCAATTTGAGCATGTGTTTAAAGGGTAAAGTGACCCATTATGAAACTTTTTCATCGCCAAGATCCTTGTTATTGTGTCCCAGGGCTTTGGTTTGCTTATTCATGAAGGCGCAATGACATAAGAACGATAATGGATGACCTTGCATTTTCGTCAAAATTTCAACCATGGCCATAGGGACGGGTTAGAAAGCTCAAGTGATGTAGTTGGATGTTCCTTCAAATGGCCATAACTTCGTAGCCATGTGTCCTTGCGTGATGATTAAGACAGTTTTGGAAAGGTATTGAAGTGGTCTACAAGATCTGTACAAAGGTTAAAAGATCAAATTCACTTTTAGTCTAGTAAATCGCCTCTGAATGCATTGTACTCGGGAAAACCTGTCAATTTGAGCATGTGTTTAAAGGGTATTATGAAACTTTTTCATCGCCAAGATCCTTGTTATTGTGTCCCAGGGCTATGGTTTGCTTATTCATGAAGGCTCAATGACATAAAAACGATAATGGATGACCTTGCATTTTCGTCAAAATTTCAACCATGGCCATAGGGACGGGTTAGAAAGCTCAAGTGATGTAGTTGGATGTTCCTTCAAATGGCCATAACTTCGTAGCCATGTGTCCTTGCGTGATGATTAAGACAGTTTTGGAAAGGTATTGAAGTGGTCTACAGGATCTGTACAAAGGTTTAAAGATCAAATTCACTTTTAGTCTAGTAAATCGCCTCTGAATGCATTGTACTCGGGAAAACCTGTCAATTTGAGCATGTGTTTAAAGGGTATTATGAAACTTTTTCATCGCCAAGATCCTTGTTATTGTGTCCCAGGGCTTTGGTTTGCTTATTCATGAAGGCCCAATGACATAAAAACGATAATGGATGACCTTGCATTTTCGTCAAAATTTCAACCATGGCCATAGGGACGGGTGAAATAGCTCAAGTGATGTAGTTGGATGTTCCTTCAAATGGCCATAACTTCGTAGCCATGTGTCCTAGCATGATGATTAAGACAGTTTTGGAAAGGTATTGAAGTGTTCTACAAGATCTGTACAAAGGTTAAAAGATCAAATTCATTTTTAGTCTAGTAAATCGCCTCTGAATGCATTGTACTCGGGAAAACCTGTCAATTGGAGCATGTGTTTAAAGGGTATTATGAAACTTTTTCATCGCCAAGATCCTTGTTATTGTGTCCCAGGGCTTTGATTTGCTTATTCATGAAGGCCCAATGACATAAAAACGATAATGGATGACCTTGCATTTTCGTCAAAATTTCAACCATGGCCATAGGGACGGGTGAAATAGCTCAAGTGATGTAGTTGGATGTTCCTTCAAATGGCCATAACTTCGTAGCCATGTGTCCTTGCGTGATGATTAAGACAGTTTTGGAAAGGTATTGAAGTGTTCTACAAGATCTGTACATTGATTGAAAGATCAAAGTCACTTTCAGTGTAGTAAATGGCCTCTGAATGCATTGTACTCGGGGAAACCTGTCAATTTGAGCATGTGTTTAAAGGGTATTAAGAAACTTTTTCATCGCCAAGATCCTTGTTATTGTGTCCCAGGGCTTTGGTTTGCTTATTCATGAAGGCCCAATGACATAAAAACGATAATGGATGACCTTGCATTTTCGTCAAAATTTCAACCATGGCCATAGGGACGGGTGAAAAAGCTCAAGTGATGTAGTTGGATGTTCCTTCAAATGGCCATAACTTCGTAGCCATGTGTCCTTGCGTGATGATTAAGACAGTTTTGGAAAGGTATTGTAGTGTTCTACAAGATCTGTACAAAGGTTAAAAGATCAAATTCATTTTTAGTCTAGTCAATCGCCTCTGAATGCATTGTACTCGGGGAAACCTGTCAATTTGAGCATGTGTTTAAAGGGTATTATGAAACTTTTTCATCGCCAAGATCCTTGTTATTGTGTCCCAGGGCTTTGATTTGCTTATTCATGAAGGCCCAATGACATAAAAACGATAATGGATGACCTTGCATTTTCGTCAAAATTTCAACCATGGCCATGAGGACGGGTGAAAAAGCTCAAGTGATGTAGTTGGATGTTCCTTCAAATGGCCATAACTTCGTAGCCATGTGTCCTAGCATGATGATTAAGACAGTTTTGGAAAGGTATTGAAGTGTTCTACAAGATCTGTACATTGATTGAAAGATCAAAGTCACTTTTAGTGTAGTAAATGGCCTCTGAATGCATTGTACTCGGGAAAACCTGTCAATTTGAGCATGTGTTTAAAGGGTATTATGAAACTTTTTCATCGCCAAGATCCTTGTTATTGTGTCCCAGGGCTTTGATTTGCTTATTCATGAAGGCCCAATGACATAAAAACGATAATGGATGACCTTGCATTTTCGTCAAAATTTCAACCATGGCCACAGGGACGGGTGAAAAAGCTCAAGTGATGTAGTTGGATGTTCCTTCAAATGGCCATAATTTCGTAGCCATGTGTCCTTGCGTGATGATTAAGACAGTTTTGGAAAGGTATTGAAGTGTTCTACAAGATCTGTACAAAGGTTAAAAGATCAAATTCATTTTTAGTCTAGTAAATCGCCTCTGAATGCATTGTACTCGGGAAAACCTGTCAATTTTAGCATGTGTTTAAAGGGTATTATGAAACTTTTTCATCGCCAAGATCCTTGTTATTGTGTCCCAGGGCTTTGGTTTGCTTATTCATGAAGGCCCAATGACATAAAAACGATAATGGATGACCTTGCATTTTCGTCAAAATTTCAACCATGGCCATAGGGACGGGTGAAAAAGCTCAAGTGATGTAGTTGGATGTTCCTTCAAATGGCCATAATTTCGTAGCCATGTGTCCTTGCGTGATGATTAAGACAGTTTTGGAAAGGTATTGAAGTGTTCTACAAGATCTGTACATAGGTTAAAAGATCAAATTCACTTTTAGTCTAGTAAATGGCCTCTGAATGCATTGTACTCGGGAAAACCTGTCAATTTTAGCATGTGTTTAAAGGGTATTATGAAACTTTTTCATCGCCAAGATCCTTGTTATTGTGTCCCAGGGCTTTGGTTTGCTTATTCATGAAGGCCCAATGACATAAAAACGATAATGGATGACCTTGCATTTTCGTCAAAATTTCAACCATGGCCATAGGGACGGGTGAAAAAGCTCAAGTGATGTAGTTGGATGTTCCTTCAAATGGCCATGACTTCGTAGCCATGTGTCCTTGCGTGATGATTAAGACAGTTTTGGAAAGGTATTGAAGTGTTCTACAAGATCTGTACAAAGGTTAAAAGATCAAATTCATTTTTAGTCTAGTAAATCGCCTCTGAATGCATTGTACTCGGGAAAACCTGTCAATTTGAGCATGTGTTTAAAGGGTATTATGAAACTTTTTCATCGCCAAGATCCTTGTTATTGTGTCCCAGGGCTTTGGTTTGCTGATTCATGAAGGCCCAATGACATAAAAACGATAATGGATGACCTTGCATTTTCGTCAAAATTTCAACCATGGCCATAGGGACGGGTGAAATAGCTCAAGTGATGTAGTTGGATGTTCCTTCAAATGGCCATAGCTTCGTAGCCATGTGGCCTAGCGTGATGATTAAGACAGTTTTGGTAAGGTATTGAAGTGGTCTACAAGATCTGTACATTGATTGAAAGATCAAAGTCACTTTTAGTCTAGTAAATCGCCTCTGAATGCATTGTACTCGGGAAAACCTGTCAATTTGAGCATGTGTTTAAAGGGTATTATGAAACTTTTTCATCGCCAAGATCCTTGTTATTGTGTCCCAGGGCTTTGGTTTGCTGATTCATGAAGGCCCATTGACATAAAAACGATAATGGATGACCTTGCATTTTCGTCAAAATTTCAACCATGGCCATAGGGACGGGTGAAAAAGCTCAAGTGATGTAGTTGGATGTTCCTTCAAATGGCCATAGCTTCGTAGCCATGTGGCCTAGCGTGATGATTAAGACAGTTTTGGAAAGGTATTGAAGTGTTCTACAAGATCTGTACATTAATTGAAAGATCAAAGTCACTTTTAGTCTAGTAAATCGCCTCTGAATGCATTGTACTCGGGAAAACCTGTCAATTTGAGCATGTGTTTAAAGGGTATTATGAAACTTTTTCATCGCCAAGATCCTTGTTATTGTGTCCCAGGGCTTTGGTTTGCTGATTCATGAAGGCCCAATGACATAAAAACGATAATGGATGACCTTGCATTTTCGTCAAAATTTCAACCATGGCCATAGGGACGGGTTAGAAAGCTCAAGTGATGTAGTTGGATGTTCCTTCAAATGGCCATAGCTTCGTAGCCATGTGGCCTAGCGTGATGATTAAGACAGTTTTGGTAAGGTATTGAAGTGGTCTACAAGATCTGTACATTGATTGAAAGATCAAAGTCACTTTCAGTGTAGTAAATGGCCTCTGAATGCATTGTACTCGGGAAAACCTGTCGATTTGCGCATGTATTTAAAGGGTAAAGTGACCCATTATGAAACTTTTTCATCGCCAAGATCCTTGTTATTGTGTCCCAGGGCTTTGATTTGCTTATTCATGAAGCCCCAATGACATTAAAACGATAATGGATGACCTTGCATTTTCGTCAAAATTTCAACCATGGCCATAGGGACGGGTGAAATAGCTCAAGTGATGTAGTTGGATGTTCCTTCAAATGGCCATAACTTCGTAGCCATGTGTCCTTGCGTGATGATTAAGACAGTTTTGGAAAGGTATTGAAGTGTTCTACAAGATCTGTACAAAGGTTAAAAGATCAAATTCATTTTTAGTCTAGTAAATGGCCTCTGAATGCATTGTACTCGGGAAAACCTGTCAATTTGAGCATGTGTTTAAAGGGTATTATGAAACTTTTTCATCGCCAAGATCCTTGTTATTGTGTCCCAGGGCTTTGGTTTGCTTATTCATGAAGGCCCAATGACATAAAAACGATAATGGATGACCTTGCATTTTCGTCAAAATTTCAACCATGGCCATAGGGACGGGTTAGAAAGCTCAAGTGATGTAGTTGGATGTTCCTTCAAATGGCCATAACTTCGTAGCCATGTGTCCTTGCGTGATGATTAAGACAGTTTTGGAAAGGTATTGAAGTGTTCTACAAGATCTGTACAAAGGTTAAAAGATCAAATTCATTTTTAGTCTAGTAAATGGCCTCTGAATGCATTGTACTCGGGAAAACCTGTCAATTTGAGCATGTGTTTAAAGGGTATTATGAAACTTTTTCATCGCCAAGATCCTTGTTATTGTGTCCCAGGGCTTTGGTTTGCTGATTCATGAAGGCCCAATGACATAAAAACGATAATGGATGACCTTGCATTTTCGTCAAAATTTCAACCATGGCCATAGGGACGGGTTAGAAAGCTCAAGTGATGTAGTTGGATGTTCCTTCAAATGGCCATAGCTTCGTAGCCATGTGGCCTAGCGTGATGATTAAGACAGTTTTGGTAAGGTATTGAAGTGGTCTACAAGATCTGTACATTGATTGAAAGATCAAAGTCACTTTCAGTGTAGTAAATGGCCTCTGAATGCATTGTACTCGGGAAAACCTGTCGATTTGCGCATGTATTTAAAGGGTAAAGTGACCCATTATGAAACTTTTTCATCGCCAAGATCCTTGTTATTGTGTCCCAGGGCTTTGATTTGCTTATTCATGAAGCCCCAATGACATTAAAACGATAATGGATGACCTTGCATTTTCGTCAAAATTTCAACCATGGCCATAGGGACGGGTGAAATAGCTCAAGTGATGTAGTTGGATGTTCCTTCAAATGGCCATAACTTCGTAGCCATGTGTCCTTGCGTGATGATTAAGACAGTTTTGGAAAGGTATTGAAGTGTTCTACAAGATCTGTACAAAGGTTAAAAGATCAAATTCATTTTTAGTCTAGTAAATGGCCTCTGAATGCATTGTACTCGGGAAAACCTGTCAATTTGAGCATGTGTTTAAAGGGTATTATGAAACTTTTTCATCGCCAAGATCCTTGTTATTGTGTCCCAGGGCTTTGGTTTGCTTATTCATGAAGGCCCAATGACATAAAAACGATAATGGATGACCTTGCATTTTCGTCAAAATTTCAACCATGGCCATAGGGACGGGTTAGAAAGCTCAAGTGATGTAGTTGGATGTTCCTTCAAATGGCCATAGCTTCGTAGCCATGTGGCCTAGCGTGATGATTAAGACAGTTTTGGAAAGGTATTGAAGTGTTCTACAAGATCTGTACATAGGTTTAAAGATCAAATTCACTTTTAGTCTAGTAAATCGCCTCTGAATGCATTGTACTCGGGAAAACCTGTCAATTTGAGCATGTGTTTAAAGGGTATTATGAAACTTTTTCATCGCCAAGATCCTTGTTATTGTGTCCCAGGGCTTTGGTTTGCTTATTCATGAAGGCCCAATGACATAAAAACGATAATGGATGACCTTGCATTTTCGTCAAAATTTCAACCATGGCCATAGGGACGGGTGAAAAAGCTCAAGTGATGTAGTTGGATGTTCCTTCAAATGGCCATAACTTCGTAGCCATGTGTCCTTGCGTGATGATTAAGACAGTTTTGGAAAGGTATTGAAGTGTTCTACAAGATCTGTACAAAGTTTAAAGATCAAATTCATTTTTAGTCTAGTAAATCGCCTTTGAATGCATTGTACTCGGGAAAACCTGTCAATTTGAGCATGTGTTTAAAGGGTATTATGAAACTTTTTCATCGCCAAGATCCTTGTTATTGTGTCCCAGGGCTTTGATTTGCTTATTCATGAAGGCCCAATGACATAAAAACGATAATGGATGACCTTGCATTTTCGTCAAAATTTCAACCATGGCCATAGGGACGGGTGAAAAAGCTCAAGTGATGTAGTTGGATGTTCCTTCAAATGGCCATAACTTCGTAGCCATGTGTCCTTGCGTGATGATTAAGACAGTTTTGGAAAGGTATTGAAGTGTTCTACAAGATCTGTACAAAGTTTAAAGATCAAATTCATTTTTAGTCTAGTAAATCGCCTTTGAATGCATTGTACTCGGGAAAACCTGTCAATTTGAGCATGTGTTTAAAGGGTATTATGAAACTTTTTCATCGCCAAGATCCTTGTTATTGTGTCCCAGGGCTTTGGTTTGCTTATTCATGAAGGCCCAATGACATAAAAACGATAATGGATGACCTTGCATTTTCGTCAAAATTTCAACCATGGCCATAGGGACGGGTGAAAAAGCTCAAGTGATGTAGTTGGATGTTCCTTCAAATGGCCATAACCTCGTAGCCATGTGTCCTAGCGTGATGATTAAGACAGTTTTGGAAAGGTATTGAAGTGGTCTACAAGATCTGTACATTGATTGAAAGATCAAAGTCACTTTCATTGTAGTAAATGGCCTCTGAATGCATTGTACTCGGGAAAACCTGTCGATTTGAGCATGTATTTAAAGGGTATTATGAAACTTTTTCATCGCCAAGATCCTTGTTATTGTGTCCCAGGGCTATGGTTTGCTTATTCATGAAGGCGCAATGACATAAAAACGATAATGGATGACCTTGCATTTTCGTCAAAATTTCAACCATGGCCATAGGGACGGGTTAGAAAGCTCAAGTGATGTAGTTGGATGTTCCTTCAAATGGCCATAACTTCGTAGCCATGTGTCCTAGCATGATGATTAAGACAGTTTTGGAAAGGTATTGAAGTAGTATACAAGATCTGTACATAGGTTTAAAGATCAAAGTCACTTTTAGTGTAGTAAATGGCCTCTGAATGCATTGTACTCGGGAAAACCTGTCGATTTGAGCATGTATTTAAAGGGTAAAGTGACCCATTATGAAACTTTTTCATCGCCAAGATCCTTGTTATTGTGTCCCAGGGCTTTGGTTTGCTTATTCATGAAGGCCCAATGACATAAAAACGATAATGGATGACCTTGCATTTTCGTCAAAATTTCAACCATGGCCATAGGGACGGGTGAAATAGCTCAAGTGATGTAGTTGGATGTTCCTTCAAATGGCCATAACCTCGTAGCCATGTGTCCTAGCGTGATGATTAAGACAGTTTTGGAAAGGTATTGAAGTGGTCTACAAGATCTGTACATTGATTGAAAGATCAAAGTCACTTTCATTGTAGTAAATGGCCTCTGAATGCATTGTACTCGGGAAAACCTGTCGATTTGAGCATGTATTTAAAGGGTATTATGATACTTTTTCATCGCCAAGATCCTTGTTATTGTGTCCCAGGGCTATGGTTTGCTTATTCATGAAGGCGCAATGACATAAAAACGATAATGGATGACCTTGCATTTTCGTCAAAATTTCAACCATGGCCATAGGGACGGGTTAGAAAGCTCAAGTGATGTAGTTGGATGTTCCTTCAAATGGCCATAACTTCGTAGCCATGTGTCCTAGCATGATGATTAAGACAGTTTTGGAAAGGTATTGAAGTGTTCTACAAGATCTGTACAAAGGTTAAAAGATCAAATTCAGTTTTAGTCTAGTAAATCGCCTCTGAATGCTTTGTACTCGGGAAAACTTGTCAATTTGAGCATGTGTTTAAAGGGTATTATGAAACTTTTTCATCGCCAAGATCCTTGTTATTGTGTCCCAGGGCTTTGGTTTGCTTATTCATGAAGGCCCAATGACATAAAAACGATAATGGATGACCTTGCATTTTCGTCAAAATTTCAACCATGGCCATAGGGACGGGTGAAATAGCTCAAGTGATGTAGTTGGATGTTCCTTCAAATGGCCATAGCTTCGTAGCCATGTGGCCTAGCGTGATGATTAAGACAGTTTTGGAAAGGTATTGAAGTGGTCTTCAAGATCTGTACATTGATTGAAAGATCAAAGTCACTTTCAGTGTAGTAAATGGCCTCTGAATGCATTGTACTCGGGAAAACCTGTCAATTTGAGCATGTATTTAAAGGGTAAAGTGACCCATTATGAAACTTTTTCATCGCCAAGATCCTTGTTATTGTGTCCCAGGGCTTTGATTTGCTTATTCATGAAGCCCCAATGACATTAAAACGATAATGGATGACCTTGCATTTTCGTCAAAATTTCAACCATGGCCATAGGGACGGGTGAAAAAGCTCAAGTGATGTAGTTGGATGTTCCTTCAAATGGCCATAACTTCGTAGCCATGTGTCCTTGCGTGATGATTAAGACAGTTTTGGAAAGGTATTGAAGTGGTCTACAAGATCTGTACAAAGGTTAAAAGATCAAATTCATTTTTAGTCTAGTAAATCGCCTCTGAATGCATTGTACTCGGGAAAACCTGTCGATTTGAGCATGTATTTAAAGGGTATTATGAAACTTTTTCATCGCCAAGATCCTTGTTATTGTGTCCCAGGGCTTTGGTTTGCTTATTCATGAAGGCCCAATGACATAAAAACGATAATGGATGACCTTGCATTTTCGTCAAAATTTCAACCATGGCCATAGGGACGGGTGAAAAAGCTCAAGTGATGTAGTTGGATGTTCCTTCAAATGGCCATAACTTCGTAGCCATGTGTCCTTGCGTGATGATTAAGACAGTTTTGGAAAGGTATTGAAGTGGTCTACAAGATCTGTACAAAGGTTAAAAGATCAAATTCATTTTTAGTCTAGTAAATCGCCTCTGAATGCATTGTACTCGGGAAAACCTGTCGATTTGAGCATGTATTTAAAGGGTATTATGAAACTTTTTCATCGCCAAGATCCTTGTTATTGTGTCCCAGGGCTTTGGTTTGCTTATTCATGAAGGCCCAATGACATAAAAACGATAATGGATGACCTTGCATTTTCGTCAAAATTTCAACCATGGCCATAGGGACGGGTGAAAAAGCTCAAGTGATGTAGTTGGATGTTCCTTCAAATGGCCATAACTTCGTAGCCATGTGTCCTTGCGTGATGATTAAGACAGTTTTGGAAAGGTATTGAAGTGGTCTACAAGATCTGTACAAAGGTTAAAAGATCAAATTCATTTTTAGTCTAGTAAATCGCCTCTGAATGCATTGTACTCGGGAAAACCTGTCAATTTGAGCATGTATTTAAAGGGTATTATGAAACTTTTTCATCGCCAAGATCCTTGTTATTGTGTCCCAGGGCTTTGGTTTGCTTATTCATGAAGGCCCAATGACATAAAAACGATAATGGATGACCTTGCATTTTCGTCAAAATTTCAACCATGGCCATAGGGACGGGTGAAAAAGCTCAAGTGATGTAGTTGGATGTTCCTTCAAATGGCCATAACTTCGTAGCCATGTGGCCTAGCGTGATCATTAAGACAGTTTTGGAAAGGTATTGAAGTGTTCTACAAGATCTGTACAAAGGTTAAAAGATCAAATTCATTTTTAGTCTAGTAAATCGCCTCTGAATGCTTTGTACTCGGGAAAACCTGTCGATTTGAGCATGTGTTTAAAGGGTATTATGAAACTTTTTCATCGCCAAGATCCTTGTTATTGTGTCCCAGGGCTTTGGTTTGCTTATTCATGAAGGCCCAATGACATAAAAACGATAATGGATGACCTTGCATTTTCGTCAAAATTTCAACCATGGCCATAGGGACGGGTGAAAAAGCTCAAGTGATGTAGTTGGATGTTCCTTCAAATGGCCATAACTTCGTAGCCATGTGTCCTTGCGTGATGATTAAGACAGTTTTGGAAAGGTATTGAAGTGGTCTACAAGATCTGTACAAAGGTTAAAAGATCAAATTCATTTTTAGTCTAGTAAATCGCATCTGAATGCATTGTACTCGGGAAAACCTGTCGATTTGAGCATGTGTTTAAAGGGTATTATGAAACTTTTTCATCGCTAAGATCCTTGTTATTGTGTCCCAGGGCTTTGGTTTGCTTATTCATGAAGGCCCAATGACATAAAAACGATAATGGATGACCTTGCATTTTCGTCAAAATTTCAACCATGGCCTTAGGGACGGGTGAAATAGCTCAAGTGATGTAGTTGGATGTTCCTTCAAATGGCCATAACTTCGTAGCCATGTGTCCTAGCATGATGATTAAGACAGTTTTGGAAAGGTATTGAAATAGTTTACAAGATCTGTACATAGGTTGAAAGATCAAAGTCACTTTCAGTGTAGTAAATGGCCTCTGAATGCATTGTACTCGGGAAAACCTGTCAATTTGAGCATGTGTTTAAAGGGTATTATGAAACTTTTTCATCGCCAAGATCCTTGTTATTGTGTCCCAGGGCTTTGGTTTGCTTATTCATGAAGGCGCAATGACATAAAAACGATAATGGATGACCTTGCATTTTCGTCAAAATTTCAACCATGGCCATAGGGACGGGTGAAATAGCTCAAGTGATGTAGTTGGATGTTCCTTCAAATGGCCATGACTTCGTAGCCATGTGTCCTTGCGTGATGATTAAGACAGTTTTGGAAAGGTATTGAAATAGTTTACAAGATCTGTACATAGGTTGAACGATCAAAGTCATTTTTAGTGTAGTAAATGGCCTCTGAATGCATTGTACTCGGGAAAACCTGTCGATTTGAGCATGTGTTTAAAGGGTGTTATGAAACTTTTTCATCGCCAAGATCCTTGTTATTGTGTCCCAGGGCTTTGGTTTGCTTATTCATGAAGGTCCAATGACATAAAAACGATAATGGATGACCTTGCATTTTCGTCAAAATTTCAACCATGGCCATAGGGACGGGTGAAATAGCTCAAGTGATGTAGTTGGATGTTCCTTCAAATGGCCATGACTTCGTAGCCATGTGTCCTTGCGTGATGATTAAGACAGTTTTGGAAAGGTTTTAAAGTGGTCTACAAGATCTGTACAAAGGTTAAAAGATCAAATTCATTTTTAGTCTAGTAAATCGCCTCTGAATGCATTGTACTCGGGAAAACCTGTCAATTTGAGCATGTGTTTAAAGGGTATTATGAAACTTTTTCTTCGCCACGATCCTTGTTATTGTGTCCCAGGGCTTTGGTTTGCTTATTCATGAAGGTCCAATGACATAAAAACGATAATGGATGACCTTGCATTTTCGTCAAAATTTCAACCATGGCCATAGGGACGGGTGAAATAGCTCAAGTGATGTAGTTGGATGTTCCTTCAAATGGCCATGACTTCGTAGCCATGTGTCCTTGCGTGATGATTAAGACAGTTTTGGAAAGGTATTGAAGTGTTCTACAAGATCTGTACAAAGGTTAAAAGATCAAATTCATTTTTAGTCTAGTAAATCGCCTCTGAATGCATTGTACTCGGGAAAACCTGTCGATTTGAGCATGTGTTTAAAGGGTATTATGAAACTTTTTCATCGCTAAGATCCTTGTTATTGTGTCCCAGGGCTTTGGTTTGCTTATTCATGAAGGCCCAATGACATAAAAACGATAATGGATGACCTTGCATTTTCGTCAAAATTTCAACCATGGCCTTAGGGACGGGTGAAATAGCTCAAGTGATGTAGTTGGATGTTCCTTCAAATGGCCATAACTTCGTAGCCATGTGTCCTTGCGTGATGATTAAGACAGTTTTGGAAAGGTATTGAGGTGTTCTACAAGATCTGTACAAAGGTTAAAAGATCAAATTCATTTTTAGTCTAGTAAATCGCCTCTGAATGCATTATACTCGGGAAAACCTGTCAATTTGAGCATGTGTTTAAAGGGTGTTATGAAACTTTTTCATCGCCAAGATCCTTGTTATTGTGTCCCAGGGCTTTGGTTTGCTTATTCATGAAGGCCCAATGACATAAAAACGATAATGGATGACCTTGCATTTTCGTCAAAATTTCAACCATGGCCATAGGGACGGGTGAAATAGCTCAAGTGATGTAGTTGGATGTTCCTTCAAATGGCCATAACCTCGTAGCCATGTGTCCTTGCGTGATGATTAAGACAGTTTTGGAAAGGTTTTAAAGTGGTCTACAAGATCTGTACAAAGGTTAAAAGATCAAATTCATTTTTAGTCTAGTAAATCGCCTCTGAATGCATTGTACTCGGGAAAACCTGTCAATTTGAGCATGTGTTTAAAGGGTATTATGAAACTTTTTCTTCGCCACGATCCTTGTTATTGTGTCCCAGGGCTTTGGTTTGCTTATTCATGAAGGTCCAATGACATAAAAACGATAATGGATGACCTTGCATTTTCGTCAAAATTTCAACCATGGCCATAGGGACGGGTGAAATAGCTCAAGTGATGTAGTTGGATGTTCCTTCAAATGGCCATGACTTCGTAGCCATGTGTCCTTGCGTGATGATTAAGACAGTTTTGGAAAGGTATTGAAGTGTTCTACAAGATCTGTACAAAGGTTAAAAGATCAAATTCATTTTTAGTCTAGTAAATCGCCTCTGAATGCATTGTACTCGGGAAAACCTGTCAATTTGAGCATGTGTTTAAAGGGTATTATGAAACTTTTTCATCGCCAAGATCCTTGTTATTGTGTCCCAGGGCTTTGGTTTGCTTATTCATGAAGGCCCAATGACATAAAAACGATAATGGATGACCTTGCATTTTCGTCAAAATTTCAACCATGGCCATAGGGACGGGTGAAATAGCTCAAGTGATGTAGTTGGATGTTCCTTCAAATGGCCATAGCTTCGTAGCCATGTGGCCTAGCGTGATGATTAAGACAGTTTTGGAAAGGTATTGAAGTGGTCTACAAGATCTGTACATAGGTTTAAAGATCAAAGTCACTTTTAGTCTAGTAAATGGCCTCTGAATGCATTGTACTCGGGAAAACCTGTCAATTTGAGCATGTGTTTAAAGGGTATTATGAAACTTTTTCATCGCCAAGATCCTTGTTATTGTGTCCCAGGGCTTTGGTTTGCTTATTCATGAAGGCCCAATGACATAAAAACGAAAATGGATGACCTTGCATTTTCGTCAAAATTTCAACCATGGCCATAGGGACGGGTGAAAAAGCTCAAGTGATGTAGTTGGATGTTCCTTCAAATGGCCATTACTTCGTAGCCATGTGTCCTTGCGTGATGATTAAGACAGTTTTGGAAAGGTATTGAAGTGTTCTACAAGATCTGTACAAAGGTTAAAAGATCAAATTCATTTTTAGTCTAGTAAATCGCCTCTGAATGCATTGTACTCGGGAAAACCTGTCAATTTGAGCATGTGTTTAAAGGGTATTATGAAACTTTTTCATCGCCAAGATCCTTGTTATTGTGTCCCAGGGCTTTGGTTTGCTTATTCATGAAGGCCCAATGACATAAAAACGATAATGGATGACCTTGCATTTTCGTCAAAATTTCAAACATGGCCATAGGGACGGGTGAAATAGCTCAAGTGATGTAGTTGGATGTTCCTTCAAATGGCCATAACTTCGTAGCCATGTGGCCTAGCGTGATGATTAAGACAGTTTTGGAAAGGTTTTGAAGTGGTCTACAAGATCTGTACAAAGGTTAAAAGATCAAATTCATTTTTAGTCTAGTAAATGGCCTCTGAATGCATTGTACTCGGGAAAACCTGTCGATTTGAGCATGTATTTAAAGGGTAAAGTGACCCATTATGAAACTTTTTCATCGCCAAGATCCTTGTTATTGTGTCCCAGGGCTTTGGTTTGCTTATTCATGAAGGCGCAATGACATAAAAACGATAATGGATGACCTTGCATTTTCGTCAAAATTTCAACCATGGCCATAGGGACGGGTGAAATAGCTCAAGTGATGTAGTTGGATGTTCCTTCAAATGGCCATAACTTCGTAGCCATGTGTCCTAGCATGATGATTAAGACAGTTTTGGAAAGGTATTGAAGTGTTCTACAAGATCTGTACAAAGGTTAAAAGATCAAATTCACTTTTAGTCTAGTAAATGGCCTCTGAATGCATTGTACTCGGGAAAACCTGTCAATTTGAGCATGTGTTTAAAGGGTATTATGAAACTTTTTCATCGCCAAGATCCTTGTTATTGTGTCCCAGGGCTTTGGTTTGCTTATTCATGAAGGCCCAATGACATAAAAATGATAATGGATGACCTTGCATTTTCGTCAAAATTTCAAACATGGCCATAGGGACGGGTGAAATAGCTCAAGTGATGTAGTTGGATGTTCCTTCAAATGGCCATAGCTTCGTAGCCATGTGGCCTAGCGTGATGATTAAGACAGTTTTGATAAGGTATTGAAGTGGTCTACAAGATCTGTACATTAATTGAAAGATCAAAGTCACTTTCAGTGTAGTAAATGGCCTCTGAATGCATTGTACTCGGGAAAACCTGTCGATTTGAGCATGTATTTAAAGGGTAAAGTGACCCATTATGAAACTTTTTCATCGCCAAGATCCTTGTTATTGTGTCCCAGGGCTTTGGTTTGCTTATCCATGAAGGCCCAATGACATAAAAACGATAATGGATGACCTTGCATTTTCGTCAAAATTTCAACCATGGCCATAGGGACGGGTGAAAAAGCTCAAGTGATGTAGTTGGATGTTCCTTCAAATGGCCATAACTTCGTAGCCATGTGTCCTTGCGTGATTATTAAGACAGTTTTGGAAAGGTATTGAAGTGTTCTACAAGATCTGTACAAAGGTTTAACGATCAAAGTCACTTTCAGTGTAGTAAATGGCCTCTGAATGCATTGTACTCGGGAAAACCTGTCAATTTGAGCATGTGTTTAAAGGGTATTATGAAACTTTTTCTTCGCCAAGATCCTTGTTATTGTGTCCCAGGGCTTTGGTTTGCTTATTCATGAAGGCCCAGTGACATAAAAACGATAATGGATGACCTTGAATTTTCGTCAAAATTTCAACCATGGCCATAGGGACGGGTGAAATAGCTCAAGTGATGTAGTTGGATGTTCCTTCAAATGGCCATAACTTCGTAGCCATGTGGCCTAGCGTGATCATTAAGACAGTTTTGGAAAGGTATTGAAGTGTTCTACAAGATCTGTACAAAGGTTAAAAGATCAAATTCATTTTTAGTCTAGTAAATCGCCTCTGAATGCATTGTACTCGGGAAAACCTGTCAATTTGAGCATGTGTTTAAAGGGTATTATGAAACTTTTTCATCGCCAAGATCCTTGTTATTGTGTCCCAGGGCTTTGGTTTGCTTATTCATGAAGGCGCAATGACATAAAAACGATAATGGATGACCTTGAATTTTCGTCAAAATTTCAACCATGGCCATAGGGACGGGTGAAATAGCTCAAGTGATGTAGTTGGATGTTCCTTCAAATGGCCATAACTTCGTAGCCATGTTTCTTAGCATGATGATGAAGACAGTTTTGGAAAGGTATTGCAGTAGTATACAAGATCTGTACATAGGTTTAAAGATCAAAGTCACTTTTAGTGAAGTAAATGGCCTCTGAATGCATTGTACTCGGGAAAACCTGTCGATTTGAGCATGTATTTAAAGGGTAAAGTGACCCATTATGAAACTTTTTCATCGCCAAGATCCTTGTTATTGTGTCCCAGGGCTTTGATTTGCTTATTCATGAAGGCCCAATGACATAAAAACGATAATGGATGACCTTGCATTTTCGTCAAAATTTCAACCATGGCCATAGGGACGGGTGAAAAAGCTCAAGTGATGTAGTTGGATGTTCCTTCAAATGGCCATAACTTCGTAGCCATGTGTCCTTGCGTGATGATTAAGACAGTTTTGGAAAGGTATTGAAGTGTTCTACAAGATCTGTACAAAGGTTAAAAGATCAAATTCATTTTTAGTCTAGTAAATCGCCTCTGAATGCATTGTACTCGGGAAAACCTGTCAATTTGAGCATGTGTTTAAAGGGTATTATGAAACTTTTTCATCGCCAAGATCCTTGTTATTGTGTCCCAGGGCTTTGGTTTGCTTATTCATGAAGGCCCAATGACATAAAAAGGATAATGGATGACCTTGCATTTTCGTCAAAATTTCAACCATGGCCATAGGGACGGGTGAAATAGCTCAAGTGATGTAGTTGGATGTTCCTTCAAATGGCCATAGCTTCGTAGCCATGTGGCCTAGCGTGATGATTAAGACAGTTTTGGAAAGGTTTTAAAGTGGTCTACAAGATCTGTACATAGGTTTAAAGATCAAATTCACTTTTAGTCTAGTAAATCGCCTCTGAATGCATTGTACTCGGGAAAACCTGTCAATTTGAGCATGTGTTTAAAGGGTATTATGAAACTTTTTCATCGCCAAGATCCTTGTTATTGTGTCCCAGGGCTTTGGTTTGCTTATTCATGAAGGCCCAATGACATAAAAACGATAATGGATGACCTTGCATTTTCGTCAAAATTTCAACCATGGCCATAGGGACGGGTGAAAAAGCTCAAGTGATGTAGTTGGATGTTCCTTCAAATGGCCATAACTTCGTAGCCATGTGTCCTTGCGTGATGATTAAGACAGTTTTGGAAATGTATTGAAGTAGTATACAAGATCTGTACATAGGTGTAAAGATCAAAGTCACTTTTAGTGTAGTAAATGGCCTCTGAATGCATTGTACTCGGGAAAACCTGTCGATTTGAGCATGTATTTAAAGGGTAAAGTGACCCATTATGAAACTTTTTCATTGCCAAGATCCTTGTTATTGTGTCCCAGGGCTTTGGTTTGCTTATTCATGAAGGCCCAATGACATAAAAACGATAATGGATGACCTTGCATTTTCGTCAAAATTTCAACCATGGCCATAGGGACGGGTGAAAAAGCTCAAGTGATGTAGTTGGATGTTCCTTCAAATGGCCATAACCTCGTAGCCATGTGTCCTAGCGTGATGAATAAGACAGTTTTGGAAAGGTTTTAAAGTGGTCTACAAGATCTGTACATAGGTTTAAAGATCAAATTCACTTTTAGTCTAGTAAATCGCCTCTGAATGCATTGTACTCGGGAAAACCTGTCAATTTGAGCATGTGTTTAAAGGGTATTATGAAACTTTTTCATCGCCAAGATCCTTGTTATTGTGGCCCAGGGCTTTGGTTTGCTTATTCATGAAGGCCCAATGACATAAAAACGATAATGGATGACCTTGCATTTTCGTCAAAATTTCAACCATGGCCATAGGGACGGGTGAAAAAGCTCAAGTGATGTAGTTGGATGTTCCTTCAAATGGCCATAACTTCGTAGCCATGTGTCCTTGCGTGATGATTAAGACAGTTTTGGAAAGGTATTGAAGTGGTCTACAAGATCTGTACAAAGCTTAAAAGATCAAATTCATTTTTAGTCTAGTAAATCGCCTCTGAATGCATTGTACTCGGGAAAACCTGTCAATTTGAGCATGTGTTTAAAGGGTATTATGAAACTTTTTCATCGCCAAGATCCTTGTTATTGTGTCCCAGGGCTTTGGTTTGCTTATTCATGAAGGCCCAATGACATAAAACCGATAATGGATGACCTTGCATTTTCGTCAAAATTTCAACCATGGCCATAGGGACGGGTGAAAAAGCTCAAGTGATGTAGTTGGATGTTCCTTCAAATGGCCATAACTTCGTAGCCATGTGTCCTTGCGTGATGATTAAGACAGTTTTGGAAAGGTATTGAAGTGGTCTACAAGATCTGTACAAAGCTTAAAAGATCAAATTCATTTTTAGTCTAGTAAATCGCCTCTGAATGCATTGTACTCGGGAAAACCTGTCAATTTGAGCATGTGTTTAAAGGGTATTATGAAACTTTTTCATCGCCAAGATCCTTGTTATTGTGTCCCAGGGCTTTGGTTTGCTTATTCATGAAGGCCCAATGACATAAAACCGATAATGGATGACCTTGCATTTTCGTCAAAATTTCAACCATGGCCATAGGGACGGGTGAAAAAGCTCAAGTGATGTAGTTGGATGTTCCTTCAAATGGCCATAACCTCGTAGCCATGTGTCCTAGCGTGATGAATAAGACAGTTTTGGAAAGGTATTGAAGTAGTATACAAGATTTGTACATAGGTTTAAAGATCAAAGTCACTTTTAGTGTAGTAAATGGCCTCTGAATGCATTGTACTCGGGAAAACCTGTCGATTTGAGCATGTATTTAAAGGGTAAAGTGACCCATTATGAAACTTTTTCATCGCCAAGATCCTTGTTATTGTGTCCCAGGGCTTTGGTTTGCTTATTCATGAAGGCCCAATGACATAAAAACGATAATGGATGACCTTGCATTTTCGTCAAAATTTCAACCATGGCCATAGGGACGGGTGAAATAGCTCAAGTGATGTAGTTGGATGTTCCTTCAAATGGCCATAACCTCGTAGCCATGTGTCCTAGCGTGATGATTAAGACAGTTTTGGAAAGGTATTGAAGTGTTCTATAAGATCTGTACAAAGGTTAAAAGATCAAATTCATTTTTAGTCTAGTAAATTGCCTCTGAATGCATTGTACTCGGGAAACCCTGTCAATTTGAGCATGTATTTAAAGGGTAAAGTGACCCATTATTAAACTTTTTCATCGCCAAGATCCTTGTTATTGTGTCCCAGGGCTTTGATTTGCTTATTCATGAAGGCCCAATGACATAAAAACGATAATGGATGACCTTGCATTTTCGTCAAAATTTCAACCATGGCCATAGGGACGGGTGAAATAGCTCAAGTGATGTAGTTGGATGTTCCTTCAAATGGCCATAACTTCGTAGCCATGTGTCCTAGCGTGATGATTAAGACAGTTTTGGAAAGGTATTGAAGTGGTCTACAAGATCTGTACAAAGCTTAAAAGATCAAATTCATTTTGAGTCTAGTAAATCGCCTCTGAACGCATTGTACTCGGGAAAACCTGTCAATTTGAGCATGTGTTTAAAGGGTATTATGAAACTTTTTCATCGCCAAGATCCTTGTTATTGTGTTCCAGGGCTTTGGTTTGCTTATTCATGAAGGCCCAATGACATAAAAAGGATAATGGATGACCTTGCATTTTCGTCAAAATTTCAACCATGGCCATAGGGACGGGTGAAATAGCTCAAGTGATGTAGTTGGATGTTCCTTCAAATGGCCATAGCTTCGTAGCCATGTGGCCTAGCGTGATGATTAAGACAGTTTTGGAAAGGTATTGAAGTGGTCTACAAGATCTGTGTATAGGTTTAAAGATCAAAGTCATTTTTAGTCTAGTAAATGGCCTCTGAATGCATTGTACTCGGGAAAACCTGTCAATTTGAGCATGTGTTGAAAGGGTATTATGAAACTTTTTCATCGCCAAGATCCTTGTTATTGTGTCCCAGGGCTTTGATTTGCTTATTCATGAAGGCCCAATGACATAAAAACGATAATGGATGACCTTGCATTTTCGTCAAAATTTCAACCATGGCCATAGGGACGGGTGAAATAGCTCAAGTGATGTAGTTGGATGTTCCTTCAAATGGCCATAACCTCGTAGCCATGTGTCCTAGCGTGATGATTAAGACAGTTTTGGAAAGGTATTGAAGTGGTCTACAAGATCTGTACATTGATTGAAAGATCAAAGTCACTTTCAGTGTAGTAAATGGCCTCTGAATGCATTGTACTCGGGAAAACCTGTCGATTTGAGCATGTATTTAAAGGGTATTATGAAACTTTTTCATCGCCAAGATCCTTGTTATTGTGTCCCAGGGCTTTGGTTGGCTTATTCATGAAGGCCCAATGACATAAAAACGATAATGGATGACCTTGCTTTTTCGTCAAAATTTCAACCATGGCCATAGGGACGGGTGAAATAGCTCAAGTGATGTAGTTGGATGTTCCTTCAAATGGCCATAACTTCGTAGCCATGTGTCCTTGCGTGATGATTAAGACAGTTTTGGAAAGGTATTGAAGTGTTCTATAAGATCTGTACAAAGGTTAAAAGATCAAATTCATTTTTAGTCTAGTAAATTGCCTCTGAATGCATTGTACTCGGGAAACCCTGTCAATTTGAGCATGTATTTATAGGGTAAAGTGACCCATTATGAAACTTTTTCATCGCCAAGATCCTTGTTATTGTGTCCCAGGGCTTTGATTTGCTTATTCATGAAGGCCCAATGACATAAAAAGGATAATGGATGACCTTGCATTTTCGTCAAAATTTCAACCATGGCCATAGGGACGGGTGAAAAAGCTCAAGTAATGTAGTTGGATGTTCCTTCAAACGGCCATAACTTCGTAGCCATGTGTCCTAGCGTGATGATTAAGACAGTTTTGGAAAGGTATTGAAGTGGTCTACAAGATCTGTACATCAATTAAAAGATCAAAGTCACTTTCAGTGTAGTAAATGGCCTCTGAATGCATTGTACTCGGGAAAACCTGTCAATTTGAGCATGTGTTTAATAGGTAATATGACCCATAAAGGTTAAGCTAAGAGCAAAGGAACATATAGTAAATTGCCTCTGAAGTTGAAGGTTTTGTGGAAAGTCTTCAAATGTGCTTCGGGGGACTATGACCCAGTATGAAACTTTTTCATCGCCAAGATCCTTGTTATTGTGTCCCAGGGCTTTGGTTTGCTTATTCATGAAGGCGCAATGACATAAAAAACGATAATGGATGACCTTGCATTTTCGTCAAAATTTCAACCATGGCCATAGGGACGGGTGAAAAAGCTCAAGTGATGTAGTTGGATGTTCCTTCAAATGGCCATAACTTCGTAGCCATGTGTCCTAGCGTGATGATTAAGACAGTTTTGGAAAGGTATTGAAGTGGTCTACAAGATCTATACATTGATTGAAAGATCAAAGTCACTTTCAGTGTAGTAAATGGCCTCTGAATGCATTGTACTCGGGAAAACCTGTCAATTTGAGCATGTGTTTAAAGGGTATTATGAAACTTTTTCTTCGCCAAGATCCTTGTTATTGTGTCCCAGGGCTTTGGTTTGCTTATTCATGAAGGCCCAATGACATAAAAACGATAATGGATGACCTTGCATTTTCGTCAAAATTTCAACCATGGCCATAGGGACGGGTGAAATAGCTCAAGTGATGTAGTTGGATGTTCCTTCAAATGGCCATAGCTTCGTAGCCATGTGTCCTAGCGTGATGAATAAGACAGTTTTGGAAAGGTATTGAAGTGGTCTACAAGATCTGTACATTAATTAAAAGATCAAAGTCACTTTCAGTGTAGTAAATGGCCTCTGAATGCATTGTACTTGGGAAAACCTGTCGATTTGAGCATGTATTTAAAGGGTAAAGTGACCCATTATGAAACTTTTTCATCGCCAAGATCCTTGTTATTGTGTCCCAGGGCTTTGGTTTGCTTATTCATGAAGGCGCAATGACATAAAAACGATAATGGATGACCTTGCATTTTCGTCAAAATTTCAACCATGGCCATAGGGACGGGTGAAATAGCTCGAGTGATGTAGTTGGATGTTCCTTCAAATGGCCATAGCTTCGTAGCCATGTGGCCTAGCGTGATGATTAAGACAGTTTTGGAAAGGTATTGAAGTGTTCTACAAGATCTGTACAAAGGTTAAAAGATCAAATTCATTTTTAGTCTAGTAAATCGCCTCTGAATGCATTGTACTCGGGAAAACCTGTCGATTTGAGCATGTATTTAAAGGGTATTATGAAACTTTTTCATCGCCAAGATCCTTGTTATTGTGTCCCAGGGCTTTGGTTTGCTTATTCATGAAGGCCCAATGACATAAAAACGATAATGGATGACCTTGCATTTTCGTCAAAATTTCAACCATGGCCATAGGGACGGGTGAAAAAGCTCAAGTGATGTAGTTGGATGTTCCTTCAAATGGCCATAACTTCGTAGCCATGTGTCTTTGCGTGATGATTAAGACAGTTTTGGAAAGGTATTGAAGTGTTCTACAAGATCTGTACAAAGGTTAAAAGATCAAATTCATTTTTAGTCTAGTAAATGGCCTCTGAATGCATTGTACTCGGGAAAACCTGTCAATTTGAGCATGTGTTTAAAGGGTATTATGAAACTTTTTCATCGCCAAGATCCTTGTTATTGTGTCCCAGGGCTTTGGTTTGCTTATTCATGAAGGCCCAATGACATAAAAACGATAATGGATGACCTTGCATTTTCGTCAAAATTTCAACCATGGCCATAGGGACGGGTGAAAAAGCTCAAGTGATGTAGTTGGATGTTCCTTCAAATGGCCATGACTTCGTAGCCATGTGTCCTTGCGTGATGATTAAGACAGTTTTGGAAAGGTATTGAAGTGGTCTACAAGATCTGTACAAAGGTTAAAAGATCAAATTCATTTTTAGTCTAGTAAATCGCCTCTGAATGCATTGTACTCGGGAAAACCTGTCGATTTGAGCATGTATTTAAAGGGTAAAGTGACCCATTATGAAACTTTTTCATCGCAAAGATCCTTGTTATTGTGTCCCAGGGCTTTGATTTGCTTATTCACGAAGGCCCAATGACATAAAAACGATAATGGATGACCTTGCATTTTCGTCAAAATTTCAACCATGGCCATAGGGACGGGTGAAATAGCTCGAGTGATGTAGTTGGATGTTCCTTCAAATGGCCATAACCTCGTAGCCATGTGTCCTAGCGTGATGATTAAGACAGTTTTGGAAAGGTATTGAAGTGTTCTACAAGATCTGTACAAAGGTTTAAAGATCAAATTCATTTTTAGTCTAGTAAATCGCCTCTGAATGCATTGTACTCGGGAAAACCTGTCGATTTGAGCATGTATTTAAAGGGTATTATGAAACTTTTTCATCGCCAAGATCCTTGTTATTGTGTCCCAGGGCTTTGGTTTGCTTATTCATGAAGGCCCAGTGACATAAAAACGATAATGGATGACCTTGCATTTTCGTCAAAATTTCAACCATGGCCATAGGGACGGGTGAAATAGCTCAAGTGATGTAGTTGGATGTTCCTTCAAATGGCCATAACTTCGTAGCCATGTGTCCTTGCGTGATGATTAAGACAGTTTTGGAAAGGTATTGAAGTGGTCTACAAGATCTGTACAAAGGTTAAAAGATCAAATTCACTTTTAGTCTAGTAAATCGCCTCTGAATGCATTGTACTCGGGAAAACCTGTCAATTTGAGCATGTGTTTAAAGGGTATTATGAAACTTTTTCATCGCCAAGATCCTTGTTATTGTGTCCCAGGGCTTTGGTTTGCTTATTCATGAAGGCTCAATGACATAAAAACGATAATGGATGACCTTGCATTTTCGTCAAAATTTCAACCATGGCCATAGGGACGGGTGAAAAAGCTCAAGTGATGTAGTTGGATGTTCCTTCAAATGGCCATAACCTCGTAGCCATGTGTCCTAGCGTGATGAATAAGACAGTTTTGGAAAGGTATTGAAGTGGTCTACAAGATCTGTACATCAATTAAAAGATCAAAGTCACTTTCAGTGTAGTAAATGGCCTCTGAATGCATTGTACTCGGGAAAACCTGTCGATTTGAGCATGTATTTAAAGGGTAAAGTGACCCATTATGAAACTTTTTCATCGCCAAGATCCTTGTTATTGTGTCCCAGGGCTTTGGTTTGCTTATTCATGAAGGCCCAGTGACATAAAAACGATAATGGATGACCTTGCATTTTCGTCAAAATTTCAACCATGGCCATAGGGACGGGTGAAATAGCTCAAGTGATGTAGTTGGATGTTCCTTCAAATGGCCATAACTTCGTAGCCATGTGTCCTTGCGTGATGATTAAGACAGTTTTGGAAAGGTATTGAAGTGGTCTACAAGATCTGTACAAAGGTTAAAAGATCAAATTCACTTTTAGTCTAGTAAATCGCCTCTGAATGCATTGTACTCGGGAAAACCTGTCAATTTGAGCATGTGTTTAAAGGGTATTATGAAACTTTTTCATCGCCAAGATCCTTGTTATTGTGTCCCAGGGCTTTGGTTTGCTTATTCATGAAGGCTCAATGACATAAAAACGATAATGGATGACCTTGCATTTTCGTCAAAATTTCAACCATGGCCATAGGGACGGGTGAAAAAGCTCAAGTGATGTAGTTGGATGTTCCTTCAAATGGCCATAACCTCGTAGCCATGTGTCCTAGCGTGATGATTAAGACAGTTTTGGAAAGGTATTGAAGTGTTCTACAAGATCTGTACAAAGGTTAAAAGATCAAATTCATTTTTAGTCTAGTAGATCGCCTCTGAATGCATTGTACTCGGGAAAACCTGTCGATTTGAGCATGTATTTAAAGGGTAAAGTGACCCATTATGAAACTTTTTCATCGCCAAGATCCTTGTTATTGTGTCCCAGGGCTTTGGTTTGCTTATTCATGAAGGCCCAATGACATAAAAACGATAATGGATGACCTTGCATTTTCGTCAAAATTTCAACCATGGCCATAGGGACGGGTGAAAAAGCTCAAGTGATGTAGTTGGATGTTCCTTCAAATGGCCATAACTTCGTAGCAATGTGTCCTTGCGTGATGATTAAGACAGTTTTGGAAAGGTATTGAAGTGGTCTACAAGATCTGTACAAAGGTTAAAAGATCAAATTCATTTTTAGTCTAGTAAATCGCCTCTGAATGCATTGTACTCGGGAAAACCTGTCAATTTGAGCATGTGTTTAAAGGGTATTATGAAACTTTTTCATCGCCAAGATCCTTGTTATTGTGTCCCAGGGCTTTGGTTTGCTTATTCATGAAGGCCCAATGACATTAAAACGATAATGGATGACCTTGCATTTTCGTCAAAATTTCAACCATGGCCATAGGGACGGGTTAGAAAGCTCAAGTGATGTAGTTGGATGTTCCTTCAAATGGCCATAACTTCGTAGCCATGTGTCCTTGCGTGATGATTAAGACAGTTTTGGAAAGGTATTGAAGTGGTCTACAGGATCTGTACAAAGGTTTAAAGATCAAATTCACTTTTAGTCTAGTAAATCGCCTCTGAATGCATTGTACTCGGGAAAACCTGTCAATTTGAGCATGTGTTTAAAGGGTATTATGAAACTTTTTCATCGCCAAGATCCTTGTTATTGTGTCCCAGGGCTTTGGTTTGCTTATTCATGAAGGCCCAATGACATTAAAACGATAATGGATG
Source organism: Anopheles coluzzii (assembly GCF_943734685.1). Taxonomy (NCBI): domain Eukaryota; kingdom Metazoa; phylum Arthropoda; class Insecta; order Diptera; family Culicidae; genus Anopheles; species Anopheles coluzzii. The sequence continues at coordinate 14,469 of NW_026054447.1, read as the reverse complement.
ACCTTGCATTTTCGTCAAAATTTCAACCATGGCCATAGGGACGGGTGAAATAGCTCAAGTGATGTAGTTGGATGTTCCTTCAAATGGCCATAGCTTCGTAGCAATGTGGCCTAGCGTGATGATTAAGACAGTTTTGGAAAGGTATTGAAGTGGTCTACAAGATCTGTACAAAGGTTAAAAGATCAAATTCATTTTTAGTCTAGTAAATCGCCTCTGAATGCATTGTACTCGGGGAAACCTGTCAATTTGAGCATGTGTTTAAAGGGTATTAAGAAACTTTTTCATCGCCAAGATCCTTGTTATTGTGTCCCAGGGCTTTGGTTTGCTTATTCATGAAGGCCCAATGACATAAAAACGATAATGGATGACCTTGCATTTTCGTCAAAATTTCAACCATGGCCATAGGGACGGGTGAAAAAGCTCAAGTGATGTAGTTGGATGTTCCTTCAAATGGCCATAACTTCGTAGCCATGTGTCCTTGCGTGATGATTAAGACAGTTTTGGAAAGGTTTTGTAGTGTTCTACAAGATCTGTACAAAGGTTAAAAGATCAAATTCATTTTTAGTCTAGTAAATCGCCTCTGAATGCATTGTACTCGGGAAAACCTGTCAATTGGAGCATGTGTTTAAAGGGTATTATGAAACTTTTTCATCGCCAAGATCCTTGTTATTGTGTCCCAGGGCTTTGATTTGCTTATTCATGAAGGCCCAATGACATAAAAACGATAATGGATGACCTTGCATTTTCGTCAAAATTTCAACCATGGCCACAGGGACGGGTGAAATAGCTCAAGTGATGTAGTTGGATGTTCCTTCAAATGGCCATAACTTCGTAGCCATGTGTCCTTGCGTGATGATTAAGACAGTTTTGGAAAGGTATTGAAGTGTTCTACAAGATCTGTACATTGATTGAAAGATCAAAGTCACTTTTAGTGTAGTAAATGGCCTCTGAATGCATTGTACTCGGGAAAACCTGTCAATTTGAGCATGTGTTTAAAGGGTATTATGAAACTTTTTCATCGCCAAGATCCTTGTTATTGTGTCCCAGGGCTTTGGTTTGCTTATTCATGAAGGCCCAATGACATAAAAACGATAATGGATGACCTTGCATTTTCGTCAAAATTTCAACCATGGCCATAGGGACGGGTGAAAAAGCTCAAGTGATGTAGTTGGATGTTCCTTCAAATGGCCATAACTTCGTAGCCATGTGTCCTTGCGTGATGATTAAGACAGTTTTGGAAAGGTATTGAAGTGTTCTACAAGATCTGTACAAAGGTTAAAAGATCAAATTCATTTTTAGTCTAGTAAATCGCCTCTGAATGCATTGTACTCGGGAAAACCTGTCAATTTTAGCATGTGTTTAAAGGGTATTATGAAACTTTTTCATCGCCAAGATCCTTGTTATTGTGTCCCAGGGCTTTGGTTTGCTTATTCATGAAGGCCCAATGACATAAAAACGATAATGGATGACTTTGCATTTTCGTCAAAATTTCAACCATGGCCATAGGGACGGGTGAAATAGCTCAAGTGATGTAGTTGGATGTTCCTTCAAATGGCCATAACTTCGTAGCCATGTGTCCTTGCGTGATGATTAAGACAGTTTTGGAAAGGTATTGAAGTGTTCTACAAGATCTGTACAAAGGTTAAAAGATCAAATTCATTTTTAGTCTAGTAAATCGCCTCTGAATGCATTGTACTCGGGAAAACCTGTCAATTTGAGCATGTGTTTAAAGGGTATTATGAAACTTTTTCATCGCCAAGATCCTTGTTATTGTGTCCCAGGGCTTTGGTTTGCTTATTCATGAAGGCGCAATGACATAAAAACGATAATGGATGACTTTGCATTTTCGTCAAAATTTCAACCATGGCCATAGGGACGGGTGAAATAGCTCAAGTGATGTAGTTGGATGTTCCTTCAAATGGCCATAACTTCGTAGCCATGTGTCCTTGCGTGATGATTAAGACAGTTTTGGAAAGGTATTGAAGTGTTCTACAAGATCTGTACATAGGTTTAAAGATCAAATTCATTTTTTGTCTAGTAAATGGCCTCTGAATGCATTGTACTCGGGAAAACCTGTCAATTTGAGCATGTGTTTAAAGGGTATTATGAAACTTTTTCATCGCCAAGATCCTTGTTATTGTGTCCCAGGGCTTTGGTTTGCTTATTCATGAAGGCCCAATGACATAAAAACGATAATGGATGACCTTGCTTTTTCGTCAAAATTTCAACCATGGCCATAGGGACGGGTGAAATAGCTCAAGTGATGTAGTTGGATGTTCCTTCAAATGGCCATAACTTCGTAGCCATGTGTCCTTGCGTGATGATTAAGACAGTTTTGGAAAGGTATTGAAGTGTTCTATAAGATCTGTACAAAGGTTAAAAGATCAAATTCATTTTTAGTCTAGTAAATTGCCTCTGAATGCATTGTACTCGGGAAACCCTGTCAATTTGAGCATGTATTTAAAGGGTAAAGTGACCCATTATGAAACTTTTTCATCGCCAAGATCCTTGTTATTGTGTCCCAGGGCTTTGATTTGCTTATTCATGAAGGCCCAATGACATAAAAACGATAATGGATGACCTTGCATTTTCGTCAAAATTTCAACCATGGCCATAGGGACGGGTGAAATAGCTCAAGTGATGTAGTTGGATGTTCCTTCAAATGGCCATAACTTCGTAGCCATGTGTCCTAGCGTGATGATTAAGACAGTTTTGGAAAGGTATTGAAGTGGTCTACAAGATCTGTACAAAGGTTAAAAGATCAAATTCATTTTGAGTCTAGTAAATCGCCTCTGAACGCATTGTACTCGGGAAAACCTGTCAATTTGAGCATGTGTTTAAAGGGTATTATGAAACTTTTTCATCGCCAAGATCCTTGTTATTGTGTTCCAGGGCTTTGGTTTGCTTATTCATGAAGGCCCAATGACATAAAAAGGATAATGGATGACCTTGCATTTTCGTCAAAATTTCAACCATGGCCATAGGGACGGGTGAAATAGCTCAAGTGATGTAGTTGGATGTTCCTTCAAATGGCCATAGCTTCGTAGCCATGTGGCCTAGCGTGATGATTAAGACAGTTTTGGAAAGGTATTGAAGTGTTCTACAAGATCTGTACAAAGGTTAAAAGATCAAATTCATTTTTAGTCTAGTAAATCGCCTTTGAATGCATTGTACTCGGGAAAACCTGTCAATTTGAGCATGTGTTTAAAGGGTATTATGAAACTTTTTCATCGCCAAGATCCTTGTTATTGTGTTCCAGGGCTTTGGTTTGCTTATTCATGAAGGCCCAATGACATAAAAAGGATAATGGATGACCTTGCATTTTCGTCAAAATTTCAACCATGGCCATAGGGACGGGTGAAATAGCTCAAGTGATGTAGTTGGATGTTCCTTCAAATGGCCATAACCTCGTAGCCATGTGTCCTAGCGTGATGATTAAGACAGTTTTGGAAAGGTTTTGAAGTGGTCTACAAGATCTGTACATTGATTGAAAGATCAAAGTCACTTTCAGTGTAGTAAATGGCCTCTGAATGCATTGTACTCGGGAAAACCTGTCGATTTGAGCATGTGTTTAAAGGGTATTATGAAACTTTTTCATCGCCAAGATCCTTGTTATTGTGTCCCAGGGCTTTGATTTGCTTATTCATGAAGGCGCAATGACATAAAAACGATAATGGATGACCTTGCATTTTTGTCAAAATTTCAACCATGGCCATAGGGACGGGTTAGAAAGCTCAAGTGATGTAGTTGGATGTTCCTTCAAATGGCCATAGCTTCGTAGCCATGTGGCCTAGCGTGATGATTAAGACAGTTTTGGAAAGGTATTGAAGTGGTCTACAAGATCTATACATTGATTGAAAGATCAAAGTCACTTTCAGTGTAGTAAATGGCCTCTGAATGCATTGTACTCGGGAAAACCTGTCAATTTGAGCATGTGTTTAAAGGGTAATATGACCCATAAAGGTTAAGCTAAGAGCAAAGGAACATATAGTAAATTGCCTCTGAAGTTGAAGGTTTTGTGGAAAGTCTTCAAATGTGCTTCGGGGGACTATGACCCAGTATGAAACTTTTTCATCGCCAAGATCCTTGTTATTGTGTCCCAGGGCTTTGGTTTGCTTATTCATGAAGGCGCAATGACATAAAAAACGATAATGGATGACCTTGCATTTTCGTCAAAATTTCAACCATGGCCATAGGGACGGGTGAAAAAGCTCAAGTGATGTAGTTGGATGTTCCTTCAAATGGCCATAACTTCGTAGCCATGTGTCCTAGCGTGATGATTAAGACAGTTTTGGAAAGGTATTGAAGTGGTCTACAAGATCTTTACATTGATTGAAAGATCAAAGTCACTTTCAGTGTAGTAAATGGCCTCTGAATGCATTGTACTCGGGAAAACCTGTCAATTTGAGCATGTGTTTAAAGGGTATTATGAAACTTTTTCATCGCCAAGATCCTTGTTATTGTGTCCCAGGGCTTTGATTTGCTTATTCATGAAGCCCCAATGACATTAAAACGATAATGGATGACCTTGCATTTTCGTCAAAATTTCAACCATGGCCAAAGGGACGGGTGAAATAGCTCAAGTGATGTAGTTGGATGTTCCTTCAAATGGCCATAACCTCGTAGCCATGTGTCCTTGCGTGATGATTAAGACAGTTTTGGAAAGGTATTGAAGTGGTCTACAAGATCTGTACAAAGGTTAAAAGATCAAATTCATTTTTAGTCTAGTAAATGGCCTCTGAATGCATTGTACTTGGGAAAACCTGTCGATTTGAGCATGTATTTAAAGGGTAAAGTGACCCATTATGAAACTTTTTCATCGCCAAGATCCTTGTTATTGTGTCCCAGGGCTTTGGTTTGCTTATTCATGAAGGCGCAATGACATAAAAAACGATAATGGATGACCTTGCATTTTCGTCAAAATTTCAACCATGGCCATAGGGACGGGTGAAAAAGCTCAAGTGATGTAGTTGGATGTTCCTTCAAATGGCCATAACCTCGTAGCCATGTGTCCTAGCGTGATGATTAAGACAGTTTTGGAAAGGTATTGAAGTGGTCTACAAGATCTGTACATTGATTGAAAGATCAAATTCACTTTCAGTGTAGTAAATCGCCTCTGAATGCATTGTACTCGGGAAAACCTGTCGATTTGAGCATGTGTTTAAAGGGTATTATGAAACTTTTTCATCGCCAAGATCCTTGTTATTGTGTCCCAGGGCTTTGATTTGCTTATTCATGAAGGCGCAATGACATAAAAACGATAATGGATGACCTTGCATTTTCGTCAAAATTTCAACCATGGCCATAGGGACGGGTTAGAAAGCTCAAGTGATGTAGTTGGATGTTCCTTCAAATGGCCATAGCTTCGTAGCCATGTGGCCTAGCGTGATGATTAAGACAGTTTTGGAAAGGTATTGAAGTGGTCTACAAGATCTATACATTGATTGAAAGATCAAAGTCACTTTCAGTGTAGTAAATGGCCTCTGAATGCATTGTACTCGGGAAAACCTGTCAATTTGAGCATGTGTTTAAAGGGTAATATGACCCATAAAGGTTAAGCTAAGAGCAAAGGAACATATAGTAAATTGCCTCTGAAGTTGAAGGTTTTGTGGAAAGTCTTCAAATGTGCTTCGGGGGACTATGACCCAGTATGAAACTTTTTCATCGCCAAGATCCTTGTTATTGTGTCCCAGGGCTTTGGTTTGCTTATTCATGAAGGCCCAATGACATAAAAAACGATAATGGATGACCTTGCATTTTCGTCAAAATTTCAACCATGGCCATAGGGACGGGTGAAAAAGCTCAAGTGATGTAGTTGGATGTTCCTTCAAATGGCCATAACTTCGTAGCCATGTGTCCTAGCGTGATGATTAAGACAGTTTTGGAAAGGTATTGAAGTGGTCTACAAGATCTATACATTGATTGAAAGATCAAAGTCACTTTCAGTGTAGTAAATGGCCTCTGAATGCATTGTACTCGGGAAAACCTGTCAATTTGAGCATGTGTTTAAAGGGTATTATGAAACTTTTTCTTCGCCAAGATCCTTGTTATTGTGTCCCAGGGCTTTGGTTTGCTTATTCATGAAGGCCCAATGACATAAAAACGATAATGGATGACCTTGCATTTTCGTCAAAATTTCAACCATGGCCATAGGGACGGGTGAAATAGCTCAAGTGATGTAGTTGGATGTTCCTTCAAATGGCCATAGCTTCGTAGCCATGTGTCCTAGCGTGATGAATAAGACAGTTTTGGAAAGGTATTGAAGTGGTCTACAAGATCTATACATTGATTGAAAGATCAAAGTCACTTTCAGTGTAGTAAATGGCCTCTGAATGCATTGTACTTGGGAAAACCTGTCGATTTGAGCATGTATTTAAAGGGTAAAGTGACCCATTATGAAACTTTTTCATCGCCAAGATCCTTGTTATTGTGTCCCAGGGCTTTGGTTTGCTTATTCATGAAGGCGCAATGACATAAAAACGATAATGGATGACCTTGCATTTTCGTCAAAATTTCAACCATGGCCATAGGGACGGGTGAAATAGCTCGAGTGATGTAGTTGGATGTTCCTTCAAATGGCCATAGCTTCGTAGCCATGTGGCCTAGCGTGATGATTAAGACAGTTTTGGAAAGGTATTGAAGTGTTCTACAAGATCTGTACAAAGGTTAAAAGATCAAATTCATTTTTAGTCTAGTAAATCGCCTCTGAATGCATTATACTCGGGAAAACCTGTCGATTTGAGCATGTATTTAAAGGGTAAAGTGACCCATTATGAAACTTTTTCATCGCCAAGATCCTTGTTATTGTGTCCCAGGGCTTTGATTTGCTTATTCATGAAGGCCCAATGACATAAAAACGATAATGGATGACCTTGCATTTTCGTCAAAATTTCAACCATGGCCATAGGGACGGGTTAGAAAGCTCAAGTGATGTAGTTGGATGTTCCTTCAAATGGCCATAACTTCGTAGCCATGTGTCCTAGCGTGATGATTAAGACAGTTTTGGTAAGGTATTGAAGTGGTCTACAAGATCTGTACAAAGGTTAAAAGATCAAATTCATTTTTAGTCTAGTAAATCGCCTCTGAATGCATTGTACTCGGGAAAACCTGTCGATTTGAGCATGTATTTAAAGGGTATTATGAAACTTTTTCATCGCCAAGATCCTTGTTATTGTGTCCCAGGGCTTTGGTTTGCTTATTCATGAAGGCCCAATGACATAAAAACGATAATGGATGACCTTGCATTTTCGTCAAAATTTCAACCATGGCCATAGGGACGGGTGAAAAAGCTCAAGTGATGTAGTTGGATGTTCCTTCAAATGGCCATAACTTCGTAGCCATGTGTCTTTGCGTGATGATTAAGACAGTTTTGGAAAGGTATTGAAGTGTTCTACAAGAGCTGTACAAAGGTTAAAAGATCAAATTCATTTTTAGTCTAGTAAATCGCCTCTGAATGCATTGTACTCGGGAAAACCTGTCAATTTGAGCATGTGTTTAAAGGGTATTATGAAACTTTTTCATCGCCAAGATCCTTGTTATTGTGTCCCAGGGCTTTGGTTTGCTTATTCATGAAGGCGCAATGACATAAAAACGATAATGGATGACCTTGCATTTTCGTCAAAATTTCAACCATGGCCATAGGGACGCGTGAAAAAGCTCAAGTGATGTAGTTGGATGTTCCTTCAAATGGCCATGACTTCGTAGCCATGTGTCCTTGCGTGATGATTAAGACAGTTTTGGAAAGGTATTGAAGTGTTCTACAAGAGCTGTACAAAGGTTAAAAGATCAAATTCATTTTTAGTCTAGTAAATCGCCTCTGAATGCATTGTACTCGGGAAAACCTGTCAATTTGAGCATGTGTTTAAAGGGTATTATGAAACTTTTTCATCGCCAAGATCCTTGTTATTGTGTCCCAGGGCTTTGGTTTGCTTATTCATGAAGGCGCAATGACATAAAAACGATAATGGATGACCTTGCATTTTCGTCAAAATTTCAACCATGGCCATAGGGACGGGTGAAAAAGCTCAAGTGATGTAGTTGGATGTTCCTTCAAATGGCCATAACCTCGTAGCCATGTGTCCTTGCGTGATGATTAAGACAGTTTTGATAAGGTATTGAAGTAGTTTACAAGATCTGTACATTAATTAAAAGATCAAAGTCACTTTCAGTGTAGTAAATGGCCTCTGAGTGCATTGTACTCGGGAAAACCTGTCGATTTGAGCATGTATTTAAAGGGTAAAGTGACCCATTATGAAACTTTTTCATCGCCAAGATCCTTGTTATTGTGTCCCAGGGCTTTGATTTGCTTATTCATGAAGGCCCAATGACATAAAAACGATAATGGATGACCTTGCATTTTCGTCAAAATTTCAACCATGGCCATAGGGACGGGTTAGAAAGCTCAAGTGATGTAGTTGGATGTTCCTTCAAATGGCCATAACTTCGTAGCCATGTGTCCTTGCGTGATGATTAAGACAGTTTTGGAAAGGTATTGAAGTGGTCTACAAGATCTGTACATTAATTAAAAGATCAAAGTCACTTTTAGTGTAGTAAATGGCCTCTGAATGCATTGTACTCGGGAAAACCTGTCGATTTGAGCATGTATTTAAAGGGTAAAGTGACCCATTATGAAACTTTTTCATCGCCAAGATCCTTGTTATTGTGTCCCAGGGCTTTGGTTTGCTTATTCATGAAGGCCCAATGACATAAAAACGATAATGGATGACCTTGCATTTTCGTCAAAATTTCAACCATGGCCATAGGGACGGGTGAAAAAGCTCAAGTGATGTAGTTGGATGTTCCTTCAAATGGCCATAACTTCGTAGCCATGTGTCCTTGCGTGATGATTAAGACAGTTTTGGAAAGGTATTGAAGTGTTCTACAAGATCTGTACAAAGGGTAAAAGATCAAATTCATTTTTAGTCTAGTAAATCGCCTCTGAATGCATTGTACTCGGGAAAACCTGTCAATTTGAGCATGTGTTTAAAGGGTATTATGAAACTTTTTCATCGCCAAGATCCTTGTTATTGTGTCCCAGGGCTTTGATTTGCTTATTCATGATGGCCCAATGACATGAAAACGATAATGGATGACCTTGCATTTTCGTCAAAATTTCAACCATGGCCATAGGGACGGGTGAAATAGCTCAAGTGATGTAGTTGGATGTTCCTTCAAATGGCCATAACCTCGTAGCCATGTGTCCTAGCGTGATGATTAAGACAGTTTTGGAAAGGTATTGAAGTGGTCTACAAGATCTGTTCATTGATTGAAAGATCAAAGTCACTTTCAGTGTAGTAAATGGTCTCTGAATGCATTGTACTCGGGAAAACCTTTCAATTTGAGCATGTGTTTGAAGGGTATTATGAAACTTTTTCATCGCCAAGATCCTTGTTATTGTGTCCCAGGGCTTTGGTTTGCTTATTCATGAAGGCGCAATGACATAAAAACGATAATGGATGACCTTGCATTTTCGTCAAAATTTCAACCATGGCCATAGGGACGCGTGAAAAAGCTCAAGTGATGTAGTTGGATGTTCCTTCAAATGGCCATAACTTCGTAGCCATGTGTCCTTGCGTGATGATTAAGACAGTTTTGGAAAGGTATTGAAGTGTTCTACAAGATCTGTACAAAGGGTAAAAGATCAAATTCATTTTTAGTCTAGTAAATCGCCTCTGAATGCATTGTACTCGGGAAAACCTGTCAATTTGAGCATGTGTTTAAAGGGTATTATGAAACTTTTTCATCGCCAAGATCCTTGTTATTGTGTCCCAGGGCTTTGGTTTGCTTATTCATGAAGGCCCAATGACATAAAAACGATAATGGATGACCTTGCATTTTCGTCAAAATTTCAACCATGGCCATAGGGACGGGTGAAATAGCTCGAGTGATGTAGTTGGATGTTCCTTCAAATGGCCATAGCTTCGTAGCCATGTGGCCTAGCGTGATGATTAAGACAGTTTTGGAAAGGTATTGAAGTAGTCTACAAGATCTGTACATAAGTTTAAAGATCAAATTCACTTTTAGTCTAGTAAATGGCCTCTGAATGCATTGTACTCGGGAAAACCTTTCAATTTGAGCATGTGTTTGAAGGGTATTATGAAACTTTTTCATCGCCAAGATCCTTGTTATTGTGTCCCAGGGCTTTGGTTTGCTTATTCATGAAGGCGCAATGACATAAAAACGATAATGGATGACCTTGCATTTTCGTCAAAATTTCAACCATGGCCATAGGGACGCGTGAAAAAGCTCAAGTGATGTAGTTGGATGTTCCTTCAAATGGCCATGACTTCGTAGCCATGTGTCCTTGCGTGATGATTAAGACAGTTTTGGAAAGGTATTGAAGTGTTCTACAAGAGCTGTACAAAGGTTAAAAGATCAAATTCATTTTTAGTCTAGTAAATCGCCTCTGAATGCATTGTACTCGGGAAAACCTGTCAATTTGAGCATGTGTTTAAAGGGTAAAGTGACCCATTATGAAACTTTTTCATCGCCAAGATCCTTGTTATTGTGTCCCAGGGCTTTGATTTGCTTATTCATGAAGGCCCAATGACATAAAAACGATAATGGATGACCTTGCGTTTTCGTCAAAATTTCAACCATGGCCATAGGGACGGGTGAAAAAGCTCAAGTGATGTAGTTGGATGTTCCTTCAAATGGCCATAACTTCGTAGCCATGTGTCTTTGCGTGATGATTAAGACAGTTTTGGAAAGGTATTGAAGTGTTCTACAAGATCTGTACAAAGGTTAAAAGATCAAATTCATTTTTAGTCTAGCAAATGGCCTCTGAATGCATTGTACTCGGGAAAACCTGTCAATTTGAGCATGTGTTTAAAGGGTATTATGAAACTTTTTCATCGCCAAGATCCTTGTTATTGTGTCCCAGGGCTTTGGTTTGCTTATTCATGAAGGCCCAGTGACATAAAAACGATAATGGATGACCTTGCATTTTCGTCAAAATTTCAACCATGGCCATAGGGACGGGTGAAAAAGCTCAAGTGATGTAGTTGGATGTTCCTTCAAATGGCCATAACCTCGTAGCCATGTGTCCTTGCGTGATGATTAAGACAGTTTTGACAAGGTATTGAAGTAGTTTACAAGATCTGTACATTAATTAAAAGATCAAAGTCACTTTCAGTGTAGTAAATGGCCTCTGAGTGCATTGTACTCGGGAAAACCTGTCGATTTGAGCATGTATTTAAAGGGTAAAGTGACCCATTATGAAACTTTTTCATCGCCAAGATCCTTGTTATTGTGTCCCAGGGCTTTGATTTGCTTATTCATGAAGGCCCAATGACATAAAAACGATAATGGATGACCTTGCATTTTCGTCAAAATTTCAACCATGGCCATAGGGACGGGTGAAAAAGCTCAAGTGATGTAGTTGGATGTTCCTTCAAATGGCCATAACCTCGTAGCCATGTGTCCTAGCGTGATGAATAAGACAGTTTTGGAAAGGTATTGAAGTGGTCTACAAGATCTGTACATTGATTGAAAGATCAAAGTCACTTTCAGTGTAGTAAATGGCCTCTGAATGCATTGTACTCGGGAAAACCTGTCGATTTGAGCATGTATTTAAAGGGTAAAGTGACCCATTATGAAACTTTTTCATCGCCAAGATCCTTGTTATTGTGTCCCAGGGCTTTGGTTTGCTTATTCATGAAGCCCCAATGACATAAGAACGATAATGGATGACCTTGCATTTTCGTCAAAATTTCAACCATGGCCATAGGGACGGGTGAAATAGCTCAAGTGATGTAGTTGGATGTTCCTTCAAATGGCCATAACTTCGTAGCCATGTGTCCTTGCGTGATGATTAAGACAGTTTTGGAAAGGTATTGAAGTGGTCTACAAGATCTGTACATTAATTAAAAGATCAAAGTCACTTTCAGTGTAGTAAATGGCCTCTGAATGCATTGTACTCGGGAAAACCTGTCGATTTGAGCATGTATTTAAAGGGTAAAGTGACCCATTATGAAACTTTTTCATCGCCAAGATCCTTGTTATTGTGTCCCAGGGCTTTGGTTTGCTTATTCATGAAGCCCCAATGACATAAGAACGATAATGGATGACCTTGCATTTTCGTCAAAATTTCAACCATGGCCATAGGGACGGGTGAAATAGCTCAAGTGATGTAGTTGGATGTTCCTTCAAATGGCCATAACTTCGTAGCCATGTGTCCTAGCGTGATGATTAAGACAGTTTTGGAAAGGTATTGAAGTGGTCTACAAGATCTGTACAAAGGTTAAAAGATCAAATTCACTTTTAGTCTAGTAAATCGCCTCTGAATGCATTGTACTCGGGAAAACCTGTCAATTTGAGCATGTGTTTAAAGGGTATTATGAAACTTTTTCATCGCCAAGATCCTTGTTATTGTGTCCCAGGGCTTTGGTTTGCTTATTCATGAAGGCCCAATGACATAAAAACGATAATGGATGACCTTGCATTTTCGTCAAAATTTCAACCATGGCCACAGGGACGGGTGAAAAAGCTCAAGTGATGTAGTTGGATGTTCCTTCAAATGGCCATAATTTCGTAGCCATGTGTCCTTGCGTGATGATTAAGACAGTTTTGGAAAGGTATTGAAGTGTTCTACAAGATCTGTACATAGGTTAAAAGATCAAATTCACTTTTAGTCTAGTAAATGGCCTCTGAATGCATTGTACTCGGGAAAACCTGTCAATTTGAGCATGTGTTTAAAGGGTATTATGAAACTTTTTCATCGCCAAGATCCTTGTTATTGTGTCCCAGGGCTTTGGTTTGCTTATTCATGAAGGCCCAATGACATAAAAACGATAATGGATGACCTTGCATTTTCGTCAAAATTTCAACCATGGCCATAGGGACGGGTGAAAAAGCTCAAGTGATGTAGTTGGATGTTCCTTCAAATGGCCATAACTTCGTAGCCATGTGTCCTTGCGTGATGATTAAGACAGTTTTGGAAAGGTATTGAAGTGGTCTACAAGATCTGTACAAAGGTTAAAAGATCAAATTCATTTTTAGTCTAGTAAATCGCCTCTGAATGCATTGTACTCGGGAAAACCTGTCAATTTTAGCATGTGTTTAAAGGGTATTATGAAACTTTTTCATCGCCAAGATCCTTGTTATTGTGTCCCAGGGCTTTGGTTTGCTTATTCATGAAGGCGCAATGACATAAAAACGATAATGGATGACTTTGCATTTTCGTCAAAATTTCAACCATGGCCATAGGGACGGGTGAAATAGCTCAAGTGATGTAGTTGGATGTTCCTTCAAATGGCCATAACTTCGTAGCCATGTGTCCTTGCGTGATGATTAAGACAGTTTTGGAAAGGTATTGAAGTGTTCTACAAGATCTGTACAAAGCTTAAAAGATCAAATTCATTTTTAGTCTAGTAAATCGCCTCTGAATGCATTGTACTCGGGAAAACCTGTCAATTTGAGCATGTGTTTAAAGGGTATTATGAAACTTTTTCATCGCCAAGATCCTTGTTATTGTGTCCCAGGGCTTTGGTTTGCTTATTCATGAAGGCGCAATGACATAAAAACGATAATGGATGACTTTGCATTTTCGTCAAAATTTCAACCATGGCCATAGGGACGGGTGAAATAGCTCAAGTGATGTAGTTGGATGTTCCTTCAAATGGCCATAACTTCGTAGCCATGTGTCCTTGCGTGATGATTAAGACAGTTTTGGAAAGGTATTGAAGTGTTCTACAAGATCTGTACAAAGGTTAAAAGATCAAATTCATTTTTAGTCTAGTAAATCGCCTCTGAATGCATTGTACTCGGGAAAACCTGTCAATTTGAGCATGTGTTTAAAGGGTATTATGAAACTTTTTCATCGCCAAGATCCTTGTTATTGTGTCCCAGGGCTTTGGTTTGCTTATTCATGAAGGCCCAATGACATAAAAACGATAATGGATGACCTTGCTTTTTCGTCAAAATTTCAACCATGGCCATAGGGACGGGTGAAATAGCTCAAGTGATGTAGTTGGATGTTCCTTCAAATGGCCATAGCTTCGTAGCCATGTGTCCTTGCGTGATGATTAAGACAGTTTTGGAAAGGTATTGAAGTGTTCTACAAGATCTGTACATAGGTTTAAAGATCAAATTCATTTTTTGTCTAGTAAATGGCCTCTGAATGCATTGTACTCGGGAAAACCTGTCGATTTGAGCATGTATTTAAAGGGTAAAGTGACCAATTATGAAACTTTTTCATCGCCAAGATTCTTGTTATTGTGTCCCAGGGCTTTGGTTTGCTTATTCATGAAGGCCCAATGACATAAAAACGATAATGGATGACTTTGCATTTTCGTCAAAATTTCAACCATGGCCATAGGGACGGGTGAAATAGCTCAAGTGATGTAGTTGGATGTTCCTTCAAATGGCCATAACTTCGTAGCCATGTGTCCTTGCGTGATGATTAAGACAGTTTTGGAAAGGTATTGAAGTGTTCTACAAGATCTGTACAAAGGTTAAAAGATCAAATTC